>NC_135885.1:133466784-134138268 GCF_964194155.1 Cetorhinus maximus | reverse complement strand
CTTAGCAGATGAGTAGATTCCAGTTGGATTATGAAATGCAGATGGCCTTTGTAAAGCATTCTTTGAATTTGGTCTGTGTAGCCACAGGGGATGTCGTTGGTATCTCTTAAGCGTCAGCAAAGCACAAGTTTCTCCGATTCTGCTAGGTAGCTCCTTTTGTTCAGTGGTCACAGACGTACATAGATTCAGCCATTTAAGGTCTTTGTCCAGTTTTAAATTTTTAGAGATAGCAATGAGCATATCTCTATATATTTTATAAAAAATGTTCAGGGCAAGGACTTAGTCCCCTCACACTGGCATTTATAATTATTGAATACAATACATTTTTGATAAATAAATGATCAAAATTGATCTTTAAAACAAACTACAAAATATTCCAATAGGCTTGTGCACAGGCAAAAAGTTCTATTACTTTAGATAAACTATCTAGAAGGAGGTGTAGTAACTGTACTGTGTCATTTACTACTAGCTGCAATAATTGTTTTTAAATACACTGTATTGATCCCACATCTTTGATGTGGAAGGAGCCCCAAGGGAGACTTTAATGCCCAAGCTCAGTGATTGAAAGTGATAGCCATGCAACCACAGGATGGTTCTATAGGCATTTTGCCATTGTCCAGTGCACAAATGACAGTAGCAGGACAAAGCATCCAAATTATGATTTGAATATTAATAGTGGGATGATCAAAAACATGGTGTGTGAAATGAACGTGGTTGTCGATTTGAAGAATCTAGGTGGTATAAAACGGCTTCATCTATAGGTAGACAGTAAACTAAAATCAAGAAATACTTCTTTTTTTGGTCCAGATGGGATGCATTCTCGGTTGTCGAGGGAAGTGAGAGGGGAAATTGCAGAGGCTCCAGCCACAATCTTTCAATTCTACTTCGATATGGGTATGTCACCCAAGGATTGGAGGATTGCAAATGTTATATGTAAGAGAAGACAGAAAAATCCGACAACCAGAAGCTGGTTAGCCCAACATCAATGCTGGGAAAAATTTACAGACAATAATCTGTAAAAACTAATTGGTGCTCGTAAATATATGGGTTAATAAATGAAAGCCAGCACAGATTTGTTAACACTAAATCATATTTCACTGACTTGATTGAGTTCTTTGATGAAGTAATGGGGAGGGTTGATGAGGGTAGTATAGTTAACTTTGTGTACATCTTCTTTCAAATGTGTTTGATCAAGAACTACATTTGATAAAGACCAGTTCACAAAACTGAAGCCCATTGGATTAAAGGGACTGTGGCTATGTGGATACAAAATTGGCTGAGGCACACAGAGTAGAGTCTAGCCATGACCATTCCTTTTTCAGACTAGAGGGAAGTGTTCCTCAATAATGCCCAAACCACAGATGTATATTAATGGATCAGATGGAGCATAAAAATGTTGTAGGCGCTCCCTAGAAAGCAGTGACTGCAGAAAAAAGACTTACAGAAAGGGATGTTGAAAGTTAGCACTGAGTTGCTTGTAAGAATAAAGGAGTCCACAGGAACAACGCACCTCTTTCTGAAACAACTATCTAATACCTTTTAAAACAATTTATGGGCTCTGCTTCAAGAACAGCTTGAAACAGAGAATTCCACACACATCACCCTCTGTGTGAAGCAGTTAAACTTAAGTAATGTTTACATTCCCTCTTCTGAGCTTGAAGCCATAACTCCTAACAGAGGTTCTGGTTTTGCAAAATAATCTATTAGGGCCCAATTTATCTTGGAATCTTGAACATTTCATTAAGGTCTCCCCAAGCTTTCCTTTCCAGTGTTGAGATTATTAGGTTCTTTTGCCTCTCCTTGGCACTCAAGTGCCTAAACTTCTGCATCAATTTAATTGCCCTCCCTTGTACGCTCTCTAAAGCGAAAATGTTTTCCCTTGAAGTACTGATGGTGACCATACCTGAATATTTATTAAGCAGTTTTGGCATCAGAATTGATATTACGGAGTTTTCTCATTCAAATTATTTTTGGATTTATCTTTGATCCAAAGGGATATGGGGTCCCAAATATAAACGTCTGTAAAAGGGAAACCAGAAACAATGGGCTGAATTTTGTTGGGGCAGCGGAAGCCCCAACAGTGGGCAGGAAAGTCGGCTGCAACCCCACCTCAGCCGTTCCTGGGAGCCCCGGGCCAATTCAATGGCAATCAGGTGATTAACTGCCCATCATCGCGGTTCCTTACCCCAATAAGGGACAACATCCTGCCTCCGGGAGCTGCTGGGCATATGGAGGGTCAGCAGCTCTCCGGTCCCAGCAGCACCACCAGGAGCGGTAGCCACTGCTGGGACTGCAACCGCCTGGAGCGGCATCACAGATGCCACCCTGGCACCAAGGTAAGTAGGGCTCCAGTGAGGGGCATACGGGGAGAAGTGGTGGCGAAGACAGAAGGCCACAGGGAGGTGGCCCTTGCCACTAATGGTGCCCTCCATGAGCCACAGGGTGCCCGGTCAAGAGGGGCAAACCTACCAAGCCCATAGGTAAGCCCCCAGGGTTTATGAGGCAGTCTCCACACGTGGCAGTGTGCCCCCAATCCCCCAGTAGTGGCGGGAAGAACTCTTCAGTGGCCACTAAGCGGCCTCAATGGGCCTCTGAGAGGGAAAGCCAGCTTCCACCTTCCACACCGCTGAGAGAGCTCCACGGCGTTGAGGAGCAGACAAGCACTCCACCTGCCCCATCTTCCCTCCTGATTCTCCAACCCCCACCCCTTCCTGACTTGCTCCCGAGGGCCTCATTAAATTCAGCCCAATGCGCCTAATAATTTGTGCCAACATTTCTTGTGCTAAGCTAAATAAAATAGATATTTTGAAACTGAATAAATCTTTTATTTGTCCTTAATATTTTAGGAGGGGACTTTCAATATTTCCTCATGGCTTCTTGAATTA
The DNA here is from genome assembly GCF_964194155.1 of Cetorhinus maximus. NCBI lineage: Eukaryota > Metazoa > Chordata > Chondrichthyes > Lamniformes > Cetorhinidae > Cetorhinus > Cetorhinus maximus. Next base: position 134,135,383 of record NC_135885.1, on the reverse strand, counting down.
GTTTAAGTGCTAAGTGACTCACAGAATTATTCACCAGTGCACAGTCTTCCAACTAAACCCTGGAGCCACAGTCAGTGCCATGTCCAGGAAGGTGACAGATTTTCCCCACTGGCTGAACATTCAGTTGGCTTTTAGCAGTACATTTCTTACACACTTCCAACACCAAAGCTGAAGGCCTAGTAGGGGGGAGTCCCTCATTCAAAGGGACTCAGTGCCTCATTGAGAGACCTCGGCATCAGAAGCGGTGAGTGGCGGGGCGGGGAGGGGCGCTGAGAGCTACCCCCTCCGACTTTTCCCCTGACCTCCCCCTCCCCTCACTTGCCTGTGACTCTCTCCCCACCACCCTCATCCCACCTACTCACCTTTCTCCAGCGGTCCAACAATGACCCCCCCGGTGAAGGTCCAAGTGCATTACCAACAGCAGCCACTGCTCCCTGCAGCGCTGCCAGTGTTGGAAATATGCTGGCCTCTGATTGGCCAGCAGCTTTCGGGGGCGGGATATCAACCCTACGGGGGGATATCCTGGAATTAAATGTCCCCCATGGAGCAGGGAGTTCTGGCATCAGGGTGCCCAATGCCAATTAGGCACTTAATTCCCTCAGGGCTCCCGGATATCGGATTGGTGGGGCTGCCACCACTAGTTTTGATGGCAGATGTCAGGCCGCCCTCTGCCCTCATTAAATACCACCCTTTATTTCCAACTTTAACAGGAATATTCCTTGTATAGTGAAGAACAACCAGATATAACGAAGACCCCATTTTATCTCTTCTTTCATTAGTGGGTAGATAGCATAGACTGAGCTAAATTATCCTTCAGTTTTGTTAGAATCATGGTATCATACAGCACAGAAAGGACACCATTTGGCCCATCGTGCCTGTTCCAGCTCTTTTAAAGTGTTCATCAATTAATTCCGTTCTCCAGCTCTTTCCACATAGTCCTGCATTTTATTTCCCTTTTCATATAACCAATTCCCTGTTGAAAGTCACTATTGGATCTGCTTCCACCACACCTTCAGGCAGTGCAGTCCCTGATCATTAACAACTCATCGCATAAAAAAAAATTCTCCTCATCTCCCTCGGATTTCTTTGCCAATTATCTTAAATCTAAGTATCCATCGGAGTTCAGAAGAATGAGAGGTGATCTTATTGAAACGTATAAGATCCTGATGGAACTTGACAGGGTAGATGCTGAAAGGATGTCTCCTCTTGTGGGAGACGCTAGAACTAGGGTCACAGTTTAACGATAAGGGGTCTCTCATTTAAGATGGAGATGAGGAGATTTTTTTTCTCTCAGAGAGCTGTTATAGTATATGGAATTATCTTCCCCAGAGATTAGTGATTGCAGGGTCATTGAATATTTTTAAGGCTGAGTTAAACAGATTGTTGACTGACAAAGGGCTCAAGGGTAGAGGGGGTCAACCGGAAAGTAGAGTTGAGGCCACAAACAGATCGGCCATGGTCTTATCAAATGGCGGAGCAGGCTTGAGGGGCCGAATGGCCTACTCCTGCTCCTAATTTGTATGTTTGCATGTCCTCTCTTTGACAATGTTCTGTCATCGGAAACAGTTTCTCCCGATTTACTTCACCAAAACCCTTGTTATACAGCAAAGTAGAAATTAACCAATTTGTGCTACACAATCTGCACTATCTAACTGATAAGGATATGCAAATGCTGGAGGAATACTATGCTAATTTTCTAAACGCGTCCTGCACATTGCTGAAGACTGCACCTAAAGCAGTAGAGAGAGAGAGAGAGAGAGCGATGAACAAAATGAGGTAACTCATGTAAAATGTATTTTCAGAGTGCAGAGATGGCCTTGCTTTTGAAGGAAGTCCTGTTAAATAAATACTGAATTTGAGAGGCACCCAGAAAGGTTTGAGCCCCATAAATGGGAAAGACTGCTGGGAGGAAATAGCTGAGAAAATAAATGCAAACCTTCCAGGTCAACAGCACTGGGGAAGGCTGCCAGGAGCACGATAATGATGTTCACATGTGGATCAAAGAAAAGCAGCCCGTACCAAAATGAACTACAAAGGGCATTTGCAGTGGACCACCCACCACAAATTGTTTCATCACAAAACTGCGAGATCCAGCAACCTTCTCGCACGTATTGGATTTTCATACTGAGGAAATCAAGCCAGGACTGCATAATCCCGACACTGACCATCGCTGCAGGAATCCTTTCGATAAATTCTCAAATGAAATCAGACAGGGTCGATTATCACTGCACGTGCCACATGGGAATCAAATGGCAGCGTTCTGAAAATTGTGGCACTGAATCTATCATCCTGCTCCCACTTCGGATATTCCCACCATCATTTCCAGCCAGTCCTGGAAGTAGGCAGCCAGAGCCCAATTAAGGTCATGTAAATCAGATTCCTGTAAAGCACATAGGATCCCAATGCAATTTCCATGCACCATAGGCTCACAGAATGGCTGCAGCACAGAGGGAGACCAGTCAGCCCGTTGTGTCTGTGATGGCCCTCTGAATGAGCAATTCACTTAGTGCCACACCCCCCACCTTCTCCCCACCACCCTGCACATTCTTCCTTTCAGATAATAATTCAATTCCCTCTTGAAAGCCTTAATTGGACCTGCCTCCACCACATTCTCAGGCAGTGCATTCCAGATCCTAAGCACTCACTGTGTGAAGACATTTTTCCTCAGGTCGCCATTGCTTCTTATGCCAATCACCTTAAATCAGTGCCCTCTTGTTCTTGATCATTCCGCTAGTGGGCAGGGTTTTTACCAATCCACGCTGTCCAGAGCCCTAATGATTTTGAATGCCTTTATCAAATCTCCTCTCAACCCTCTCTTCTCCAAGGAGAACTGTCCCAATTTCTTCAATCTTTCTATGTAATTGAAGTTCCTCCTCATCCATGGAACCATTCTTGTGAATCTTTGCTGCACTCTCACTAATGCTTTCACATCTTTCCTAAAGTGTGGTGCCCAGAACTGGACACAATAGTCCAGTTGAGGTCGAACCAGTGTTTTATACAGATTTAACATAATGTCCTTGCTTTTGTACTCTATTCCCCTATTGTTAAAGCCCTGGAAGCCATATGTTTTATTAACCGCTTTCTCAATTGTCCTACCATCTTCAATAATTTATGTACATGTACAACCGGTCCCTCTGCTCCTGCACTTCCTTTTGACTTGTACCCTTTATTTTATATTGTCGCTCTGTGTTCTTCCTACCAAAATTAATCATTTCACACGTCATCTGCCTCTTGTCCATCCGTTCCACCAACCTCTCTATGTCCTTTTGAAGTTGTACATTATCCTCCTCATGGTTCATAATACTTCCAAGTTTTATATCAACCACAAATTTTGAAACTGTGCCCTGTACACCAAGATCTAGGTTATTAATATATATCAGGGAGACTAGGCACCCTAATATAAAAAGAAAGAGAGTAGCTAAAGTGAGCATTGGACCCTTGGAGAATACGACTGAAGAATTGAATACAGGGAACAGGGAAATGGCAGATAATTTAAACCAATATTTTGCATCAGGTCTTCATGGTGGAGGACATTCCAAAGATATCAGATAAGCAAGGAGCTGATAGGAGGAAAGATCTTGTAACAGTCTCTATCAGGAGGGGCAAAGTATTTGAAAAACTAATGGGACTAAAGTCAGACAAGTCACCAGGACCTGATGGCTGCATCTAAGGGCCGTAAAGAAAGTGGTTGCAGATATAATGGAGGCATTGGTCGAGATATTCCAGAAGTCACTGGATTCCGGGAGGGTCTGAGTGGATTGGAAAACTGCTAATGTGATGCCCCTGTTCAAGAAGGGAGGGAGGCAAAAAGCAGGAAACTATAGGCCAGTCAGCCTAACATCTGTTGTTGGGAAAATGCTAAAGTCCATTATTAGGGAAGAAATAGCAGGGCAGTTAGAAAAGCTTAACGCAATCAAACAGAGTCAACATGGTTTTGTGAAAGGGAAATCATGTTTGACAAATTTGCTAGAGTTCTTTGAGTATATAACAAGCATAGTTGATAAAGGGGAACCGGTAGATGTAGTGTATTTGGATTTCCAGAAGGCATTCAATACGGTGCCACATAAAAGGTTATTGTACAAGATAAGTATTGAGGGTAATGTATTAGCATGGATTGAGGATTGGTCAACATACAGAAGACAGAGAGTCGGAATTAATTGGTCTTTTTCAGGTTTTTTTAAAAATTCATTCACGGGATGCGGGATTCGCTGGCTGGGCCAGCATTTATTGCCCATCCCTAGTTGCCCTTGAGAAGGTGGTGGTGAGCTGCCTTCTTGAGCAGCTGGTTGGAAAGACGTAACTAGTGGAGTGCCACAAGGATCAGCCCTAGGGCCTCAATTATTTACTATCTATATTAATGACACAGAGGAGGGGGCAGAGTGTAATGTATCCAAATTTACTGATGATACAAAAATAGGTGGGAAGGCATGTTGTGATGAGAACATAAGGAATCTGCAAGAGGGATATAGACAGGCTGAGTGAGTGGGCAAAATCTTGGTAGATGGAGATTAATGTAGGAAAGTGTGAGGTCATGCACTTTGGTAGGAAAAATCAAAAGGCAGGCTATTAATTAAATAGAGAGAGACTCCAAAAAGTGCAGCATACAGAGATCTGGGTGTTCTTGTGCATGAAGCACAAAATGTTAGCGTGCAGGTGCAGCTGGTAAATAAGAAGGCAAATGGAATTTTGGCCTGTATTACTAGGGGGTTGGAGTTTAAAAATAGGGAAGTCTTGTTACAACAGTACAAAGTGTTGGTGAGGCTGCACCGTATTTAATAAAGGATATACTGGGATTGGAGGCAGTTCAAAAGAGAGTCATTAGGCTGATTCCTGGGATGAAGGGGTTGACTCATCAAGAACGGCTAAACAGGTTAGGCCTTTACTTTACTAAGTTAGAGTTTAGAAGAATGAGGGGTGATCTTATTGAAACGTACAAGATCCTGAGGGGGCTTGACAGGGTAGATGTTGTGGAGATGTTTCCACTAGTGGGAGAATCTCAAACTAGGGGACATAGTTACAGAATAAGGGGACACTCATTTAAAACTGAGGTGCGAAGGAACTTCTTCTCTCAGAGGGTAGTGAATGTCTGGAATTCTCTACCTCAGAGAATTTTGGAGGCTAGATCAATGAAAGTATTTAAAGAGGAGGTAGATAGATTTTTAAAATATCGGGGAGTTGATGGGTATGAGGAGCTGGCACGAAAGAGGAGTTGAGGCCTGGGGCAGATCAGCCATGATCTTATTGAATGGCGGGGCTGGCTTGAGGAGCCGAATGGCCTACTCCTGCTCCTATTTCTTATGTTCTTAACACCAGCCTCTGGAGAACTCCACTATAAACCTTTCTCCAGTTTGAGAAGCAGTCATTCACCTCGACTTTTTGTTTCCTGTCACTCAGCCAATTTCCTAACCATGTTGCTAAGTGTCCCTCTTATTACATGAGCTCTAACTTTTCTCAGAAGTCTGTTTTATCAAATGGCTTTTTGGAAGTTCATGTATACTATATCAACGGCATTGTCCTCATCAATGCCCTGTTATCTCATCAGAAATTCAAGCAAGTTAGTAAAACACAATTTTCCCTCTACAAATCCATTCAGCCTTTCCTTAACTAACGTACATTTGTCCAAGTGAGTATTACGTTTGGTCCAAATTATCATTTTTAAAAGCTTCCCCACCACCAAGGTTAAACTAGCTAATGTAGCTGACTGGCCTGTTATTGCTGGGCTTACCTTTACACCCTTTTTTGAACAAGTGTGTAACATTTACAGTTCTCCAGTCTTCTGGCACCACCCCCTGAGCCTAAGGAAAACTGAAATATTATGGCCAGTGCCTCCCCAATTTCCATTCACTTCCTTCTGTATCCATGGATGCATCTGGTCCATATGTCCTGGTGACTTGTGGAGTACAGATAGCCAATCCAATGCCTCCTCCTTATCAATTTTAGCCCTTCAAATGTCTGAACTACCTCCTCTTCTACCATGACCTGGGCAGCCTTGTCTTCCTTGGTAAAGACAGGTGCAAAATATCCATTTAATACCTCAGTCATGCCCCCTGCCTCAATGCGTTAAGTCCCTTTTTGGTGCACTGCGCACAACTTTCTCTGATTTACAATGGGACCTATTGTTTTCCGAACGTCTCTCTGCAGGACCCTAGGAAAGTGATGGCTCAAGCATTTCGATGTCATTCGCATAAGTTTCAGGTGGGATCTTCCTGTCCACACAGCCAATTTGCCTAAATATTGTGCTCAAGCACAAAGGAAACAACGATCCTGTACATTGGCTCTCCACATTTTCTCTTCTGCCTATTACCATAGAATCAGGAGCAGCATGACCCTAAGCAATATCCAGGCCAGCATCTGCAAATCATGTTTTTAGTATATTTGTGAGGCTTTATAACATTATTGTGAAGTACTGTACAACAAAAGCAGCAAAACCTTGCACTTGTATAGCACCTGCAGCATAATAAAACATCCCAAAGTGTTTCACAAGAGCATTAACAAATAGAATATGACACCAAGCTGCACTTGGAGATATTTTGACAGGTCAAAGCCTGCATGGTCAAAGAGGTAGGTTTTAAAGAGTGTCTTAAAGGAGAGAGGTAAAGAGGTGAAGAGGTTTAGGAAGGGAATTCTGGAGCTTAAAGCCCAGACAGCCAATGGCGAAGGAATTAAAATCAGGGAGGCCAAAATTGGAGGACGCAGAGTTCTCGAAGGGTTGTGATGCTGAAGGGGATGACACAGTAAGGGAGGGGCAAGGCTGTGGTAGGATGTGGAAACAAGGATGAAAAATTTAATAGCAAGGCATTGCCAGACTGGGAGTCAGCATAAGCCAGCAAACACAGGGGTGATGGGTGAATGGGACTTGGTGCAAGTCAGGATATGGACAGCAGAATTTTGGATGTGCATGAGATATTTGAGCCACAAAAGAAATTTTCAGTTCATGAGACTATTTTTTAAAATAAGAAATTGGAATAAATGTCACTGTAGCTCTCAAAGTGTTAATGATAATCAGTCCATAAAGAACAAAATCATAGTTGAGATTAATGGATTATTCATAGAGCCTAATGCCACACAGTTGAATCCATTACATTAAAAAGGAATTTTACAATGCATGTTAAGAACTAATTAATAAAATAGACACATGCAACACATTAATATGCATTGTTGAATCATAAATAACAGTTGTGTTTCATTCTTGACATGTTTGTCACCAAGAACATTGTTATCAACAGTAATTTAATTCAAAGGTTAATGAATAGGCAAATCTATGAATGATAATGTTCCTTTTTATTTGATTCCCAACATATGGAAGCATAGCATTTGGATCATCAATGAGTACTCCAGCAACCTTTGTGCTACTGTTTCCTTCTCAATCTGGCTTTACTCTCAGACAATAAAGGATGCATTACAAGGCCCCCACAGATCTTGCCTTCAATAGAAGGATGAGAAAAAGCATATTTATCTTTAGAACTTAGACTATGAAACTCCGACTGTTAACTATACATAGGGATGAGTAGCTAGAACAGCCCATAAAAGAAATCCCATTCATCAGCCTGGGACTGCACTATGAACATACGAACAATGACTGACAGGAGTAGACTGTCCTACACAATTGTGATGCTTTCTGCATTGTACCACATATAATCCCTACCCTACCCGTCCTTCTGCCTAAAATCAAGAGGGTTTCAAGGTGCCTGTTACTATTTGGATAGGACCTTATCCACAGTGGTTACATAAATTTAGGAATTTAGGGTCTCTTCCCAGAACAGAATCCAGTATTTTATCCTAGTTTTTCCAATCAGTGTTACCTCAGTGTTGGTGGTAATTCATTTCAAATAGATGGGGTGGTGCTGAGACAAAACTCTCGTCTTTTATATTGATCACAGAAGGACTTAATTCAATGTAATGAGGCTCGCTCACAATGCTTCTAGTCAATGAAACACGTCAGAGCTACTTTACCTGATATGTCAACCCTGTCAGCACCACCACTGCAGCTTGTTAAGCCTCTCATGAGGTTCTTATTGAAATAGAAAGAAAGAGCGGTTGTTTGTTTAGGTAACTTGCCTGTCAGTCCGAGGTGGACTATTATTCCACCAACTAACAATAGCATTCAGGCTAATAGGGCAACGTAGCTCATTCACATGATAATAAGGTAGTCTATATAAAAAAATAGCATATCAGGCCAAGGATGCAATCATTTGGAGTTCAGTTGCAAATTAAAATTGATTACAAAGCTGAAAGTACTTACTCAATATCTTTTCTCTTCATTTTCTAATTTTCTCCCCTCTCCTGCTGAAACCTGCAGGCATCTATTGTCCTTTATTATCTTGTGTAAGTGATTGCTCTTCAATATTACTGAAAAGAGAGACATGTTACCAAAGCTTTACATCTTGCACTCATTGGGACAAATGCAAAAATACCAAATTTCAAATGATCACAACAATTTATACTACATGAGAAAAGGGTGCTGATTGTTTGGTAAGTCGACTCTGATTGGCCAAAGCTTTGCCATATAGAAAGCAATGGGAAACTAGATGCATCCCTAAGCTCCCAGGTAATTCAAGAAACGTGCAAGGCTTGAAGGTATTCGTTTTGCTTGCAGAGAACATGCCTCTATGTATGAATGTATGACACTTGTAGCAAGCGTAAATGAGCCACGTTGAGTTCGACTGGTTATCTTAAATTGGTTGTTAGTATAGCTATTAGCACACTCAGGATTGTTCAGCAAGTGCTGCCTAACCACGGAATCACATCTAACAGCAGACATTTTGTTTTGGATTTTGGATTTTGCAAGTGCGTGCTGATTGAGCACTGTCTGAACTCTGCTTATTACAAACAACCAAAGGAAAATGCTGTTCTGTACTACCAAGCGAATAATTGCTCTTCATGTGTGAGCCCAAACCAGTAGGATCAGCAGGATTTCAGCAGCATTACTGCCAGCCCTGATTAGGTCCTCATACAATTCCTGTCTGTAAGGGCCATTGGGCAGCTATTAAGGGCAGAATCTTGGCAAACGTTTCTCCTTCCCAGCCTGCGAAATGAAAGCCAATTTCCCTCAACCTGACTGCCATACCAACTGAGATCAAGCAAATTAATTTAGTTATTCAGGGCTCTACAACAGTGTTGCCAGTCACTGTGGCCTGGATCTGCTTGAATTTTCCTAAAGTTCCCAATGTTGAGCTGCAATGAGAGGTCCTATGAGAGTCACAGCTCACCGGTTTTATCCAGATGAGGCTCAATTTGCAGTAAGCCTCAGGGAAAAATATTTGGGCTCAGGTTCCATTTGCAACGCCAATCTTGTGTCCATCTCATGCCCATCTGATGACCATTTCACGCCCATCTCAAGCCTGCCTCGTGTTCCACATGCAACATACAGTTCACACCCATGTCATACCCATCTCGCATCCATCCTGTGGTCATCCCTTGTTCCGTGCTCAGTGCCCATTTTCCAACTTTCTCATGCCCAACTCACAGCAATTTTCTGCCCATCCCACACCCAACGTGTACCCATCTCAAATCCTTCTCATGCTCATTCCGCATCCATCTAGTGCCCACCCCATGTCCCATTGAGAGTATTCATCGCAGTGTATATATGCTACAGAATTTTCTGCAACATTGCTTCAGTGCCAGGATCTGGAAGCTGGGAGTGGGTAATTTTGGAGTGTTTGTGCAGGCTTTCACAGTGTGAGCATTATATCATGTTATGGTTGCATAAAATAACAGCCACATGTAACATTGGTTTACATGATATGAATGGTAAAAGACAATTGGTGGAAATGTCCAAATACACACAGGCAGCAGAATCTTGCTTGTTGGGAGCATGATATCAAAACGATGCAGGTCAAAACACGGGTAGTGTGCCGTCAACAATGTGTTCTCTTCTGAAGGTTCTTCAGACACCTCCTGGTCTCCTTGTTTTGACTGGGTGACCTCCACAATGACATACCTTCATAGGGAAAAGTTGTGGAATATGGACCTTTGCCACCTTTGCCAGGATGTATTGCAGGGTGCCCCAGGTAAATAAATGAAATGTTGCCTCATCGTACCAGCCGTGCGCTGTAATGTTGCCCAGGCTGTTACTTGTATTTCAATTTATCTGTTTTCAGCTAGCGGCTTCGATTAGCGCTGAGCATACATGAATCAGGGTTCCAGAGTTCAGCTTTGATTGCCTAGGAACCCTGTGACACTTTGTTTTGTGGACCAAGTATTGCTGGCATCGTGGATTGGCTTAAAATGAAAGCATCATGACAGCTGCCTGGAAACAAGCATTGACCTGCATAATGTGCTGCTGATAATTGCAAACAAGCTGCACATTTATAAAGTAGAAGGCTTTCCAGTTCATACAGATAGTGGCACTGTGCAAAGGGAAGCATTAGGCTAGTTATGTACAATCTATCACCACCTGGACCTTTGGGAATCCTGCCACTCCAATAAAATGCACAGCCTGCTCCTGCTGCTGCCAGTTTCACCATGGGGAAGGAGAAGAAATGTTTTGTTGAGTGAACAATACATCTATCAGCAGCAGATTGGCTTACACTGCTTATCTTCCCAGTTGCAGCTTGGAATGAGCCTGAAGCGTAAAAGCTAAGGGCATTTGTGACCTTGACAACTGCAGCAATGCTGTGTTGTAGAGAAATTTGCCCTCAAGTCACCTTGGAGCATTCAGCCCAACTCCGCTATGACACTACTTGTGATTCAGAATCTCCAGAGGCACTGGCCCTCTAACAATGATCTATCTACAGATGAGGGCACATACTGGCAGGTAGGTGCAGAGCCATTCAGATATAGCCTGTTCTGCCTAGCATTCTAATTCCCTGTCTTCTTGCTTCAAAAGGATAATTACATGTGACAGCCCTGGAGGAATCCATTGCAAGTCTTCCATTATTATGGTTGTAGGTGTAAAAAGGCCCCTCACACAGTGATAGGATCTCTTGTGAATGCTAGCACTATTACAATGGAAGCCTTTATTCCAATCTTCATGAGGCTCTCTCCTCCACCTTCAACATGGCAGGGAACATATGGAGAGAACCACTGAGCAAGACTTCACAACCCTCATTGCCGAGGAGTTCAGATCAGTGGATATGGTGAGGGAATGTCCTACAGCAAAGATATAGCCAGAGTAACCAGCAACAAAGCTGCTGCCTCTTCAGGATAACAGTGTTGCTGAAATGATAACACATTTAACTGGACAATCCATATAAATACTGTGGCTACAAGAGCAGGTCAGAGGCTGGGAACTCTGAGGCAAGTAACTCATCTCCTGACTCCCCAAAGTCTGTCCACTTACAATGCACAAATCAGGAGTGTTATTGGAAAACTCTCCACTTGCCTTGAAATGCGGTGTCAACAATATTCAAGAAACTCAATACCATCCAGGACAAAGCAAGCAACAAACATTAAACATTCAGTCCCTCCATCACTGATGCACAATGGCAACAGTGTATACTATATACAAGATCCACTACAGCAACTCATACAGCCTCTTTGACAGCACTTTCAAACCTGCAACCTCTACTACCAAGAAGAACAAGGGCAAAGATACATGGGAACACCACCATCTGCAAATTCCCCTCCTAGCTACACATTATCCTGACTTGGAACTATATCGCTGTTTCTTCACTGTCACCTGGTCAAAATCCTAGAGCTCCCTACCTAACAGCACTATCAGTGTACCTACACTACATGGACTGCAGCAGTTCAAGAAGGTGGATCACTTTTCAAGGGCAATCAGGGATGGACAATAAATGCTGGCCATGTCAGCGGTGCCCTCATCCCATGAAAGAATTTTAAAAACTTCCAGAAAGAAGGCAGGCCTGGGCATCCATCACAGAATTGTATATGCTGGAGACAGCAGCAGAGCTCTCTCATGACCCAGCAAAGTGATGTGCATGGCCACCTCCCAACAGACTGTCATGAGAACATGGCCATGTAGTTCACTTCCCTAGTCCACTGGGGAGGTTCTTAGAAGGAGCACAGATGGAAAGAGAAACACATACAATATGCAATCCAAGGGCAAGCACTGCAATTAAAAAGGCACTAGGCACATAGGCTCTGAACACACATCGGGAAATGACTTAAATGCACTCTATGGTCTCCAGGGAGTTTCTTTCTGCTAATGCAGAGTAAGATGGCAACAAAGACAAGATTGGGCTCAATGATAGCGGACATACTGGCAGAAGAAACGTTGGGGATGACACCAGGCGGAATTTAAAGCACCCCCATCCCCAGAGAGGCAAGTTCAGAGGTGTGATCAGGCAGGAGGGTGTGGGGGTGGAGATCTCACTGCCTTCATGCCTCCCTCCGATTATGTCTGGGGTGGGAAAGCTTGCAGGCGGCCTTCCTACCTGGAGGTGAATTGAGGCCCTTAAGTAGCCACTTCAGGGCCTCATTCCGCTGCTGCTGTTATGCAAGGCACTCAGGCACTCTGTGCCCAATCAAGAAACCCAGTATGGGTAAGGGAGGTGCCTGCAGGAAGCCATCCCTCTTCCCCGCTTGGTCAGCACCTTCCTCCCTGAAAAGCCCATCCTGTCCCACTTACCTCCCTCCGGTGGATCCATGATGGATCTCTGGATCGGCCCCAATGCAATACTAGCAGTGACCACCGGTCCCTGTGGCACTAGCAGTGCTGAAGAGCTGCTAGCCTCTGATTGGCTGGCAGCTCTCGGGGGTGGGATATCCAGCCCAGACACAGCAGTTCAACAATTAAATGACCCCAGGGGAGACGAGTGCACTGGCGGCAGGATTCCTGCTCCCAATTTGGAACTTTACTCCATCAGGGCTCCCAGAGATCGGGTCGGCTGGGGTGCCACCAGATTGATAGCGGATAATGGGCCCCCTCGGCACCAACATTAAATTCTGCCCATTGAGCTTTTGCATAGTTCATCTGCAACACTAACAAACAACGTGTATTTTTATAGTGTCTCTCACATAGCAAAATATCCCAGGGTGATTTCACAGAAGCATTTTCAGACGGAATTTGACACTGAGCCGCATTAGGAGATATTAGGACAATGACCAAAAGCTTGTTAGAAGAGGTGAGTTTTAAGGGGTGTCTTAATGAAGGAGAGAGAAGTATAAAGGTGGTGAGCTTTAGGGAAGCTGAAAGCTCGGCTACCACTGGTTTGTTAGGGAGGCTCAAACACTTAGAGGAATGTCTTACCAGTGCCTAGTTTTCCTGACTGCAAAGGTGTTTCTGTGGTAAATGCTCAGGATTGTATTTCAATCCAGCCAGCGGATTGGCCTTCTGTTGCATTTACGCTGTGGTAACACATTTGTGGATAGTAAAGTTGTGAAGCATTACATAGTATTGAGCTCAGAAAGCCGCGTTGGAGCTGTACTGCAAGGTGCTTCTGATCTTTGAGACATCTATTTCAAGATATTAAGAGTTTTCTCTATTGATTTCCCTGGTAGTCACATGCATCTCATACCTTCATTCCAAGGTAGCATTAGTTAGGGTGGTAAAGGGTAGAATTGGTTGCTTTTGAGATTTAAGTCTGGCTTCACTTTTGAATAGCCCAGACACAGATGACTCCAATCAATAATTGTAAAAGTCTCTGTCTTTTCAATTTCTCCTCCCCCTCTATTTCTATCAATCTACCTTTCCTTGTTTTACTGGTAACTGCTAACTAAAGATTATTGACTGATTTATGAGAAAGGGCATATGATAACTTCCAATCTATTATTAAGTTGTATTTTTTATGTACATTAAGGTGACATGGCCACTGAGAGTTGAAGATTATGCTGTTCAAGTACTCCTCTTATCTCAGCCCCTATATCTCTCTCACACACACACACACACACATACAGAGTTAAGCACAGGTATCAACCTGATGTAGTTAAAACAATTACTTTTAATCAGCCACATCAGTGATTTCCTTGAGGTCAACCACAATATAAAATCGGCAAAGTGTCACAGTCAAATAAAATTCACATTTATCTCCTTTGTATTACATAAGGACAGAAACCGGGACAATGTGGGAGCAAGGCCTGAATTTTACCCTTGGCAGCAGCGCGCAATCGGCGAGCCAAGGACCGGTCGGGAAACGGACTGCCGACCACGATCAGCCCCTGACTACGATTTCACGCTGGTTGGCCAATTAACAGCCAGCCAGCGTGAAACGTGCACTGAAAAGCTCAGCTCTGCTGGGGTGGGGGGGTGCGGGAAGAGGGCGGGCGATGACATCACCGCGAGCGCGGGTGAACGCCGCGAGAGAGAGCTTCCTGAAGGCAGACGGCTGCCTCAGGGAGCGGCAGAGCTTCAAATGATGAAATAAAGGTTTAAACAGCTGCCAAAAAATGTCCATGCGTCACAATCAAGTGCCTGAAAAGATACCCCATTAAAAATGCTGTCCACAGATATATCTTTTTATTTTATTTCATAACAGAGTTTTTGAACTTCTAGAAACTGCAAGACAAGATAGTTCTCCCCATGATTAGATGTATAAAATGAAACGTTTTGAGCAAAAGGAATTCCTTTCTTCTTCAGAGCTGATTTGATTGAAGTATATAAGGTCCTGAGTGGTCTTGACAAGGTGGATGTGGAGAGGATGTTTCCTCTTGTGGGTGTATCCAGAACTAGGGGGCACTGTTTTAAAATTAGGAGTTGCCCTTTTAGGACAGAAATGAGGAGAATTTCTTTCTCTCAGAGGGTTGTGCGACTTTGGAACTCTCTGCCTCAGATGGTGGTGGAGGCGGAGTCACTGAATACTTTTATAGTGGAGGTAGATAGATTCTTGTTAAGCAAGGGAATCAAAGGTTATCGGGGATAGTTGGGAATTTGGGGGAAGAATTTTCGGCTCGGGTGAGCGGGGGCGGGCGTCCCGATGTCACCGCGCGTCATTTAGATTTTCAGTTCAGCGGGCGTGCAGCCAAGTCAGCTGCGCGCCCGCCGAACTGTTAAAGGCCTGTTCAGGTCATTCATTAACTAATTAACCCTATTGAGAAAGCTGCCCATCCAACCTTAAGGTTGTCGGGCAGGCGAAGAGCCCAGGCAGCCTTTGGGCTTTTCATGGAACCTCATCCACAGATGGAATAAGGTTTCATGAATGTTTTTGAAATCTTGGAAAAATTGTTAATAAAATTAATACACATGTCCCAGCTCATGTGACAGTTTCATGCGTGAAAGAGCGCAATCCCAACTCAGGCAATGGCCCCCACCCGCACAGGGAGCGCTCAGCACTTCCGGGCGCGCGTCATGCTGGGTGGGCCTTAATTAGCCCACCCACGTAAAATGGCAGCGCAGACCCGATTGGGGGCACCAATCAGGTCCGTGCCCGCCCGCACCCACGATCTTATTGAATGTCTGCGCAGGCTCAAGTGGTCGAATGACCTACTCCTGCTCCTATATCATATGTGCGTATATATGAAAGAAGGGATGGGACTTATGTACACCGAGTCTGGAATACTCTATGACTAGCCAGTTTTGTTGTCACTCATAACAAAACATCTGGGAGTTTTAGATGCAAATGCACACTGGGAGTTGTTCAATCTCTTCATCTGACAATAATGCCCAATGAACTCAAGCCTTAGGCTTCTCAGAAAGGCATGGCCTTCAATGTAAGGTTTTTCAACATATTAGGGGTCCAAGATAATGGCAATGTGGACTTTCAAAAAAAACTTCTAGGCTTCCATTCACCAATGGAGCTTTTCCAACTAGCACTGTCAGATTCAGGTGTCCCCATAATACAGGATCTATTGATCCCAGGGTTTCAGACCCTAATTCCACTCCCTTCCAAGGCTTTTTTTTTTATTCGTTCACGGGACATGGGCTTTGCTGGCTAGGCCAGCATATTTATTGCCCATCCTGAATTACCCTTTTGAAAGTGGTGGTGAGCCGCCTTCTTGAACCGCTGCTGTCCATATGGCATAGGTACATCCACAATGCTGTTAGGTGTGTGCTTTGGAGGGGAGATTGCAGGTGGTGGTGTTTCCATGCATCTGCTATCCTTGTCCTTCTAGGTGGTAGAGGTCACAGATTTGGGAGGTGCTATCAAAGGAGCCTTGGTGATTTGCTACAATGCATCTTGCAGATGGTACACACTGCTGCCACTGTGCATCAGTGGTGGAGGGAGTGAGTGTTGAAGGTGGTGGATGGGGTGCTTTGTCTTGGATGGTGTCAAGCTTCTTGAGTGTTTTTGGAGCTGCACTCATCCAGGCAAGTAGAGAGTTCAGACAGGCCTTGCCCCGGAAACGTCCTGCCAACTCCCAGATTTAGGAACACCATCTATCAACGCTATCATCTATCAGAACATCATGGCTTCAAGCACCACTTTGGCGAGTTTAGCTCATAATCTAGGCTAACACTCTAGTGCAGTAATGAGGGAGTGCTGCACTGTTGGAGGTGCTGACTTGAGGCATTAAATTGAGGATGAGGCATTAAATCGAGGCCCTGTCTGTTCAAGTTGGTGCAAAAAGACCCATGACAGTTTTTGAAGGAGAGCAAGGGAGTTGGACAACAATGTAAAAGGCGCGCCCAGTGAATTTGTTCTTGAGAGAGGAGAGAAGGAGTTCGCCCATTCAATAGAATCTATGAGGGTAGTTGACATTGGATTAAAACCCTGCACAAAGCATATGCGCTGCTCATCAAGGGAACAATAACTGCCAGGAGTAGGAAGAGGAAGTCGGCCAAGATAGAAAATAAATTGATTTCAGTTTATGAGTAGATTAAAGAAGAAAGCCATTAACTGATAATGAACCACAATAGTAGGAATTTACAAAAAAAAAGGGACAGACAATTAGAATTTATCAATTGACTCATGGATTGAGTTCAAAGAAAATACAGCCCATAAATGGAGGAGAGTTCATAATTTCCACAATTGTGGACTATCAAATTTCAGCCAACAGGCTAAGAATAAATTCTCAGACTCAGATCTGACAACATGCATCTCTTAACTGGTTTAATAATTTGGTTTCTTAAAAATGAAGTGAGAAATTCCAGCCAGAGACATCTGTCTGAAATACAACACTCATTGGATTTGAGAAAACTCAAGTCATAATACAGCGAGGGTTTCTGTAATAGTGAAGAAAAGTTCCAGGCCTTCAGGTACCAATTATATTTCCCTCCTTCTCCCGCCCCAACCCAATTCCATCCCGGCATATGCTCCAGAAATGCACCCAAAGGAAATACACCTGAGCCTTCTCGCCTTCCTGGGTTTGTGTGATTTACATGAGGCGCGTTTCCTGCCATCGGTCGGCGGGGAGCTAATTGTAATACATTAGCATATAATTAAAAGGCCATCCCGCCAGGCTCTTGGAACCCCGTCATATCGTCCGTCCATGTCGGTGGGAAAGCACGCCGATGTGTTTCACAACAGCACACAGGCGACGCGCACTTGGCGGCCTTCACTTTGGGGGAGCTGAGGTGAGTGAGCAGCGTTCTCCACAGCTCGCCCGTTGTTTACAGGCCTCAGGGGCAACGGGGAGCTGGGGAAACTGATGCCTGGCCCCGCAGGCAGCTGCTGAGGGGTTGGGGGTGTCATGGGGCAAGTGCTGGCCAGCCTCGGAGGCGACTGCTGGGGAGGAGGGTGTCAAGTGCTGCCCTGGCACAGCATCCTGCGCACAGGCAATCAAGGTGGGGGGCAGGGTAAGCGAGGGAAATGGCCACGCATTAGGGACACCTGTATAAACTGACCATCCCTCTGCAACTGAGACAAATCAAGCACAGCCACAGTGATATGATTGGGGTCAGGCTCCTAACCTGCCCGCCCATGCAAGCATCACAGAGGCACCAAAGGGCCATCAAGCGCTCCATAGCTTACCATCAACACCCCCCCCACCCCCCCGCCCCCAACCCAGCCACCCCCCAGCACAGATTGTGAGTCCTGCACCACTTTATTGGAGTTGGACTGCACACATTGTACAATCTCTTCGCCAACGCTGGCCATGTAGCAGTCACAGCTGGAGGTGCTCACAGCCCCTTGCAATCTCAGCATCCCGGTTTGGACCAGTGTCCCCTATGTCGCAGGCTGACAGGGCAGCCATGCAGCGCACTCATCTCTGGCCATCCGAGGGGTGACCAGTACTCTCCGAGAAGCGTTAAGGGGCGATCACACAGGGTCAGGGAAGGTGCTAAGTACAGCCATGATAACCACGTCTCTCTTTCATGCTGCAGGAGGACCATGTCAGGATCATTGATCCTGGTGACCTAGCTGTATGCCTGATGGCCTCGGAGAAGACAGAGGAGGGAGCGACTGAGACTCCTGGCCGCACAAAGGCAGGAGCAGCAACCTCATCAACAAGGGGCAGCAGGGGTTCCCGCAGACACTGCCCAGGAGTGACAGCGAGCCGTGGCTGGTCAGCGCCTAGCAACGCCCAGGGTCTATAGACACCGCCTGCCATTCCTGCAGATGACTGAGGACCAGTGTCACCAATGACTGCGCATGTCTAAGGACCTGGTGGCTCACATCTGCCACATACTGCAGGACTGGGACCAAGGGGACATGGAGGGCACCCACTGCCAGTGGCTGTGAAAGTGACCATGGTGCTCAATTTCTATGCCAGTGGCTCCTTTCAGGGCTCCACAGGTGACCTCTGTAGGATTTCACAATCTGCCACTCGCAAATGAGGTCACGGATGCCATCTTCTCCATGGCACACAACTTTGTGCATTTCGCCTGGGACCAGGGCAGCCAGGATGCAAGGGCCATTGGATTCACCCCGATCTTGGGATTCCCACAGGTGCAGGGTGCGATTGACTGCACTCATGTGGCGCTCAGCTCTCCATCGCTACACTTGGTGGACTTCATCAACCGCAAGGACTTCCACTCACTGAATGTGCAGATGGTATGTGACCACCAGATACCCATTCTGCAGGTATGTGCACAGTTTCTAGGCAGTGTGGATGATGCCTACATCCTGAGTCACTTGCAGATCCCTGCAGTCTTCCAGGGTCAACAGAGGCTGCAGGGTTGGCTCCTTGGGGACGAGGGCTACCCGCAGAGGCCGTGGCTGAGACACCCGTGCGGTGGCCTCAGACTGCAGCAGAGTGACAGAAAAATGAGGCTCATGCTGCAGCTCACAACTTGGAGCAGACCATCGGGATGCTGCAAATGCAGTTCCAGTGCCTGGACCGGTCTGGTGGAGCCCTGCAATACCGTCCACAGAGAGTGTCACACATCGTCATCTGCTGTGCCCTTTACAACCTGGCACTGCAACGGGATGAGGAGCTGGCTGAGGAGGAGATGGAGGAGCTGCACGTCTCCTCCGATGAGGAGGATGCCGACAGGGATGAGGGTGAGGGGGTCCTCAGTGGTGATGATGGTGGGGATGAGGCTCTCGCACTGGCTAGATGAGGCAGGCGCACTCAGGAGGCCTGCATAGCTGCCAGATTAGTGGAGGATGATGATGACATGCAGTGAGGTGGCCCCGTAGATCCTCACATCGCAGCTGTGAACGTTTGACTCCAGTCTGACTAGTCTCAGTGCCAATACCCTCTGTGAGAATGCTCCTGTCATGGAGATGCAGTGGAGGCCCTAATAGTCACTCGATCACAGGAGGAGGATGACAACGTGCAGTGAGGATAATCCACAGATCTTCACATGGCGTCTGAGAACATCTGATTCGTGTCTGGCTGAGGGCAGTTCACTTGCGCTCTGTAATCAGGGCCTTCTCAGAGACACAACCATGAAACTTTAGACGCATCTGATACTGTGTCCAGCTTCAGCACCTCAGCCCTATAGGAGCTGATGCACAGCATCACTGGTCACAGACGCTGGTGTGATGGGGGCCAGCCCTGCCTTAGAAGTGCTGAGAGCACACAGAGAGAATGAGAGAACTCTGTGGCACCTGCTCACTACATTCTGGCAGCAATGACCAGCACCGCCGAGGTACAGGCATCAGTAATGTTTCCAGGGAGTGGGAGGCTGGACTGTGGTCTGAAGGCTGCACAGAGCACAGGGAAGAGGCCCTGGACTGAGACACCTGCCTTTTATCTTGTGCAGAAAGGTTTCACATCTGAGTGACAAGAACACTGCTGATCAGAACAAGGAGCAATAGGTAGGGAAGCATTCTTGGGAATTTATTGATAATAGTGAAAATTATGTACAAGTGATTAACACCCAAACCCAGGCTGTGCAACTAATTCTCCTTAACAGTTCTTGTTGCTCCCCGGACATCCACAGCAGAGGTGGAGGCAGCCTGCTGACTGTGACGCCCTGTCTGTGATGGCTTTGGCAGGTGTCCTCTGGAGGGCTGAGACTTGGTGGGCCCTGGCCTGCTTTCGGGGTCCTGCTGTGTGGCAATCGCACCCTCCTCGACCTGTGAAGCTGGATCTGCTGAGGTCACTGGGTGTGGGGAGTCAGATGGGCCAGTCACTCCCAGAGTCACCTGGGTGGATGGCCCCAGAGCGTGATCCTCCTCCCTGTGGGTGCCCCAGGGCCCCTGGCTGACACTGTGATTGGAAGGGGTAGCTGGAGTGAGATCAAGCTGCCCACCACCCCTTTCGCTTACAAACTGTTGGAGGTCAACTATGGCATCAGCGATGGAGTTCAGCCTGCACAGCAGTGCAGGAGCGACGTCCTGGACCAAGCTCTCCATGGCAGCCACCATCCTACCAGTGTTGACCTCAGTGCATTGGCATGCCGGTGCTATCACCTCAGACTGAAGACAGACGGACTCCTCCATCGTGCCTTGCAATCTGAGGAGTGCAAGCGGACATCCCTTCCTAATGTTCCTGAGCTTGTCTTTGCAGCTCCTGCAACTGAGACATGACCGAGTCCAGAGGCTCATCATCTGACTCAGACTCAGCAATGTTCTGTCCTCCAGCAGTCCTCTGAATGCCGGGGACCTGGGAAGTCCCTGCAAGTGTGTTTTTGCACTGGTGGAGGGTGTGGGTGAGGCTGTGACAGGTCTTCAGGGAGGGTGCCTTCAGATTCCTCTTCAGAGGTTTCTTCGGAGCTTGCTTGGAGGCTCTGGGTTGTGGACTCCGTCTGCTGCTTCCCAGATATGTCTGCGAAAGCAATGGGAGATAATCAGTGCATGGCAGTGGCCTGTGAAAAAGGACACATCGTTCAAGGCATGGCTGTCTGATGGATGTTGCATTGCTGGGTCCTCACTTGGTAGAGCAGCACCGACCTCACCGTCAGGACAAGACCGGTCCCAGTCGTCGCCGGCCAGCTGGATGGCTCTGTTTTCAAATTCTTTGAGAACTTTGAATTCTAGCATCCCTCCACCTGTCTGTGACTTTTCCCTCCAGTTGTGAGCCAGTTTGTCCCGTATAGGTAGAGATGGGAGAGTGTATCATGACACCCGCCGGGCCAGGTGATAAGTGTGCCTGGCCTGTGTGGGTGGTGAGTGGTCCCATGGACGGGATGAGGACAATGACGGTGAGTGTGAAAGAGTGAATGGTGATGTCTCTTGCACTGGCAGTGAGTGAGGGCCCTATGGATGTGTGACGGGTTTACGAGTGTGTGAGTTGGGAGTAATGAAAAGAGTGACTTACCCTGGCAGAACAGAGGAAATCATTCATTCTTTTGTGGCACTGGGTGGCTGTGCTCTTCTGAAGGGCATTGGCGCTGACCACCGCTGCCACCGCCTCTCAAGCCGGGTTGGTGACATTGCTACCCATCCTGCGGCCAGAGCAGGGACAGAGCACATCCCGGCGGGCCTCCACGGCATCCAGCAGTCACTCAAGGGACCCGTCGTTGAGGTGGGGGGGGCTGCAGTCTTTTTATCTTTGTTGGCCATGTCTCCTGGACAGCGGTGGTAAGCTGGTGACAATGAGCGCTTTGCTGGTGACTGTCTTTTACAGATGGCGGCCGGCATGATGCAACAGCGGGGTGATGGCGAGCGGGCGAATGAGAGCCCGCCCACCATGGAAATGGCATATTTTGTGGGTGTGAATATATATGAGGCAGGCTCGGGAAGATACGGTGTGAAAAGCCGCCATTTTCATTGGTGGGCAGGACTCCATTTTGCCCGCCCGCTACCGCACTTAGTGCAATTCTGGCAAAATTCGGCCCATGTTGTGGAACATGCTCAGGTCTCAAGCACTGGCATAAAGCACAGTGGAGTGATTAAAAACGGGGTGTGCATTCAGGGCTTGCTACCATATTTGCTCTTCCTGCGTCTGAAAGAAAGGAGGATTCTCAGAACCGGGCTTCACCCATCAGCTCACCTAGCCCACTGACACACAGGGATGGATTTTCAAATGCTGGCGGGGTTAGAACCTGGTGCACAAACAATTTGAAAATTGTGGCCAAGGTGTTAGTGGGGCAGAAGGGAACGGGAAACCCACTTGCCACAAAATTAACAGCCCATGATGCTCCCTGAGAAACTTAACAGGCCAAGGAGGGCAGGATTTTCAAAGAGCAAATCAAAGAAGCTGAACACCTTACTGCCCAGTTGTCAGGTTCACTGTAGTTTCTTCTTATTAGATGAATGGCATTGATTCATCATCTGACTTGCACTGAGTGGAACGCTGTACCTTTATTTATCCTGCTCGTGAACTCAGTTGACCTTCTAAGGAGCTCTCTGCTCTATTTGGCAAAGCAGCAGCAGGCCCCAACATGGCTACTGCCCACCTTTGTTGCTGGCACCAAGCAGGTAGCTCCCACCTCCTTGAGACACTTGCCACCAATTTTGCCCCTGCCCAGTTAGGACATTTATATTTAAAAATAGCATTGCAAGAGCGACGCAGTTGAGCTGTGGAGCCAGGACCCAGAATTCATCCGGGTGTTGGGTTCATGCTTTGAAAATCCCGCCCTCAATTTCACCTTTTGTAGCAGTGTGTTGGACATCCTGGAGAGGTGTATGTTGAACATCTTGGGCAGTTAAGGGTTAATAATTGATCAACTTTGCATTGTACCAACAAATTTCTGAAATAAATAAGATGAGTGCTATATGAAAAATACTTGTGCACAAAATAAGTGAGAGCCATGGGCAATTAAGGTCTAACTTTAGGCACTAGGGTAATAAACATAGTTTGCAGGATCCAGGAACCACGACATAGAAAGATAACAGTTAATAAAGTCTATTCTTTGAAGAGTTTAAAAACAATTAAGTCAGGAAATATTGTTTGAGAGAAGTAGCTTTAGAGTAAACTGCTACAATTATTTATATAAACAATCTGTCTTCAATGGATTCAGGAATAGATATATCACAATAAATAAAGGAACATGCTTTTCAATAGATCTTCAGGGGACTTAAAAGATCAAACTAGGAGCCAATATTCCATTATCGGTATCCAGTCGATCACTGATAATAGGGATTAGTAAAGTCTCACATGGAAGTCCGCACACTCCAGCATAAATAGTCCCCTCGCCCAAAACGTGTGTTTTTGAAGTATAGAAGTAACATAGCACAGATCTTTTCACCTCAGAGCATTTAGAAAATTAGTTTGAATGCAGCAGACTGGGTGACCCATGGAGCACAAGTGAGCAGGAGTGGATGAGGGTGATTCTGGAGGAGCAGGAAGTGTGTGGCTAAATGGTGAAGTCATCTCCAGCCACAGGCGGTGAGGGTAAACATCCTGATTTCTGCAGCCCATCTTTGGAACGGGCACAAGAGACCGTTGGGGCAAAATTTTACAGCCGCGGGATTTTACTTTCCCGTCAAAGCCAATGGGGATTAGAATGTCTCGCCACATTTTACAGCACCGTCCCCGCGGAAACAGGGCCGTAAGATTCTGCCCTTGGAGTCTGTGTACCTAGCTAGCTTTTAACACATGGTGACTAAGTGTGAGCATTCAGCCTTGGAACGAGTGGTAATTACAAGAACATTGCGCAACTCTCTCGAACACCTGAACTTTTGCCAAACAATCCTTTGGCTACAATGCCCTGTTTTCCTTGGACAAGAAAACTGATTAACATCTAAATAGTGAGCCCAATTAATTGGGGCTTTTAGTGATGTCTTTGTTGCAATGGAGTTTACTCACCCACAGATCAATGGGCAAGGTGACACAGAGATTGTGGTAAAGGACAAGCCCAATCTGATAATGGATAATGTTGACTTCTCTCCAGACTACAGCATATTTACACCAGTCTGACACACCCCCTCCTTAACACTTAATGTGCTGAAAACTGGACAAGGCCAGACTGCCCCTGCAGTTTTGGAATGGTAGCAGGTCCATCTTGGGAATCACCTTGATCTTGGGAGACCCTCACTGACATTTAGCCATCTCGTTGGTTAATGCTAAAAAGAAGTAACAGTTTAGATTGTCGAGCCCAACATACATGAATTGATAAGGGAAGCATCAGGGTAAGAGGCACTAGCTTGTACTTACATTTGTATGGCCCAAGAAACCTACATAAATGAATGGTACAATTTCTGTGCTAATATAGTTCTGTTTTGGCAATTAGCCCAGCTATTTCTATGACCTTAATATTTTAAAACTCACATTCTATCACTAGTAATAAAAAATCCAAATGAAAAATTTAATACAGATGAAAATTTCATTTTACAGGCAGAGACATGATCTGGTACTAATGACTTGCTGTGTGTGTGTGTCTGGCGCTGTGTAACGTTGCCAACTGAACTGTGAGCTATGATATTGCAGAATACAGAGAGATTATCAACAACAACCCCAACCAAATTAGCCAACTAAAAGGTCAAAAGCATATCTGCTTGGCTTCACTGAGGATGACTACATTAACAAGAGTTAATGAATTGTTGCTGTAGACAACGGAAAATTTGAGGGAAGGATTTACTCCACACATAGCTATGTGGTGAAAACACAGAGCTTGAACAGTAAATGTGTATGAAATGATGCCATTGCTAAAGTCTATCTTCGTGTCTACGATTCTTGTGCTCATTGAAATAAAAGAGCTAAATTAAATCTGTATTCACATTAGCACTAGATGGTTTTAGCTAGCACATCATATATTTGAAAGTCCTGACTTTACAGTGACAAAGCGTGCGTGCTTCACACCAAGGACTATTTCCATTACTGAGTTCTCTTCTTACAAACTGACATCTTGTATATTGGCACCTGGACTTTCCACAGAGGTTCTTCCCATCAAAACTTCGATGCAAAGTTGGGAAATATGTATTGTAGCTGGTTATGACAAAAGTGATAAGATAGTTATGAGCAAGGAAGACCAGATGGTCCAACACAACCCATTTATCCAGAAAGACCTTATGTTACCCCATTTGTTGCTAATTGTTTCTGAAATGATTTCAGGATTTTCCCTTTCCAACTCTATCTCAAAGTCTGTTCCAAGGCCTGAATCTTCGGGTCAGCGTGCGGAGGTGGGCCCCGCTCGCCGACGCGTAAAATGATGCACGGTGACGTCGGGCGTGCGTCCCGATGTCACTGTGCGACATCCTGATCTTCAGTTCAGTGGGCGGGCACCGGGGTCGACTGCGTGCCCACCGAACTGTCAAAGGCCTATTAAGGCCATTTAAATATCAATTAAAAGAATTAACAGACTGACCTTCGATCCTTAAGGTTGGCGGGGGGCAGGCAAAGAGCCCAGGCGGCCTTCGCATTTATCATGACACCTCATCCACGGGTGGGATGAGGTTTCATGAAGGTTTTTAAACTTCAATAAAAAATTTTAATAAAATTCATAGACATGTCCCAGCTCATGTGACACTGTCACATGAGGGGACATGTCTTAAAAATTTTTTTTTTCCTTTATTTAAATCTTTCAAAATCAAACTAATCTCCCTGAGCTAGCTCTGTGACTCAGGAAGATTTCTGCGCTCTTTCATGCACATGTGCATGAAAGAGCGCAGGCCCCGACTCAGCCTCCTTCCCCCCACACCAACCCGCATGGGGAGCGCTCAGCGCTTCCGGGTGCGTGTCACGCTGGGCGGGCCTTAATTGGCCAGCCCACGTAAAATGGCGACGTGCAGCCAATTGCGACTGGCGACCAGCTGCACACTCACTCTCGCTCAGACCCCCACAACGGGGAGAAAATTCTCCCCCAAGCATTTATCACACCAAACATGAAGAATTAAAAAGAAAAGAAAGACTTGCATTGATATAGTACTTTTCAAGGCCACTGGATGTCTCAAAGTGCTTTACAGCCAATGGAGTAATTTTGAAGTGTAGCCAATGTTGTAATGTAGGAAACTCGACATCCAATTTGTGCACAGCAAGCTCCCCCAAACAGCAATGTGATAATGACCAGATAATCTGATTTATTGTAATGTTGATTGAGTGTTAAATATTGACCAGAACACTGGGGATAACGCTTTTCTTCAAAATAGTGCCATTGAATCTTTTACATCCACCCGAGCACACGGGTAGGGCTTCAGTTTAATGGCCCATCCGAAATATGGCATCTCGGACAGTGTTCTGTACTGCATTGGAGTATCTTCCTAATATCAGTTCTAAAATGACCTTTTCCAAACTTCTTCCCGAATTCTTTTGCTTGACACCTCAGGTCCAATTGCAAATATGCCACAAAAAATTCTAGATGATTAATCACTGATGCCGTTCTTTACAAGGTGACAGGGATTTACTTAAAATTCAAAATACTAAAAACAAATAATAAAAGTTTTCCATCCTTTACATCTTCTAATGCCAGAAACGCAAACACAAGCCGTTCTTCAAGATTACAAAGTATTTGATAGCTACATGTTTAATAAGCCAGTAAATTATTCCCCAGGAACATGTTACTTTGATGTATTAGCAAGAGCATTATAGTTACATTGCAATGTGCTTCATTGTTTTTCTACTCTGGCTTTACGTTGTAGCAGTCCATTTTCAAGAGAGCAGCAAAAGAAAAATGTCGCCATACTTGTGACTGCTCCGGGTCAGAACCAACACCCATTCTCTACAACAGGCCTTTGACAAGATTTTCAGTCATGAATAGGTCCTTAAGCTTTGTTTCTTACTCCATGTCACTTTTACGGATTCTGTGATCATTTATTTCATGAATAGATTTGGACAGAAGCAGGTTTAAAGTAGGATTGTCAACTGTGATTAAATGTATTCCTAGAGCTTTCATCACATGACTTGCCCCCACACTCCAGCTATTGGTCGGCCAACACACTCCAGCTATTGGTCGGCCAATACACTCCAACTATTGGTCAGCCAACACACTCCAGCTATTGGTCGGCCAACACACCCCAGCTATTGGTCGGCCAACACACTCCAGCTATTGGTTGGCCAACACACTCCAGCTATTGGTCGGCCAACACACCCATCCTTGTGATGCATTACGTTCCTATGCCAATTGGAAAGCAAAAAGACTCATTGCCCATTTGGATGATACTTGACTGTCAGCCAAACAACCCTTTTTCCCCCATTTTCAATATTTTTATATCTGGCAAAGAGAAATGTTCAAAGAAAATGACAAAAGAAAAATCAATATTTTTCATGCGCTGATGCTTTTTCTCCAGGTTTGCACACAGCAGTGTCCTGGACACTGACCTTCGATTCTTGGTGACTCCAGGCCAATCCTGGACGGTTGGCGACTCTAGTTTAAAGTGTTAAGGGCTGAAGCTTGTCTGAAAGGAAGTAGTTTCCCAAAACAGCCCCATGCTGGGTCACCTGTTCATAGGCAAAAAAAAAGTTATTTAAATGTGGAATGGCCAGTTGTTTTGCATTGATCTCAAACAATGGCTGATTCTTTGACAGTGTCTGGTTAATCAGGGAGCACGTGCTTGCTGACAAATTTCTTTGACCTCTGCCAGCCTTTGAAGGTCAGCTTTTGAAGAACAATGCAGACTCCCGAGGTCGGTCAGTAGGGTAACAGAAAGGCTTCAGAAGCAGTGAGGCAGAAAACGCTCCAAGAAAAGAAATGAGCTGTGCAGCAGGACAGATAGTCTGGTGAAGCTATTCTGGCAAGAATCCTCCCAAACAGACTAACGCACATGAGTTCCTCACGTTTATAACGGTGCGCAGAACCAGGTTGAACTGATGCGTCAAAGGACTTTCATCATGCTGAAGTATTCTGCATACTTAACATCTCCATTTGTGGCTGAGTCCAAAACTGGAAGACAGACACAGCCGGCCGGACACACCTTGCCGGTCCATCCTGCCATCCAAAGGTGGAAGGGGGTCCCAGTGGAGTGCTGTCTTCTCCCATTGGGGATCTGGCGTGGAGGGTGTTACATGCAGCATCCTGTTCAATAGAAGGCTAAGTCAGTTCATGAACTCCCACGCCACCTGTAATTTCTGCGGCCTTGAGAAGTCTGTTCTCCACGACTATATAAGTCACGTGAGGTTGCAGTCCCTGTTTCATTATTTGAGGGGGTTGCTCCTCAACATTTGGTTGCACTTCAGCCCCACGCTCCCAATCTTTGGCCACCTGGTGCAGAGTGGGCTGGGGTGATGGGTGGGAGCGTGGTGTGGTGGACGGAGGACCTCCTCGTTAGCTTGCTCCTGGGCCTGGCCAAGGTGGCCATTAACAGGCCCAGGGAGCTGGCATTTGAGAGGGTCATTCGACCTGAGTGTCTACCCCCCTTTCATGGTTACATCTGCACCTGGGTGTCCTTGGAGAGGGAGTACATGGTGTTCACGAGTACACTTGAGGCCTTCTATGACCATGAGCACCACAGGGGCTGGAGTGCATCATCCCCACCCAAAATGATATTTTAATCTAACTTGGTAAGTTTCCTATAAAGTTTTGTATTTTTTTGTTAGTGTCCCTTTACGGGCTTGTTAATTATTAAATAAGTTTATTTGTTTATTTGATTTACTCAAAAGACAACCACTAATAAATCAAATAAGGAATTTTATTCACAGGGTTGTGGGAATATAGAACTCACTATCACACTGGGTAGTTGAAGCAAACAGCAAAGGTGCAATTAAGGAAAAGCTAGATAAAATAAAACGGGAGAGAAAGAAATAGAAGGATATTTTGATAGGATGAGATGAAGTAAGGTTAGAAGGGACTCTTGTGAAGCATAAACATCAAACAGAATTGTTGGGTGGAATGGCCTGTTTCTGTGTTGTAGAATACTTTGTACTATATAATTCTATGTCATAATGGAAGAAAATTCAATTACTGTTTTTGCATATTAGCTCTACTTTCCAACACCAAAAGTAAAACAGATCCACTTCTGAAAGGTATATTTTGCTATTTTTCTCTCCTTTTCTCCTGTCGACACCAGCACCTGCTCCCCAGCTCCCAATAACACTCGAAAAACAATGAAACTTGGTTAACTGTTCAAATGCCGGGTCCTTACAACCCAGTCCAATCATGCTCCCTGCCATTTCCACTCAAATTTCCAAACAGAGGTCTCTGGATAGCAATCAGAGGTAGTGACCTGAGCTAATTTTCCACTAGTGGGAGTGAATTTTAACCTATATCACTCAGCATGGGTGATAGCGAATTGGCAGCCCGGTTTACACTTGACATGATTTCCCAAGTGGGTAACAAAGTTGGGGACGGAATAAAAGAGACTGCTAACTCTCCATCAGCCATCTTTGCCTAGCAGTAGTGTTAAAATTAACCCCTTCCCTGCCCCCTAGGCCCTAACTCCAGAATATCTGAAACCCACTTTGGTGTCCCTATTGTGGGTACAGCTGATATCAGCTGACCAGACTTCATATTATCGACCTTCTCAATCTTCATGGTTTGATGCCACACTGGGCCGCACATTCACCCACTAACCAAGGGGGGGCGCTGGCTGCTATTCTGGTTATTATTTTATTCATAATATTATTATTATTAATGTGTACCAAAAGAATGGAACATTTTAAGTTATCCGTCTTATTTGCAATTTCTACTCACATAAATGTCAAATCTCTCATTTTGATTAATCTTATGCCACTCAAAAGTAAATTATGTTGCCAAGCGCTGAATTGCTATTGCTGTTTCCTGTTCTATATTTCGGAATATCAGGCAGTTCCTGATGGTATAAACACATTGAGGCGTCCTTGGGATTTACAAATGCCACATTTTTATCAATTGATAATTTGTTTGTCGAGATTTCGCCTGTTAGTCGCTCCACTGAAGGTTATGTTTCAAACAAGAAAAGATTTTTGCTAAACATCTTTGTAGTGGACTTGAACTTCTTGCAAACCTCCAAAGTTTCGTGGATAATTGCTCTCTGGAGTTCACAACAGAAGCAACATCTTCCACCAGATAAAGCGACAGTTCTTTTGAAGATGTGCATGTCATTCAATAATCCAAACAATAATACAATTTCAATATGAGAAATGTATAGATTATAAAACAAAGAGTGAGAATGCAATAAGCCTTTGTCTGTCAGAGGTGCATATTAGGAAATTGCCCACATGCTGCCCCCTATTTTCTGTCCATTAATTTTTAATATTACAAGATATATCTCATTAGCTGGTAATGAGTCAATAATATATATTGAGGCTAATGCCTTTGTTAAGATGGTAAAGAAGGATTTTATACAGATGCAAGCATGTGCTTATTACTAATGCTGCCAAACTCAAATTAAGCACTATTAACTGTACATTCAGCCGGTTTTAAACTTTTAATCGGAGAATTAAATGCCTGCTCTGATACCTATACAATTGCATTCAAATGCTTACTCAGTTGTGTGTTATTTACAATGCTCTCTGTGCTCTCAGAAAGGTAATGAGTAAGGTTATGCATCACTTAGATTTTAAGAGAAAATTTGATTACACTGAGAGTAATGACATGTGCATCATTTTAATTTTTGTCATGTTTCATTGATTTTAGAAAAATGGACCTAAGGTACACATGTTCTTCCTTTAGATTTACGTTATTGCATGTGGGATCTTTGCCAGGGTTATTGTCAGAAATGAATGTGCCAGGGGTATGCCAGTCTTGGCTATGGCTACTTTGCTGAGGTACGATTTGGATGACTCCAGCCTGTCAATGAGTTGACGATGAAACATGTGACAGCATATCCACGGTAATGGAGCTTATCGTCCAGTGTTCACTGTTGTCAAGGAAGTATTGGTCAGACCTTGCAGTCTCAATAACAGCAAACGCTCAAAAGCTCCCCTCTACTGAGGGTTGCCATGGTACCGCAACCTCCAGCAGTCTCACGCTGAAAGCTGGAAGTTGTAATGTGCCTGAATGGGCTCCAGAAGAGCCCACACAGAACATGTCATTCGGCAACATGACATTTTACATAGACATTTTTTAGGGCTGCTCCTAGCAGGCGCAGAGGCTGCTAAAAGTAAATGTCTTTAAATCAACAAGGGTGCCAAAACACTTCCACTTCTCCAGCTAATCTCCCCTTACTGCACCCTTCCACCCACAACCCTCTCTTGGGCTCTGCTCCCTAGGTCCCCCCACCCCCTAATTGTCCCCGAACATTGTGATCGCTATATAAACTGACTACTGTACATGAGGAGACAATTGGTTGGGGCAGGGAGTGAGGCACAGGGAAAAAAGACAATGTTTGCTGTCACCAGAAGTTTTCAAAAGCATTGGTCATTGGTATGGTCTTGCTAGGCTTCCTTTGCCAAGGTGCCAAGCGGTGTTATGATCCCCAGCTGAGATTACCACTGGACAAGCCTGATCCCAGGGCAGAACACAGCTAATTGATCCTCACTTTTATTTGTCTGTTTAGATACGTGGGGAGGAGCTACTGAACAGAGTCAGTTGATGAACTTTTAACAAAAGAATAAGAAATTTATTAAACAAGAAAAGATTAACTATATCACAATACTCTTTCACTCACAACTACCTTTACAGTTATATACAGATTTGTAAGGATAACACAAGTTATAAAAGCTATCTTATATTCTAATGTCCACAGTAAGAACACAGTCCATGTATCAATAGGCCCCCTGTGGTCAGACACACCACAGTCTGAAGCCAAGTGACAGATGCCACCTCAACCAGATGCTATGGATCTCTCCTCAACTCCCCCCAGACGTTTGTCACACCGTGAGCCAATCAGTCTCACTGCACTTTCACACAAGGGTTTCCAATCTCCACTCTCCAAGACCTCACCCAAACCGATGCTTTCTCACAGCCACATGCATTCAAGCTGTCTTCCACACGTACTCTCACCAACTCAGCCACCAACAGTATCACTGCTTCACATGCCCATAGCAAAGAGTTACAGACCTTCAGCCATCTCTTTGGACCTTCTTGCCTCTTGCAAGCTGTTTTCACTTTAACCCTGTTTTCTACAGCTTTTGCCTCTCTAAATCTGAAGCTTGGAGCCTTTTTCTCTGCCCCTCACTCTTAGTTTCACTTAACAGGACCTTTTCCAGGTTCCTGTCCTTCCTTTGACTAGAAGGTCTTCTTGGGGCTTTCTCTTGTTCCACTCCACTGGATTTTGGGGTCTTTTCTTTAGCTTGGGGCTGGCTACCTGTCCGCTTTCTAGGTTTCTGTTTGGCAGCTAACTTCCAAAACCAGCTGAACTCCAACTGCTTCCAAATCAAACTGCTGTTTCTAGCTTTTCCGTGCGTCTGTGGGAGCGACCTGCCTCTCTGGACCCCCATTGCTAGGCAACAGCCCAATTCCTCCACCCTTGTTTGTTTAACTTCTTAAGTCGTAAACTCTCATGAGAAATGGAATCACCTGTTTAAAGTGAAACTAAAACTCCATTTGACCTTTCTTAACAGATACAGAAATACAAATCAAACTTA
The DNA here is from genome assembly GCF_964194155.1 of Cetorhinus maximus. Taxonomy (NCBI): domain Eukaryota; kingdom Metazoa; phylum Chordata; class Chondrichthyes; order Lamniformes; family Cetorhinidae; genus Cetorhinus; species Cetorhinus maximus. The sequence continues at coordinate 134,102,950 of NC_135885.1, read as the reverse complement.
AACTTTAAAGCTAAAATTCATTCCTAACACCCACAAATACCAATATAATTTACTTAAACTGTCTCTGTTTCCTAACAAAGAGTTGGCGATGGGGTTAGATGATGAGGGCTAGGAGGAGGCTCATGTGGAGCATAAACACCAGCCGAATTTGGGGCTGGATTTTCTGTTTCTGTGCTGTAAGTACTTTGTAATTCTTTGTGGTTCCATTACCTTTCACAATTAAGGTCAGTGGGGGTTTTCTTTCTTAAAAGTGTTGCCAGATATCATAATAATTGTGTTGGGATATGAGAAGTGAATGCCTGCCATGCCTTTTTGAAAGGGTATTACTGTTAACTGGTATGGTTAAATTGTCTGGGTAATGTCTACTAATGCTGTGTTGCCAGCCTTGAATTGCAATTTTTCTGGCCAACCTGAGGGTCCCGATAACTACTGAGGTAACAATGGGGAAGACAGTCAATGTGTAGAATTCGATGAAATATCATCAAACCTCTGGTTGGTGGTGATCACTTCCCTGATGCCCACTTTCCGGAACACAGACGTTATGCAGAATGCAATCACATCATGTACAGTTATCTAAGTCTGGGACAACAGGCACTGGGAAATCCCATATGCAACCAGGCTCAACTGGGTACTTTGCTATGGCAATCGAGAGAATTGCCATTGAACTGAGTGCCCATTTCACAGGGCGGTTAAGTGGCTGGAGTCACACGTAGGCCAGGTAAGGATTGCAGATTTCTTTTCCTGAAAGGGCAGTGTTCAGATGGATTTTTATGACAATCGATGAAAGTTTCATGGTCGTCATTACTGAAACAATTCCAGGTTTTTAATTAGTTGAATTTAATCCTACCAGCTACCATGGTGGAATTTGAACCCATGCCCCCAGAGCATTAGCCTAAACCTAGGGATTAATAGTCTAGTGACATTACCGCTATCTCCCCTCAAGTAAGGGTAGCAGAAAATAAATTGGGAAAGAAACAATGGACAGAACGGTGCATTTCCAATCTATAGAACTGAGTGGGGTATGAAGCTACCATCAGACACTTGAGGCTGAAAGGAATAAGAGATGAAGATGGAGGGGATGTCTGATACACACACACATTCTAGTATACTTCATTCAGACCTCCAATTTGTAATCACAAAGGACAAGTGAAGAAACATTTGGGTGGCCCTGAATTGGCTTAACCGCTAGAATAATTACTTCATAAGCCTCATGTGTGGACATCAATTGGATCAATTTCTTTAAAAGAGAAAAACACCAAAGAAAGCCTGAGGCTTTTATCAATGAATCTCTATTAGACTACTGGAAAATATGTAGAACCAGCAATCCAGCAATAGGTTTCTGCAACTGAAACTACTCAACTCAATAATTGCTAAGCATTAAGATCAATGTTCTCCCATCAATCACTCAATATTATGACCCATACCATGAGCCAGTTTTACACAATTAATCACCATTAACTTCAACAAGAAGATATAGAATGGGCAACACTTAACCAAATTAATATCCTTGACATATTGGCACTTGTTATAAAAAAAAAGAATTCTTTATTTGATATCATTTTTGTCAAATATTAATGTGTATAATATATCTGGAAAGACCAAAGTGACGATACTATGAACAAGAAGTTTACATAGTTTTTAAAAGATGGGAAAAAGTGAAATTGTGCATTTGGCAGGAAGAATAAAAGTGTATTGTCTAAATGGTGAGAGATTGCAGAGCTCTGAGCTGCAGAGGGATCTGGATGTCCTAGTGCATGAATCACAAAAGGCTAGTATGCAAATACAGCAAGCTAATAGAATGTTATCATTTATTGAGAGGGGAATTGAATAAAAGAGTAGGGAGGTTATGCTTCAGATATACAGAGCACTAGTGGGATCACATTTGGAGTACTGTGTACAGTATTGGCCACCTTATTTAAGGGAGGATGTAAATGCATTGGAAGCAGTTTTTTTTAATTCAGTCACGGGATGTGGGCTTCGCGGGCTGGGTCAGCATTTATTGCCCATCCCTAGTTGCCCTTGAGAAGGTGGTGGTGATCTGCCTTCTTGAACCGCTGCAGTCCATGTGGTATAAGTACACCCACAGTTCTGGTAGGAAGGGAGTTCCAGGATTTTGACCTAGTGACAGTGAAGGAGTGGCAATATATTTCCAAGTCAGAATGGTGAGTGACTTGGAGGGGAACTTCCAGTTGGTGCTATTCCCATCTATCTGCTGCCCTTTTCCTTCTAGATGGTAGTGGTCGTGGGTTTGAAAGGTGCTGTCTAAGGAGCCATGGTGAATTCCTGCAGTGCATCTTGTAGATGGTACACACTGCTGCTACTGTCTGTCGGTGGTGGAGGGAGTGAATGTTTTTGGATGTCAAGTGGGCTGCTTTATCCTGGATGGTGTCAAGATTCTTGAGTGTTGTTGGAGCTGCAAGTGGAGAGTATTCCATCACACTCCTGACTTGTGCCTTGTGGACGGTGAACAGGCTGTGGGGAGTCAGGAGGTGAGTTACTCAGCCAACAATTCCTAGCCTCTGACCTGCTCTTGTAGCCACAGTATTTATATGGCTTGCCCAGTTCAGTTTCTGGTCAATGGTAATCCTCAGGATGTTGATAGTTGGGGATTCAATGATAGCAATGCCATTGAACATCAAAGGGCAATGTTGGATTCTCTCTTGTTGGAGATGGTCATTGTCTGATACTTGTGTGGCACGAATGTTACTTGTCACTTGTCAGCCCAAGCCTGGATATTGTCCAGGTCTTGCTGCATTTGGACATGGACTAGTTCAGTATCTGAGGAGTCGCAGATGGCGCTGAACATTGTGCAATCATCAGTGAACATCCCCATTTCTGACCTTACAATGGAAGGAAAGTCATTGAGGAAGCAGCTGAAGATGGTTGGGTTGAGGACACTAACCTGAGGAACTCCTGCAGTGATGCCCTGGAGCTGAGATGACTGACCTCCAACAACCACAACCTTTGTGCTTGATATAACTCCAACTAATACAGAGTTTTCTCCCTGATTTCCATTGACTCCAGTTTTGCTAGGGCTCCTAGATGCCACACTTGATCAAATGCTACCTTGATGTCAAGGGCAGTCACTCTCACCTCACCTCTGGAGCCCAGCTCTTTTGTCCATGTTTGAACTATGGCTGTAATGAGGTCAGCAGCTGAGTGGCCCTGGTGGAACCCAAACTGAGTGTGAGTGAGCAGGTTATTGCAAAGCAAGTGTTGCTTGATAGTTTGGGCCCTTAGGTGGTGAGGAGGGAAAGGGGCAGGCGTTGCACGTTCTGCGATTGCATGGAAGGTGCCGTGGGAAGGGGATGATGTGTTGGGGGTGATGGAGGAGTGAACCAGGGTGTCCCGGAGGGAACGATCCCTATGGAATGCTGATGGCGGGGAGAATTAGAATATGTGTTTGGTGGTGGCATCATGCTGGGGTTGGCGGATTTGGCGCACGATGATGTGAATGCGGAGGCTGGTGGGGTGAAAAGTGAGGACAAGGGGGACCCTATCATGGTTCTGGGAGAGAGGGGAAGGTATGAGGGCAGAGGCGCGGGAGATGGGTCAGGCACGGCTGAGGGCCCTGTCAACCACAGCGGGGGTTCTGCACCTTTGTCATCCTCATTGCTTGTTCCAAGTGGTGTTCAACATGGAGGAGTGCTGATTCAGGTACATGGTAATCAGCAGCAGGTTTCCTTGCCCTTGTTTGACCTGATGCCATGATGTCCAGAGTCAATGTTGAGGACTCCCAGGGCAACTCCCTCCCGACTGCGTACCACTGTGCTGCCACTTCTGCTGGGCCTGTGCTGCCAGTGGGACATGACATCCCCAGGGATGGTGATGGTGGTCTGTGAGACAACTCTCCCAATATTGGCATGAGCCCTAGATGTTAGTAAGGAGGACTTTGTAGGGTTGACATTGCCATTGCTGGTGCTGGGTGGTCTGCCCAGTTTCATCCATTATAGTGGTTTGATACAACTAAGTGGCTTGTTGGGCCATTGTTGTGGGTCTGGAGGCCCAGACCAGGTAAGGACAGCAAATTTCCTAAAGGGCATTAGTGAACCAGATGGGTGTTTTTACAACAATCATTTCAATGTCATCTTTAGACTTTTAAGTCCAGATCTTTTTATTGAATTCAAGTTCCACCATCTGCCATGGGATTTGAACCCAGGTCCCCAGCGCTTTGCTCTGGGTCACTGGATTACTAGCTCTGATGACAATACCACTATGCCATTGCCTCCACTTCAGAGAAGGTTTACCAGACTAATACCTGGAATAGGTGGGTTGTTTTATCAGGAAAGCTTGGACAGATGGCTTGAGTCTGATGGAGTTTAGAAGAGTAAGAGGTGGCTTGAATGAAACATATAAGATCCTGAGGGGCCTTGACATGGTGGATGTGGAGAGGATGTTTCCTCTTGTGGGAGAATCTAGAACTAGGGGTCACTGTTTAAAAATAAGGGGTCGCCCATTTAAAACAGAAATGAGGCGAAATTTTTTCACTCAGAGGGTCGTGAGTCTTTGGATCACTCTTCCTGAAAAGGTGATGGAAGCAGAGTCTTTGAATATTTCTAAGGCAGAAGCGGATAGATTCTTGGTAAGCAAGGGGGTGATAGGTTATCGGCAGTAGATGAGATGCAGATTTCAGGTGACTATCAGATCAGCCATGATCTTATTAAATGGTGGAACAGGCTGGAGGGGCTGAATGGCCTACTCCTGCTCCTTGTTCATATGTTCGTACAGTTATTTATTTTGTCATGCTAACATAGCAACAATGGAAATGGAATTCCTAAATTAGGAGATTAATTAATATTCCATAAGGCATGCTATTGAGATCTCTGTTTTTTTTTTAAACTTTAACATTGGGCAGGATGGTTAGCTCAGCGGGTGGGCGTGTTCCTGATCTGACTGAGCGAGAAATGACGCACGATGATGTCGGCCAAGAATGCTAACGTCAATGTGCAGTCATGCGATAGTTTGGTCGGTGGGCGTGTGCCGGAGACAGCAGCGCACCCGCCGACAATGAAAAGACCTACTAAGGCCACTAAGTTAACAATTGTGCTTAATTTTTCACTGCCCGTTCAACCTAACGGTTGACGGGCAGACGAAAAGGCCAAGCGGCCTTTGCATTTTTTTGGAAACCTCATCCACGGGCGGGATGAGGTTTCCAAAGTCAAATACAAATGAAAAAATTTTTTAATTTTTTATTAAAAACATATTTCTGCTCATGTGACAGAGTCACAAGGGGACATGTTTGATTATATTTTTCCACTCTAATTTTTTGAATATCTCTTCGTCTCCCTGAGGCAGCTCCGTGCTTCAGGGAGATTATTCTGCGCTCTCTCGTGCGCATGCGTGAAGTTCACGCCAGGCCTGCTTGCACTACCCCCCCAACTCCCGGCCTGCACAGGCAGCGCTCAGCCCTGACGCTCGTGTATCATGCTGGGCGGGCCTTAATTAGCCTGCCTGCATAAAACCGCGGAGTGCTGCCAATCACAGGTAGCGGTCAGCTTCCTGGTCATCCCCACCCGCCCCGCCAATTCCGCACGCCAAGGGGAAAATTCTGCCCATTGTGTTTGAAATACTCATCTGAGGCCCTGTCTGCCCTCTCAGGCGGATATAAAAAAATCCCATGGCGCTGTTTCAAAGAGGAGCAGGAGATTGTCCCTCAATCAATATTACAAATGTAGATTATTTGGTCGTTATCACACTCCTGTTCATGGGACCTTGCTGTGTGGAAATTCACTGAAGCATTTCCTACATTACAAGAGCATCTACACTACAAAAGTACTTCATTGGCTATAAAGTGCTTTGGAACATTCTGTGGTCATGAAAGGCTCTATATAAATGCAAGTCTTTCTTTTGTCTTTATATCTGAATTGAGAATTTCATAATATGCTGTAAAGCAAATGTCAAGTATTGGATGTGTTTTAGTATGTGGTAAATGCTGAGTTCATTTCTAATCCATATATTTAAAGCTTCTAAATTTCCCTCACAGTTCATTTATTCCCACCCATTTAACCCATTTGTGATATGGAGAAAATATTGGACGCACATTTAAATTTGTTCGAATTTGATCACCTGTCTCTCCTTTGAAACAAGCTTGATGTCCCCTGGTATCTACCTCAACCCAAGGTCTCAAACTCAAAGCAATTCAAAGCCAAATGTAAGGGACACAATAGTGGTCCAAACCATATCCAAATCTCAGGCAGAAAACACACGCATCACTGTTGTGTGGAACGAGTAGAAGGTTTTATAAACAGGGCAGTTTCACAATGGAAAATGAGTTGCGATAATCGACAGATATGATCTGCATTAAAAATGCAATAAGGTGAAAACAGGCCTGAGCTATTTTGATGCACATCTGCGGTTTGGAGTGAAAGAAGAAACAGAAATGTACACAGTGAAGATGAAGCAAAAGAGCGCTGAAGCAGAGGATGCAACATTAGAAAGACTGTACAGAGTGGGATGCTTTCCTCTAGAATAGAGGAGATTGAGAGGTGTTCAGTGGGCTAGATATCGATGAATTACATCCAGTTGTGGGGAGTCCAAAGCTGGAAGCCATAATTAGAAGATAATCACTAATAAATCCAATAGGGAATTCAAGCGAGATTTCTTCACCCACAGAGTGATTAAAACACAGAATTCACTACCACATGGGGCAAATGGTAGAGATGCATCTGAGGGGAGCCTAGGTAAGCATGTGAGGGAAAAGGAATAGAAGGATATGCTGATAGGGTAAGATAAAGTAAATAGTGTGGGAGGAGGCTTAAGTGGATCAAAAGTAGACCATTTGGGCCAAATAATTTGGTTTTTGCACTTAAAAGGGGAGGTTGGGTAAGCACATGAGGGTGAAAGGAGGGTGAGAGGGCGCTCGTGTGGGGCATAAACACTGGCACGAATCTGTTCAGTCATCTGACCTGTTCCTATGCAGCAAATACTTTGAATTGTGTTGTAATTGTATTTTTCCCTCATCTATTAGGGTTTTGTTTTGCAGATATTACATTTAATATTCAACTTCGGCTCAAAACAGGCACAAAATTGGTGGGTGTCTGTGATGCCTGTCGAAAGTCACTAAAAGGAGGCCTGAATCAGTTTAAATTTAACTGGAGAGCTGCAGGTAACAAAACATACCCTCTGCCACAATTCACAATTTGGAAGGCCTGAAAATTGGTCATTTTTTGTGCGGCAGGCTGAGCTTGTTGTGGAAAGCTGATCAGTAGTGAGGGAGGGAGGTATGAAAATGGGTGAGACAAACAGGAAGTGGGGTGTGGTAGTTTTGTAGAGACAGATTTACAGCTTGTCATAGTGTGCATAGTAATAGTGCTGGACTAGCAATCTAGAGGCCCAGACTAATGCCCCAGAGACAGGTTCAAATTCCATCACAGCAGCTGGAGGAATTTAAATTCAATTGATTGCTTTTTTTTTATTCTTTCACGGGAAGTGGGTGTCGCTGGCTAGGCCAGGATTAATTGCCCACACCTAATTGCCCTTGGGAAGGCGGTGGTGAGTCGCCTTTTGAACCACAACAGTCCATGTGGTGTAGGTACACCCACAGAGCTGTTAGAGAGGGAGTTCCAGGGTTTTGACCCAGCGACAGTGAAGGAACGTGATATATTTCCAATCAGGGTGGTGCGTGGCTTTATGGGGTACTTGCAGGTCGTGGTGTTTCCATGCATCTGCTCATCTTGTCCTTCTAGATGGGAGAGGTTGCGGGTTTGGAAGCTGCTGTCAAAGGAGCCTTGGTGAGTTGCTGCAGCGCATCTTGCAGATGGTGCACGTTGCTGACACTTTGTGATGGTGGTGGAGGGAGTGGATGTTGAAGATGGCGGACAGGGTGCCATTCAAGTGGGCTGCTTTGCCCTGGATGGTATCAAGCTGCTTGAGTGTTGTAGGAGCTGCACTCATCCAGGCAAGTGGAGAGTATTCCATCACACTCCTGACTTGTGTCTTGTAGGTGGTGGACAGGCTTTGGGGAATCAGAAGGTGAGATACTCTCTGCAGAATTCCCAGCCTCTGACCTGCTCTTATAGCCACAGTCTTTATATGGCTGGTCCAGTTCAGCTTCTAGTCAGAATGTTGATAGTGGGGGATTCAGAGATGGTAATGCCATTGAATGTCAAGGGGAGATTGTTGTGCTTTTTTGTGTTTTGACCACTTGGCAGATGTTGTTCAGAAACTTTTTGAATTAAGCAGGTTTTGTGGAGTTAAGACTGCTTACCCAGCCTGGCTGCTGAAATTCTGGCCATTTGATGTTAAAATAGCAGCCTGGCTGTGAAGACCAGAGATGTAATATTAAACTGAGTGCTCCCTTGCCAGTGTCAGATTCTGGACAGTGCAGCATGCAACCACTATCAGTGACACAAAATCTGGGGGGTATTGCTGTGCGTCCCCTGAATGGTCCAGGCATCGGAAGCGCATCTTGAGAAGACCGATGGTTCTCTCCACCACAGCCCTTGTGGTGCCGTGGCTCCTATTATACCGCTACTCAGCTTCTGTTCTTGGATGGCGGAGAGGCGTCATGAGTCACCTTCTGAGGGGATAGCCCTTGTCACCCAGCAGCCATCCAGCCAAGTTGGAGCACTGAAGAGCCTCAGCACCTGGGAGTGTCTGAGGATGTAGGCATCGTGGGAGCTGCCTGGGTACCTTGCACAGACTTGTAGAATCTGCATCTTGTGATCACACACTATCTGCACGTTCATGGAGTGGAAGCCCTTCCTGTTGATGAAGGCACCGGGTTCACCCGCTGGCGCCTTGATGGCCACACGGAGGATCCCAGTAATTGCTACAAAGCCTCCAGCTCACTTCTGCCTGGCTGGCCTCATCCATGTGGTAATGAATGAAAGTCAATGCATGCCTGAACAGAACATCTGTCACCAGCTTGACACAAGTGTGGACAGCTGATTGTGAGACTCCACAAAGATCCCCCACTGAGCCCTGAAAAGAGCCGGAGGCATAGGAGTTGAGGGCCACTGTGACCTTCAGCGCCACTGGCATTGGGTGTCCACCCACACAGTTGGAGCTGATCTCAGGCCCGATCCTCTGACAGATGGAGGTCACTGTCTCCCTTGAGAGGCGGAGCCTCCTTCGGCATTGCACCTTGGACATATTGAGGTAGCTGCATCGCCGCATGTAAACCCTGGTAGCTGGATAGTGGCATCTTCTGCGGCCCTTTCTGCCTTGGACTTCCTGTTGGCCCTGCACCCCTTGTGTCTGCGCCTCTCCTCCCGCAGGTCGCTCCCCTGGAAGCTGCATTGGGACAGGTGGCCTCCTCTCCCTTCTGCCCCTCTCTACCTGCTCAGAGCCTCCAGCGGAGACCACAATCCCCATTACCACAGTAAGGGAAGGCTGTCTGATACCTGGAAGGGCCCACACAATCTGAATCCTCCAGGGGCCTGGAAGACACCAATGAGTCCTGAAATGAAGCCTAGAAATGCTCAGAATGCAGCTCTGAAGCGAGATGAAGCTGTCCAGTTCACAGAAGCAACCAGCAGCAAGTTATATCCAAAACCCCTCACTATTCGCATTGAAAATGCCACTGACCCTTCTTATCGCGCCTGCAGATGAGTTTTCGCTACTTGCGTCCTGCCCACCTGCCCGTTTTGCCCGTGCAGTGGCTGAGAAAAATCGCACAGGCTACGTAAACCTGGAGACAATTGGTGTGTCGAGGGCCTCAACTGGCCTCTTAATTAATGGAGGGCGCGCCTCCATCTCCACCATGCGCCCGCCTCGCGAAATATCACCAGAGTGCGCCTTGAAGTCGTCCGACGTCATCGCACGTTATTTCACACTCGAGCAGGTCGGGCGCGCACCTGCCCGCCGAGCGAAAAATTCTGCCCAATAGGACATCATTGTTTCTTTCTTTTCTTTGCATAAAAAATGTTCATTGACGTATTTAAGAGCAATAACCTGGTGCAGTTGTATAATAAGCTGAAAATAGGTTTATTTAGTGAATAAATAAGCATCTTTAATAAGAGTGGCTAGTCTTCCAAATGGGTGTAGAGTGATTTGAAAATCACTGAAAATTATTTACAAACTGAACCATTTACTAGTTTCATCGTTTCGTTTTTGAATAAGTTCAATATTATTTAATATGGGAAGGCTTTTAAAGTATGCCACTCGTGTCTGTGTGCCTCGGAGAACAAGTTCAATTTGAAGGCATTTATCTAGCAGCAGAAACTCACAGTCCTTGTTATTAAAACCGGAGGGTGTGGCTAGTTTTGTTGTTGAGGCCAGCTTTGTGCAAACCAATTTTTAAACCGATGTTAAAGATCACAGAATCTTGATTTATGCTCACAGAAATTACGTCTAAAATTCCCTGATCTTTTGCAACTGCGTCAGACTATTTCACCAAGATTGTGCTGATAAAACGAGCAGAAACCCTAACCCGCATTGCCTAGATTTTTTCCTCCCCTGATTTCCCAAAAATTAAAGCTGCTTGCAGAGGATTTTAATCCAAAAATATTCAATGGGACGATGTTCAATTGCTGCCCAACACGTTTTTCATCTGAGAAAGTGACAACCAACAGCAGAAAATTAATTCAGCACCTTGGAGAACCCTTTGACAGTCAAGGGTCTGCCTGAATCAGGTTTGGAGTTGGTGGCTAATGTAGAAGAATGTGTGTATCATGGTATGGGGATAAAGACACGGGGGTGGGGGAGGGGATGTAGAGTGAAGGGTTAACTTTAATGATAACTACTGAGCATATGCGTTGGGAGCTATGTCACGGTGATGTCACTCACTGAGACGAGATGAGTGTGAAGCACCTCAGAGAGTAGCTCTAGCTATGTCTTGGTCTTAATTTAACCTTTGCAGATAGTTAGCAGGTAAATAAATGTTTCTGAATAAAAGACTGTTGCCTCCAACAAGATCTCTCCTCGAGCAAGAAGCTAACAAATCCCGAGATAAACCCACAACAACTGAACTAACTCTTCCAACCAAAACAGGCTGTTTAAATGTGCAAATCAGGATACTTTTTCAGTTGTAGAACTCCAAACACACAAATCCTCATTTGGAACGATATCTCCATTCACTGCTGCGCCAAATGCTTGGAACTCCATCCCTAACTGCACTGTGGATGTACCTACACCACACAAGCAGTTCAAAGCCTTCCCTGGGGAAATTAGGGATGGACAATAAACGTTGGCTTAGCCAGTGACGCCCACATCCATGAATGAATAAAAGAAAAGGCAGAGAGAGCACCATACATGCTCGGCCCTGTTGTACCCCTAAACACATCACTGCAGGCTGTACCGAAACCTAGCCTGGGAACATTTTCTTCGGTGAACCTCGCTCCAAACTGCAGGCTGCTGCAGGATGTTCGCAAGCCCCTCTGACATTAGCTCCCCAACTCCCAAACACCCCAACCACCACGCCCACCATCCAGCCTGACTTTCTAACCATTGCCCTGCAGAGCTCCACTGAGATTAAATCATTTAACAAAGATTAGAATCCTACTTGGTCATTCGATACACAGGATTACTCACTGAGCCATCAAGAGAGTTACAACTTTTACAACATATTACTTCAATATTTCACTGATTTTCCTTGATGTAAGTAAAATATTTGAACAGTTTTTCCGACACAAGCAGACACAGTGAGATAGATTGCTGTGAGACCATTCAATTCTAACTACAAAAAAGTAATAGGAATATGGAACACAAAAATTGATCTAACAATTTCAAGATGAGGGCAACTCCAAAGAGAAGTACTTTCAATGTAAGTCATTTCCCCGTATGTCTCAAGGACATAACTCACCAGAAGACTGCTCTTTATTAGGAGGTATTATTTACAGCCTAGCACCACATCCCCAGGGATACAACACAGGTCAAATAGAGGCTGTTTCACCTTCAGATGACAGTCTTGGACACAGCCAGTGAGTTTTCACTGAAAGAATGAAGATTGTTAATTATTTTCATTTATCGATGACAATCATTTTCAAAATACATTGATTGGTGCTTTGTACCTGGATGGTAGTAATTTAATGATTAATAGTTTCAGATAGGAATGGGAAGGAGGTTAATCCCCACTGTTTCAGGAGTTAGCTGTTGCTGATCTTCGCTGGGTCTGAATCATGACCTCTCAATGACCTGATCTCTCAGGTCTCATTTGGTTGCAGTACTGTTTTAACATGCTTCTGAAGAGACTTTTGATAAATTGGAACAAAAAAGAGGGAAGTTTACATGAACTGCGATTCCCCATAGAATATCCTACCCCTTAAAATAACAAATCTTAGCAGTTAATTTAAGGTGTAAATAGCCAAACATAGGCCTCTTTGTGTTACTTCTTTATGGAAAAGAGCACTGACTTACATTTCATAATGAGTCATTAAAACTCTATAGCTACACCCAATTAGCTGCTGCTGCGATAACAGAATTTAGAGTTATTCAAATGGATATTCCTACACTTGCATATTTCTACCTTCATAAGGTTTCAGGTAGACCTAACCGTTATCAAATCTGATGAATAAAATGTTTAGTTTGAAGGGTTGAACCAATCCCTTCATACTGTTTCAACAAGTACGAAACAAAGTGCCTGCAAAGCAACATGTTTTACGTATTGCTCTTATTTAAAGCTTGTTATAATGGCATTTACTATTGCACACCATCTCCCGCTTTGTTAAGAATAATTCCAACAGGCATGGATATATAACAATCTCCCTGCTAGCGGCGTATTGACACTGAGGTCCATCTGGGAGAATGATGTTGACATTCAATTCATCCAGCAGCAGTGGAGAGACATCTTGGGGTCTCACTAATTCAGAAAAGGAATCACTCAATATGATTGATGTCGCTTAATGTATCCCACAAGTTACCCAAGTAATGAACCAGACTGCAAGGAGACTATTGTTGAGGGGATGCATACACACAGTGAGTTAGAGATGGCACTTCGGGCATAAACGGGAATTTACGCCCAAAATGAGCTTTAAATTGCACTGGCTGTTTCACAGTTTGAGTTTCTGCTAAATTAATTTATATAAACACAAATGTAAAATCTTCCATAAAGCAGCACCATCAGGAGGCAGAACAGAAAAACAGAGTCATTTTTTAAAAATTTGGTTTAACAAATAATCATTATTGTATCAAAGAGTGGTAACCTGGTGCAGTTTTACCAGTATAGCTGAAAGTAAGTTTATCACCAAAAATAAGCCTTTTTAGTAAGGGCGACCAGTCTTCTCCCTATGAATTAACTGATTTAAGAGTACTGAAAATGACTTTAAAATAGCAAAGCTAGCAGCCTCATTGGCGTACACCAAATTAAATATTCCTTAATATGGAAATTCTTAGAAATGTGCCTATTCGTGCATCTAAGAAAATAAAGCAATTTACAGAGCGTTCCCAAGCCAGCAGTATCAATGGAATCTTGCAATGTCAATTTGGGGTGCGCCCAGTTTTGTGAGCGAGAGGAGGGTGGGATGGGAGGCCTGGTACAGGCAACTTGGACCTTGAACTTGTATAAAAGATCATGGGAAATAGGAACATAAGGGGTGTTGGTCATAATTCATGTCAAAAATTCCTCAAACTCTTGCATTGGTTTGGCTGTTTACACTTGGATTGATGTGGTATTACTAGCTCAAATGAGTGGAAACTCCAAATCTGAATATATATAACACAAACGTATGTAATTGTATATAACATATATAAAAACAAACATCTAAAATTGAGAGTTGTTTCATTCACAAATTCAATATTATTGGCATCATTTGCTAAAATATGCACCTTGATATTTTATTACCAATTGTGTGTGGTCATTAAGATGACATGGAGATGGCCAAATTGTTTTGCAGACTGTGAAACCAATCACTTCATTGATTGTAAAGCATTTGGGACATCCCGTGGTCATTAAAGATGTTAGATGAATGCAAGTTCAAATCTTCTTTCTTTGCCTAGTCAGAAGAATAGGGTTTCACTAATGAATATGCCACTAATAAAACAATAAATTTCACAAGCACTTCAGCCAGGCATCCATCAGATAATCCTACCAATGCTCACAGGGGAAATCCAATATATTAACAAATAGCAGCCTCTGATTGACTGTTTTCAAAAATAAACCACAGAAGCAGGACTCAATGGTTCATCGTCCCCAGTAAGGTGAGAGGTTGGGCTAGATGCTTTAATTTGATTTCTAGCATAAAGTCAATTGCACAATTAGTTTCCACTCAACAGGAAAACAGAATTGTCATTGCGAAACAAATAAATGATACAGACTGAAAATGACTGTCATATAAGAGTTTTCATTGCTGACTTCATAATATGAATTATGGTACAAATTGTAACATTGACTTATTTTGTTAAATATATTACCATAACCACGTTATCTAAAAAGGATTTGGCTATGTGCCCTGGTTCATAGGATTTGGGTTGAAATGTATGGCTTTCAGGCAAATCTAAATTAGACATATATACATATATTGAATTAATAAGTGCTTCTGTTCCATGTGGGAAGAATAATTTACACCCAAAACTTGCACACTGTTAGTGCTGAAGATGTCAACTGCTCACCTTGTGTGTTATCAGAAATTGTCAGCTCAAAGGGGGTCAATGGTGGCTACCAATGAGAAATACCAAGTAATTTATCAGGTGACTATCCCCCAGCTCAGGAGAATGCTCCCTGATATTAGTTTAGCAACAGGTTTACAACAGCCACAATTAACTTCATAGGGCTTCTCCACCATCCCTGCATTGTCCATTCTCTGGACATCTGCTGATGAATACCTCGCGACCATTCCTCCCTCAGTCAGAGACATTTCAAGCACCAGCTCCAGCCACTCTTCCATTCCTATCGGAGATTGATCATAATTCAAACGGCTTGTTGCTCTTGCAAGAAGTAGTTGCATGTGCAACATGAATCCCGATCATTTCTTTCAAGCTTTCTGCTTATATTGACTTGTATTTTTACCCTGATGTGAGCTAACATCAGCATTTATATGTCTCAGTCACGTTCCCCTTCACAACATATACATGACTAAATTTAGCCAAATTTTGGATGCATCCCTTGATTTTGGTTTTCCTGTTGCCACATCCAGCAAAACATCCAGGATTGTAACCCCTCCGTCACAGTGACTTCAATCTCAAAGTTAGCCGAAGCTCACTCGATACATCTTCTTCCTATCTCTGTATTGTTGCTGCTGCAGATAAATTTCAAGCTGCATCAGATTTTGAGACTTCTGATGTGAATCCCTTTCCCCTTTATTCCACCATGTCACTAATAAACGCAATAATCTCAGTTCTCTAGCAATTGTATTTCACACAGAAATAGCTATATAATTTTCATTAAATCAATGTACAGAATATCAGAATTTCAATCCCGTACATATCTAAGATCTGTCAACAAAAATCTTCCCCTGCATTGGTGCATTTAAGACCAGAATTTAGCCTGAAAGGCTTAGTGCTGAATTGAGTCTCTCGACTTCAGCGTTTTTATCTGTTTTCATGACAACAGTCATCCCTGTCACTGCTAAGGTTCAGATCAACCTCCTTCCTAAACCTCCTGTGTAGAAAGACACTAGGACTGCCACATCCCACCCTCTGCTGTCACAGTGATGTAAACAGGATAGATGAGTCACCCAGTTTTGACATAAGCAGCAATTAAGTTTCTCTTCATGTTAATCCTTGGAAGGCTTTCTTTCTGACAGATTTCATTCAAGACACTTCATTAATATAATTGAGCTAGTGTGTTAACTAACATATTCTGATGTTTTTATTGGTTTCTTTTCAATAATCCTAGAATAAACATGTGCTCATATACTCTATTAGCTCTACAAGCATAGTCATTCTGCTCGCTAATGTAGTCAATCATTTCGTATAGCAAAATTAGATTTGAATAAGTTGCCAACCATCCTGCAAGAACAGCAACAACACAATACACTAGAATACAAGAACACAAGAAATAGAAGCAGGAGTAGACCATAAAACTCCTCGAGCCTGCTCCGCCATTCAATATGATCATGGCTGATCTTGGGCTCCAACTCCATTTTCCTGCCTGCTCCTCATATCCCTTGATCCCCTGATGAGATTCCAAAAATCTGTCTATCCCAGCCTTAAATGTATTCAATGATGGAGTATCCACATCGCTCCAGCCTAGAGAATTCCAAAGATTCACAACTTTTTGATTGCATACGAACATACGAATTAGGAGCAGGAAGAGGCCACTCGGCCCCTCGAGCCTGCTCCCCCATTCAATAAGTTCATGGCTGATCTGATTGTAATCTCAACCCCACATTCCTGCCTACTCCCGATAACCTTTCACCCCCATGTTAAACAAGCATCTATCTAGCTTCGCCTTAAAAATAATCAAAGACTCTGCTTCCACTGCCTTTTGAGAAAGAGAATTCCAAAGACTCACAACCCTCTGAGAGAAAAAATTTCACCTCATCCCTGTCTTAAACGAGTGACCCCTTATTTTTAAATAGTGACCCCTAGTTCTTGATTCTCCCACAAGAGGAAACATCCTCTCCACATCCACCCTGTCAAGACCCCTCAAGATTTTAAAGGTTTCAATTAAGTTGCCTCTTACTCTCCTAAATTCCAGTGGATACAAGCCTAACCTGTCCAGCCTTTTCTCATAAGACAACCTGCCCATTCCTGGTATTAGCCTAGTTAACCTTCTCTGAACTGCTTCTAATGCACTTATATCTTTCTTTAAATAAGGAGACCAGTACAGTACACAATACTCCAGATGTGGTCTCACCAATGCCCTGTACAACTGAAGCATAAGCACCCTACTTTTGTAATCAATTCCCCTCACAATAAATGATAACATTCTATTAGCTTTCCTAATTACTTTCTGTACCTGCATACTAACCTTTTGTGATTTGTGTACTAGGACACCCAGATCCCTCTGAATCTCAGAGCTCTGCAACCTCTCACCATTTAAATAATAAACTTCTTTTTTATTCTTCATGCCAAAATGAATGATCTTGTGAAGTAATTTCTCCTCATCTCAGTTCTAAATGAGCAGCCCTATCATGAAGCTATTAATGTATATAATATTTTGGAAAATATTTTTCTTTTAAAATAGAGGTTTAGTCTGTGGGTGTGTCTTAATTGAATTAAAGCCAGCTAGTCTGGGTGTTTTGATGGGTACTGGTTTTGATATGTAAGACAGATAGCGTGGATAGAGTATTCAGGAAGTGGCGTGAAAACCGAAGCCTTTCTAGCAGCTACCAAGTAATATGTTTATATTACTAATAAAGTTGATACTATGAAAGGGGTTTTATTGTTAGAGAGATTTAGTTCAGAGGTTGTTGATCCAATGAGAATTAACATTCAATGGGGCTGGTAGGTATAATTTCAGTAGTTTTCGGGTGTGCTGAGCAGAGACAGTATAAGATCAAAAGGCAGCTGCAAGCCTCCAACTGGCTCCATAGGAATCAAAGTAACAGGAACCTCATATTGAATTCATAAGGTGAAAATGCTTTGCCTGGTGTGTGGGTTGCTGTTGCCTTAAAGGAGATTAGTTTGGGAATTTGTTTAAAGTTATGATAGTAGTAATTTGTAGCCATGTGTACATATATTTTAACTTGTGTAAATTAATAAACTGTTTCCTTTAGTTTAATGTAAAACCTCGAGAGCTGGTGGTTTGATTCCTGAATTTAGAGTTGCATCTCAAACATAACACTTAAAATGATTGATTATGACAGTTATTTAAAGTTTCCCTCTGGGATTGTTAAATAATTCCACTTTACCAACTGCATCAGTCATAACTGGCCCCTTATCATGAGACTGTGCCCCTGTGTTTTAGATTCGCTGACCAATGGAAACAACCCCTCAGCATCTATCCAGATTGCATGTTTAATGAGATCTTCTAAATGCAGAGAATATAGGCCCAATTTACTCAGCCTCTCATTATAGGACAACCCTCTCATTCCAGGGACCCACCTAGTGAACCTTCACTTAACCAACTCCAACGCAAGTATGGGATTAGCATCTTTACATCAACAAATGATGCATAAACTTTTCGTTTCTTGCTTACAGGCTAGAAAATGGTAATGATATCTAGTATAGTAGTATATCAAAAATGTGGCTAATAGATTTGAGCATCTGAAATAAACCTATCATTATGCGCTAGAGGTTTTATGGGAATAGGAGCGTTATGCCAGATTGTGTTATCAAGAACATTGAGGGTTAGCCCAGATAACGACAGTAATAGGTCCGGTTTTGAGATCTGGCAATACTTTTAAGGGCAAAGGGTTTGGTGTCTGGCCCAGTCCATTGGGAAGCCTAATAGAGGGGGTCCTTGGAATTTGGGAGAATTGATGAGGGAGGCCCCAAATCATTGGGGCCATCCTATAGGGTTGCCAACTGTGATTAAATTTATTCCTGGAGGTTTCATCGCATGACTTGCCCCCACACTCCAGCCATTAGTCAGCCATCTTTGTGATGTACCGTGTTCCTATGCTAGTTGGAAAGCAAAAAGATTCATTACCCAACAGGGTGATGTTTGACTGTCAGCCAAACAACCTTTTCTTTTCCTATTTTCAATATTTTTTATAGCTGCTAATTGAAAAATTTTCACTAAGAAAATGGCAAAAAAAAAACCAACCTTTCTTAATGTCCCAATGACTTTTGTCCAGGGTTGCACACAGCAGTGTCCTGGAGATTGACCTTCAATTCCTGGAGACTCCAAGCCAATCCTGGAGGGTTGGCAAACCTATGTGGGATCATGGAGCACTGGGAATACAGTCCTGACGTTTCTGAGTGGAAAGGATCTGGGAATTGGAAAGGCGAAGTCCTGAGGAAGGGGCAGTCCTGAAAAAGGGGATCATGAGATCCTGTTGCAGCACCTGCAAGTACCCCTCCAAGCCACACACCATCCTTACTTGGAACTAATTCACTGTTTCTTCACTGGCGCTGGGTCGAATTCCTGGAACGCCCTTGCTAAGAATACTGTGGGTGTATCTATAAGGGCCATAGAGATTCAAGAAGGCGGCTCACTACCACCTTCTCAAGGCAATTAGGGATGGGTAATAAATGCTGGCCTCGTCAGCGATACCCTCATCCTGTGAACATATTTAAGAAAAGCTAAATTGGCAAGGGGCTTGAAAGCTTTTGTTGGGGGTGGGGGTGAGGAAAGTATGGCAGAATTGGGGGCTGCTTTATCTGGTAATATTTATGCGGGCAAAGCCTGACAGCGTCATGAGGAGAAGGACTAGGAAAAAGAGACTCGAAGACCCTTAGCTCCCACCAGGCCATTCGGCCCAACAATCCCACATCAGCCATGCCAGTTGGCAAATGCTGCAAAACAATCTCTTGTGCCGCCACCAAACACCTTCCCCACCCAATCTCAAACCCCTTTCCCAATCACTACCATTTCACATCTTTAAAGCAATACGTACCTTATTAGTCAGTTTGCTGACTTTGTCTTTAATAAGTATACGTTCCTATTAAAAGACCTTTCATGAGAAACTCAAAAGTTCATTATTTAAGCAGTTTTCTAATTTATATTTTTAATAAGCTTTTCTCTCCAAAAATTTCGAGCAGTTCAATTGAGGCATTCAAGAGGGCATTAGATGATTATTTGAATAGAAACAATGTACAAGGGTACGGGGAAAAGGCAGGGCAATGGCACTAGGTCATAATGCTCATTTGGAGAGCTGGTGCAGACACGATGGGCCGAATGGCCTCCTTCTGTGCTGTTAAAAATCTGTGATTCTGTGAAAAGGTTTATGAATCAAATTTTCAATATTTTTAATGAGGAAAAATAAATCCATTCTTATATGAGAAAATTATTTTGGGGTTAGCTCTGCTAATGCTCCATCTATTGTTGCCTCCAAAATGACTGCAGCTGGAGACCCGCCCATTTTTCCAATGTTGCCATGGAGCTTCTGGTGGAGGGAAGTCACCAGGAAGAAGGAGGTCCTGTTCCCCAGTGATGTGTTGGAGCCCCAGCGCACAGCTAAATAATGCCACAATAGCGGAAAAAGGTTGATGAACACACAGGTTCATATCATACTGAAGATTTTTTTTGCAACAGTGCAGGAAAAAATTCAATGACTTGCCAAGAACTATTTAGGTAAAACTACCATTCACAGCTTTATTACTCTGCACAATTCTACTGTATGCATAGCACTAAGAAGCCCATTGTCCCTCACTTCCCATCGCTCTCCTCCATTCACTTGAATGTACCTCCTCCTGCTCACTCTGCACTCGCACAGTTACTGGGCTGTGCGGGTCCACTGTAAAACTGGCAAATAGCATGCTGCAGCAGTTAAAAATGGCATTTTTGTCCTGGAACAGCAGCAGCAGGACACTAATTTATGTATGTTCAATAGGCAGCTGCTGGTTTCAGGCAAGCTTGCTGGAGGCCTAACAAGAGGGCCAGTCCAAAATGGAACCGGACAGACTTCTGGGGATAATCAAGCTAGTCAGCTGGTGGCTAAACTGTAAGGGTCCCAATGCCCACAATTTCAACAGGTGGATGCCCATTGAAAAATCACCCCATAAAACCATTCATTATAAATTGATTGCATGTTGTTATGATCCCCACCTGAGGTTATCACTGGACAAGCTTGATCCCACAGCGGAGCCCAGCTTGATAGATCCTGACTTTTAATTTGTTTGCTTAGGTACGTGGAAAGTAGCTACTGAACAGGAGTCAGCTGATGAACTTTTAACAAAAGAATAAAACATTTATTGAACAAGAAAAGATGAACTATATTACAATACTCCCTCACCCACAACTATACCTTTACAGATATATACAGATTTGTAAGGATGACACAAGTTACAAAAGCTACCTTATACTCTATTGTCCACAGTAAGTACACAGTCCACGTACCAGGCACCCTGTGGTCAGACACACCACACTCTGAAACCAAGGGCAGAATCTTCAGGTCAGCGAGTAAGGGCGGGTCCCATTTGCCAACGCGCAGTGACATCGGGTGTGCATCCCGACGTCATCGCCGGTCATTGAGATATTCATTTGGGTGGGCGTGCACCAAAGTCGGCTGTGCGCCCGCCGAACTGTCAAAGGCCCATTAAGGCCATTTAAATTCTAATTGAAATACTTAACAGAGCTGCCCGTCCAACCTTGAGGTTGGCCGGGGGGCAGACGAAGAGCCCAGACGGCCTTCACATTTATCATGAAACCTCATCCACAGGCGGGATGAGATTTCATGAAGGTTTTAAAACATTAATAGAATTTTTTAATAAATTACATAGACATGTCCCAGCTCATGTGACACTGTCCCATGAGGGGACACGTCTTTAAATTTTTTTTCCCTTTATTAAAATTTTTAAAAATCAAAGTAATCTCCCCAAGGCCGCTCTGTGCCTCAGGGAGATTCCTGCGCTCTTTCGCACGCATGCACAAAAGAGCACAGGCCCCGACTCAGCCTACTCCCCCCGCCCGCACAGGGAGCGCTCAGCGCTTCTGGGTGCGCATCACGTTGGGAGGGCCTTAATTGGCCCGCACACGTAAAATGGTGGTGCACAGCCGATCATGGGCAGCAGTCGGCTACGTACCCACCCACGCCCGCTCCCGCCCAACCCCCCCAGAGGGGAGAAAATTCTCCCCCAAGTGACAGATGCCACCTCAACCAGGTGCTAAGGATCTCTCCTCAGCTCCCCCCAGATGCTTGTCACATCGTGAGGCAACCGGTCTCACTGCTCCCAAAATCAAACTGCTGTTTCTCTTATTCTGTGTGTGTACCTATGGGAGGGACCTGCCTCTCTGGACCCCTGTTGCTAAGCAACAGCAGTGTTTTTTTTAATACTCTTGTTTGCTTAACTTAGTTTACAGCCGTAAAACTCTCACTGGAAATGCAAGCACCTTTTCAAGTGAATCTAAAACTCAATTTGACCTTTCTTAACACACAGATACAGAAATACAAATCAAACTGAAACATTAAAGCTAAAACCCATTCCTAATGCCTACAAATACCAATATAACTTACTTAAACTGTCTCTATTTCCTAACAATTTGTTGGAGGAGTCTTACCGTGCTGGAGAATCGCTTTTAAAGTGTGATGTCGCTGACAGAAAGAAAACCATCCATGGCGGCACTTGTCATCATAACGCTCCTTGTAAAGTCTGCTTCTACATTTCAACTGTAAAGCCAAAAAGCTAATTTGATAAATTTTTAGGTTTAACTTAACTTCATCTTGAGGCAGCTTGATAATTCTACTCATGAGGACCCCAACAATGGCCTAGGTTTAGAAATTCTGTTCTAGTTAAAAAGGCCTCTTGTCTTGGTAATGAAGTGTTCAAAAATAGCACACACATTAAGAGTCCAAATGGCAAAGCTGAATTAATATGCAGCAGTTCCAGAAGTGGTAGCAGTTTATGGCTCTAATAGCTGCCTCTTACCAACATCTACTGGGTGCATCTAGTGCTACAAAATTAGTCAAATAGGCAAATGTGTCCAAGAAATCATCAACTTCTACAAAGCATATAGGATTTTTTCTTCTTATTGGGGCACTGCTCAGTTTGTTACACTTGCAGTTTTGAGTGTTCCTTAAGCCATTGCCAAAGGATTTGTTTATGGTTCACAACTTCATGATGTAATGTTGTTTAACTATTCTTATCTACTTCCTAATGCTATTCAAATCTGTTTCCTATTGCTATTTGAAAGGTCACTGCGAAGTGAACAGATCTCTTGATGCTGAAACAATTGATTTATGTCTCAAAAAAATACACACTTGGAGGCTCCAGTTACTAAGCCCATTTTTAATCCTGCCAGTGCTGCTGATTTGTGCTGAGCTGGCTGCTCTTCTGGTCATTTCGGCAACCCTCTGGTTATACTCTGTGTGGAAGGGAAAATTGTCCTGCAGAAGAAAGAGTTCATCTCCAGGGGGAAATAGAGGTGTAGTTCCACCAAAATGCACTTCTCTTATTGGCAGAGTAGCTGAAGGGATTATCGTCATCACCCAGGTCAAAGGCTTTGATGAGTGGGAGGAACAAATGCAATTTAAGATTCATTTTTAGGCACCGACAGCCTTGCTGGAAGAGCTCTCTCCTGTGCTCCACGAACACCCTGGTGGTCATAGCTCACCAATTGAATCTCATCCCGTGGCGGGTATGTGGAAAGACGGGGGAGTGGAACTAGGTGAGCTGCTCTTGTGGAGAGGCAGCACGGACATGACAGGCCAAATGGCCACCTTTCAAATTGTAAACAATTTATTATTCCATGATTTTGTGAATTCTCAGTTTACAGGAAGTGGTCATGAATCACAAGTGGAAGTGGGGAGCTTTTGTCCCTTCCTGAAGTTCTGAGCTGGATAGATTTGTTTGCTGGAGGCGCAGGGAGGGGGTGGGTGGGTGGGGAATGGTTGGCTGGAGCAGATGTAGATATCTGTACAGCTTACTGGAAACTGGGCACATACATGCTTGATTATCACTGGCAGTTTACATAGTGACTGAATGATAGATATCCTTTCTGTCGATAGAGGTTACTAGCTCATTGTCGAGTGTCCCGGGGCTGAAAGTGTGTGGTTTATGGCATCCCGCACCCACATGGGAAAATAATTACTGTAACAAATTCCATAGCCTTTGGCAAATTGATGTAGCTGTTGGCTGGCAAACGGGGCATCAGTGAATTGCCTGATGCATTTGTAGACTGCAAATTGACTTACGTAAGACATGTCACCTGCTGCTACCTGGAAGGACCCAAAGGCAAATAAGTTATGAACAGTGGTGGCATTCACTACCACAGATAAAGCATGGTCACCTGTCTCAATGGTCTGAGAGCACAGGAGACCACATAGGTCTTTGACAGCCATTGGCACAAGAATCCCCTCATAGCTCCCTCTTGTAGGTAAAGAAACATGCAATAAGGAATGGGGTCACAAGGCACTTTTGATGACTAATCAAATTTTTCCTAAAGGTCAGACATTTAAGGTAAAGAGAAGCTGTGAACTCCTGGCCATCTGGTGATCCATTTACTTTTGACACTTGACTCCTCTGGTGTCAAAAGTTCACTTGGTAGTAAAGCTATTTGAGTTAAATGGGTGATCCTAACCTCAAGCTTCTGTGTCTTGATGGTTTTATGTATCAGTAATACCATAGCTCATCAGTAGTTGATTGTCCACCTTATACCTCCTCTTAATTAATCGTATTTTCTCCTGTGGCAAGGTGGCAAGAGCTTGAATTGCAGTGGTCGGAAGTGAATAATTCCAGGGCTTTGCTGGTAGCTGTGAATAAGCTACTAATTAATTAACACTAAATTATGGAATAAAATACTAATTGACAGTAAATTAATCAATTCATCAACAAACCAGGATACTTGCAATCAGAAAAGATAGCTTTCTACTGTGATTAATTGATTCATAATTGTTGGTAATATGAAATGGACAGGATATGTAATTGTGTTTGCATGTCAGCATGGAAAGTTTATATGTCTGATAATCTGTTTAAGGGTTCACTTAAAAGCTGGCTTGTTAATAAAGCATAAATAAAGCAATTTGTGACCATTATCATTTCCTGAAATCCACAAATATAGATCCCAGTTAATTCTAAGACCGAATGACTACAGTAGTAGTTCACCAAATGCATAACAGCGATGGTGCCTATGACTATTCTCTGTATGAGATTAGTTGTTTTAGTACAAGGGAAAATTAAGTAAGAGCCTAACGTGTATCTTTCACAGTATCGCATCATGAGCCACACTGCAGGAGGGAGTCAGTCCCAAGTGGGGATATAAAATTGGGGTATGATCAACAGGAATCCCGATGTAAGTCCTTCAGAATGAGGAATAACTTAGGCCATCACTGTGGTGGGTTTAAATGTCTTTCATTGATGTTCAAGGTCCAAGGTTCTTGTTACAGCTCATGCAGTTCTGATTCTAAATGTCTCTACTTGAACATATAATTGTTTCAGTCCCAAAAATTTCACATCAGCCGGTTTTTGTAGCACCCTACCCCTCCAGCTGGGGCTGCTGGCCTGACGTAACGGCAATCCCTCCAATTGGGCCTGGAGCTTTGGGAGCCCGACCACTGTCCTTAGTAGGGTGGTGAGTGCGGGGGTGGACGTTAGGAGGCTGCCTCCCAGAGGGTTAAACCAGAGGGTGCGCTGACAAGACGTGCAGGCTCGGGACCCCCAAACGGGCCTGACATCAGAATCCCAATGCTCGCTGGAAAATTTTGCCCGGTGGCTTTGACAATGCAGCACGCCTTCGTAATTGCCTTGGAGTGTCAGCATATATTTTTGTGCACAGGTATTTGGAGTGGGACTTGAACTCACAACTTTCTGGTCCAGAGTTGAGAGTGCTACTAATTCAGTACCAGTTGACACCTTTAAAGTTTCAATACAAGATTTCCATTCTAACTAATTACACAGGCAATTTCAATATTAAATATTGACATAAAAAGTAACCAAAAGTCTTTTCAACAGAAATGCAGAATTGTGTGCACACACAAGATTTCTTTAGTACATATAACTTTATTGGCAGTTACTCTATGACAAAATGCATGGCGTCAGTTTCAGTGTACTTTTCTGTTAATACATCTCAAATTTTTGGTAATGCAATAGGTTGCATAAGATCAAAACATACACAGAGAAGGTTCTAATCAGTGTCAGGAGTTGACGGTCTCCCATCACTTCTCCCTTGTTCTCCAGTCATTCCGGACTGAAGATCTGGCTCAACTTAATTCAGCCTCGGGCAATTCTTACAGTTGATATTCTCCCACAGCTCTCCTGGCTGGTTCCATGCTTTGTTTTTTTTTCCCTGCACTTGGTGGTTTTCTTCACTGTGGGCAATTACTCTTTTAGTCAAGTTTCCAGCATTGTACTGCCATAGAACCTGCTCTCAAGCTTCCCTCTTGGGAATCCCTCTGGACTGCTGCCAGTTCCAGACACTAAGAAAGTCCTGGCCATTTCATCTGTAACAATCCAGTCCACTTGGCATTACATTATCCGGTTTCAGACATAGTGCAAATCTAGGATGATTCCACCCTAAGTGTGGTAGCAGGCGGGAAAAACAACGTTTTACCCGTTGGCCGCAATTGCGGCTTTGCGCATCGTATGGTTCCAATCCTGCAACATGAATTATGCATTCCCGGGAAACATGCCACTTCCATGGTGGGTGGGCTCTCATTTGCCCGCCGCGCCACCACCTCCCTGCTCCATCATGCCAGGCACCATATTTAAAATCCAGCCGCGCGCACACCTCTCAGTGCTTCCAGCCCACGGCTGCTGCACAGAAGACATGGCCCCAAAAGGCAAAAAAGACTACAGCCTCCAGGTTTAATGACGCGTCCCTTGAGCACCTTTTGGATGCAGTGAAGGCTCACCCTAATGTCCACTACCCCCGTTCTGGCCGTAGGATGGGCAGCAACATCACCAATCCAGCTTAGTGGTCAGTGCCAATGTTCTGCAAAAGAGAACAGGCAGAAATTTGCTGAGTCCGAGTCAGATGATGAGCCTCTGGACTCGGTCATGTCTCAGTTGCTGGAGCTGCAAAGGTCAACTCGGGAACATCAGGAAGGGATGTCCACTGCACTCCTCAGATTGCAAGACATGATGGAAAAGTCCATCCAACTTCAGGCTGAGGTGATAGCGCCGGCATGTCAACACACCGAGGTCAACATTGGTAGGATGGTGGCCACCCTGGAGACATTGGTCTAGGACACCGCTCCTGCATTGCTGTATGGGCTCAGCTCCATTGCTGATGCCATAGTTGGCCTTCAACAGTGTGTGCACAAGAGGTCTGCAGGGCAGCTCGACCTCACTCCAGCTTCCCCTTTTCCTCAAGGAGTCAGCCAGAGGCTGTTGGGCACTCATAGGGAGGAGGATCAGCAGGTGCATATCCCGGGGCCATCCACCCAGGTGACTCCGGGAGTGTCCGGCCATCTGAATCCCCTTTTCCTGTGGCCCCAGCAGCTCCAGCTCCACAGGCTGAGGAGGGTGCCACTCCCACACAGCAGGACCCCGAAAGCAGGCCGGGGCCCTCCCAGGCCTTGGCCCTCCATATGACACTCACCAAGGTCATCACAGTCAGCAGGCTGCCTCCACCTCCGCTGTGGATGTCCGGGGAGCACCAGCATGTACTGGCAGGGATAGAAAGGTTAAGAAGATGTAGTTGCACAGCCTGGGAATGGGTGTTAGCCACTTGTACATAATGTTCACTATTGTAAATAAACTCTCAACAATGTCTCACTGCCTATGGCTCCTTGTTCTGATGAGCAGTGTTCGTGTCACTCAGATGTGAAACCTTTCTGCACAAGATGAAGGCAGGTCTCTCAGTCCAGGGTCTCATTCCCTGTGCTTTGTGCAGCCTTCAGACCAAAGGGTTGGTCTGGCCTCATGCTCCCTGGACACATTACTGATGCCTACACCTGGATGGTGCTTGTCATTGCTGCCAGAATGTCTTGGACAGGCATCACAGAGTTCCGTCATCCTCTCTGTGTGCTCTCAACACCTTTAAGGTGGGACTGGCCCCCATCTCTTCAGCATCTGTGACCAGTGACGCTGTGTTTCTGAAGGGGTCAGGTGCTGAAGATGGATAAAGGATCAAGTGCTTTTAAAGTTTCATGGCTGTGTCTCTATGATATGAACCTGATCACAGAGCGCGAGTGAGCTGCCCTCGGCCAGACAGGAGTCAGACATTCTCACAGGTGATGTGAAGATCTATGGAGTGTCCTCACTGCATGTCGTCATCATCCTCCTGCAATTGAATGACTATTAAGGCCTCCACTGTGTCTCCATGACAGGAGCATTATCACAGAGGGTATGTGCGTTGCCATAAACCAGATTGGAGTCAAGCATTCACAGATGCAATGTGAGGATCTATGGAGTGTCCTCACCGCATCTCATCATCATCCTCGACAAATCCAGCAGCTATGAGGGCTTCCCCAGCACAGCTACCTCATCTGACCATTGCGAGGGCCTCATTGGCGTCATTGTTGCCTTCGATGACCTCCTCATCCTCATCCCTGTCAACATCTTCCTCATCGGAGGAGACCTCCAGCTCCTCCATCTCCTCCTCAGCCAGCTCCTCTCCCCGTTGCAGCGCCAGGTTGTGAAGGGTGCAGGAGGTGAGGATGATGCGTGACACCCTCTGTGGACTATATTGCAGGGCTCCACCAGACCGGTCCAGGCACTGGAACCTCATTTTCAGCATCTTGCAGTTGACATAGTTGACGGCTTATTGTGATGGAGATCTGAGGGCCACGTGAGTGCAGTCGATGACACCCTGCACCTATGGGAGACCCAAGATCTGGGCAAATCCCAGTGCTTTTGCATCCTGGCTTTCCTGGTCCCAGGCAAAATGCACAGAGTTTTGTGTCCTGGTGAAGATGGCATCCGTGATCTCATGGATGCATTTGTGGATGGAGACTTTTGATATCCCACAGTGGAGCCCTGAAAGGTGCCACTGGTGTAGAAATTGAGTGCCACAGTCACTTTCATGGCCACTGGCAGTGGATACCCTCCATGTCCCTGTCACACCAAATCCTGCAGATGTGTCCGACCAGTTTCCTAGACGTGCAGTCTTCAGCAACACTGATTCTCGATCATCTGCAGGAATGAAAGGCAGCGTCTATAGACCCTGGGTCTACCTAGGTGCCAACCAGTGATAGCTCACTGTGGCTCTTCAGTGACGTGTGCAGGGGCCCCAGTCACCCCTTCTTCCTGAGGGTGCTGCTCCTGCCTCTGGGCAGCCAGGAGCCTCAGTCACTCTCTCCTCTGTCATCTTTGCTCTCTGTAAGCTGCAAGGCATATAGCTAGTTCACTAGGCTCCATGCTCCTGATGTACTCCTGCAGGATGCGAGAGAGTGATGCGTGAGTAAGCTTGGGTGTTCTAAGAACCTCTCTTGGTTAAGTCTGAAGGCCCCTTAATGCATCCCGGAGAGTGCTGGCCACCACTTGGACGGCCAGAGATTAGTGCGCTGCATGGCTGCCCGAACCCCACCCCCTTGGTAGCAGCTTTGCCCATTGGACTGCATGCAGACATTCTCCTAACCCGCACAGCAAGGCTGCACTGTTAGCTTGAACCATGGGGGAGACTGGTCCAAACCGGGATGATGACATCACAAGGGCCTGTGAGCCCCTCCACCAGTGACTGCTCCATGGCCGGCTTTAGCAAGGAGATTGTACAACGTTCCCAGTGGTCCAACTGTTCTGCAGTCCACTAAAACGCTCATTAGTTGGCAGTCTGTTCCCAAGGGGTGAACAGCTCTTGAGCACTTGGTGGCACTTTCATGCCTCTGTGTTGCTCAAGTGGGCAGATAAGCTAGAGGCCTGACTCCTTGCATGTCAATGTGGCTGTATCTGAACTGTCTCAGCTGCAGAGGAATGGTCACTTTATACAAGGATCCCCTAATACGTGGCCACTTCCCTCCCCCCACCCTGCACGTGCTTGTGCACTACCTTCAACCGCAGGGCAGCCCTTGCCCCTCCCCCAACAAGTTGCCTCAACACAGGGCAGCCCTTGCCACCCCCTCCCCCCCACCCCCCCCCCCCCCAAAAGCCTCAACCACAGGGAAGCCATTGCCCCCCCACCCCAAGTCGCCTCAAGCTTGAAGTCCAACAGGTGACCCGAGTGCGTACTGTACAATGTTACTGTGTACTCACCTCCGAGTTCCCCTCAAAGTGCAGCCCACCAAGCGCACGCCTTATACGTGCTGCTGTGAAACACGTCGGTGTGTTTTCCCGCCAACGTGGGCAGACGATCCAGCGAGGGGGGGTGGATGATTCCAGTGGGCTGGCCTTATAATGATATGCAGATGTATTACAATGAGGTTCCCCACGTCTGATGGCGGGGAGCGCAGCCCATCATCAACGGGCTGAGCAGGCGAACGCAAACTGGTTTCACAACGTCGTGAAATCAATTTTTGGCCTCTCGCCAAGTTGTCCACTCACGCTGCTGAACACACCCGACGCCAGCGGGCACGGAAAATTCCGTCCAACGTTTCTGGGTGTTGTTACTGCACATTGACTGACAAGAGACCCAAGTAGTTCAATTTCCTTTTTCTTTAGGGTATCATCTGTGATCTTGCAATTGCCTAATAAGTGGATATATTCACATATCAAAGTGTATGAGGATAATTTACAGTCAAACACATAACCTTAACTAAATGTACTTCGTACAGCAAAGCCGATTAAATTGCTGTGTAACATTTGCCAGTTATGAAAATAGAACCCCAGTAGATAAGCTTTCAATTCCACAGCAGAGATTTATCCTGCACTATCTTATATTGGGAATTTGAGCATAAAGGACACTGCACCACATTTGACTTTTCATCCGTGATTAGGCCATATTGACCTCTGCGTTTCCTCAACGCATTCTCAATACATAAGCTCCACACTAGAGTACAAATGATATCCAATGTCTGTGTTTAGTGATGCACTAGGACCCATGTTATAGTATAGAAGAAACGGGTCTTGCAAATCTGCAACAATAAGCATGTGTTTCCTCCTCTGCATGTAATTTATGATTTTTAAAAAAAATTCATTTAGGGATTTGGGTGCCCCTGTTAAGACCAGCATTTATTGTCCCCCCCTAGATGCCCCTTGAGAAGGCAGTGGTGAGTCACCGTCTTGAATCTCTGCAGTCCATGTAAAGGCATGCTCACAGTGCTGGGAGGGAGGGGGCTCCAGGATTTTGACCCAGTGAGGTCATATGAAGACATAGTGATATAGTTCCAAGTCAGGAAGGCATGTGGATTGAAGGTGGTAGTGTTCCCTGTTGCCCTTATCCTTCTAGGTGGTAAAAGTCATGGGTTTGGAAGGTGCTGTCTAGGAAACCTCAGTGAATTGCTGCAGTGCGTCTTGCTGATGACACACACTCATGTGGAAGATACCTTTTGTCCATTACTTACTTTACAGTCGTTCCATGCAATATGTGTACAGTGCTGATGGGAATAGCATACACATTACATTTCTGACTAAAAGATTTGGAAAGGATTTTGTGAAAGTTCCTTAGAAATAATGGAGTGAGTGTTTTATGACTAATTCCTGAGAGGCAAATGGTGTTTTTCTTACCCACTGTAGACAGTTAAATAAGTAGATTTATATCTCCCATATGCTAGACTTGATGCATACATCAATCTGTGCACTGTCGTGGAGGAGAGCAACTTGGGACCAAATCGTTGCATAATTGCACTATCCAGTAATATGCTGTGGGGATGCTTTCAATTGCTTATCAGGCTTAGAAAGAATGCAAGGGACCAGGGGCCCCAGATACCTAAATCCTAGGCCTATACAGAGTAAAAACTAAAGCAGAGCCATATTTCTGAAAGCAAGTGAGGATAATTATTGGAAAAGCGCAAGGAGTTGTTCTGAAAGATTAAGTAAACATATGGCTGTGTTAATACACAGAAACTATTTGCAGTAGACACATTGGGTGGAATTTAACACTCCCAGGAGCAGGCTGGGAGGTGGGTGTGGCAGTATAATGAGCCTCTTGAGGGCTTCATGCCACTCCTGCTGGTAATCAACCAGTGGCAGGCAGAGGGAAATGCCATGTGGGCAAACCATGCCTGTGGCCTGGTGGGGGGGCGTTGGGGGGTGGGTTAGCGTTCCCTCCTTCTGGGACACCCAGTGGGCTACCTGCCAGTAGCATGGAATAAATCCAAGGGAAGATACCACCCCCCGCACCCCCCACCCCCCGCCTTTCACAATGACCTCCATTGCCTCCCCCCTGACTGGCCCTAGTGATCCCACCCCACTCTTCTTGGCCCCGGGACTCCAGCAATGAACTTCATCCTCAAGCCTCCTGCAGTACTAACTTTGGCCACCGCTCTCGGTGGCGCTGCCAGTACTGAAAAACTGCCGGCTTCCGATTGGCCAGCCGCTCTTGGAGGCAGGATCTCTGGCCCATGCCAGAAAATGTGGCAGGAAATTTCCCCTGGTGGAGCCAAGAACCCTGATGGCAGCCAGCGGGCTGCCCAATTGGGACCTAATCCCAATGGAGCTCCCAGAAATGGCCAGGGTGGGTTTACAACCAGCTCTCTAGTCGGTGGATGAGCCCACTGCCACAAGCTTTAAATTATAAGCATCATTTGCAGAATTCAAAAGCCAATACTTTTCATTGTGTTGTTTTTGTACAGAAAAGCATAAATAGCCTTGGCTTGCTACTTCAGTGCTGTCAGTACTCTTTAATCTGGGATATGGGAGTGTTGGGGTTGTCAACACTGGTGGGGACATTTTCTTGGATTCATCAATGACTTCCTATCTCCAGCCTCCCCTCCCCCTCACTCCTGCCACTGGTCCCCCCCACATATTCATTCTCATGGTCTTCCCACGGTTACTGGAAAGTAAATAGAGTCTTCATTAACCAATTGAATGATTCTTGACGGTCAGTCAAAGACTCTTATCGCCATGCCCAGTATTGTTTTTGTACATCTACTAAACAAAAGTATCCAATGTACATTTATTTTAAAACATAGTTTTTTTATTGCCCATATGATTTTTCTCCTGGCTTGTTCAAAGCAGTGTTCTGGAGATTAAACATTAATTCTCGTGGACTCAGGCCATCCTGGTGGGTTGATAACTCTTGGCAGAGTGGGAGTGTAGGACTTGCAACCAGCAACTCCTGGCATGCACTGTGAATGACCAGTCTTAGAAGAAATCCTGATGTAATAAACATCCAACCTTCAAAACATGGTATTATTTTTATTCTTTCATGGGATGTGAGCCTTGCAGGCAAGAGCAGCATTTATTGCTCATCCCTGGCTGCCCTTGAGAAGGTGGTGGTGAGCGGTCTTCTTGAACCGCTGCAGTCCATGTGGTGTAGGTACATCGACAGTGCTGTTACAGAGGGAGCTCCAGGGTTTTGACTCAGTGACAGTGAAGGAACGCCAATATATTTCCAAGTCAGGATGGAGTGTGGCTTGGAGGGGATCTCTTGGGTGCTGGTGTTCCGATGCATCTGCTGCCCTTGCCCTTCTATGGCCTAGAGGTTGTGGGTTTGGAAGGTGCTGTGAAGGTGTGCTCTTACAGCCCACTTCCCTGGTTGCTGCCGCAATGAACTTTCAGTTTTACACTGAATAGCTTCATTGGGCTGTTCCTGCAGGATTTCTCTCTCACCCCTTACAAAGACTGGATTTTGCCTTTGCTTTTCGACCTGCCTAGCCAGTTGTAGAGCTTCACTTAGTGTCAAATCTTCCCGAGATTGTAGAAAGTCTGTCAGGGTTTCTTCTAAAACACTGACCACTGCTCTAGCTCTTATCAAGTCATCTTTTAATGTTCCATTCTCACAATTGTCAGCTAAACAGTAGAAATTATTTATGAATGAATCGATTCCTTCACCTGGTCTTTGGCTTTGTCGATTACATTTTCCCCTCGTTATTACAATGTTTTGACGGAGATTAAATTAAGTGTCCAGTGACATCCTCATAGGAGGCTGTCTCTTCATTCACCCCCTGTCTGGCCAGCACATCATCTGCAATGCCACAAACAGAGTATAACAAAGTGCTAACCTGGTCTTTGTTATTCTTGCTTGCAAGACCTGAAGCATTGTGAGATTGAGTGAAGTGCTTTCTTCAGCTTTGCCATTACTCAGACAGGCTGGGGCCCTCTATGTTCTGGAATGATTCTGGGAGAGATAGGGTGGAAGTCCCGTTTCCTGTGCTGGTTTCCTTGCTAGTCGCAGGGCTATACTTACGGTTTTCCCCTCTGGTCTCACTAACAGATTGGCCTCAAGGTCCTTTGCCCACTGCTGTCTTCTGCTGCTGGGCTTCTCTTCAGGCTGTGTCCTTCCCCCTGTATTTTTTTAACTGTTTCTCCGTGGGTGTAGTCACTGCTGCCACCATCTGTTATTGTTGGCTTATCTCAGAAGACATTGGGTACCTTACTCTAGTAAGATATCTGGCTGGAGATAAAGATCTTTCCTTAAAGGTACTTTTATTTGCCTAACTAACTATATAAAAAATTACAGAATGTCAAGACAGCTATTGCTCCTCTCTTAAGTTCCTCTCACTCGTTACTCTCTGAGTGACATCAGTATGACATAGCTCCTTACGAACATGTTCAGTAGCTATTGTTAGAGCAGTGTTAGGGTTAACTCTTTACTCTACAATATGTATGTATGCCACAGACGCGTAGTTATGGTATTATAGTTTTTTTTTTAAGGACAATTGCTTGGAAAGCACATGTTTACTAAAAAAAAACTTTTAAAAGGCCTTTGTCCCAGAAAAGGGATGTATGGACAAACCACTTGGCACTCTGTATTGGTTCCAAAACCTTACCAAACTGCTTATCTCAAGAAGGATCACAAAAGGCATTGTTCAATGAGTTAAAAGCAAAAAACTGCGGATGCTGGAAATCCAAAACAAAAATAAAAATACCTGGAAAAA
Organism: Cetorhinus maximus; assembly: GCF_964194155.1. Classification (NCBI taxonomy): domain Eukaryota; kingdom Metazoa; phylum Chordata; class Chondrichthyes; order Lamniformes; family Cetorhinidae; genus Cetorhinus; species Cetorhinus maximus. The sequence goes on along the minus strand of NC_135885.1, from coordinate 134,068,733 downwards.
CTCAGCAGGTCTGACAGCATCTGCGGAGAGGAACACAGTTAACGTTTCGAGTCCGTATGACTCTTCAACAGAACTAAGGAAAAATAGAAGAGTGGTGAAATATAAGCTGGTTTAAGGGGGGGGTGGGACAAGTAGAGCTGGATAAAAGGCCAGCGATAGGTGGAGATTGTCAAAAGATGTCATAGACAAAAGGACAAAAAGGTGTTGACGGTGGTAATATTAGCTAAGAAATGTGCTAATAGGTGACATTAAAGGTAGAAAGCAGGATGAGCAAGGTACAGATAGCCCTAGTGGGGGTGGGGTGGGGGGAAGGGATCGAAATAGGCTAAAAGGTAGAAATAAAACAATGGATGGAAATACATTTAAAAATAATGGAAATAGGTGGGAAAAGAAAAATCTATATAAATTATTGGAAAAAAGAGGGATTGGAAAGGGGGTGGGGACGGAGGTGAGAGTTCATGATCTGAAATTGTTGAACTCAATATTCAGTCCAGAAGGCTTTAAAGTGCCTAGTCGGAAGATGAGGTGCTGTTCCTCCAGTTTGCGTTGAGCTTCACTGGAACATTGCAGCAGGCCAAGGACGGACATGTGGACATGAGAACAGGGTGGAGTGGTTATTTTTAAATTGAATCACTCAAATTAAAAGGGGGCTACATACACAGATACAAATTCTTAGCTCACGGACCACTTTAAGGAAATGCCTTCTACGCGGCTGTGACATGAAGTAAATTAGCAATGACAGCACTATAAAATCAGTTCTTCTTCCATACATGTTGGGTAAATAAAGAAAAGGAGTTTTGCATATCTAAAAATAGAAACTAGAGCATGTGGCAGAAACAGAAAGTGCGTAGTAACAGCAGGGAGTTGCAACAAATAAACTGGTGACGCCATTAACTCACCAGTAGACTTATTACGCCACTCTGAATTGGTGCAAATTATACCTTTGTTTTCTGTAGCTTACTCTTTCCCAGAAGTATCATCTACGGTACCAAACCCGGTGATTGAAACTCATTGTTGCTTCGTATACGTGGATAATCCCCCATTTAACTCAGCATGGTTATACAGTGAAGGGACTGAGTTACACAGATCTGGAAAGACTTATGTTTGATCCACAATCTTTGATTGGTTATCAAATCTCAGTCAGAGCTTTACAATAAGCCCTAGTGCACTTAATGTGGCCAGGATTCCTGCTCGTTAGAAGGCTGCTCCTGCTGGAATTGTGTGTGCGCTGATAGCTTGTCACCATTAATTGCAACACTCACGCATAAGTAATAGCCACATCGCAGTAATAACTGGCAAGAGGCCAGCGCCTGTGAAACGGTATCTCAGCAATTAGTCACATCTTCTAGATTGGAGGAAGAGGATAAGAATGGTAAGGCTATTTTTAAATAAAAAGCACACAAAGTAGGTTAAGGGGAGATCTAACAGAGTTGTTGTAAATTATGAAGTGGTTTGGATAGAGGAGGTAGTGAGAAAACGTTTCTACTGGCATGAGGTTCAGTAAATCCAGAGGACATCGATTTAAAATAATGGACAAAGTAAAGGAGGGATGAGAAAAGTTTTCTACACAGTGAGTTATTATAATCTGCAATGCACTGCCTGAAACGATAGTGTAAGCAGATTCAATAGTGAGTTGAATAGAGACCTGGGTATTCTTGTTCATAAGTCTCTGAAAGCTAACATGCAGGTGCAGCAAGCAGTTAGGGATGCAAATGGTATGTTAGCCTTTCTTGCAAGGGTCTTGTGTACAGGAATAAGGAAGCCTTACTGCAGTTGTACAGGGCCTTGGTGAGTCCACACCTGGAGTGGTGTGTGCAGTTTTGGTCTCCTTACCTAAGGAAGGATATACTGGCCATAGAGGGAGTGCAACAAACACCCGCCAGACTGACTCCTGAGGTGGTAGGATTGTCCTGGAGGAAACATCGAGGAGACTGGGCCTCTATTCTCCAGAGTTAAGAAGAATGAGGGGTGATCTCATTGACGTGCACAAAATTCTTACAGGGCTCAGCAGGGTAGGTGCAGGAAGGATGTTTCCCCTGGGTGGGGGATTTAGAAACAGGGGAAACAGTCTCAGAATAAGAGGTAGGCCATTTAGGACCTAGATGAGGAGGAATTTCTTCAGTCAGAGGGTGGGGAATCCCAGAAGGCTGTGGAGGCTAAGCCATTGAGTATGTTCAAAGCAGAGGTTGATAGATGCCAATGGAAACATTTTCTTGATACCTATGACATTAAGGGATATAGGGACAGTGTGGGAAGATGGTGTTGAGGTAAAGTCAGCCATGATCCAGTTAAATGGCGCAGAATGGTCTATTTCTGCTCCTATGTTCCTATGAATATATACTTAAACAGGGATTACCTGCCGGGCTAGAGGGAAAAAGCAAGCAAGTGAAATCAATTGCATAGATCTATCAAAGAGACAACACAGCTAGGATGGGTCGAATAGCCTCCTTCTGGACTGTATTATTCCATGATTCAATGATTGCAAAATGCAGCTATGTGGCACCCAGTTCTCGGTGCTACAAATGCTGATTTGATCCAAGATGGTGTCTGCGCACAAATTTCTGGTGCTCGCCGTGCCGGATGCCATTTTGCTAAGGGCATTAGCGCATGTGCAGGGAGCATCTATCAGGCGTAGAATGGGGCAAATACTGGCATCAGGCTGTGCACAATGTTGACTCAACACCAACGCCATCGTTTTGGAGCTCAGCCTCCGTCGAACGTCCTCATTTGAACTCACAAGGCTGAGCATGCCTTCCACCCCAGCTAAATGCATCACCAATGATTTACAGGTTAGTTGCTGATTGGTTTCTACAGGCTATTGCTGTAACTGTAGAAGGACTGTTCAAAGTTGATGAAACCTCAGGGACCTGCTGAAGGACTTCATCCTGATTTCATGGGTTTTGTATAAACCATTTGCTCATAGGTATGGACACAGTAACTTGCATTCCCATTGACCTGTATGGTGTCCAGGAGGATGAGCAGAATAGGCACAGAGCAGGCAAGCTTTTGGAAGAAAGAGCAGGAGATTGACCTATATGATGTCTAGGAGGATGAGCAGAGGAGGCACAGTGCAGGACAAGCTTTTGGAAGAAGGAGCAGAAGATTGACCTATATGATGTCTAGGAGGATGAGCAGAGGAGGCACAGAGCAGGAAAAGCTGCTGGAAGAAGGAGCAGGAGAAGGGAAAGCTTGAATTCACACTGGCTTTTGTGCCCCCTGCTACAGCCACACAACAGCATGTTTAGCAATGGCTGCATGCTGCAATCATTTAAATTAGCAGGCAGAACCAAGTCTGTGTGCTGACTACATCAGAATGGGCAGGAATGTAATCCTGCATTGCAATCCTTGCACTTATTTCCAGGCCCTGTCCAATTTCACGGCCTCTAACCCAAATTCACTGAAAAAAGGGATTGACAACTTAACAAATAAAATGGAATTAGAATAAAGCAACAGTTGGACTGAGATCGTACACCCACACAGGAATCTGTGCACGCAGCTGCTTCAGAAACAGAAGAGTTATGAGACTTCAAGGACGATTGCGTTTCCCGAGCAACATTATGATTATCTGATCGTCACAAGGACATGGCCCTGTTATTAGAAATGAAAGATGTTGACACAGTCACTGAGCAGCATTTCCATTTCTAAGTCATAATTGATAATCGAGCTCTCAAGACAAAAGGCCCAAAATGAGCTGTTGCATTTATCTAAACCATGTTTTTGTTAAACATTTTATGCCCAACAAGAACAATGGTGTCAACGATGAGAAATGGACTTTGTTTTCACTTTAGACATTCGTGCCGAGGATTACCCTACCAGCTGCAATATTTCAACTTCCACCCTGTTCTCCAACACCACTACAACCCAGCAGAGTGCCATTCCGTGAGGCTTCATCAGAGCCTGAGGCCTTCATAATAAGGCGACTCGAAGACCAGAATGGAGGGAGTGGAGGCAGTTACAACGATCTTCCGCTGGGAAGCACACATTTCTCAGGCTTACCGCTTCCTTTGCCTATGGCTGCCCTGGAAAGCCGTGGTGCTGAGTGGAACGGGGCTGTTCGTCCCCCATCCAGCACCATTCTCATGCAACAGCTGGTGATGGAGTGTCTAGCGGAAGCTTGAGGTAGTGGTGAGGTAGTTTTTCTCTGTCATTCTCTACAAGCTACCCAAATTTGGGAAGGCGAACCTCAGTCCCAGTATTGGCATCAAATGCTATTCATTCAAATATTTCATGACCAGAGCTCCTATTCTCTATGTCAGCATTGTGCCTAGATCCTGAACTCTAAGAAGCATTATGTACTCCATGTTTCTATTTCCCATCCCTATACCAGACTCTGAGGAGTTTGGAGGCTGCTCAAACACATTTTACATAGCATTGTTGTGGCTGGAAGGTGGGAACTGGAAATTTGCATCCCATCACTTTAATTATTTCTGACCCTAGCCTCCATATGTGGAAAAATGCTGAGTGGGCCATTTTTTAAGAGAAAACAAAACTGTAGGATTAGGATTACTCCGGGTTTATCAATACTGTACAGGGCCATTTCTCTCTAACTTCATTGTTCAACATGACAGATTAAGGGGTGGCCTAATTGAGGCATTTAAGATGATCAAAGGATTTGAGAGGGTCGATGGATAGAAAGTATATTCCAGTGGGGGATGGGAGTCTAGAACAAGGGAGCATAATCTTAAAATTAGAACCAAGCTGTTTAGGGCTCATGGCAGGAAATACTTCTTCACACAAAGGGTGGTGGAAATTTGGAACACTCTCCCCCCAAAAGTTGCTGAGCTTAGCATTCAACTGAAAATCTCAAAACCGAGATTGACAGGTTTTTGTAAGGCAAGGGTATTAATGGGCATGGAAGATACAAATTAGCCATGATCTAATTGAATGGTGGAACAGGCTTGAGGGGCTGAATGGTCTACTCCTGTTCACATATTCCTATTAGGACAGACATTCAGAAAGTCATTACGGCACTAAGGAGGCCATTCGGCCCATCGAGTCCATGCCAGCTCTCTGTACAACAGTCCTATCAGTCCAATTCTCCTGCTCTATCCCCATAGTCCTGCAAGTTTATTTCTCTCAAATGCCCATCCAATTTCCTTTTGAAATCCTTGATAGTCTCTGCTTTCATTACCCTGGCAGGCAGTGAGTTCCAGATCATTGCCATAACTGCTGTGTAAAAAAGTTCTTCCTCCTATCCCACCTATATCTCTAGCCCAAAACCCTAAATCTGTGTCCCCCCTAGCCCTTGTACCATCAGCTAATGAGAATGGCTTTTATTTATCTACCTTATCTAAATCATAATCTTGAACACCTCTATCAAATCTCCCCTCAACCGCCTTTGCTCCAAAGAGAACAATGCCAAATTCTTCAACCTAACCTTTGTAGCTAAAATTCCCCCATCCCTGGAACCATTCTGGTGACTCTCCTCTGCACCCTCTCAAGGACCCTCACATCCTTCCTAAAGGCTGGTGTCCAGAACAGAACACAAGGCTTGAATCTGTAGTTCATAATTAGCGTTGTCAGTTCAGTGTATCAGTATTAATAAGTTAAGAAGGAAAAAATGACACTAAAGTCCAATTCTCTTTGATGTATATAAAAGCTTTGACATAATGTGATACTCTTAATTGATTATCTTAAATTGTGTCTATCAGCAGTGGCAACAATATTTCACCCTAGTGTTATACAGTCCAGACCCTACCCTTGTTTGGAAGGGGTGAATCTAAAATTGAGCTCCAAAGTGTTTTTCACAATTCAATATAGTTACAGATATTTTATGCACCCACCATTATATTTGACTGAAGTTCTAGTGGCAATAGCAATGTAACTGATTGTCAAACCTAACTGGACAACAGGGAGATAACACAGAAGGTGAGTGGGTTTTTTTTTTTGGAATTCATTATCAAGCTGTGCATAAAATGAATTTTTATCCATGAGCAGTCACATTATCTATACAGGTGCATAAATCAAGAAGCGTCTCAGGCTGTGACTATTCAGCTGTTGGCAACTGCATAGGTAGATAATGGAATGATAACATAGCTCAACGCAATGGACAGGTGGCTGCTTTATAAATTAAAAAATGTCTGTATCTGACCATTCTAGGGTGAAATTAGCTGCAACGGAGGTTTTAGTTCAACTCCAGCTCCTTGATTTGTTTCATTACACAACTGCAAATTTGGACACGACTGTGATTCTGGCTGCACTGCAGTGGATACCCACCTTTCCCATTTTACACCAAGCTGGCAATATTGCTGGTTTAATATATAGGCAAACTGCACATTGTCATACATTGAGAAATAGCTGCGGCATTTGTGGGTTGGGATTGCGTAGGGGCCCAATGGTAACAGACGAATACACACACGTTAGAACCATAGAACCATAGAAAAGTTACAGCACAGAAGGAGGCCATTTGGCCCATCTTGTCCATGCCAGCCTGAGGACACCCAGGTGCCCTTTCTAATCCCACCTTCCTGATCCAGAGGAATCCCTCCCAGCAGGAAGCAACAAGGATACGGCCTACTTGGCTGTGTCTCAATCATCTCAGGGCTGGTTTTGGCCACTGCAAGGGCCTATGCAGAACTGATGATACAGCCAAACGAATACTGTGACTGCACAGAGACATCCCAAACGATGAAACATCTCCTAGAATGCCTTCTGCTACCATAAGACCAAAAGACATAGGAGCAGAAATTAGGCCATTCAGCCCATCGAGTCTGCTCCGCCATTCAATCATGGCTGATAAGTTTCTCACGTAGAGCCATGTAGCCCGGAAGATCTGAAGGTCTTCAACTCTTAGCCTGAGCTTGTGTGGAACAGTGGCGAGAGAAGGTGTAGCGACATAACAAAAAGGGCAAAGATCAGAAAGAGACATTTGCAATGGCCAACAATAGAATTCTTTTTAGAACCTGTGGGTTAATTTTGTTGAACGGTTCTAAGTGGGTGCCGTGCTGAAAAGACAGGCCTGTTTGAAAGTTTGGATTTACCACAAAAGTTTGGGACAAGTTGATGTTTACCATGATTTAACCTTCCACGGAGGCACTAAAATGGATACCTGCACATGGAGCACTCAAGCGCTGATTAGAAGCCATTTTCCAGAGCAATGCATGGAGCATCCACGCACCCATTTCCGTTGAAAGGATGGAGTGTGTAGAGTAAAGGGTTAACTCTAATAATAGCCACTGAGCATGTGCGTAAGGAGCTATGTCATAGTGATGTCGCTCACGAAGAGATGACCGAGAAGCACCTTAAAGAGGAGCTGTAGCTATGTCCTGATGTTTTATAACCTTGTAAATAGTTAGTGATGTAAATAAAGGTATTTTGAACAAAAGACCATTGCCTCCAGCAAGATCTTGTCTAGAGTAAGAAACCAAAGAATCCCGAGACAAACCCACAATCACAGAGAGCGCGCTGGTTGGCAGATAAGCAAACATACGTATTAATAACATATAATGTATAATATAAAACAAAAACAGAAAATGCTGGAAAAACTCAGCAGGCCTGACAGCCTCTGTGAAGAGAGAAAAACGAAGTTAACGTTTCAAGTCCGTATGACTCTTCTTCATGGTAAACATTGTGGGATGGCTCAGGGGCTAGGAGAGAGAGTGTACAGGTTCTCACACATGGCCCTGGAGGTCCCGCTGGAGGAGATCCCAAGGGGGAGGGATGTCCTGTACTCGCAGTGAGATGGGGTGGTGGTGGGGGGCGGGTGGAGGAAGCCCCAGAGTCAACTAATGTGAGAAAGAGATCATCCAAAAGGTGAAAGGCCAGGATTTCTGCCCATAAAATCCTGGCCTGTGTGGCAAAAGACAGTTAACTGTGATTGTCGGCTGGAATTAACTTGAATTTAAACCCGGATCATGAATTAATAACTTACATCACACAGACATGGTTTCCATTACATCATATGTTCCAATTGGCATTACTGCACTTTAAACACACATTTAAAATTACTCAAACCTCCTCTGCTCCTTTCCCTTCTCTCCACCTTCATTCCATCCTCTGCTACCCTTCCCCCTCTCTGCTTCCCCTCCTCTCCTCTCCTCTGCTGACTTTATTTTAGTTCTGTCATTAATCTATTTAAAACTTTGATCTGGGCTTATGCATGGACTAGAACTATTGCCAGTGATAGGAATAATTTAACCCATCCAGCTAAATAAACAGAATCCGAATATAATCAAAGTGCCACAGGATGAAGTTCAAAAACACTCTAAATTCAAGACATGCTCTCAGCGCACAAAGTCTATTTTTACTGGTGTTCAACGAAACAAGGATGTTGGTTCAATGCTAAAATCGAATGCTTCCAACTGTGCAGAATTAGGACTTTCATTTTCATTCATGAAGAAACAGGATGTGAATCATAAAGTGGAATTAAAGCAACATAAAGATTAAATGAGGGGACGAGAGAAGAAATCCTCTTGAGCTCTCTGCCCGAAAGGCAGGTCCAAACCACAGTGCCATGACCTCCACAATGGGTGGGGCAAGGAGGTAGGTCCCGAATCCACCCCAGCTGGAACAGGGATCGAGCCCTGTGCCGTTCACGCCAATCTGATCCACACCTGCCGTCCAGCCAACTGAGCCAACCGGCCTCCCAAGAAGCCCTAAGCTGCTGTGGCAACACACACTTTTACTTGCATGCTGTAGCCTGGAGCGATGGATAATGATGGCAAAGGCTCCAATTTCCTTCCATCGCATGTCTGGCCAGGAATCTCTCCCCCTCTTACTGCCTGCCATTGGCGTATGTTGGAAGAATGTACAATTTGTTACTCAACTTTGGCCTCATTATGAAGGCACCATCCTTGGCTTTCAAGTACTGGAGTGGGACTTCTGGGGCTTCTGGCTCAGAGGCAGGGATGCTACCGATGCGCCACAAGAGGAAACATTGCCACCGATAATATGACATCAAAGGATTCAAAAACCTGAGTAAGAAAATGGGAGGTACAGGAGAAAAGACGGAAACATATTTGGGAATTAATCGCAGAGTGGCTGAGCTGTTTACCTTTTAGCTAACACTGTAAGGAAATATTTTACTCTTGACAAATTAGCCAAATGTTCGTTCAGAGAAATGTGCAGATATTAGAAAGAAAAGACAACAAGGAGCTTCGAATGACTGACAAATAAGTGACTGGCAAGGCAATTCCATCTAAGGGGTTTTAATGATGTCAGAAGAATCTAATGATTACATTACAAAAGAAGGTTAACCACTTGCATTCCCAGTTTAAAGCTTCTTTGCCCTGTAGGCACATTGAGAATTTGAGTGCAGAGATCGAGAGTGCTACGTTGGATTCACTGATGTCCGCAGGTACAGTTGAAAATTCCAGATGGTATAAATACTAAAATATCAATGTTTAATTTAAGGGAAAACTCCTAAACGGTGTTAACCTCTGTGTCAAAATACCTGCTTTCATTAGCAGTGTTCACAATGTGGCATAGTCTGTCTGATGGTATATAATAAAGCAGATTTTTAGAAAGAAAATGAAGTTAGACTTGTGTCAAGTAAGAAAGAAATAATTTGGATTTATACCATGCTTTTCATGAGCTCAAGATATCCCAAAGCACTTTACAACCGTTGAAGTACTTTTAAAGTGGAGTCATTGTTGTAATGTAGGAAACTAAGTTACATAACATTAGTGGATTAATAAAAAAAAAATCTATTTGGCATATGCTACATAGTTAGCGCAGTATTTTTCTATTTTCTTCCTCTCACATACCCCCACATACTGACCCACTCCTTCTATGCAGATGTCATCACTGATACTGCCAACAGCATATCTTGGTCAGTCAATCATGAGTCTTGCTTGCTGCAGGATAAGATCAGCCTGTCCACCAGTTTTCCATCTGCCTCTCATAGATAACTCTGGCAAGAAGGAAAATAAATCACTCCTTAATAGAAAGCTGAAGTGCAAACGCTAGCCAAGACAGAGATTTAACTTGATATCTTCAATTGAGAATCCACATCTTTGGGTTTAGTGCCTCGGCCTTCCACAAATTCTGCTTTCCTGAAGGAAACAAAAATAAATAAGGAGCGATTTTGTTTTTTTTATTATTCAGACCACTAATAAAGTCCAAAACACAGAAGAGGTAGAATTTTTTATTTCTATTCAGAATCCAGTGTAGTGAACCAAACCAGCACAAAAGGTCAGAGAATTTAAACCATAAATGAGTTGTGCCGAGAGATTAAAACCTTGCATTTGTGCTTTGTGCAATCATTTTGCCCAGCTCAGCCCTCATCTACAAAACCAGCCAAGCCAACCAAGTGGAAATTGCAAGATTTCGTCAATTCTGGACAGCTATTCAAATGGTGCTCATTATTTTAAAAGTTTCTTTTATATAAAAAAAACCTTTTGTCACTTTCGTTCTCCTCCGCAATCAGCAGCAGTTCTTGGACGGTGTCTGGCAGACCATCCAGAAAATGTTGCCTGCTACTTATAAGAACATATGAACATAAGAAATAGGAACAGGAGTAGACCATTCGGCCCCTCGAGCCTGCTCCACCATCCAATAAGATCATGGCTGATCTTCTTGTGTTTCGATTTCCACATTCCCATCTAACCCCGATAACCTTTGATTCCTTTGCCTAACAAGAATCTATCCACCTCTGCCTTAAAAATGACCCCACCTCCGCCACCATCTGAGGCAGAGAATTCCAAAGTCGCATAACCCTCTGAAAGAAAAAATTTCTCCTCATCGCTGTCCTAAAAGGGTGACCCCTAAGTTTAAAACAGTGCCCCCTAGTTCTGGACTCACCCAGAAGAGGAAACATCCTTTCGACGTCCACTGTGTCAAGGCCATTCAGGATCTTGTATACTTCAATCAAATCAGCCCTGGACTATGATGACTCCACCCAGCGGTTTGTTGAGCTCTTTGACATTGTGGATGGCGAGCTGAAGATGGTGGAGGATGATGTGGGTCTTCTTGTTGTCCTAGGCCACATTGTCCGCCAGCTCCCAGATCTCAGCGATCAGGTTGTCTAGAACAGCAGCCAAGTAGGCAGGGGCTGTTAGGAAGGGAGTTTCAGGATTTCGACCCTGCGACAGTGAAGGAACGGCGGTATAGTTCCAAGTCAGCATGCTGTGAGACTTGGAGGGGAACTTGCAGGCGGTGGTGTTTCTGTGCATTTGCTACCCTGGCCCTTCCAGGTGATAGAGGTTGCAGGTTTGGAAGGTGCCATTGAGGACCCTTGGTGAGCTGCTGGCTTTCTTATTTCAGTACGTACTTGTAAATTTAATTCCGCTGCACTGTTATTTCTCAATGGTGCCACAATTACTTTGTTACTTACATTGTTGACTATTTCTTTACCCCCGCCACCCTCCCCCCGCCTCAGCGAAGGGTCCCTTGTTTTTCCCCCTAGAGTTGGTGACCCTGGTGTAATCGCCACAGCAGAGGCACCAGAGAATGGTCAGAAGGAAGGGGTAACATGCCAGCTGAAATAGAATGGATGAGGGAACTTCTTAGGAAAAAGTTTGAAAATAAGTGGTAAGATTTGTTTATTTTTTTCATTTTAATGTGTAGGAAGCTGCACTGCTAACCTCCTGATCACTTAGATGCCTCATGATTGCACTTGATGCCTATCATGCCTAATGAGAGCTTTCAAACACGAATGATCACTTCTACAAATTTAACAAGCCGTGATAGCTTTTGAACACTTTTAAGCTCATTGAAGACCCCTGGAGTATGAAGATCGGGCTATTAATTGAACGCTTAGTTGATGACATTGAGCGCTGTTTTTGCGATCAACACTGCCCGAGTTACACAGTTTGATGTGAAATCATACACTGACTATTAAGAGCGCAACTGAACGCAGAATCGATATCAGGTTTTCTGGTAGGGCGAATTCAGAACAGGTCACATGACCCTCTACATTCCTCCATTTTACCCTCAATTAAAAACACAGTCCAAAAACATAACAATAATAAAACCTTGCATTCGTAACAGTTCTCTCCCAAGCCAACATGACTAACATTAAGGCATTAATCTGTCAAAACTGCTGGGCAGGACATCTCACTCGTATGCCCAGCACGAGACTCCTGAAGCAACACCTCTACTCAGAACTCAGTCCCGATAGGCTACTCCTAGGAGGATAGCAGAAATGCTTTAGGGATGTCCTCAAAGTATCCTTGAAGAGGTCAAACATCCCTACTGACTCATGGGAGTCCTTGGCCAATGGCTGACCAAAACGGATAAGGATCATTCGAGAAGGCATCACCCAGATTGAGACACTTCATTGGGAACCCATAGTGCAGAATTTTTCTGTCGGCGTGCGGGGGCGGGACCCGCATGCAGACGCGTAAAATGATGCACGGTAACGTCGGGCGTGCATCATGATGTCACCACGCACCATCGCGATATTTCAGTGGGCGGGCATGCAATGATGTGCGCTGCGCGCCTGTCATTAATTAATGGGCCACTTAAGGTCCTTGAGGCTCGAATTGACGGGGATTTTGCGGCACCAAGAGGTAGTCCAGGTTGGAAGGGGCCGCAGAAGACGCCACTATCCTGCTGCTCGGGTATACAGGTGGCGAAGCAGCTACCTCAATATGTCTGAGGTGCAGTGACGAAGGAGGCTCCGTCTGTCAAGGGAGACAGTCAACACTATCTGCCAGATGGTTGGTCCAGAGATCTCAGTTAAATGTGTGGGTGGACACCCCATGCCAGTCGCTCTAAAGGTCACAGTTGCCCTCAAATTCTGTGCCTCTGGCTCTTTCCAGGGCTCGGTGGGTGATCTTTGCGGTGTCTCCCAATCAGCTGTCCAAACTTGTGTCAAGCAGGTCACAGACGCTCTGTTCAGGTGTGCCTTGACCTTCATCCACTACTGCTGGGACAAGGCCAGAAAGAGCAAGCCAGAGGCTTTGCGACCATTGCTGGCTTCCCTCGCGTCCAGGGTGCTATAGACTGTACACATGTGGCCATCAAGGCGCCAGCAGGTGAGCCCGGTGCCTTCGTCAACAGGAAGGGCTTCCACTCCATGAACGTGCAGATAGTGCGTGATCACAGGATGCAGATTCTACAAGTCTGTGCAAGGCACCCAGGCAGTTCCCACGACACCTACATCCTCAGACACTCCCAGGTGCCGGGGCTCTTCAGTGCTCCAGCCCGGCTGGATGGATGGCTGCTGGGTGACAATGGCTATCCCCTCAGAAGGTGGCTCATGACGCCTCTCTGCCGTCCAAGAACAGAAGCTGAGCAGCGGTACAATAGGAGCCAGGGCATCACAAGGGCTGTGGTGGAGAGAGCCATTGGTCTTCTCAAGATGTGCTTCCGATGCCTGGACCGTTCCAGGGGCGCACTCCAGTACTCCCTAGATCGTGTGTCGGTGATAATGGCTGTATGTTGCGCTCTTCACAATCTTGCGCTGGAAAGGGGGGACGCTGTGGACGAGGAAGATGTAGACACAGTGGCTGCGGCTGCACACGATGAATCCAGCAGCGAGTCCGAGGATGAGCACGTACAGGGAAATGCTGAGGGGGTAGACACTGACCCGGGCATACTCCAGGGAGGCAGGGACACCCGGGATGCTCTAATCCAAGGAACCTTCAGCTAGCACAGCACATATGGACTTCCAACACAAGCCTGGGCTGCAGACTCCATACTGGAGACATTAGTGCCAAATCTGTCAGGATAGGAGCATTGATGATGGGCCCAGTCAATAAATGTCAATGACACACAAATCACTCATAACATCTCAGGAATCCATCCACCTGCCCAAGAAAAGAGGCACCCCCAGCCATGTTAGACGATCTTGATTTAATGCTTTCACAAAAGTCTCTTAACATAACACAAATAAAATGGTGTCGCACTGCAAACACAATCAGAAGGAACTCATCGAGGGGCCAACAAAAAACCACCAGTGATGAACCTGGGGTGTGCCTAAGGTGCCTTAATTTTACATTTGTGGGTGCTACGTCTTTGTGGTGCCCCCTCGCTGGCACTGGCATCTGCGACAGCCTGCTCCCTCTGCTGTCCTGTTGGCCTCGATAACCTTGGCGGACGTCCTCTGGCCCATGGAGCCTGTGCTTGCCTGGCCTGGGAGGGAGCTGTCAGCTCTGCAGCTGGCATCTCCCCAGCCGCCGCAGCCTCATTGGGTGCCGCGGTCACTGGCAGAGGGGCAGAGGAGCTGTCGGCCTCATCCAGAGCACCCTGAGAGGCACCAGCAGAGATGATAAACAGATGTCCGCCGACGTGAGGTCCATTTGGCCCTCCCTGCTCACAGTAGATGGATGGGCACCGAGGCACTGACCACCTGGGATCAATGTCCCTGTGAGGGATTGCAGGTCCAAGCACAACCCCAGGAACCCCTGATCCTGTCCCTGGAACTGCCTCTCCATGAGAGTCGCCACTCTCTCCATGGGGGAAGCTTGGCGCTCATGCATAAGGCTCATGCATTGGCTACGGTCCACGTAGACTCCTCCACTACTGACACCAAGCCAAGCACAGCCTCAAATATCTCCACCAGATGGTCCCGCACACCCGGCTGCATCTCATGAGTTGGCTGCATTGTGGACAACTCCGGAGGCTCATCATCAGCCACAGACTGAGCATGTGCTTGGTCCCCTGCAGTCCTCCGACTGCTGGCACCATGGGCACTCTCTGTCTCCGCCAGCTCCTCTAGTGACTGTGAAGTGCCCTCACTGCTGTGCCCCTGGGCACTAGCCGAATATCTGATGCCAACCAAGGTGCCAGTATCTGCGCTGGTGCCTGCCTGGCAGAGATGGTATGACGTTGGTGATGTTGGCAGTTCATGGCCCTCAGGTGTCAGAGGGGGCCCTGCTTCTCTGGGTCCCGACCCTGCACCTCTGATGCTGAAAGGAAGAGTAAGGAAATTCGATCAGTTAGCCTGCGGGCAATGTCAATGTACATGCCTGTCCCCCGGATCGTCAAGCGCTCATCATTCCACACACAATGGGCAAGCCATGTTGGTAACGTCACTCACTGAACAATCAGCACTGCCATGGATGTTGGGAGATTACTGGTGACATGAGTGCTGGCCACACATACCTGCCCGTGGAACCCCAGCCTCTCCGGCTCCGGTGGACCTGGGCGCATGGCGCCTCTCCAGGTCAAGGGCCTCCTGCTTGAGGCGGCTGAGCAGCACAACCTGGGCTGGCCCACCACCAGTCCTCACCCGCTCGGCGGTGCTGTGAGAATTCTGGAAATGAGAAAAGAGCATTGACAAGTGATACTTGTACCGTGAATCTCCTCTCGGCCGGCCTACCCCAAGCCCAGTTGGCCATTGCAGGGGTCCAATGCATCCTTACCCCGCTGCTGCCGAACACTCACACAAATATGCCAGGTGTGTCCTTCCCACATCCCCCCCAACCTTGGCCACATGCTGCCTTCGTCACTTGGGAGCACACAGTTTAACCTGCCTTAGCAAGGAAGCACAATGACGTGGATCGCAGAGGGCAGCAGATCAATCTGTTCCACGTCACCTTGACGACCCCCTCCCGCCATGTCATCACCCTGACTTCAACATGTCCTGGAGTTCGAGCACTGCGCCTGGGTGCAGATTCTCCAGGTTACCCCCACCACAGTCATGTGGGTCTCAGTCCACCACATGCTGCGGGTGCAGAATTCATCTCATCACCACCCTCTCAGGCTGACCAACGCACAGGGAGTATCTGTTGGGCCGCCCAGCTAAGGACACATGCCGTCAATGACTTATTGCACTCAGGCCACTCAGACATGGGTGGGGCGCCAGCGGGGGAGAAGGTTACATGATGGGTGAAGTGAAGGATGCCAACATGCTACTCACCCTTCCCGTACGCAGCAGGTCATTGAAGCGCTTGTGGCACTGGGCTCATGAGCGCCACACCACGTCGTGGGAGCTCACAACCTCCGCTACCTCCTCCCACGCACACTTAGTCAAGTAGGGGGGCCTCCTCCTTCCATCCTCGGGGACGAGCACCTCCCGCCGTGCTGCCACCTTCTCAAGGAGGGCAGCAAGGCACTCGTCAGAAAACCTGGATGAACAGTGACCACCCGCCCTACCCTCCTGCTTGACCAGCCTGGGTATGCCTTGGCCCCGACCTCTGGCCATGTCCAGCAGCCTTGGAGCGGCTGCAGCTTGGCCTTTAAACAGGCCACCGGGTCGCCATTGAACCCGGTGGCAATTGCTGATCCGTCACCGCCTGCCCAGTCCCGCTGTCCCCGGGAGCCGGCAAACACGCTGGGCGGGCCTTAATTGGCCCACCCGCGTAAAATGGTGGCGCAGTCCCAATCGCCGGCAGCAATCGGGTCCGCGACCACCCGCGGCCGCTCCCCCACAGCCTGCCCAACATGGGGAAAACTCTCCCCAGAGAGGTGAAGTCAAGAATGCACAAGCCCTCAATCACTTCATCTAGCCAACCCTTCAAGCACCATCTGCCCCACATGCGTCAGAGCCTGCAGAACAAGCACTGGACTTATCAGCCATCTTAGAACCCATCGATCCAGGGTGGAAGCTAGTCACCTTTGATCTCAAGGGATGGGCTAAGAAGAAGAAGATTTCCAGCAATTCTGTATGTTTTATGCATCCTTTTGTTTGTTTCAATCTTTACATACACTCTTTTCCCTTTGGGAGAATAGTGGAGGAATGTTAGCAGGCTGATTATTAGCCTGGTTGAGCCACATCATGAACAGCCAACAAGTCCTGGAGTGGGACTTAAATCCAGAGTTCCTGGTTCAGAGGTAGGGGTGCTAGCTACTGAGCTACAAAACCTTCTACCTTATGTATTATTGGGAACGCAGCTGATTTTCTTAAAAATATTAGTCCCTGCAACAAGAGGTCGTGGAGAAAACAGAGGCCAGCGAATTGTGCACCTTCTCTTCAAATGCGGCAGAGACTGCCTTACCAGAGTGGGGCTCCAGAACTACACCAAGTGATGCTTAATACAGTTGCAGTGCGGCGGTCAACTCTATCGTCTTACAGGACAGAAGGCTGCCATCACCGATGCGAGTGTTGGTCTTTTTGTGATTGTTTGTTTCTTTCACAAAATTGTTGCTGACATTCTCCATATTAAAGAAATCTCTGATTGAAATAAATAGCTCCCCTTCTGTGAAAAATGGTTGCCTTTGCACTTGGTCTTTACTTCCATCTTGCCTCTGAGACCGGGACTTGATATGTGATGATTGCTGCTGGTGCTAATTCATGCGTCACAATTTACTGTGTTCCCACCAGGGACTTATTGGAGTTTTTGGAGTACCAACTGGACAGAAGTACTTAATCTCACATTTTGAGAAATCACAGTTTGCATCTTATTATGAAAAATGTCTCCCCCTTATCAACATTATGCTCAAATCAACATGTTTCTTGTTGTTTTACTTAAAAGAGGCAATAAACCTTTTATATATCTGAACATGTTGGGTTTAGTAACTGTCGAAAATATGCTGCATTGATCATTTGCCATCTGTAAGGATAAATGATCTGCCAAATTTGTTTAAATGCAAGAGCAATAGCACTGTAGAAGACATTTCATTTTGGTGAGCCATATCATTTTTCAGAATGATTGAATATATCACGGAAGCTTTGTTTTAACAATCTTGAATGATTTCTACCTCGAACACCTAAGAGAATGAAACTGGGAACTTCAGCACCATTTCCATTTTGACAGGCATATCTAATTCAGTCCAACAGTGTCACAGTCTACTAACGTTAATGGAAACTAGCCTGACTGAACCAATTGACTAACTGCCTTGCACAAGCTCAGCTTCCCGATTGCGATACATGAAGTTTATCCTACCTCAGCATTTCCATCCCTACTTCATAAACAGAAGCAAAGTGTTTGCCAGTCTACAACTATGGCTGCCAAAATAGGGACTGGATACTGAAAAACAGCTGGTGCAACATGGTCATTTCTAACAGTTAAAATTGCCCCAGTGGCCCTTGAGGAGCTATTGCAATAGTGACGTATATTCTGTTAAGAGACTCGTGGAAATTTCTATAACTCAGTGGATGACAGAACATTGCATCTGTTTTTATCTTAAGTATATAGTCGCAATTGAGATTCTTCCTCACGTGAGCTCTCAAGGTTCCACACCCTACAACAGTAATAAACTTGAATGAAAATTGCTTATTGTTACTTTAACCCAAAAGAGCCAATGGAAGGCTGCAAAATGATGGGATAATTACAACAGATTGTAGGGGCATTTTATCAGTTAAGGCTGGTCGGCATACATAACCGCACATTGCAGATATGGTGAGCTTCTCTATAATTGCCTCTCTAAATGATGGCGGTGTAGTGGTAATGTCACTAGGCTAGTAATCCAGAGGCCCAGGCTAAGATTCTGGGGGATGAGAGTTCAGATTCCACATTGGCAGCTGGTGGAGTTTAAATTCAATTAGCAATCTAGAATTGAAAAGCTTGTCTCAGTAACAGTGACCATGAAACCATTGCCAATTGTCGTAAAAACCCATCTGGTTCACTAGTGTCCTTTAGAGAAGGGGAATCTGCCATCCTTACCCAGTCTGGCCTGCATGTGACTCCAGGCCCACAGCAATCTGGTTGACTCTTAATGCCCTTTGAAATGGTGTGGCAAGCCACACAGTTCAAGAGATGGTCCACAAATGCTGGCCTTGCCAGTCACACCCGCATCCCATGAAGGAATAAAATTTAAAAATGAAATGAAATGAAATCCACCTTACTTAATGTCTGCCAGGAAGCCTATTCATCAGGCATCAGGAAATCAATTATTGAAATAATAGCGCACACTGTGGAGAAGAGATTAACTCAAACCTCCCCTGAAAATTTCACGAGGAAAACCATGTGCTATAGAAAGTGTCGGATGATAAAGGGGAGCAGATAGGGTGAGGCGAAAAAGAAAAGAAACATTTTATTGGGTAGGGTGCCCCCCAGCTCCCAAGGAATAAGAGAAACCTTCCGAATTCCATAATATACAGGGTTACAATGACATTGGCGGAAATTCCGAGACTCCACTGCCGATAGTCTCAGCCTGAATATAGGAGGCAGTATCAAAACGGCAAATACTAATATTGTAATAATAATGCCATTCAACTGTCAGCAATAGCTTTATTGCTGTAATGTTGGCATTCTATTACTAAAATAGACATGATAACGACCTCAGAAATGTTCATTTTTGCTCTGCCTCGCACTGGCTTCCATGGTCCATTCTCTCATGTTTGCTGCTCCTTGTTTCCTTTGATTTGTTACTTTTTTCTAAGTAAGATGTCTTATTCTAATAACTGTTATATCTCCAATAGTCTAAACACCATAGGGGTGAGTGTTGACCCCCTCCGTGCAAGGGAAACCAAGGGGGTTAAATTCAAAGTAATGGACTTTGATGCCTCTGGGTGGCAGTAAAATCATAGAATCACAGGGCTGAGTTTTGTCATCTGATTGGGGTCCCCGATTTTGAGGCACAAAGTAGGCCTCAAGCCTGCACTTGTTGTCGTTGGGACCTGCTTGGCAATTTTACCACAGGCGGCCTCTTAATCAGCTGTCTGTAGGCACATTGTCAAACTAAGGGCAGTGGGCAAGCTCCTGATATTGCTGGCCCAATCTCAAGGTTGGCAGCCCTGAAGCCCTGAAGCTCCAGTGCCACCGGGAGGGCTGGTCACCGGTGAGGAATGTAGCAGACCTAGCAGATCAAGGACAAGTGAGTTAAATTTAAAAAAAACTAAAAAACAAATCACAGGGCGGAGGATCGGAGGGGAAACACTTCCGGGAAGGTCGTTGGGGCTGTGGGAGCCACATTCCCTCCCCATGGCCCCTACTTTAGCCCATGAGGCCTTCGACCCTGGGCTGCCGCTAGGAGGCCACTCCAATTAGCTGGCAGCCTCCTCAGGCAGCAGGAAGTCACCCCACCATTGGAAAGATTCTGTCAAAAACGTAAAATAGCCCTTGGGGCGGGCAGCCTCTCCCCATCTGATCTCACCACTGGCAAAATTGCCTGATGGTGGGACAGTGCCTGGCAGCTAATCTGACCTGACTCCCTGCAATTTTACTGGCTACCGTGCCTCCCTGTCCATCTCCCAAGAGTCAGTAAAATTCAGCCCATAGAAAGGTTGGAACACAGAATGATGCCATTCGGTCCATTATGTCTGTGCTGGCTCTCTGCAAGAGCAACTTATCTAGTCCCACTCCCCTGCCCTTTCCCTGCAGCCTTGCAAATTTCTTCTCTTCAGATAATTAACCAATTCTCTTTCGAAGGCATCGATTGAATCTGCCTTCACCACACTCTTAGGCAGTGCATTCCAGATCATAAGAAATAGGAACAGGAGTAGACCATTCGGCCCCTTGAGCCTGCTCCGCCATTCAATAAGATCATGGCTGATGATCTTGTGTTTCGGCTTCTAAATTCCCATCTAACCCCAATAAATCTTTGATTCCCTTGCCTAACAAGAATCAATCTACCTCTGCCTTATGACCCCGCCTAATGATCCTAACTGCTCTCTAAGTAAAAATGCTTTTCCTCATGTCGATTGCTTCTTTTACCAATCACCTTGGGTTTGTGCCCTTTGGCCCTCAATCCTTCCACCAATGGGAACAATCTCTCCTGACCTATTCTGTCCAGACCCCTCATGGTTTTGGACGTTCAGCAGAAGCCTTTTCAGGAAAGTTTAAAACATACTTGCAGAAGTGTTCCCCTGAGGCTGACAAGGAAATTCATGCGGCCTGTGGGCCAAACCTCAGCCCTGCAAATCCTCCTTTCCGCCAGTGATTTAACTCTGGACTGCTCAATTTGGACAGGCTTTACAAGCAAGCGGACTGCATCTGGGCGCCAGCTTTGGGCAGGCAAGCCAAAAGATTATTTATGCAGCTGGCCAAGAGTCAAAAGTGAAAGGTTAAGACATTCATGCCACAGACGTAAGTCCATGATCGAAAAATCAGGCTCAGCGAGCACCTGAACTTTGAATTAGCACTTTCGGGAGGATAAGGCTTCCCACTGGTAGCGCAAATCTGGAAAATGACCCTTAATATTACTGAGGTTAATCACTCTTAACCTACAACACTGGGAGTTCAACAATTTAAACATTACACAGGAAATCTGAAATATGCCATAACTGGTTCAAAATTAAAAGCTATTTTATCCTATCAATTCACATTATAAAATCTTAATAGGAAATGATGGTTTAAATTAATAGAGGCTTACAATGGGTGTATGGACTGGGTGAAAATTTCTCCTCATTCAGCATGTATGAGGAAGAAGGATATCACATCTCACAGCTGCTCGGGCAGTTCAATGGGCTCGGAGAATAACACTGTAAGCTTTCTGTGTACATGGCTACAGCCTCAGTCGCTACTGGTGCCACACTTTCTTTGGCAGCAGTTATTCCAGAAGTAAAAGGGACCTCTTTCTTATGCAAAATGCTTTTCAGGAGTTGTGTAGGGAGAGGCACCAAACAACAACTCTGTCCCTTCACTTGCTTGTGTGAGGGGAGCAGATTAGCTGTCTGCTAATGCTTCCGTCGTCACTGGCAGGAGTATCATTTAGAAATATTCTGGTGATTAAACCCTTTCTGTCCAACAGGGCCACCTATATGACAGTTTCAAAATGGTTCACACAAACCAGACCCACCATCTGTAAGTAAACATTAAAATCCAGAGATCAATCGACCATTCAACTAAAAATCGAATGTGTTCCTCACCCAAGATGGAATGAAAAAGATTGTTTTAAATCGCTCTACATTCTGGGCCTAAGGGTGTAACACAAATTGGCTTAGTGGCCTGGCAGTTAAAGCATATTCTATAAATCTAGCTGGCTGCATTACCTCTCACATTGCTGCATTAATTATCAATGACATTTTTAATAAGGGCCAAATAAAATAACATTTTTCTATACTTAAGTAATGACTATCATTGATTAATATATTGTTCATTAACAATACTTCAAAGTTTGCATAACTCCAAGGCGACGTTCTATATTTTCCCCTCACCACTTGTTTTATCAATGCATTTAATCATTCTTAAATGCAGCTGAAAATGATGGCCATTTGAGCCAGTTCAGCCTTTGACCAAGATCACAGCTGATCTTCTACCCCTTTCCTGCATTATTCCTGTCTTCCTTAGTTCCCTCAATACCCCCAAAATCAATCAACTTCTCTCTCGCATATGCTCAACGACTGAGCATCCACAGCTCTCTGGGACTGAGAATGTCAATGATTCACAATCCTTTGAGTGAAGGAATTTCTCCTCATCTCAGTGAAAAATGGCCAACTCCTTATTCAGAGACTGTGACCCCATGTTTTAGATTCCCCAGCCAAGGGAAACATTGGCTGGAATATTTTGTGTCCCCTGGCCCTCAACTGAAAAGTCGTGGGCAAACCAGCCTGCACAAGGCCAGGAAGCCACGATCTGATTTTACGACTATCAAGCTTTTAAGTGCCTAAGGCCATGACTTCCACCCCCATCTGGGACCATGTCCCGCCTCCCAGAGCTGGCCAGCAGCTGTCCAGAACCAACAGCACCATCGGAAGCAGCGGTCACTGTTGTGACTGCAGCCAGTCCACTATGAGGAGCAGTGTAGTGATTGTAGGTAAAACCTTTCATACTGTTTTGGGGATCATGTGACTGTACAGATGAATCAGCCCTAACCGCAGGTAATCTTAGGGGCGGCGTTTTCTAGCTTTGGTCTTAGTACAAGCATGTAGCTTCATCAGGAGCTCTAAATAAAGTTTACTGTTTCGAACAAGAAACCTGTCCATTACACCAAGTTTATTACAATTGGCGACAAGGATAAATGGCTCCGACGCTGGACCTCACCTCGCGAATGTGAGTATTTCAATTTTTAAGGGAAGAAAGAATATACTTACCAGTCATGCCACTCTTTTGAAGAATTGGCCCATACGACTCAACCATTGAAGACTGGGGTAAGTATATAGAGCGCCTAGGTTTCTACTTTGTGGCGAACGAAATAGCGGCAAAGGAGAAACAAAAAGCAATTCTTCTAAGTGTCCATGGGAGCAAGACGTATAACCTAGTCTGTAGTCTGGCAGCCCCGGACGCGCCAAACTCCAGATCCTTTAACGAGCTAGTAGACCTTGTGAAGGCACATTTTCGGCCTAAACCATCGGTGATCATGCAAAGATTCAAGCCCAACTCTAGAGTAAAGGCCCCCGGTGAGTCAATCGCAACGTACATCGCGAAGTAATGGTGCACTGTGAAGTCGGAGATACTCTAAATGACATGTTGCAAGATCGTTTGGTTTGTAGCGTACATGATGACGCCATTCAGCGCCGTTTACTTTCAGCAGTTAATATGGACCTGAAGCTCGTCATGGAGATAGCGCTAGCAATAGAGAGTACTGAGAGAGACTCGCAGGCTTTGCAGAGCGTGCAGCATGGTGCCGTTCTTCAGTTGGGACAGGAACCTCCCACCGGGCATGGCATGAAAACCAGGGAGATAACCGCAAAGCCGGACACAGGCCCTGCCGCTCAAAAAACAAAAAGAAACACTGGAAGCGGCTCACCAGCGATTCAGAAATTAAGTTGTTACCAATGTGGGGGCAACCATGTATTGGAAACCTGCAGATTTAAAGAGGCAGATTGCCACTACTGTCACAAAAAGGGCGTGTAATAAAGCAATACAGGGTGAAATCGAGACAGCCAATTAGACAGCAGACCAAGGTGATTGAAGCGCACAATATAAACAAACCAGAAGCTGCTGATACAGATATCTATTCCCTATACAATCTTAAGGCAAGGAAAACTGAACCAATCACCATTACCCTTCAAGTAAATGGGAAGGCTCCAGCCATGGAGGTTGACACAGGAGCATCGACCACAGCGGTGGGAGAACATTCCTCTAAATACCTCATTAAAAGTACCCAGCCACTGAATCTGGAGCAAACCATGGCTCAGCTGAAGATGTACACTGGAGAGGCATTACAGGCTAAAGGCACCGCCTCTGTACCTGTATCCTACAGGCAACAGACAGCCCAGCTGCCAGTGATTGTTGTAACAAGTGAAGGACCTAGCCATCTGGGTTGCGACTGGTTAAAAAAAATTAAGCTCAGCTGGTCAGAAATTTTTCAAGTTAGAACAGGAGGAATTCCTGCGCTGTTAAAAAGTATGACAGCATATTCCAAGATAAGTTGAGAAAGATAAAGGATACAAGTTAAGATATATGTAGATTCGGAGGCAACACCCTGGTTCTTTAAGGCCAGACCTGTGCCTTACAGCCTAAAGGGGAATATGGATACAGAATTGTACCATTTAGAGGAGTTAGGAATAATCCAGCCAGTCCAGTTTTCAGAATGGGCAGCATCCATAGTCCCTGCAATGAAACCAGATTAAACCATTTGCATCTGTGGAGGCTACAAATTAACTGTGAACAAGGCTGCTAAATTAGACAAATATCCAATCCCAAGAATTGAAGACCTATACATTAAACTTGCAAGAGGAAGATCGTACACTAAACAAGACATGTGCCATGCATACCAACAGCTACAGCTGGACAGCACAAATAGAGGGTATATAACCATCAGCATGCACAAGGGCCTGTACCAATATACACGCCTACCCTTCAGTGTGTCTTCTGCCTGTGCGATATTTCAAAGAACCATGGAAAGCCTACTATAAGGACTTCCCCAAGTAGTAGTGTACCTGGATGATGTCCTGATCACAGGATCAACGGAAGCCGAACATTTGGCCAACCTAGAAGAGGTTTTAAGGAGATTTTTGGAGGCTGGTTTACGATTGAAAAAAGAGAAATCTACTTTCCAAACGGCTGAAGTCACTTATTTGTGCCATCAAGTGGATGCCCAAGGGTTGCATCCAGTAGAGGAGAAAGTCAGGGCAATCAAGGAGGCATCCTCTCCTACCAGTGTGACTGAACTTTAGGCTTTTTTGGACATGATAAATTATTACGGTCACTTCTTGCCTAATGTGTCTACGGTGCTAGCCCCTTTACACTTATCATTGAAGAAGAACCACAGATGGTGTTGGAAGGCACAGCAAGAAGAAGCCTTCATAAAAGTCAAGAAGCTTTTACATTCGTCATGTCTGCCAGTAAACTATGATCCATCAAAGGAACTATACTAACTTATGATGCATCTCCCTACGGAATAGGAGCAGTATTGTCATACAAGATGGAGGATGGTTCTGAAAGGCCAATAGGATATGTCTCCAGAGCGTTACTCACAACTTGAAAAAGAAGACTTAATATTTGGAGTAAAGAAGTTCCATCAATATTTCATGTTCGGTATTTCACGATAGTGTCAAATCACAAGACACTTGGGTTTATTTAGTGAAGACAAAGCAATTCCACTGATAGCCTCTGCTAGAATGCAAAGATGGGCTTTGATTTTGTCGGCATATGAGTACACCTTTATGCACCGTCCAGGTGTGCATATAGCCAATGCAGACCCCCTCAGTCATCTTCCTTTGCCAGATAGCATTACACATGCTCCAGTGCCACAAGAAGTTGTACTTGCGTTGAATTCCCTGGACCCCTCAGCGGACTTTGCGAAGCAGATAAAGAATTGGACAAACCGGGAACCAATTTTATCAAGAGTCCAAGAACAGGTATTGCAAGAATGGTCAAGTGCCCAAGTCTCTGAAGAGTTAAAACCATTCTATGCCCATAAATCTGAATTAAGTTGTCAAGATGGTATCTTGTTGTGGGGAGCAAGAGTTGTCATTCCTTTTCAAGAGAGAGAACCACTTTTGACAGAGCTTCATAGTGCGCATCCAGGCATTTCAAAAATGAAGATGCTCACATGAAGCTATATCTGATGGCCAGGTACAGACAGTGATATAGAAAAATGGTCAAACACTATCTCCAGTGTCAGCAACAGCAGAAGTTGCCAGCTTCAGCTCCACTGCACTGTGGGAGTGGCCTGGTCGCCATATGTAGGTCCATTTTTAGGTACCATGTTTTTAGTGATCATTGATGCACATTCTAAGTGGATGGATGTGTATGAAGTGAGATCACCGACATCATGTGCAACTATTGAAAAGCTGCGCCAATGTTTTAGTGTACATGGCCTACCAGAAATCATTGTTTCAGATAATGGTACTGCTTTCACTGGTACAGAATTCCAGAGATTCATGAACCTAAATGGGATTAAACATGTCAAAACTGCACCGTGTCATCCCTCATCCAATGGGTTAGCGGAAAGAGCAGTACAAACTTTTAAAACAGGCATGCAGAAATTATCTGACGGAACATTAGAAACATTAATTTCAAGATTTCTTCTCAACTCCGCATGCAACTACAGGTTCAACACCATCTAAATTACTAATGAAACGGCGTCTTCATACAAGATTGAGTCTAGTATTCCCTAACTTAGAGGGAAAGGTGGAGACAAACCAGAGTAGTCAGAAAGTGAATCATAATGGTCACAGTAAAGATTGAAAATTTACTGTGGGAGAGAGTTTTTGTGTGAAATTTTGGAACTGGAGATGGGTTCCTGGTATAATCATCTCTGAAACAGGACCTTTGTCAGACCAAGTAGAAGTGGAAAACAGGATTGTTGGGAAACACATGGATCATCTAAGAAGTAGAGAGACACTCCAACAATCAGTTACTCCACCTGAAATTGAGGTCGAACCTTTGATTCCTGAGGTGCCAGATCAACAAAGAATAGACATACCTGATGTCTTTGTTGAAGTGAATAATTCCGTGCTGCCATTGTCTAAGGATGTCCCTGATGCTGCAGTTCCTGGTCAAGTTGATCCAATGGAAGAATCTCAAGCCATAGAGTTGGGTCACTCTACTTGAATCAGAAAACCTCCTCAAAGACTAAATCTATAATTGCATGAACTGTATATATTTGTATATGTTATGGGTTAAGGTAATCTTGTAAATAAAAGATGTAAAATAAAATTAAAGGGGGAGGAATGTAGTGATTGTAAGCAAAACCTTTCATACTGTTTTGGGAATCATGTGACTGTACAGACGAATCAGCCCTAAGCACGGGTAATCTTAGGGGTGGGGCTTTCTAGCCTTGGTCTTGGTACAAGCATGTAGCTTCATCAGGAGCTCTGTAAATAAAGTTTACTGTTTCTAATAAGAAACCTGTCCGGTACACCAAGATTATTACAAGCAGCATGGAGGATAAATTCAAAGGTGAGTCGGGTCAGCCAATCAGGCAGTAGGGGCCCTGGCTCCAAGCCTACAGCCAGCCTGCCAGGGTTTTCCTGTCAGTGTTGGCATGTGGCGTGGGCCTCACTCCCACCACTAGTAAAAATACCAGCGGCGCCGGAAGGAGACTCTTAAATGGCCATTAATTGGCTACTTAAGTGGCTCAATTGACCCAAGAGCAAGTGGGCTGCCTAGCACATGCCCTGCTGCAGATAAACTACCAGCAGAGGTGGGTAGGCGATGGGTGCAGTGCCCCCCCAACCCCCACCCCCCCGCCAACAACCATTCCAACCGATTTTACATTCCCCCATCAGTAAGCCTGCTCCTGGGGGTGGTGGGGTGGGGGGAGGGGCATAGAGTTCTGGTCATTTTCTCAGCATCGACACTGTCAAGCCCCCTTATGAATTTTATTTGATTCAGTTAGATCAGCTCTCATTCTTCTACACTCCAGGGAATATGGGCCTAGTCTACCAGATATTTTCGTGGTTGGTCATTTTTTAAAAAACAACATTTTGACGTGGTCGCCATCCACTTCTCACTAACTGTAGTCTGAAAACATAAATGCAAACAAAATCTTGCAAAGCTGTAAAATAATGGCATTTTCCCATAGCCAAGCTACAGTCAAAATGGCATTCCTTTCCTTTCAAAAATTCTGTTTTCTTTTCCATTTCCCACTAAGTGTGAGCCACAGGGGAGGGACAGACAGATAGTTGGCACTCCACCCAGATCTTGATCTTCGCAGTATGCTACACATTTTTCCTGCATTTCCTGCCAACATTATTCATATGCCCCTGACCCTAGGATTTGGGACAAAATCAGGCGGAAAGACAATCATCGGATGGGTAGAAGTTCTGCTGAGTCTCAGATTCACCCCAGATGTCCTCTTCCAGTTTTTAAGCCTCAGAAAGACCGGAGAGAAACACGCGAGAGAAACAATATTGTTTCTACTTTCTTTGAAAACCACAGGACAGAAGTGGTTACCCAGCTGTGCTGTATTACGAGAGGGCACTCCCTTCTCAAATGTAGTCAGCATTAAGCAACAATACTAATGTTCATATTCTCTTGAGTCCAGGTCACTTTGCATTGCAATTTAGTGCCGAAGACACCACTCTTTATTTCTCTATCTCAGAGCACCAACCATGGCTCAATGGGTGGCCCACTTACCCCTAAATCACAAGGTTCCGGGATCAAGTCCTACACCAAGGCTTGAGCACAGAAATCAAGGTTGACACTCCAGTCTAGTACTGAGAGCGCTCTGAACTGTCGGAGGTGCCATCTTTTGGCTGAGGCATTAAACTGATACCCCAACTCCTGGCTCAGGTGACTGTAAAATATCACATGATAAAATTTCAAAGAAGAACAGTGGATTTATCCCTCATGTTCTGACTAATATTTATCCCCCAATAAACATCACAACAACAGATTATCTTGTTGTTATCACATTGCTGTTTGTGGGAGCTTGCTGTGTGTAAATTAGCTGCCATGTTTCCTCCATTATGACACTGACTACCCTTCAAAAGTATTTCATTTGCAGTAAAGTGCTTTGAGATGTCCTGTAATCATGAAAAGTGCTATATAAATGCAAGTCTTTCTTTATTTTTGGCTTCAAAGAAGGGTTAGTTAAGCCTGTAAGTGATGTAAATCTTCAGTGGCATTGCTTCCATTCATTTAACAATAGCCTATTTCTTATGATCTCATGGCCTAAGTCACAATCTAGTGAATGTTTCTGCTGCTGAGTTCTGATGTCAAGATAGTTCATGCTAGGCCATATGATATAACCGTTCAGTTAAAATACAGGAGGAGGACTCGCTGGACATTATAAATTATCTTGATGTAGGGAAGATTACAGTGCACTTCAGGCCAAAGGCCACAGGCAGGCCAACGAGAGTGATCTGAGCAACTAAACTCAAAGAAACTACTTCAAGTCAAAATCCAAAAGCATATCAAGGCCTTTCAGCAGCTCCATAATATTCAATTTTACCACTCCCTATGGTAGTGAGTTCCACATTCTTGCTACTCTTTGGTTGAAGGGGTTTCTTCTGAATTCCCTATTGTATTTATTGCCAACAATCTTATGTTGATGGCCTCTAGTTATGCTCTTCCCCACAAAAGGAAACATTCTCACTACATCCACTGTATCAAAGCCTTTCGTAATTTTAAAGAGCGCCATTAAGTCACCCCTTAACCTTCTTTCTTTAAGAGAGATGAGGCCTAACCTATCAATCCTTTCCTGATACATATACCCAGGCACTTCAGGTATCCTCATTGTAAATCGTCTCTGCAGCCTCTCTAGTGCCTTTATATGTTTTATAATATGGCAACCAGAACTGCAAGCAGTACTATTAAGTGTGGTCTAACCAAGGTTTGGTACAGGTAGCATAACTTTCCTACGTTTCAAATCTATATCTAGCAATAAAGCCTAATGCTTGGTTTGCTTTTTATTATGGCCTTGTTAAACTGTGGCAGAACTTTTAGTGATGGAGAAATTGAGAGCTATACTCAACATTGCTGCTCTTGACAGGTCAATGAAACATCTGCTTTGAACAGTGATCCTGGAGAGTGGTAAGGATAATGATTCTGGATTTGATGGTCTCAGCTTCCTCCCTCCAAGCCTCATGAAGTGCCATTTTTGGAATCTTCCTATCATTGATAGGAAAGAAAATTTTCCTCTTCAACGCGACAATTTAACCAGGCTGTCTGAAAACTGACAAGATCACGTGCACCACTGGCTTTACTCTCTGCCTTAATTTTACTCTCCATTGAAGTCATTGAGCAGGGTGTATAATCAGCATATAACCTAATTCCTAATGGTCTTCCTTCCCACTTAGCAAGTTATGTTAAAATCACTCCCATTGATACTACATTCAGTGATGTGCAGCTTTTGTAACAGAGAGTTTGCCAGACTAAAATGGTACCATGTGCAATACTCCCTCAACAAGGAGAACACCATTGTTGGAGCCCCTGAATGGTTGATGGCCAACAGGATACTAGCATCTAAGGGTAGTGAAGTGGCAAAACCTTCCGTTGCACCTATCCAGGCTTTGCTGGTTAGGGAATGGCCTCTCCAGAAAAAAAGTAAAGGGTATTTATTATGCAAACAAGCCACAGCACAAGCAATGGAAGAAACAAGTTGTTTCATGTGCTGCTAGGCATGGAAGGAAAGAAGAAGAGATGTGAGCTACAGAAAGATTTATTCGAATGTCTTCCACAGCCGTATGCAGAGTTGACTTCCTGAAGTGTTTCAGTTATGTATATTGCAAAGGCTGCTTCCAACATAGCATATGGTCTGGCTTTACTGATTAATAATCTCCTTGTCTGCATCTCAGTGAACAGCTTTTGATTTATCAAATTGTATCCTGCACTCCACCTGAACTTGGAAACAGAATGGAGCGAGAGTCAAGCCAGAGGGCAAATTTGCCTTTGTTACAGTAGCATCCATGTT
This sequence comes from Cetorhinus maximus, assembly GCF_964194155.1. Classification (NCBI taxonomy): domain Eukaryota; kingdom Metazoa; phylum Chordata; class Chondrichthyes; order Lamniformes; family Cetorhinidae; genus Cetorhinus; species Cetorhinus maximus. Next base: position 134,038,277 of record NC_135885.1, on the reverse strand, counting down.
AATAATGATTATAAATTTATGTCCAGTTTATCTTATTAAGATAAATCAATTGCTGTAGCTGATTCTGAACTAAGTGTTTCTGCCTCCGGTGAGCATTAGCTTGATTGAATAAAAAACACAGCCACTTGAGAAAAAGCTCATTTAATCTTAAAAAGTGTTAATTTTGCGGTGCAGTGGCAATGTCACTGGACTAGTAATCCAGGGGCCCAAGCTAATGCTCTAGGGGCATAGGTTCAAATCCCACCACAGCAGCTGGTAGAATTTAAATTCAATTAATAAAACCTGGAATTAAAAGCTCATCCATGAAACCATTGTCGATTGTCATAAAATCCCATCTGGTTCACTAATGTCCTTCAAGGAAGGAAATTTGCCATCCCTCCCTGGTCTGGCCTACATGTGACTCCAGATCCACAGCAATGTGGTTGACTCTGAAATGACCTAGGAAGCCACTCAGCTATATCAAACCACTACAAAGTCTATAAAAAGAAATGAAACGGGACAGAATACCTGGCATCAACCAAGGCACCGAAAACGACAATGGCAAACACAGGCTCTGCAAAGTCCTCCTTACTAACACCTGGGGACCTGTGCCAAAATTGGGAGAGCTGTCCCACAAACTAGTGAAGCAACAGCCTGACATGTTCATACTCACGGAATCATACCTTACAGACAATGTCCCAGACACCACCATCGCCATCCCTCGATATGTCTAACCCACCTACAGAAATGGCGATGCACAATTAAAAAGCTTACTGGAGGAGGAGGTTCCACAAATATATCCATCTTCAATGATGGAGGAGCCCAGCACATTGGTGCAAAACACAAGGCTGAAACATTTGCAACCACCCTCAGCCAGAAGTGCCAAGTGGATGATCCATCACAGCCTCCTCCTGAGGTACCCAGCATCCCAAGTGTCAGTCTTCACTCCATATGTTATCAAGAAAAGGCTGAAGGCAAAGGCTATGGGCCCTGACAACATTCCAGTAATAGCACTGAAGACTTGTGCTCCAGAACTAGCCACACACTGAGGCAAGCTGTGCCAGTACAGTAGAATACTGGAATCTACCTGGCAATGTGGAAAATTGTCAAGGTATGTCCTATCCATAAGAAGTAAGATCAATCCAACCTAGCCAATACCCCCCTCATCAGTTGATCATCAGCAAAGTGATGGAAGGGGTTATCAACAGTGCTATCAAGCGGCACTTGCTCAGCAATAACCTACTCACTGACAAGGTTTTGGTTCCTCCACAGCCACTCAGCTCCTGACCTCATTATAGCCTTGATCCAAACAAGGACAAAAGAGCTGAACTCAAGAGGTGAGAGTGACTGCCCTTGATATCAAGGCAGCATTTGACTGAGTGTGGCATAAAGGAGCCCTAGTAAGATTGGAATCAATGAGAATCGGGAGAAAACTCTCCACTGGTTGGAGTCATACCAAGGACAAAGGAAGATGGTTGCGGTTGTTGGAGGTCAATGATCTCAGTTTCAGGACATCATTGCAGGGGTTCCTCAGGACAGTGTCCTAGATCCAAACATCTTGAGCTGCTTCATAAATGACCTTCCTTCCATCATAAAGTCAGAAGTGGGGGTTTTGGGGAGGGGGGGTGGTGGAGGTGGTTCGCTGATGATTGCACAATGTTCAACACCATCTACGACTCCTCAAATATAGAAGCAGTCCATGTCCATACGCAGCAAGACCTGGACAACTTTCAGGCTTGGGCTGATAAGTGCAAGTAACACTTGCGCCACACAAGTGCAAGGCAATGACCATCTCCAACCAGAAAGAATCTAACCATTGCCCCTTGACATTCAATATCATTGCCATCACTGAACCCACCAATATCAACATCCTGGGAGATTACCATTAACTAGAAACTGAACTGGACTAGCCATATAAGTACTATGGCTACAAGGGCAGGTCAGATGCTGGGAATTCTGCGGTGAGTAACTCAATTACAGACTCCCCAAAGCTTGTTGACCATCTGCAAGGCACAAATCAGGAGTGTGATGGAATGCTCTCCACTTGCCTGGATGAGTGCAACTCTAACAACACTCAAGAAGCTTGACACCATTCAAGAGAAAGCAGCCTGCTTGATTGGCACCCCATCCAACCCCTTCAACATTCATTCCCTCCACCACCAATGCACACTGGCAGCAGTGTGTACCATCTACAAGACGCACTGCAGCAACTCACCAAGGTTCCTTCGACAGCACCTTCCAAGCCCACAACCTCAACCACCTCGAAGGACAAGGGCAGTAGATGCATTGGAACACCAGCACCCGAGAAATCCCTTCCAAGCCACACTCCATCCTGAATTGGAAATATATCGCTGCTCCTTCACTGTCACTGGATCAAAATCCTGGAACTCCCCACCCCTAACAGCATCGTGGGTGTACCTACACCAAATGGACTACAGCAGTTCAAGGCACCCGCTCACCACCGCCTTCTCAAGGGCAATTAGGGATGGGTAATAAATGCTGGCCTAGCCAGCAACAGCCAGTGAAAGAAGGAAAAAGACTCAGAAATGGAAATGTTCTTTTTTTTAATATTATGCATTCCAAAAAAACTCCATGGAAGCTCAGTGATGAAATGTTTATCTGAGCTAATGACACTGGATCATTAATTTCTGGGTATTAGTCCTTAGGAATACCCAGCACATTGGAAAGCAAATTCAGCATTTATGTAGCCAATTATATGCGGATTTCAGCATTTTGAGACCCAACCAACATAAAGCAGAGGTAGACCCCTCTACACTGAGCTTTCCTCTGCTCTCAGTCTAAGTCCCAGTGCTAAGGCCAGGGCTGTGAGCTCTGCATACTCCTCATGACCAAAATGTGCATGCCACTAATTTCAGCTAAAAGTGAACAGAGTGGGGTGAAGTGGATGATAACTGAAATGGGAGAGGAAAGAATGAATGGTCATGGGAGGGATGGTGGAGAATAGATAGCAGAGAAAAGGGAGGGGAGAATGGAGTGTCTTCAGCATTTTCTGTTTTTATTTCAGTTTTCCAGCATCCACAATGTTTTGTTTTTCTAAGACTGAGGGGGTGACATGATAGAGGTCTCCAAAATTATGATTGGGAGATGTGGAACTGTTTAAAAATACGGGGTCTCCCATTTAAGATGGAGATGAGGAGAATTTTTGTCACTTAGAAGATCGTTAGTCTTTGGAATTCTCTTCCCCAGAGTGCAATGGAGGCTGGGTGATTGAACGTTTTAAAGGCTCAGTTAGATAGGTTCTTAATTGACAAGGGAGTCAAAGGTTATGCGGGTTAACAGGAAAGTAGAGTTGAGGCCACAATCAGATCAGCCATGATCTTATCAATTGGCAGAGCAGGCTCAATGGGCTGAATGGCCTACCCCCTGCTCCTAATTCGTATGTTCGTACGCATGTTTCCATTTGCAGTCAAGACCAGAGCTAAAACTATAAATATCAAATCGTCACTAATAAATCAAAAAGGGAATTCAGGAGAAACTTCTTTATTCAGAGAGTGGTTAGATTGTGGAACTCGCTACCATAAGGAATAATTGTGGCAAATAGATTTGATGATTTCGGGGGAAGCTAGATAAACGCATGAGGGAGAAAGGATTGGAAGGATATGTTAATGTGTTTAGATGACTCGTGTGCAGCTGGAACTGTAGCATGGGCCTGTTGAGCCGTAGGCCTGTTTCTCTGTCATAAGTACTTTGTAAGTTTGATTCACTGAAATAGAAATAGAAAATGCAAAAAATACACAGCGGGCAGAATTTTCTGCCTGTCGGGCAGGCCGGTCGGGAGCCGAGCACCACCCGCGATCAGCTGCGCGCTGCCATTTTACGTCGGCGCGCCAATGAAGGCCTGCCCAGCATGTCAGCGCTACCTGTGCGGGCGGCGGGGAGGAGGGAGAGTTGGGGCCTGCGCTCTTTCGTGCATACGTGCGAAACAGCGCAGAAGAGATTAAGTTCATATTGAAAGTTTGAAATAAAGAAAAATTAAAATTATTTAGACATGTCCCCTCACGTGACAGTGTCACACGAGCTGGGACATGTTTATGAATTACGATAAATATATTTACTTATTAAATAAAACCTTCAGGAAACCTCATCCCGCCCATGGATGAGGTTTCCTGAAAAACGCAAAGGCTGCTTGGGCTCTTCACCTGCCCGCCAACCTTAACTGGACGGGCAGCTTCAAGAATTACTTTAATTGGTTTATTAATGGCCTTAACAGGGCTTCGACAGTTCGGCGGGCATGCAGCCGCCTCCAGCGCACGCCTGCCGAACGGAAAATCTGAATGAATTGCGGTGACATCGGGATGCACGCCCGATGTCTCCATATGGCATTTTATGCATCGGCATGTGGGCCACATGAAAATTCTGGCCAGCATTTCCAGTCAGTCAACACCTGGGAGGCAGACTCTGACATTTTGAGTGTGTGCTTCATATTCACTTGCACCTTCCAAATAATCATCAAAAACAGCTTGCCTTTACACAAGGCTCATTGGACACCAACTAGTGGGGCCTATAGCAGGAGCGGACACAGCTTGCAATCTTCCAGTATGCCATTCCACTGTGTGTGGCTAGGCTCAATCTGTCACACAAGTTCTCCAAGAAGTTATTCTACTGAGTAGCATTTTACAGGGCTGTGGATTGCACATAAACACCAATTAAGGGGCTAAGAGAGGAAAAATGTATGGTCAAAGAGAAGAGCCTAAGGGCTTTATAAAACAAGCAGGAAGGTGGGAAGGCAGAGAGTTCCTGAGGAACAGGCAAGGTAGTTGAAGGAACAATGACTAATGTTGGAGTTGAGGGAGCAGGGAACAAGAAATAAGCAATGCTGGAGGATCCTACAGTTCCTTTGAGTCAATCATCATTGTTTCAACAAGTAATGCAAACACAATCAAATGTTATTTCCTTTGCAATGTAATAGTAATAAAAATCAAATCACATCCAGTACAGTTTACTAACTCTGAAAAACACAGTAAATGAATATCAAAGAATAATCTATAAATAGTTGCACAATTCTGTATTTCCAACCCCAAATATATAAATACAATGAATAATTTATATTGGGGAGAATAGGTTGATGATATAGTAACAATATAGGAGTTGACCATTGGGCCATCTAGCCTAACCTTCCAAACAGCCAGATCACTTTGTTTATTATAAATCTGGAGCTAATAGCCTTGTATTGCTTTGAGGAATTGAACATAAAAGTAAGGACATTATGCTTCAGCTATACAGGGCATTGGTGAGACTGCATCTCGAATACTGTGTGCAGTTTTGGTTTCCTTATTTAAGGAAGGATGTAAATGCATTAGAGTTGGCTCAGAGGAGGATTACTAGACTGATACCTGGAATGAGTGGGTTGTCTTATGAGGAAAGGTTGGACAGACTGGGCTTGTTTCCACTGGAGTTTCGAAGAGTGAGAGAGGTGATTTGATTGAAGTATATAAGATCCTGAACGGTCTTGACAAGGTGGACGTGGAAAAGATGTTTCCTCTTGTGAGTCCAGAAATAGGAGGGCACTGTTTTAAAATTAGGGGGAGAATTTTCTCCCCATCGGGTGGGCCAGTCGGGAGCAGGCGCGGAGCCTATCGCTGCCCGCAATGGGCTGGGAGCCGCCATTTTACATGGGCGGGCTAATTAAGGCTCACCCCAGCGTGACATGCACCGGAGGCACTGAGCACTCCCGGCGCAGGCGGGGGGGAGGAGGGAGAGTTGGGGCCTGCGCTCTTCCACACATGCGCGCGAAAGGGCTCAGAAATCTCCCTGAGGCTTGGAGCTGCCTCAGGGAGATTAATTTCATAATGAAAAATTGAAAAAAAGAATTAAAAAAATTATTCAGACATGTCCTCTCATGTGACATTGTCACATGAGCTGAGAATTGTTTATGAATTTTCATGCAACATTTCATTGAATTAACAAACCCTTCATGAAATTTCATCCCGCCGGTGGATGAGGTTCCATGAAAAATGCAAAGGCCACCTGGGCTCTTCACATGCCCACCAACCTTAAGGTTGGACGGGCAGCCCAGGCAAGTACTTTAATTAGTTGATTTATGGCCTTAATAGGCCTTTGACAGTTCGGCGGGCGCGCAGCCAACTCCAGTGCGGAATGACGCGTGGTGACGTTGGGACACACGCCCGCACGCTGAACAGAAGATTCTGCCCTAGGTGTTGCCCTTTTAGGGCAGAGATGAGGAGAATTTTTTTTTTCTCAGAGGGTTGCGTGACTTTGGAACTCCCTGCCTCCGAAATCGGTGTAGGCAGGGTCATTGAATATTTTTAAAGCGGAGGTAGATAGATTCTTGTTAGGCAAGGGAATCAAAGGTTACCAAGGGTAGATGGGAATGTGGAATCTGAAACATAAGCAGATAACCCGTGATCTTATTGAATGGCGGAGCAGCCTGTTCCTATTTCTTATGTTATGCTTCCTGATAGGGTAATAGGAATTTAACCAGTCACCTTTGAAATATGCCATATCTTTCTCTTCCACCTCTCCACTTCTACAACCTGGATATCTATTCTGCTCCCTCTTATTAAAGTAAAACATTACTTACATTGCCTATATTCTTCTGACATCCTTAATTTTAAATTGTATCTCCCGAGTCGTCAAAACCTGCGCCTGACAGAAGGACCATTCTCAGATCTAAATTTTCCACATCCGTGACCTCCTTGAATACCTTCAAGTCCACATCAATCCTCCTCTTCTCCGGAGAATAATGTCCCAGAGTAAAAAAAAAAATCGTTCCTCATAACGCAACCATGTAAGTTCAGGAACCAGCCTTGTGACCGTCCCTTTACTCTTTCAAATAGTTCCAGAGTTTTCCTGTAATAAAGGGGAGCAAAACTGACCACAATCCTCCAAAAGCAGCCACACCAAAGTCAGTTATGATTTCAATGCACGATGTCCAGACTTATAAATTGTACCCTCAGCTATTCAACCAACAACGTTTGCTTTCTCCACCTCCTACGAGATCTGATTAAAGCTAATTTAATTGTTTCTGCCAGGCTTTGTCATCTCTTCATAAGTAAAAGTTTTAATTATTTTAGGGCCATGGGGAAAGTGCAGTGGAGCGGGACTAAATTATTCACTCTTTCACAGAGCGAGCACAGGCACCATGTCCTCCTTCCACATGGTCTCATTCTATGATTCTTCGACCTAACTTCATACATTAAAGACTGAATATTTCCTCATGAGCTTTAATTGAGTGCATTAAAATCTATTGTGAAAGAAGTGTTGAAAACATGGCAAGATTTTGGCAGATTGCAGGTTTGTAACCTCATTGTACTGTTCAGATCCTAAATGCTAAGAAGCACTGAGTTAATTAATCCAGACCAAGTGCATGGACTGCAGCACTGATGTGCTGTGAGTTTTGTGGTGCATCCAAATTAAAAATGGTTTATGCTGCTGAATCTTCAGGGGTCAGCGCTTCTGGCCTAGATTGAGCCTTCCCCCCACTCCCGCCGGCAACTCACCAATGTGGAATGGAACATCTGGCACAGCTGCAACTCTTAAAGGCCTACAGCTTCACTTAAAGGGGGTATTTTGTCTACAGCAAGAAAAAAAGAGGTGAGAAATAATTGGGAAACAATAGTGCAGTGTTTACAAAGAGCTCAGTTTTTCAGTGATTCAGCTGGGAGGCTGTTTTAACATAAAACATAGGGATACAGGAACAGGAGGGGGCCATTTTGTCCCTCGAGCCTGTTCTGCCGCCATTCAATTGGGATCATGGTTAATCAGTGATCTAATTCCATAGGTCCATCTTTGCCCCATATCCCTTAATATCTTTGGTTAACAAAAGTCCACCAGTCTCGGTTTTGAAATTAACATGTGACCTAGCATTAACTGCCATTTGCGGACAAGAGTTCCAAACTTAGATCTTGTTGGGGGGAAGTGTTTCCTAACCAATCCTGAAAGGTTTGGCTCAATTCTTTAGGCCATGTCCCTTAGTCCTGGACTTCTGACACAACAGAAATACATTCTCCCCATCTAGCCTATCTACTCCTGTTATGCAACTTGACAACATTGAGCAAATCACCCCTTAACCCTCGGAAATACAAGCACTGAAAAGCACTCTCCCCATGGAGTCATAGTGCCTCAAAAGGGCCAGTGCAGTGCCTAGTACTCAGAGGACTCTGAAGAAGTTGCCAGCCTCAGGAACTCTGCCAAGCTAAGGCAAACCATCATTCCCCAATAGCAAATAGAGGGAGAAAATACTCACACCTTATAGAATAGATTTTCACTTCAGCTGGGCAGCACAATACAGTTAGTAGCGGTTGGCTGCCCATCAAGCACTTTGCCAGATTTTCCTTTCAACTGAATTCAGGAAAATGGGACCGGGTGTACAATGGGGAGCTGACCCACTGAAAACGATTTGTCACCACAGGGAAAGGTTAAAATCAACCCTCGAGTTTCCTCTTAACGTGCTCAATTTGACCAAGGCCACATGTCCAAAGCGCTCGAGTAACCTTACAGCAGAACATTCCTGGCTTCACATGGCCATACAGGCAGCAGAGTAATTTTTACAGCAATAGCTCCCGGAGCTGCTTGTCACACTTACACCCAGAAAGCTGTGGCCAGGAAACAAGCTTCCAACAAAACAAAGGAACTTGATGCATGTTCATTTGCATCATGCACTGGGATGTAGGATGGTACTTGTGTATCACTAGATGTGTTCAGCAAATTTTTAACATTTCCATATTAACACAGCTTCAGCATGCATGGAAGCCCAGTGAACTGCATGGAGGCTGCTGTGTGTCCTATCTACTGGATGCAGTGCAGCTACTCGCCATGACTTCATTGACAGCACCTCCCAAATCAACAACTTCCACCATCAAGAAGTACAAAGGCAGGAGGTGCACATGGGGACACCACCATCTTAAGATGCCCCTCCCTCCCAAGTCACATGCCACTCTGACATGCACCTTTTTTTAATTCATTCACGGGATGTGGGCATCGATGGCCAGTCCAGTGTTTATTGGCCATCCCTAATTGCCCATGAGAGGGTAGTGGTGAGCCACCTTCCTGAACCATTGATGTCCAGTGTTGTCGGTGCATCCACAGCGCTGTTAGGAAGGGAGTTCTAGGATTTTGACCCAGCGACAGTGAAGGAACGCTTGGAGGGGAACTTGTAGGTGGTGGTGTTCCCATTCTTCTGCTGCCTTTGTCCTTCAAGGTAGTAGAGGTCACAAGTTTGGAAGGTGCTGTCAAAAGAGCCTTGGCGTGTTGATAAAGTGCATCTAGTAGATGGTACACACTGCCGCCACTGTGCATTGGAGGGAGTGAATGTTTGAGGTGGTGGATGGGATGCCAATCAAACGGATTGCTTTGTCCTGGATGGTGTTGAGATTCCTGAGTCCTGTTATATCACCATTCCTTCCTAATCGCTGGATCAAAATCCTGGAAGTCCCCAGGATTAGAGAAGCGCCTTCACCCACAAGACTGTTGCGGTTCAAGAAAGTGGCTCAGCACCACCTTCTCAAGGGCTATAAGTGCTGGCCGCCTCCCAAGAATTAATTGACAATTAAACTGACAACGTTGACCGACAGCTTCAAAAATGCTACACAAGCCCCAAAAGTGCTGACAGATGAAAAACAGCCCTAAAGCCTTGAGAATAAGGAGCTCATTTGTCGTCATCTAAATTACACAACATTCAATCATTTTTATTGCAGCCGGAAAATCTAAAGTGGACAAAAGTGCAATTTACAGCAGTGGTGAGTTAGATATTATTGAAGGGAGTACTGAGTGCTCAAGAAATTACATTTATTTTCTAGTGACCTGGAAACGTCCTGGGGGCTATTTGATTTTGACACTGTATTGGGTACTTGCTGATATTTTGAAGCATTCAAGCCAAAAACAATTCTCCTGGAAGACTTACGAAATTATAAATTAAAAGTGAGAATCATACAAGGTAGTTTATGTCTCCCAGAAGCTATTTCTTTCATTCTGGCGCCTTCTTCAAACAACACAAGGACAGAAATATACCTTAGTGTAAAGGATTTGTGACTGCTGCCTGGGAAGCAGACGTTCACGTATATGATCCAGTGTTTCTAGTGACAGTCCAGTTAGTCATTGATGCGGTGGAAGCCCTTGCAGTATATGAATGTTGTATTGCACTCATTGCCGAGGCCCACATGACAGTATGGGTATTATTATAACGCCCTGGATTTTTGAGAAATGCGTCAAAGCGAGAGGATAGCAGTGCCCCCTCATTCTGCTCCCAAAAGTGCTCTTGGTAGACCATGGGCAGAATATAACGTCCCGCGGGTGGGTGTGTGCCCAACCCGATCGGGTGTAAAATCGCGCGAGAAGATGTCGGGTGAGCATCCCGATGTCATTGCGCACTCGCACGTTATTTCACTCAGCGGACGCACGTAAAAGTCGGAAGCTCACCCACCGACCATTAAGCAGGCAATTAAGCCCATTAATGGCGCAGTTGTCTTCAATTTCTTGTGGCCCATCCAACCTTACGGTTGGCGGGTGGGCGAATCGGCCAAGCGGCCTTTACATTTTTCATCGAACCTCATCCAAGGGCGGGATGAGATTTCCATTAGGAAGTAAAATAAAAATAAATATCTGGGGACAGCATTTTTATGGGGTATGCTTTCAGGTTCTTGACTGGGATGAACGGACATTATTTTGCAGCTTTTTGCAGCTTTATTTCATTAGTTGCAGGTCTGCCGCTCCCTGAGGCAGCTGCCTGCCTTCAGGGAGCTCTCTCGCAGCGCTCACCCGTACCCGCGGAGACATCGTCCCCCACTGTCTTCCTGCCCCCCCACCTCACCCCGGTAGCGCTGATCTTTTCAGCGCATGTTTCACACTGGCTGGCCGTTAATTGGCCAACCAGCGTGAAATCACAGTCGGGGGCCAATCACGGTTGGGGGTCCGTTTCCCGGCCGTTCCCAAGCCTGCCAATCGCCCACGTCCAACGAAAGAAAAATTCAGATCAATATATTAGTGTCATGCTTAATGCATCTGTATATTATGGATTGACTAGCGTTGTAGCCTTCCTCTGATTAGCTTGAAGGACAAAGCAGCATAAAAGTTCTGCACCGTGGCCACCTTTATAGCAACTGGCAAAGTCATCCCTATTATTGACATTGGATGCAGGTTAGATTCCAACAACTGCATGAGTTATTGCTTATCTGGATGGAGTCGATCCTGCGCCTGAACTTCAGAAGCATTTTATGTGAATAATCTGGGCAGACTGCAAACCAAGAAAAAAATTTACATAGCGCTTTTCACAACCTTAGGACATTCCAAAGCACTTTACACCCAATGAAATACTTTTGAAACATTGTAAGGTAGGAAGCAGCAGCCAGTGTACATACAGCAAGGTCCAACAAATAGAAATGGCATAACGATCAAAGGAAAAAAAGCAGAAAATGCTGGAAATACTCAGCAGGTCAGACAGTATCTGTGGAGAGAAAAACAAAGTTAACATTTCAGATCAGTAACCTTTGGTCAGAACTGGAAAATGTTAGAGATGTTAGAGGTTTTAACAAAGTACAGAACCAGGGGAAGGGGAGAAAGGTCTGGGGTAGGGTAGAAGACAGGAGAGATTAAATGACAAAAGAGATTAATTGTTACCAACCGCTGCCGTCCAAATAAACGGAGCACAGTTTATGATCTGAAATTGCTGACTTCAAAATTGAGTCTGGAAGGATGTAACATTCCCATTTGAAAGATGAGATGTTGTTCCTCCAGTATATAATGAGGTGACATGAGAACAGAGAGGTCAGCGTGGGACCAGGACGGAGAATCAAAGCGGCAAGTGACCAGGCACTCAGCGTCTCATGAACTAAACAAAGGTTACCCGCAAAGCGGTCACCCAGTCTACTTATAGTCTCCCCAGTGTAGTGGAGGCCACATTGTGAACAGTGAATGCAGTTAAAAGAAGTATAAGTAAATTGCTGTTTCATGTGGTAGGAGTGTTGCCCGGAGAGTGGGAGGGGAGGGGATAAAAAGGACAGTGCTCGAGATGCTCTCTTCCAGTAATGACCAGGTAATCTGTTTTAGTGACATTGATTAAGAGATAAAAATTGGCAGGACACTGGGAGAACACCCCTGCTCTTCTTCGATTAGAATCATGGGATTTTTTTTAACCTGAGAAGGCAGACCAGACTTTGGTTTAACATCGCGTCGGAAAGATGGCACTTCTGATAGTGCAGAACTCCCTCAGTACTGCATTGCAGCCTGGATTATATGCTCAAATCTTTAGAGTGTGACTTGAACCTTCTGACAAAAAGTGCTACCACTGAGCCAAGATTGACACATAGATCCTAATGAGAAAATGCATTGGTCTTTCTTTATTTAAAAGACTACATGGCTTTATGTTGGCACGCAAAATATGAGAGGGAATTGCAGACTGCTCTATAAGGAGCATCATACCCTCCAATAATCAGATAGCGATCCAACAGAAGTGTTTTCCCACCTGATTTCGCAACACTTGCATACATGTTCCAAACTTATTATACCAATTCGGCCAGCATCCCCTCACCATTCAAGTTCAACATTAAGTAAACTTTATTGCAATCTGGCATCATTTTATTGTATAAAATGGATTAGGTAAAGAAAATCAAGATAGCCACCTTTAATTCTCTTTAGTGAAACCAAGATATTTTATGAACCTTTTATGACTTGTAATTTTGGGGGATTTACAGTTGATTGAACTCACTCCAAGTTATTTTTCATTGCACGCTTTGTGGAAAGCAGTTGTTCTGCACAGCTGGTGGCTCCAAAGGAGGTACTTGAAAATACTTTGACTATGACAACACAATATAATTCACAGCCAGGCTAGACAAGCGGTTTCTGTGTGTTTCACAGTCAGGCCAAAGGGGCAAACAACATATGTACACAGTGTGCTGCTAAGGAAATGAGGAACAGTATATATATTACTAGAAAATAAAGAAGCTTGCAAGGGGTTCATAATACAGCAAGTCCTCGCTTTAAGTCGCTCCTTTTTAAAATCATTTTGATTTAACATTGTGTTTTTAATGGGACTGATATTTTTAGCTTTGTGAATTCACATTAATGTGATTTCGCGCTGGGTGTGACGCAAGGTCGTGTAACCCAATCAACGCCATTTTGGTGTGGCCCTTCTCACTCTCCCAGTCACACTGACCATCCCACTGTCCGCCTCTCCCGCAGGTCGACCCTCCCACTCCTCGACCCTCCTGCTCACTGTTGTGTTATTATAATGATATGATACCTTGGGCTACTATACAAGACACAAGGCACCAATCGCTCATAAGGGATTGGGTAAACACGTTATGGGTTCATTTATTAAGATTAGACCAGTGAGAACAGTGAGACATAAGTATAAAGCTTGGCGGCATCAGAGCTGTGTGTGTATACTCTGCTCAAAGCAAAAGTAAAACTACGACTGGATCATATGACACATTTTCCTTCTAGAGATGTCATGCTGTTGTCCCTTGAAGGTATATTATAACAGTCTCCACCTCTCCAGCTTATGGCTTACCTCTGTGGCCCTGCTACTCAAAACTGCTCTCACTCCATGGATTGATTCCTGCATCTCGTCACTCATTTCCTGAACCCTCGTTGACAGTGAGGGGTCAGGAGAGGGAAGCGGCGAGCAAGAGGGTCAGCCAGCGGGAGGGTCAGGGAGCACGATCGGCGATGAGCCGAAGTGTCAGGGAGCCAGAGACGTGGCAAGCGGGAGAGACAGTAAAGCTTGGGAAAGTAGAGAGAGAGTTGGCATATATCTTTTAAATGATTGAATTGATTGTATTTTAAAAGTTATTTTGTTTACAGATCTAGTAATTCAGCAATGTACAGTATTTCAACTTGCAGGGTATAATGTTTCAATGTTTATTTCTGATGGGAAATGTCTTATAGAACCTAACTAAAGCTTTTACATTGGTTATTATTGGAAAACCCTATTTGCTTACGGTTACTTCATTTAAAGTTGCACTTTTCAGGATCACAACTACAATGTATAAGTGAGGAATTACTGTATTGCAAAGTATAACGTAACACAACAGAAATCTTCTTCTTAATTTTCAGATGTGAGGATCCACAGTGGTATCAACATTTTGGTAACGTGCTTTGGAAAAATTCTTGGAAGATACTAGGGCTCGGAATTTCCTTGCAGCTGCTCCCACTAAGGTGCCATAACTTGGTTAGAAGTGTGGAATAAACCACATTTAGGCACATCGACAGGAGTCCCCAATTTTAACTTCATCTGGGTTTTGGTCAGGTGGATAGGGGGAAGAATTGGAAATTCACCCGTTGCTCCGGATTCCCATATGTGGATCGTACTCCAATGAGGTTATCGGAGCTATTTTAACTAGAGGCCTTTGTGATGAGAAAGCTGCTGGAAGTTTTGTCGTGAGGTCAACCAAGCAGCAAGAGGAGTTGGAGCCAAAAGAGGCCCAGCATTGAGCAGTTTTATTATTTTCGTACTTTACTCATGGGCCGGAGTGCTTCAAAGTTCCCCTTGGGAAAAGTTTAGGCTTCCCTTGTGATCAGGAGGCCTACTTGAACTCTACCGTAACATCGTAACTGATTGCCCGAGTCTGTACCTTCTGTCACTCCCTGGAATTGGCTTCCTGCTACCCAACATTACACACCAGCCTCTTTCCTGCCTGTTTTGGGTGGAAGATTGGGCATATGTAGATGATGTACAGGAATTAAAGAATCAGGGACCTCACACTGCCAAATCATTAACATGGTCTCCCATCTTAGCCTAAGCTGACTTAAAAGCGGGGATCTTATTTCCAGAACAATGCAAACCTCCATATTGCTGCGCCTCTTGTTTAAATGATGGGCAGAGTCTATTGGTGCCCAGCAGATCTCAACAATAACTTGCATTGATGCAATATCTTTAACATATTAAAACATCCCATGGTGTTTCACAGGAATGATTATCAATATTTATTTGACACCAAACCACCTCAGTTGATATCAGGACATGTGACCAAAAGCTTGATCAAAGAGATAGGTTGTAAGGAGGGAAAGAGGGAGGGAATTCCAGAGATTAGGGCCTAGGCAGCTGAAGATATGGGCGCCATTATTGGAGAATCAATGACGTGTAAGAGGGTTGTAGGGTTGGGAAAGAATACTGAGATAGGAACAGGTGTGGAGAGTGGTGAGGTGACAAATGGATTTGAAAATATGGATCAGATATTCAAAATCAAGGTGTTGCCAGAGCATGACCCAATAGAGGTCAGTGAGCACCAAAGCGATAGGTGAATGGGACTTGGTGCAGGTCAGGATACGGGCATTGAAGAAGCCAAGTCTGGTGATTACAAAGGCATGGATGAGGGTTTCCGAAGCAGGTGAGCTGATTTAGGGGCAGCGACAGACAATGGTGAAAGTAGGTACTAATGGAGAGAACATGGGCATCCGTAGCTCAATAACACTGATAGCTGAATATATGGTTTTGAAATTCCATTTCTGTCAGAAAAATGTAACAATTTCCAAATCCCAATTACTTGGTAAGTAACATTTTTGAAGATATACACTTCTGACATACGGGCCAGAATTTTCCAATCTGGAGTTTAAGCTCGGTGTTGGGAGCAGAAGTGGGAGTAATTCCCACCTTGGGGTGGGGGGGGGAGGGGCCGGCTGATCATGCACGATCTGTCGCTGGTCAGCTCATTACCTATATCTGTGTGGTGCACAGCGAATCTTGTGAGGGGGGCAGGCAAGAGGTCACCGTCCCCACCATTACCTCATGGGGCTGAAGGTCCGGGCACCATATTTAAAGGGCACCCTGACAGCCTGCGCTATCCTTTTCACCTTTGCCTGGCCACTGCTCCACCCTTCCCGGCTAACCCTTCCTCCCTTCCTTGATCATCCTCCACTCAATTTTCACTGCCACCGCCTGGTCTCAAGCAATAGGCAGTTGTAAAAGTGAGCGTTCTAATTTCTCACTGGCAGGGAACTTCATTACAGCGAGGTAGCCTTTTAATGAGCGTGCTTGGCTTGCTAATGCATGCAAAAAGGCTTCCCGACATTCCTCGAATGTCGACCCACCTTTAAAGTCCCGAGAACATAATCGCTAAAGTTCATCCCACCACCGGGAAACTGAGTTTTGGCCGCCCGTTAAATTAAGATTCCCCTGCTCGCCAAGCTTCCCACTACAGGCGGGATCGTTCGTTCTGCCAACAATTCCCATCAGCTTTAGAAATACCAAATAAAATAAGCTTTTCAAATAAATCGATAAATAGCACAATTTCATGTTGGAGAGGCAGGATGTGAAATAACAAAAGACGTTGAGGATTTGCCCATTAACTCATTGATCAGTCATGGCTTTCCTGAATCAGTGCAAGTGACTGTAGCTTTGCAGGGAGGAGGCTAAAGGGACAATGAAATGTATTGGCACAAATACAGTTTCTGCCTAACACAAATGGAAACTGTGGCTGGCACAGGCATAAGGAGGTGTTTGGTGCCAGGGTCAGAATTTTCCTCTTCCTTTCAATGACATCATGGCATGAGGGAGCGGGCGTGCCAATCAACAATGGTTTCAAGTGTCCTGCCATTTGATTCCTCCCTCCTAGCAGGCAGCCAAAACAGCAGTGGAGGTAGGAACGAACAGAGTTGGTATTATCTTTACACAACGATACTAATGTTTAGACAACTGCACTGCCTTTCAATCTGAGCTGAGGCTCCAGGGCACAAAGAGAAAGATATTTGGATTAATAAATGCAAAAAAAGAATCTGATCCAAAGCATTCCAAGTTATTGTATTTATTTACCAAGATGCAAATGGCACTAATGGGAGGGATTTGTTTGGCAATCTAATTTAGTTTGTATTGTAACTTTTCTAAAGTGTGACATTAACAGAAAGAAAAGCAAAAAAAAAGTACTTTCAGTACACTGCACAAGGAATAGTCATAGAGAGTCAGTGAAAGATTGGGACCAAAAAGATTCTCCAATTGAATAATTTATGATACAAGGCTCAGTGTTGCAAACTATATGGTATACTATAAGCTTAATACCTGGCTTAATACCCAGAAAACTAGCATGCCAACTTGGTGCTGTCTGCTCCTTATCATGAGCTTGTAGCCAGGGGGCCCAATATCTTGGATGGCATTACTTAAAGCTAGCCTGCACCTTTTTTCTTATTCATTCATGGGATGTGGGTGTTGCTGGCTAAGCCAGCATCTACTGCCCTTCAGAGGGCATTTAAGAGTCAACCACATTGCTGTGGGTCTGGAGTCACATGTACGCCGGGCCAAGTAAGGACAGCAGATTTCCTTCCCTAAAGGACATTAGTGAACCAGATGGGTTTTTAATGACAATCAGCAATGGTTTCATGGTCATCATCAGACTTTTAATTGTTTGATATTGATACTTATTAAATTCAAATTTCACCATCTGCCACAGTGGGATTCAAACCCAGGTCCCCAGAGCATTACCCTGGGTCTCTAGAATACTAGTCAGTGTCAATACCACTATGTCACCACCTCCCCCTCTTAAAGGGGAGGTGCATTGTGGCTGGAGCAGGTGTTGACATCATTGAGAATAGTGTGCTGTGGAAGCTTCGGCAATAAAAGAGATTGTGCACCAAGGATTTCCGACCCTGCACTGGAAGTCTTGGTGGAGGAGGTAGAATGGAAAAGAGATGTCCTGCATCCTCAGATGGGCAGAAGGCTCACCAAACGAAAAAACAGTGGGAACAGATTGACTCAAGGTCAATGCCAAGAATGTAACCCCAAGGACTTAGATGTATTGTTGGAAGAAGTTAAATGTCCTCACACAAATAGTCAAGGTCAGTGAATACATCTTTAAATCCCATATCCTAAGTGAACCACTAGCCTCAGCTACTGCTTAATTCACTAAACCCTATCATTTACCGACCAACAATCTCTGTCAACCCTAACATTCATAACTTCACCTCACCCTTACACATCTAGCACTGTTGCAAGCCTCACACACAGCCACAACTCAAAGCTTGCATGCACTGGAAACTGTTCAACCATGAAAACCACATCACCCAAGCAGATTGCATGTTACCCACTGATACATGTCCCTTTCTCGTGCAGATGTATGGCAGGTGACCAGAGGCATTGACCAGAGGGGGAAAGGCATGCCTGTGTTCTGGACACCATGGAGGAGACAGTGCTAGCCATTATGGAAAGGGCACTGTTGAGGCTGTGGCCACTGGCAGGACTGATGCCATGAAGATTATATTATTCTCTGAGCTAACCTTCCTTCTCGCATCCTACTTCTTCCTCAACCCAAATTCTCCTCCAACTTACAAGGTGCAGGTGTGGTAAGTATGCACTTCATACTTTCTCCTTTCCCCTCATCACAAACACAGCCATTGACCCTTTCTCATTTCAGATACTCAAGAACTGTGACCTGTCCAGGCAGGGTGGAACAGCAAGAAGACAGTGAAAGTGAAGACACAACATAACTTCATTTCACTGTGACAGCCACAAGCTTGGATACTAAAACTGTGCATGCACTAGAGGGTAAAACAGAGGCGGGGTCTGGATGTAGTGAGATGTTGGGCACAAGTGCACTGCAGCCTGGGCAGGGGAAAAGTATCACAGTGCACCAGCTTGCCAGAGGGCAAGGTTGCACATTTGTTCTGCAGCACAGCACTCACATGACGACTTTGATGGGCCAGGATCCAAGAGAAAGCTAATGGGTGTGCCCACCCTAATGCTTCAATTGGAACACTAGGAAGCCTGGGCTCAATGTCAAGAAGCATGGAGCAGTCTAGCACCAAGTTGGCACAGGGCTTGGAGCCCACCCTTTCCGAGCTGGGAATGTTGGCTACCTCCATCAGCAAAGCTGTGCATCCAACCATAATGGAGTTGTCTGATGCCAATTTTCCAAGTTTCCACTGCAGCACAAGCAACTGCCACCCAACGTCTGAGTGCTGCAGTAGAAGCTGAGACTAAGGTCAAGCAATCACAGTTTGCTGATGTGACTGGTCAACTGTTGCCAATATAGCTCCAGAAACCACGGTTCAAAGGGGCTTCTAAAGCATCAAAGCCATATGGCAGTGGTTCCATAGAGTACACATCTGTTACCTTTGAGAGTTGCTCAAGGGCCTCCTGAAAGCCATCTGTAGTCTCCCCCAGTGAAAATCAACATCCTTCCACCAGCCATACTGTAGCGAGTGGGGGTAGCACTAGGACATTAGACAAAGGTACATGGAGAAGGACAAACAGCTATCAATAGTCTGTTTTTATGTACATTGTGGCATGATTTAATTTATAAATTTGAGGTGGAATGTGTATTTTAGTTGGCTTTTTTTGCATTGTGGACAAGAGGATAACGTGGTCAGTGACAGAGGTGTACAGAACTGTTGGTAAATGGGGAATTGGAATTGAGGTTATTGGTGTCGCTCATGAATTATTTGCTCATGTAGAGTCTGAGCAAAAAGAGGCTGCCTGGATGGCAGTCACTCTTCCTCTTCCTCCGCCTCCCTCTTCTAGCAGCTTATCCTGCTCTGTGTGACCTCTGCTTCTTCTCCCAGTTATGCTCAATGCCAAGAGGAAGCCCAACAAATCCTTTCACAAGTAGAAGCAACTAGTTTGTCCACAATGTTTCCAGGACTGTCACTAACCTCATCTCCTCTGGAGATCTTTCCTCCACAGCCTCCAATCTCATAGCCCCCTAACCCATACAGCCTCCTCCCCAAAATCTTCAAACAAGACTGTCCTGGTAGAAACATCATTTCAGCCTGTTCCTGCCCCACTGAATGCATTACTTCCTATCTCAACTCTATTTTTACTCCCCTTGTCCAGTCTCTTCCCATCTATATTTGTGATTCTTTTGATGCCCTACATAACTTCAAAAATTTCCAGGTTCCTGGCCCCACCTGCCTCCTATTCACCATGGATGTCCAAGCCTTCCAACCCCCACCAGGACAGTTTGAGGGGCTTTCTGCTTCTTCCTTGAATGGAGGCCCAAACAATCCTCATCCACCACCAACCTCCTCCGTCTGGCTGAATTTGTTCTCTCATTGAACAATTTCTCCTTTAACTTGTCTCACGTTCTCCAAATGAAAGGTATGGCCACGGGTACCCACATGGGCCCCTGTTATGCTTGTCTTTTTGTGGGGTATGTGAAACATTCCTTGTTCCAGTCCTACTCAGGCGTCCCCCCCACAACTCTTTTTCCGGTACATCGATAACTGCATCGGTGCCGCATCCTGTCTCATCTGGAATTCATCAATTTTGCTTACAATTTCCACCCCTCTCTCACATTCACATGGCCCTTCTCCGACACTTCCCTTCCCTTCCTTGAATTCTCTGTCTCCATTTCTGGAGATAGATTGTCTACTAATATTCATTGCAAGCCCACCAACTCCCATGGGTACCTCATCTACACACCCTGCACACCCTGCTTCCTGTAAGGACTTCATTCCATTCTCCCAATTTCTCCATTTCTATCACATCTGTTCTGATGATGCTATCTTCCACAACAACACTTCCAACAGCTCCTCCTTCTTCCTCTGCGAAGAACTCCACCCCCTCAACTATGATTGACAGGGCCCTCAACCATGCCTGACCCATTTCCCACACTTCTCCCCTCACCCTTTCTCCTCTCTTCCAGAACCATGATAGGGTTCCCCTTGTCCTCACTTTCCACCCCACCAGCCTCCGCATTCAAAGGATCGTCCTCCGCCATTTCCGCCAACTTCAGCATGATGTCACCACTAAACATATCTTCCCCTCCCTTTCCCGTCAGCATTCCAAAGGGACTGTTCCCTCCGTGCACCCTGGCCCACTCCTCTATAGCCTCAACATCTTACCCCCGTCCGAGGGCACCTTCCAGTCCAATTGCAGGAGGTTAACCTCCTCACTGCCCAAGACCCCAAACATTCCTTCCAAGTGAAGCAACAATTTACTTGTACTTTTTTCAATTTAGTCTACTGTATTCACTACTCACAATGTGGTCTCCTCTACACTGGGGAGATTAACGCAGGCTGGGTGATCGCTTTGCGGAACACCTTCACTCAGTCCGAAAGCATGACCTTCCTGTCGTTTGCCATTTCAATTCACCATCTTGCTCTCATGCTCACATTTCTATCCTTGGCCTGCTGCAATGTTCTAGTGAAGCCCAACGCAAACTGGAGGAACAGCACCTCATCTTCCGAAAAGACAATTTACAGCCTTCTGGACTCAACATTGAGTTCAACAACTTCAGGCCATGAACTCTGTCCTCCATTTTGAATTTTTTCCCCCAAGTGCCAGTCTGTATCTTGTTCTCTTGTTTTTTGCTTTTGGATAGCATCGACCTTTATTCTGTTATTCACAGCTACTCTGAATTAATCCTTTATTTATTTAATTCTATCATTACCATTCCCTTTGCCTTTGGTTCCATGACATCTTTGTTATATAATCTTTCCTGCCCCATCCCTGACCTTCTATTTTGCTCCACCTGACCCCCTCCCTTTCTCAACAGCATAAAATCCATCACATTCCTACCCACTTCAATTCCGAAGAAGCGTCATATTGGACTCCAAACATTAACTTTGTTCCTCTCTCCACAGATGCTGCCAGACCTGCTGAGTTTTTCCAGCACTTTCTTATTTTATTTCAGATCTCCAGCATCTGCAGTATTGTGCTTTTATTTTAGTTTGTCCACAAGCCTTGATGTAGGCATGAAAGTACTTTTGCACCTTCCAGACCACTGCCAAGTAGATAAGTGAAACTTTAAACAACCCTAAGAAATGTGTAGAATTACAGCAACAGCCAGAAGAAAGAAACCAGCAACAAATTAGACAATTTGATGAACCTTTTAAATAGTGCTGATGGGGTGTCTGTCATTCTGCTATGTTCAGCTGTGCAGGGTTAAGAGACAGTGTAGGCTGGAGCAAGTAGCAGCACTGGTGTTAAATCAGCATTGTACACCCAGTGATATTATGACCTGCCTGCTTCTTCAGCCAGCGGATGTTAGGGGTATGTGCATCAACCTCTTTACCAGTACGGTATCTGGTGAAAAGCACATCAGGATTGTGCACAGGCACCACGGATGTCATTTTGGAACCTTAAGTGCCTCCAATGCACCAAAAAAAGGGCACTACCGAGCCCAATTGCCCAGTAACACTAGATAACCAGAAACCACATCCGGGCATTCCAAAAGTTACTGGGGGAGAAACCCAAACATGTAAGCTGTGTTACACAGGCTAATGTTAATTCCTGGGGGCAGGCAGGACCGTGGACCATTATCTGTGCAGCCTGCACGACATTCTGAAGAATACCACTCAGGTCGAGTAGGTAGCAGTCTGCAGCGTTGTCTGCCCCGAGGATCAATGTGATCAGTATTATGACGCAGCTGATGGTAAAGGCTGAGTTTCTCAAATCCCAAAGGGAAACTTGAAACAACTGTCAAAACCCATTTTTGTAATTTGTATGTTTCAAGATTCAGGCTTTGAATTCAGTAGTAATAAGACCACCGAATCTCTAGAAGTTTTTCATATAACTAAATTAAACATTTATTAATACAAGAAAAATTTTAAGCACATACATATGTCTACAAAATTACTACTATAATAACTACAATAATCCGCTAATTAATCTGACTCTCAGTTACACCCCTGTTAAGGCAAAGCACATTTGACCTTACAAATTCAAAATGAAGCTCCTTGCAAGTTGGTTCCTTGCAGACACAGTTGGAGGTGTACAGGCTGGTTAGATCTTAAATGCCTCTGCCTTACACACATAAAATTCCTTTCTGTTTATGCCTAGCTTTCCTTTGAATGTAAATTTTCCATTGTATCACTAGGCTTTAAACATTACATCTTCCAACAATAATTTCCTTTCATTCTACCAATTTTATTAGTAAGCTGAAAAAATATAAACACATTGCTTGGCGGCTTCTAGCCAGATGCAAGATATTACTCATTCTTTTGAATGGTTTATTCAACAAATGCAAATGTACACTTTACCTTTTAACTTCCTTACTGTTTCCCCAATTAACCTCTCAAAACTACTATACATCAAAGCACCCAGACGAGCTGGCTTTAATCCAGTTAAGACACACACAAATGCACAGACACCACTAAATTCTATTTTAAAAAATAATTTCCAATAACATTATAGACATTAATCTCTTCATGACATTGGTGTAACTCCCACTAGAGACAGCGCCAAACAAATTCCTCTCCCATTAAATAAACTTACAATCCAATGATTCTGAATAATTCTACCAAGAGGGTCCCGGGTTGGACCCCTGTATTTAGTGGGACAGAGGTTGAGGTACTGCAATTGGCTTCAATGTCACTGGGTGAAGCAAGGGAATGGAATCAGTGTGATTCCTCAGCAATCACTGTTCAGTCATGCATTTGCTGGCATCAGGTGTATGTTAGATTGAGTTTGGCTTTGATGTGCTTCCCAATCAAGTAGCTCATGGCATTTTCCCTCTAGGCTCACATTGAAAGATAGCGCTCTGGGAAGATATAACAGGCGGTTAATCCTTATAAAACAGGACCACAATTTGAGGCGAAAAGCAAGATCTGCACAAAACAATATGCGCAGGGAAAGGAATGGTACTGGTTTTCTGTCAAGAGATTCTGCTTCAAAATGAATCACCCAGAGTAAAATATCTTTTGACAAATTTCTCTGAACAACCATCATTATGCCCCATTTTAACAAGCTATGCTGATTTATGGTTAATAAGTTATCTATCTAAATAACTCCCCCAGACATAAAATCAGATTAACTTCCATTGACATTTGAAAATGTAATTTTGTGCAGATCACTCCTTCAAGATCAAAACATGATAATTTTTAGCAGTTCATTCTGAATCAGTGACATTCTGCAAACTGCACTGGAACAAATGATGAGCTGAACAAAAAACCTGTATGTGCTGAAATAATAGAGGAATTGCTGGAATCACTCAGCTTATCACTTGTCAACTCAGTTTGTCTGTTCCTCTCCCTTTCCCTCATTCTGGGGCGAGTTTTAATATGAGTGCACAGGTTGGATTGGGTGCAGGTGGGGTTAAATGGGCAAAATTCTATGAAGACATTGGAAAACTGGCTCTTACCACCAGCGCCAACACCTTAACTTCCATCTTCTATTGAGGCGGGATTAGGGTGGGCGGCCAACCTGCTTCAAGGAGGTCAGTTGGCATTTTAAATATGTTTATGAGGCTAAAGACCCTGGTATTAAGTTACTTTGCAGGTTTAATTGTAGTCCAGCCACGTTTTCTGGTGCTCGGGGTATCTGGCAGCTGCTGCAAGGACAGCTTCAGGGAGAAGGCAAGTGAGTGACTTCACAGCACTCACTGTGGGCCAGGAGGAGAAGAAGAGTTTCCTCCCACACCCAATCCCCTGCACTCGCCCCCACCGCCACCCCACCCTGCACCACCCCCCTCACCCAACCCCCTACCACCCCTCCCACACCACCAACCCCCTACCCCCCCACCCAACCCTACCACCACCCCCCCACACCACCAACCCCCTGCCCCCCCCACCACCCCACCCTGCACCACCCCCCTCACCCACCCCCCTACCACCCCCACCACCCCACCAAACCCCTGTCCCCCCACCAACCCCCTGCACCGCCACCCCACCCCCCCCCCCCACCACCACCCCCCCACACCAACCCCATGCCCCCCCCCCTCCACCGCCACCCCTCCCACAACCACCCACACAAGCTCCCCCTTCTATTAGACTGCTTTTCCCCCATGTCAGAATTCCCAATTCCCAGGATTGGACATGCCCTGGGATTGGACCATTCACAACCTGGGGTGAGGGTTTGGACCCTCCCAGCACCATTCCCCCCCATCCCCGCCTTGTCCCTCCCCGGGCTCGGTGATCAGATAGGCCTAGTTCTGTGTCCTCCTCTGAGTCCAGCTGTGCCCTTTCCCCACACCCCCCCAATCCACTTGTACTGGAAACTAAGACAGTCATTCAGGCTAACTTCTGGCCAGGGAATCTTTTGGGCCAAAAGGCGTGCACTTGTGGGCTTGAAATCTCACAGCTTGTGAGGAAATCTGGAATCCTGGATTTTCCACACTAGCGGAATCCGCCCCCCCCAGCCAGTCACTCACCCCCCACCTTTTCCCAGAGCATCGATAAGTAAAAAGTACCTACACTAGGGCCATCTGTCACTTGTTTGTCCTGCTTTCTACCCTTAATGTCACCATTAGCACATCATTTAGCTAATATCACCACCGTCAACACCCCTTTGTCCTTTTGTCTATGACATCTTTGGCAATCTCTTCTTTGCCTCCACCTATCACTGGCCCTCTATCCAGCGCTACCTGTCCCACCCCCCCTCAAACAGCTTATATTTCACCTCATTTCTATTTTTCTTTAGTTCTGATAAGGAGTCATACGGACTCGAAATGTTAACTGTCTTCCTCTCCGCAGATGCTGTCAGACCTATCTTTTCATGTCTCTCTTCTTTGTTCTACAGTGAAAAGTCTCAAGGGTAGATCAAAAGTGAGGAAATTATGAATATGAAAGGTATCAGGCCAAACAATTTTACCCCCAAAAATAGTCTCAAGGAATAAATCAACAGGGCATCGAAGGTGCAAGCAGTATAAATAGATTGAAGAGCTAATACTTCTCTGGAAGCAGAAGGGATTGAGTAGCATTACGAGGAGGCAAAAAGGGACAAGTTAACCTGGAACTTTTATCTTCCTAAAACTACTGTGTGTCCATCCTTACATGGCCTCATCATTTTCTTAGCACATTGTCAGCTAAATTTAACAACGCTACACTTCCAGAAGTGTACTCATAAGGTGAAAAAGGAGCACAGGTCAGAGAAAGTTCTGTAACCCAAGGGCACCAAATCTCCAACATTCACTCTCTTCAAACACGGGTCTCAAATGGATCTTTAAATTTAACCTTATTTAAGTTTCCATGGCATTACGACTGCTGCAGTAGTAAAAAAGTCAGCTTCTTAAAGGATATTTCAAACCTATTTCCACTTTCTGGCTACGGGCCTAGTGAGAGACATTTGATCACTGGCTGTCAAAATCTGAAAAGGAGTTTATGGTCTGTTGGTGATGATGAGTCTACTTAATTACTGATTGTAAGAAGCAAGAAGGTGCCCTTCATGGTAATTAGCTGCAAACTCAAAATTGTGACATAAAGTAAGAAAGCATGAAATGAGAAAAGGCTATTCAGCCCATTGAACTTGGTCCTCCCACAAACCCACGTACAATCTACGCTATCAATGTGTTTAGTCTCATGAGGAAAGCTGTGAGTGAATATTCTCCAGCAGTCAGAATTAATCAAGTAAAGCTATAGGAGCTTCATCTTTGCTCAACTCTGCTGTTTTCCATGGTTAACCACTGCCCAGGGATCACTGTGTCAATAGAACCTTTGATCATCACAGTCCATATCCAGGCCTGTGATACCCAATCTGTGCCTATCCCTCAAAGAAATGGTTCATTCTGCTCCTGCTCAAGCAAAATATGACAAAAGGAAAACTAATTTACAACCTCTAGAACTAGCTCAATTAATACCAAAATGTACACCAACAAACACTTTAGTTTGTGTTGGTGATGGCCTCAAATTGAGGGATCTGGATTTAATTTTGTAGCTGACTTTCGAATTCAGCTACAAATAACCTGAATTTCTGATCCATCCACATCAAGTTCAAATCCTAGACTCAAATGTCACCAGTTCCCTTCTACATTAAATAATGAGAAAGAAAATGCTCACCAACCACACCTTTTGATTCCCAGAACCAAGAATAACAGAAGGCGATGAATTTTTGGGGGAACTTCTTCGGTGCACCCGCTCAGCCAGCCAGTGTATTTGCAGGTGGTAGGGACGGTGGGGGAGGCATGTAAAATAGGATAGCCTAGCCCACTGCCTTTCCGCTCAACCCCATGCTGTCTCCCAGAATAAAGTGGGCACAAGGCATCAGCCAGCCCGCCCACCTTTAGCCCTATTGAGGCCCTTAACTGGCCAATTAATGGCCAGTTAAGGGCCTGTTTCTGCCTGGCAACAATAATATGGTGCACAGGGGAAGGTGGAACAAAGGAGGCAAGCCCACTTTTTCACCATCTCAGGTGGTAGGGCGGGAAGGAAGGTGGGGTGCCTCCTGTGGGTGTTGCTTCACAGAAGGAAAAACCTGTTAGGACCAGTCTTCTTATTTCCCAATTTTACTGATGTTCCATTTTAAGGTATACAAGATCAGTTCAGGCCAGTACTCTTATTTCCCAGTTTTTACTGTTTTTTTCCTTCTGGGCCATCACGGCAAGCCCCCCCTTCCCATTTTTGTTACTTCCCCCCCCACCCAGGCCTCCAAAGCCCAACCCTCCGACCCCAACACCCTCCACCCAGCCCCCACCCCCTCAGGTGCCCAATCCCAGGACTTACCCAAGTCTGGTCTCCATGTTGTCTTCTCCTCGGGACTCCCTTGTCATGTCAGCAGCAGGCACGACGGTGTTCTGGGACTACTCAGCTTCTGGCCAACCAGATTGGCCTGCAGTTCTCAAGAACAGGGCTTCCTGTCCCGGAGGAGCAGCAGTCCCACAATTATCTAGTTAAAGCTGCCCCCAGCCACACTATCACAGTGGGGCAGCCTTTTTTAAAGTTGGTCGGCTCGCGAAGGACATTTCTGCCGCCACCCATCGCACCCTCACCTTTGACCCTTAAGGGTCTCCCCTTTAAGACTGAGAAAAGGAGAAAAGGAAATTTTTCTCTCTCAAGGGTTGGTAGTCTGTGGAACTCTCTTCCCCAGAGCGAGGCGGAGGCTGGGTCATTGGATATATTCAAGATTGAGTTATATTTTTGATCAACAGGAGTCAAAGGTTACAGGGGGCAGACAGGAAAGTGGAGTAAAGGCCATAATCAGATCAGCTGTTGTTATGTGGGAGCAGGCTCGATGGGCCCAATAGCCTACTCCTGCTCATAATTCTTACGTTCTTGTTCTTCAATTAATCGGGCTCCACCAAATTTCATACGCACTTAAAGCTGCCAATATTTTTCTTCTTTTCAAATGTCAGCACTGCAGTAAAATACTTGGCTCCCAATGCCAACTTAATTTCTTCTGATAAATCTGTAAAACTGCTTAGCTGATCAAAATCTCACTTCCCATCAAAAATGGCCCATTCTTGCATAAAATTTAAGATGGTCACCAACTGCCCTCCCGCAAACTGGAGGTCATCTAAAATTCTACTGCCCGTGTCCCGTTCACCCATCATCCCTGTCCTCACTGACCTGCAATTGGCTCCTGATTAGGGCAGCACCTCGATTCTAAAATTCTCATCTTTGAAAAGCCCTCCATGGCCTCGCCCTGCCCCATTTTTGTAATCCCCTCCAGCCCTACAGCCCTCCAAGTTATCGGCCCACACCTAAGTCTGGCCTTTTCAGCATCTCTGATTTTCGTCTGTCCACTGCTTCCAGCTGCCAGGGCCCTAAGCTCTGTATCCCTTCCCTAAACCTTTTGCTTCTCAACCTCTCTTTCCTCCTTTAAGAGAATCCTTCTTGCCTACCCTTTTTTTATTCTTTCATGGGATGCGGGCATCGCTGGCTTGGCTAGCATTTATTGCCCGTCCATAATTGCCCTTGAGAAGGCGGTGGTGAGCTGCCTAACCTACCTCTTTGATCTGCCCTAATATCCCTCTATGTGACTCGGTGTCAAATTTTGTTTTACAACGTGCCTGTGAAGCACCTTGGAACGTTACTTAATAAGTTAAAGATGCTATGTAAATACAAGTAGTTACTGGAGCTTCTTGTGACAGAAGAGCAACTCTTATATTGCTGAGCCAGCTTCTTATGTTGTTCAAAATTCCTACATCCTTTTAGAATATACAGAGGACAATCGTGTGTTTGTTTTTCTGAAGTCAGTGGAGCGCTGTGCCATTGTGTTTCACATCACACACAGAAAGCAAGACACGATATCCATCTTTTCAGAGTTTTGCGGTAGTTTCTATCCATAATGTAACATTTCACAGCTCCAGACATTTCCAATTAAACCATGATGCAATTTAAATGGTCTTCTTAGTCTCAGTCAAGTTGGAGAAACCCCGCAGTCAAAACACAGTAGGCTGGAATGTCACTTCCAGTTCAAACTTTTAGTGTGGTTCCTCCCTGCCTATCCTGTTCCAATTAGCAATTTTCCTGCACCACCTCATTCCTTTCCTATGAAGTAGTTCCCATTTACTGGCAAAAAGAAAACTTCATTGGTTGGCACAGAATTGTGAAGAAGAATGCTCAGGGAAGAAAAGTGAATTAACTCCTTTGATGCTATTTGTCATAAATATATTATACATATCTATATCAAGTGGATCCTCACCACTATATTCATAATTCAGATATAACTCTGATCCATTTTAACGGAATTCTAACGTGCCGAATAAACTTCCTGATCCAAAACACAAAATGTGCATTCTTGACACCCCTGTTTCCAAATCCATTATTTTAAATGCTCAACAAAGTTCATTCAATCCACTGTCAGATTTCTCACTCCTGTTAAATATTTAAGGCCTTCAGTACTTTGGGAACTATGTGACACAGTGTGTTGATAAAGTGCCCTTTCAGCTTTGAGAGCTGAGTTTACATCCAGCCCAGACTGATGATGGAGAACCTTCCCATTCTCTAATGACAGGAAAGGCCCCAGGTAAAATGAGTTTCAGCAGCATCAATCTAGTTTCTAGTGGGTGTCGTGCCAAAGCACACAATTTCCCATGGTTTTCCACCAAGAGATCACAAGGATAATGTGGAAAATGGAATTAATCCACGATGGTACACCATGGAATGCCATTTTGGTCAGACAAATGATCAAGCAGCCTTTGCACCACACTGTGCTTCAAATGCGTGTTATCTGTTTGGGCCAGAATATTGAATAATATTAAAATGTTTTACCACAGCATAGAGAAAAGCTGGCACTGGCTACCTCATCAACATTACTAAGAAAATGTTGGAGACAATTCTCATTGCCTTCACCTACTATAATGGGACGGTAACAGCCTCAAATTGGCATCAGTGGTTAACACCACGATGCAGCTGGCTCCATTTTGAAAGGGGCCTATTGCCAGTTGTCCGAAGCGTCTGCCTGTTTTGGGTGATTAAGCCCCTAATAACATCGCACGCTGGGTCCTATGATGTCATTAGGACCCTGAATGCCATTTTTGATGGGAAGTGGTTGGAACCTGCGTTCTGCGCACTCTGACCAGTTTACCAGTGATGGAAGCAAGGACCCCCCCCCAACGAAAGGTAAGCATTGAGGGTAGACTTATTCCTATTGCAGATCATGAAAATAGTCTGAAGCCCACCCTCCATGATCACGACCTCCTTCCCTCGCATCTTAAACCATCAGAAGCTGCCTCGGACTGATCACCTGATCTCAATCTGGTCTTCTGCTTCGAGGGGTCCTAGTTAGCACACACAACCCGCCTGCCACTTAAATCTGGAGGCCGGGGCCTCAAGGTCACAGGGTCCTCTTCACCCCAAAATTAGCCAAGCAGCACATCCTGCCAGTCCATCATCCAAAGTTCCAAATGAGCCTTAGAGTAACCACATAATTCTGGATCACCTCAAATCTAAAGAACGCAGCAGCTTTGAAGTGAGATCAAGGTAGTCAAACTGGAGAGACAAACCAAAATATCATGTTCAGGCCTGATGGCAAGATTTTCTTTTTAAGGGAAGGCAGACTGAATTTATCCATTCTTGTTCTACATCGCTGTGGACCAATTATAAAGGAACATAAACAAGGTTGCACTACTTGGTCCACCTATTTAGTTTTTTTTTCATTATTTATAGTCGATCGCCCACTAAATGGGAAAATGGCATACTGTGGGGTAAAGATATATTTAGTGTAAAAGCCACTGCTCTACATTTCCTGATGATGGTTAACATGGTAGATAGGCTGTCTTCCTGTAACTGTAGACACCAAATAAGGCAGCCATTAGGAATGAATCACATTTACAGCATAATTGAATTTTTGAAATCATTAATTCCGCCCATAATTCTCAATAGAAATTCTAATCTTTGTTTTCAAATCCCTTGCTGTCTCTATAGTCACACCCAGTCCCACAACTGTGGGGGAAGTAATGGTGTAGTGGTATTGTCACTAGACTAGTAATCCAGAGACTCAGGGTAATATCCTGGGGACCTGGGTTCAAATCCCACCACAGCAGATGGTGGAATTTGATTTCAATAAAAATCTGGACTTAAAAGTCTAATGATGACCATGAAACCATTGTTGTAAAAACCCATCAGATAAATCTGTCATCCAGATCTACAGCATTGTGGTTGACTCTGAAATGGTCTAGCAAGCCACTTAGTTGTATCAAACCACTACAAAGTCACAAAAAAGGAATGAAACCAGACAGACCACCCAGCATCAATCTAGGTATTGGGAAATGACAACAGCAAACTCAGCCCTGTCAATTCTGCAAAGTCCCCCATATAAACATCTGGGGGCTTGTGCCAAAATTGGGAGAGCTGTCTCACAGGCGAGTCAAGCAACAGCCTGACATAGTCATCCTCATGGAATCATATCTTACAGATAATGTCCCAGACACCACTAGTATCATACCTGGGATGTCCTGTCCCACTGGCAGGACAGACCCAGCAGAGGTGGTGGCACAGTGGGGGAGGGGGGGATTGGGGAGATGAAGTCCCATCTTCACATACAGGATACCCTGCATCGTGTCACTACCACTGTGTTAAATGGGATAGATTTTGAACAGATCTAGCAACTCAAGACTGGGCATCCATGAGGTGCCCTGGGTCACCAGCAGCAGCAGAATTGTTCTCGAACACAGTCTCATGTCCTGGCATATTCCCCACTCGACGATTACCACCAACCCTAGTTCAATAAAGAGTGCAGGAGGGCATGCCAGGAGCAGCACCAGGCATACATAAAAGTGAGGTGAAGCTACAACACAAGACTACTTGCATGTCAAACAGCATAAGCAGCAAGTGCTAGACAGAGCTAAGTGATCCCACAACCAACGGATCAGAACTAAGCTCTGCAGTCCTGCCACATCCAGTCGTGAATGGTGGTGGACAATCAAACAACTCACTGGAGGAGCAGCTCCAAAAAAATCCCCAGAAGCATTAGTAATCTTTGGCTTCTTGGTGGGGCACATTTCAGGGACTTTTTAAGAATAGCTTCCAAAGGCTTATGATCAGACGCTACCTCTACATCTTTGCCGTAGACAAACTGGTGGAAGATTTCTAGGCCAAACACAATTGCTAGCATTTCTTTCTCTATTTGGGCACACCACTGCTGTGTTTCTGTCATTGCCTTTGAAGCGCATGTCACTAGTGCCTCATTTTGCAAGAGGACAGCTCCCAGGCCAGTGCTGGAAGAATCCACTGAGATCTTGACTGGCTGACTGACATCGTAATACGCTAACACTGGTGCCTGGATCAGTGTTCTCTTCAGATTGGCCAAAGCTTCCTGGTGACTTTGTTCCCAGTGCCATTCCACATCATTTTGTAGAAGTTCTCTAAGAGGTGCTGTCAGGTCTGACATGCTTGGAATGAATTTCCCAAGATAGGTCACCACTCCCAAAAACCTCTCCAAGTCCCTTACATTCTGGGGGTGTGGCATGCTTCAATTTTACTTGGGTCCGCCTTCAGTCCCGCACTTGTTAGTGTTGTTCCAAGTACTTGATTTCATGGAGACCTATTTTTTACACTTTTCCATCTTCAACTCGAGCTCTGGCCAGCACCTGCCTCAGTCTGTGGTCGTGTTCTTCTCATGAGGCCCCCCAGACCAGCATATCATCAGTATAGGTTTCCACGCCCTCTAACCCTACAAACAGCTACTTCAATGTTATGTGGAACACCTCTAAAACTGAATTAAAACAAACCTGTATCGCCCGTATGGTATGTTGAAGGTACAGAGATAGGAGCTGCATTCATCCAGCTCGACCTGCCAGAAGCCTGAACTCGCAACCAAAACTGAGTAGTATTTAGCATCAGCCAGCTTACACGTGACCTCTTCTACTATGGGCAGCTGGTAATGCTCTCTTTGTACTGCCTGGTTTAGGTTTCTGGGATCCAGACAGACTCGCAGATTCCCATCTGATTTTTCTACAATTTCAAATGGAATAATCCACTTGTCAGTTCTTCAACGTTCTTGATGATGTGAAGTTTCTCCATTCTGTCCAACTCTGCTTTCAGTCACCCTCTCAGCATTACAGGTATTTTCCTGGGCAGGTGTATTTTGGATATCACAGTTTCGTCAGTGTTCTCCTTTTAGGCAGCCAATCGCCTGGAACACATCTTTATACTCGCTCAGAATGTCATCAGTGGCAATACTCATTATCCTCTTGATTTGCTTCAGATTTTCACAAGCTCTGATCCTAAGAATGGGTTTTACATCAGTTTTCACCGCTATGAATGGAAATGCTTGAGACTGTCTTTTGTAGTTCATTTTAAGAGTGCATTTGCCTTCTACTGCAATTTTTACACCTGTATAAGTAGACAGCTTCACTTTTGTTTTGGCTGTTTTCCTTTGCTTATCTTATGGTACAGGCTTATGGGAATGATATTTGCTTGTGCACCTGTGTCAAGTTTGAAATTCACCATCACGTTGGCAATTTGTAAGTCAACCTTCCATTCATCTTTTTTAGACATTGTTGTTACTGTACCAATGAAAAGCTCAGTTACAGTGTCTGTGTCAATCGTGTGCACTTTCTTCAAGTTACACACCTTAGCGAAGTGATTTAGTTTATTACAGTTCTTACACTGCTTTCCGTAGGCTGGACAACTACATGCTAAATGCTCTGTTCCACATCAGCTGCACTTCAATGTTTTAATAGCAGTTTTGTTATTTTTACATTCAGACTGTCTATTTGTTCATTCCCCGGGCTGTTTCTGTTTAACTGCATTTAACTGCTTGACCATGTGCAGTTTATTATCTTCTGTCATCTGTTTAATCTGGCATTTTTAAATTTGCCTCTGTCGCTCTGCAGATATTTATTGCTTTCTCCAGCGTGAGATCAACCTTTCTCAAAAGCTGTTCTCTCAGAGTGTCATTTGCAATTCCACAAATCAGTCTACCTTGGATGAGTGATCCTTCAAGCTCTCCAAATTCACATGATTTAGTTCATTTTCTCAATG
This sequence comes from Cetorhinus maximus, assembly GCF_964194155.1. NCBI lineage: Eukaryota > Metazoa > Chordata > Chondrichthyes > Lamniformes > Cetorhinidae > Cetorhinus > Cetorhinus maximus. Next base: position 134,004,314 of record NC_135885.1, on the reverse strand, counting down.
CAGTTATGTACTGACTAATGTTGTCACTGCCTTGTGTGCACATAAAAAGTCAATATCTTTCATACATGATGTTTTTCTTAGCGCTGCATTAGGCTTCGAATTTTTCCATTATTTCTTTCAAGTCATTTCATTTCTCATCACTTTCAAACGTGAATGTGTTGTAGACTTCTAGGGTTGCTTCCCCTGCTACGTGAAGAAAGATGGAAGGCTGTACTTGAGGGGATTTTTTATCACTGCCCATCGCTGTGAGGTTCAGCTCGCATCACTGCCGGAACCTCCTCCAGTTTTCGGAGAGATTTCCCTCCAAACTGTCGATGGTTTCAGAACCTCCATTTTGCATTTAGTTTACTTCTGATACCATGGGGCAGGATTTTTCAGTCGGCATGCGGGGGCGGGCCCGACATGCCGACACGTAAAATGACGTGCGATGACATCGGACGTGCGTCCTGACGTCATCGCGCTGTCTCGCAATGTTTCGTTCAGCAGACGCACACCAGAGTCAGCTGCGCGCCCGCCGATATTTAAATGGCCTATAAAGGCCATTAAGGAAGTAATTAATGTAATTGTTAACACCGCCCGTCAAACCTTAAGGTTGGCGGGCAGGCAAAAAGGCCAAGAGGCCTTCATGTTTTTTAGGAGCTGGATGAGGTTTCCTAAAGCTTTTATGAATTAAATTTCAAAATTTTCCGAAATATAAAAACATATCCCGAGGGGACATCTTTAAATAAATTTTTAATCCATTTATTTAACCATTTCAATAGTGATTCGATCTCCCTGAGTCAGCTCCGTGTGTGTGCGCAAAAGAGCGCTGGCCCCGACCCTCTCTCCTCCCCCCGCCCACACAGGTAGCGCTGAGCGCTACAGCTCGCATCTTATGCTGGGCGGGCCTCAATTGGTCCGCCCACATAAAATGGCGGCGCGGAACCAATCGTGGGCGGCGATCAGCTCCACGACCGCCCCTGGCCATTCCCGCCGAGCTCGCCCGCTGACTGAAAAACTCAGGCCCATGTCTTGTTTTTTGTTTCAATGATGCACACAGGCCCTTGACATTGTAGCTGAGTTAACTTTATTGATAACACATTTTCCTAACATAAACACATATCTGCAGTAACTGAATTCTATCAAGATAGATTCCAACATGTGCAATCTGACCTTCAAACCCCAGGTCAGGTGACCCCCTTCCTAGTAACTAGTACAGAGTACCATATAGCATCTAATACTGGAATCCACTATCACAATCAACTATTATCATGAAGGGCCCTCTGGAATTCCCTCTCTCAGTTTCTGTGTCTTGATCTCTACCTCACTATCTTCCTTTAAGACACTCCTTAAAACCTGCTTCTTTGACCAAGCTTTTGGCCATCTGCCCTAATATCTCCTTATGTAGCTCAGTGTCAAATGTTGTTTTATGATGCCTTGGAACATTTTATTATGCTGAAGGTGCTATATAAATACAGTTGTAGTACATAAATTCAGTGAGCCAGCTCTCCTAGACCACAACCTCTTACGTGCAGATTGGAGCATCAGGCTTTAGTGTTCTAGATTTATCTTAATTCACACTTGTGCCTAGTGAGACTCCACTCTGGGTGTGCAGTTTCACTGAATTTCCTCATTCACCTATTTTTTTTTTAAACTTTATAATACAACCTTAGTCAAAACACATTTTTGATATTTTGCATTATACATTATTATTAATTATCATACAATCAAAATGAAGTTTCTCCACATTTCTGCATGGCAGAATAGATATATGTGTGTCAGAAACCTATTACTGTTATGGTAATAGAAAACATCATTAATCATTACATTGTCATCATCAAGCACTGGGAAGAGTTTTAACACAAAAATATTTCAATTGGTATGAGCTAAGATACCTTTAACCTGAATACAATAATTAAAGTATGAATAGAAAGGGCACAGAGGAATGTGTGTGCACACTCAAGGATACCATCTCAAAATGGTGATGGACAATCTACATTGAGGGACAGTGGACATCGAAGTGCTTAAAACTTAAAATTTTTCCATAAATTTGTTAACGGTAATTAAGCATGTTTCAAACGTTGTCAAATTAAAGTGCAATTAGCTTTAACACAATCCTTCCTCTAAGTAAACTGCAATTTATCAGGTAGTGCAAATAGGCATTAGTGTATATGAGTATACTCAATATTGTACATAAGTATGTATAAATATTAATTATGAAGTATTCCTTTTGAGGAACAGAATGTGTTTTAAAAGTAATTGTTTATTAATACTATTTGAAAGTTACCTACTTACAGCATTTATAAATAATTGCCTCCAAAGCTTTGGAAGGGTCCATTCCTTGATACAGTCGTCACAATTTGGAAGAATTGCCACATTAGCTGCAGTGGAGTCAGATATATGCTGCTAATCAATGAAGCCTAGACTTGAGAGTGTTTGAAAAGGCTCGGAAATCTACACCTTGGAACTGCAAGCAGAAGGCTTGTCAACAAGACAACCTGTTCTGCCATCTCTGCATTATGTAATGCAAAAGCGTCATCAATGCACAGACGGTTGAAACCAGGCTGCACGGCTTCAGACGTTCTGAATTTTTAAAACAGTAGTCCAGTGCAATTCTTCTGCCTGCTCTTAGTATGGAATTATGAAATGAAAAGGCAGAAAATATCCACCATATTCCATCTGTCACCATATGTTTCTGGGGACTGTCCACCAACTTGTATTGTTATAGAGTGGCTTTGCTCCTTCCAAAAGAGCAATGTCATCCCATTTATTCAACAGCAAAGGTTCAAAAATTCCCTTTGGATGTTATGACCTGAGATGCCTGGGAGAGGGCATGTTGCCCAGCAGAAAACAGTAAGCCATAGCTGAATTATGAAGATATACGAGTGGTTGAACATTTGGTTTCTTACAATCTGTAGGCATCAAGGAATATTTATGCAGAACTTTCACTCAGATGAACAAAATGGAATAGAACTCATGATAGCATAGGTTCTACAGGGTCTGTGCGAAGATGCAGGCCAAATTGTCTATTCTCATACAAAGAGGATGATACAGTTGAACATTGTTCTCTTACATTCTTATGATGCTCTTCTCTTGGGTTTTGTGATGTATATCCCCTTCCTGCTATTGTGGTCATTGTCAATGACTTCTTCCTTGGGGAAACTGATGAGATCGTCTGCTAACAAGTTCAATAATGGGAGGCTGAAATGTGTTAAAACATGCAAATGTAAATGACCTGCAAAGAACTCTAAAGTGGTCCTCCTGGGCCTTGTGCTGTTATCCTTTTTCTATAAATGATATTAACACAATTCACTCTTAACTTTTGGTGCATTCTGGATCTTACCCATCATTAAATGCAGTAAGACATTTTTGGTTGAGTGCTCAATGAAAATTAATTGTTATAGCAAACTTATCAGATTGGTTCCAATATAGTTGAAAGTGTGAAGCTATAAACTGGTCTATCATGAATACAGTGCAGACTGTTAGGAATATTCTAAAATCTCTGATGATTCACTGCAGCTAAGTGACTAAAAATTGATGCTACGTGCAAACCCAGGCCCAGATTTTCGTTCCCAGGTCGGGTGCACAGAGACGGGAGCATTCCTGGCTCTGCGGAGCCGACCTTTAAAAATGGCTGCCCAGACATCGGATTTTCAGTCCAGGGTGGGGGAAGGAGGGCAGGCTGGATTAGGAGTCAGGACGGGCGACTCAGGAAGACCTGCCTTGGGGCTCTGGCACTGCATCCAAAATATTTTTTTAAAACTTGAAATGTTCTTCCAACCCTCGCCACACCTCCCCCCACCCCCCACACCCCCACACACTTACCATACCCCATCCGAGCCAACCCATGCCACTTCATCACCCCAGTCAAAAATGGCCCCAAATAACCTGTGCCCCTTCATGCCCCTAATCAGCCTCTATAGTTTCTCAAGCCCTTCATGTAAAACTATGCACCACCACCCAACCATGACCCCTCATAACTCTTATACCCCTGATGCCAAACTATGCCCCTCCACTCACACCATGGCCCCTTATAGTCCCTATGCCAACTTAGTGCCAGTCCATTCCCCCGCCCATCACCCTCTGCCCTTACACCTACCATGCCAGCTCACCTAGTATCCACCATGGGCAGACTTCAGGACTCATGCAGAGATGAGATGAAATAAAATTATATAAAATAAACCTTTAAGTGTCTATTGCAGGCTTCATTATATTGGAAAAAACTCATTCATGAAAGCCTATTTACTATATTTGCCTGACAGATGTCATTGTGTTCACAAGTAAATGTATGAATTTAGATTTCTGACTACATTTTTCAGTTTATCAGGCTACTGGAATAAAAATTGGCACAAAACTGATTCCAACTTCATCAATATGGACAATAAAAAAATACTAATTATGATAATCAACAACATGTACACATAACTTATTAAAATGTACTGGATCCTATTCCAAAATCATCAATGCACTATAGTCATTAACTTCTAATTGACTTCACACTCCAACAGACCATAAATACACTGCTTCACAAGGCACCTTTTGTTTCTATTATTACACTGCCTAAAACCTAAAGGCAGCTAATGATCTGTTTTTCTCTCCCTATTGAAGCTGAAATGGAGCACAAAAAATCATAAATGAAGCTATAATAAGAAACTAATGCATCCAAGGACACCACCATTTTGATCAGTTTATCTCTGAACTCTTTAAACACTTGCCTCTTATCAGGTTTATTCTACGCCCAACCATAAGCATGTGTTCCCATCTTTGATTTTAGCCTTGATACACGTTTGACAAGAAGGAAAGTTTACAAGTAAAAATGGATAATAGGCATAGGAATGAAATATTCCAAATGGTACTGATATAATGGGTAGCCCACACCATCAAATCCCACATAGCGATGCATGAATCGAGTTCACTATCAGGAAGGATGGAAACCACAGCAATACAAAATTTTAAGCAAAGGTAAATGAGCAGCGAGCTATTGTCTAGAAAATCTTGACAAAAAAAAATATAAAACATGCATTGAAGATCCAAAAAACAACATGCATTGAAGATCCAGCAATCAGGAAACTTAAGATGTTGTGTTTCTCCTCTGTAATGTCAGAATTAAATTGCATTTTTAAATAGTTTAGTTGCCTTGTTAAAAGGATTCCATTCCAATTATTTTTGTACTATTATTGCATGGCACATTTTTGAGTACAACTGGAAATTTTGCTGAATATTTCTAGTATTATTGTAACTGTAGCATGTGTGGCTTGAAGCAATAATGAAACTGAGGGGAACAGGAGTCTATCTATCTAAAGATAAAGGAAGTGGTATTCACTTTTAAGTAACAGTGAGATTTAGCAGCCCACCCTGGCTTCAAAGAAAATGGTAACTGGAGGGTTGCTTTCAACCTTTCTGCGCAAAATAAGAGGCAGAGATGTTCACTGGCAATTCTTCTTCACTGACCCATTCAAGTTAAAACAAAAAAACATGAATTAACAGGACAAAAAAAAACCCAAATTCAACAAAGGAGTGAACAGTTCATGAAATAATTGCACCATCTTCACTGTGGGGGAAAAGTTAAAGTGCCACAAGATATTCAGTTATGAATATACCATTACACTAGCAACAAAATTGATTAGATCTCTTCCGGTCCCTTCCTTTGGAGGGGGCACAACGTCGCCATGAATTTTGCTTTAGGTTCGTGACGAGCGAGGGGTGGGAAGTGTACAAGTACATATTTGATCTCAATACAGTTTTAAGCTGCATGGCCTTGTGTACAATTTGCGCTTGTACATGTGTTTCTTCTTTTTGTAGTCTGCTGCCCATTAGTTATGCCTCATTAAACTTGGTTTATCTGATTAACTCACAAGAGCTGCGCCTCCAATGACCGTATGGGCTGAAAATTGTTTGTTTGCCTGGTGATGCATGTTTATGCCTGAAGGAGAATGTGCGTATCCCTCCCTGCTAGGCTTTGTGCACAGTGTAACTGCTCAAATACATCATTCTTAAAGCCGCACTACATGTACAATGATACGCAGAAACACATCCTGTCTAAGGCATTATTTCTTATGTAGTACTTCTGGTGTGGATGCACAGATGTTGATATTATTTAAAGGAAAGAAAGGGCTTGCATTCATATAGCACCTTTCATGAGTTCCTGATGCCCTAATGTGCTTTACAGCAAGCTTTTTTTGAACTGTTCCAATATAGCGAACACAACTGCATTGGCAATAATTAAATAAACAACCAGATCATCTCTTTGAGGTGTCGGTGATAGGATAAATGTTGTCCAGGACAACTTTCAGTCTCAGAAGTAGGAGTGCTACCAGTGAGCCAAGGCTGATACCTGAATAATGCTTTGTAAGCAATGATACCTTCTCTAGGGAATGAGCTCAGGACATTCAGATGATGAAACTGAAATACTATACTGCATCTCAAAAGATTACATTCATGTTATTATTGAAAATGTATGATGTTGCAGAATGCAGTGCATCCCAAAATAATATGACGGGTTTTATTCTGTTTAGATTAGTCTCCTGACCCCACATTCAGAAAACATGGGTTGCTGTCTGCTACAGCTTCCCTAACACCTCCCCCGCCACCAATTTCCACCTCCCCCAAACCCACTGCTAACCTCTGATAGGATCACTCCCACTTCCCAGTCAACTCCCTCTTGCTGATCATTTCCCTCTCACGCTCCCCTTTAATAACTGATCTGAGGACCACTGTTGCTGACGCAGTGGCCTGATGTGCATACCCACGTCACCAGGTAATTGCTTGTTACTCAATGGTAATAAGGACCGAATCTCTAAGATCTGTCTGTCATAATGGACTGCTGAAACCAGCACAGAGAGCTATCGCGGTTCCAAACTTTTATCAGCAGCTGTATCATCTTGGAGCTACTTTGATCCCAAAAGCCCATTGCCTATCTACCCTTTCTTCCAAAAAGGGTGGTCACCAGTTGTCTAATTGACAACTGACAACCACAGCTTCACGATCTCATTCGATGAGCAGCAAGTGGCAAATGAAGGATGCTCTACGTGTTGAAAAGATGATTGAAGGTATGTCATAAAGTTCAGCTTGCACCAGAGCCAAACAATCCACATTTTCATGCTACCCACCATATTTTGCAGATGGTGACTGTCCTAGCAGGTCCTAAAACTATGCCTGTTGCCATATAAGGACATCAGCTGACCATGTGGTGCAATGGCAGTTGAGGTCTAATTCTTTTAAAATTCATTCATAGAGGATGTGGGCATCACTGGTTAGGCCAGCATTTATTGCCCATCCCTAACTGCCCTTGCTCAGAGGGCATTTAAGAATCAATGACATTGCTGTGGGTCTGGATGCACATGTAGGCCAGACCAGGTAAGGATGGCAGATTTCCTTCCCTAAGAGACATTAGTGAACTAATTTTTTTTACGACAACCATTTCATGGTCATCATTAGACCTTTAATTCCAGGTTTTCATTGAATTCAAATTCCACCATCTGCCATGGCAGAATTCAAACGCAGGCCCCCAGAGCATTACCCTGGGTCTCTGGATTACTAGTCCAGCAACAATACCACTACACCATCACCTACCCACAAACTGGAAATAGATAGACCCCTTTAAGTCTCACAAGACCCCAGAAGCCCCACCCCAACCCTCCACCCTCACCCAATCTTCCCCCAATTCCTGTCAGCCCCCAGCCTCCTGATGCTTCCATGAATCTAGCATGCCACACTACATTTACATCCAGAGAATCCGAACTGTTTGAGAACATGGAGAAGGAGCCAAGTACAGGGCAGAACACTGACAGTGACCTGAAGATATTTCCATTGAATATCTATCCAGGCAGCGAGGACTGTAGGCATATTATTGCAGATTAGACCTTCACCTAAGGCAGAAACTTTCAATTTTCACCCATCAGCCAATCTGTAGTGTGACTGAATGAAAATAAGCTGACCACACCAAGTTCTATTAGGTTAGCTGTGCACGCTAGTTGTGTGGAATGTGTGATCACACTGGCACTATAAAAGAACTGTACAATAGCATCCTTTTCTCTTTAACTCCAGATCATAGGGCTTTCTTTGAAATGTTGGCAAAACTCTTCATGATTGATCAAGGTAAGTTTTCACAAATATTTTAATTGGTAGAAAATTATGTGGTCTGTGCACCTAGGTGAAACTTTGTGCTAAAAATGAAAGTTTGCCCCATTGTGACTAAGAAGGTGACTAAGAGCTTTCTGAAGACCATACAAGTTTAGTTTACCTACAATGGCCATAGATCCCCACAAAGTAAAGACACCATAGCATGCAAGTATTGCCTATTATAAAACATACAGGTTTGAAATACTCAGCCTTGGTTCCTCTTGGGAGAAGAATCAAAGCATTTGACTTCTTTAGGGAAAGAATGAAGTTGGTTCGATGTGTGTGAGCTCTCAGTTAAACCTTTGTGGGAAAGAGTGCTTTACCTAGTTCCTAAAGAATGAAAGAAAATGAATACCAGGTGGCCAGAAAGATGGAAAAAAGTAATATATATTACAAAACTTGAAGTTAACCTAATGTGCATATCACCTCGAGGATATGAAGTAAAAATGGACAGAATCTGCTAATGCATTCATTAGAAATGCCTTTATCCACTATTATAAGGAAAAGGCTAAGCCATTAATTTTAAATGCCAAGGCCAAGGCTCTGGGGGCACGGGTTCGAATCTCACCACGGCCACTAATGGAATTTAAATTCAATCAATAAATTCAATTAAATAATCAAAAAAAAGGAATTGAAAGCTATAGTCTCAGTAATAGTGACTATCAAACTATCATTGACTGTCATAGAAACCCACCTGGTTCACTAATGTCCTTCAGGGAAGGAAAGCTGCCAACTTTGGCCTACATGTGACTCCAGACCCATAGTAAAATGGTTAACTCCGTAACTGTCCTCAAAGGGCAATTAGGGAAGGACAACAATGCTGGCATCTCCAATGACACCCACATGTCATGAAAGAATAATTTTTTAAAATGGATTAATTTCTTTACTAAAATTGTGAGTCAAAGAATTTCATACACACATATTAATTTTCTTTATTAATAAGCAATCCAACCCCAATAGAGGTTAACAATATCAATAGAAGTTTATGAGTTGTATAGCTTATCGAGCATCAAGGCAAGAAAATTACATTTCTTCAATTCTAACATGATCTGCATACAGCAGTCCCCCCCCAAAAGAGTAAGATAATGTCAGGTCCTTAATCATAAACCTCCCTCCTTCACTCTCCATGGGCTCCCTTAACTGCTGGTTTCCATCCCAAGAAGGCATTGGTCACAGCCTCTCTAACTGGTGTCATTGGTTCCACCCGGACATTACTCAGTGCCTGCACCCTCTCGATATCTAACACTTATCAGCGTTAGGTCGATTAATAAAAGATGAAATAAGCTGATGACAACATTTGAGCTTGTACTCTGGATTTTGGGATACAACAACTACCATTCTTATGTCACCTTTAGCATAGTAAAACATTTCAAGGCACTTCACAGTAACAGTGTTTAGCAAAATTTGACACTACGTCGTCTGGTCTTATACCCCAGACAATGGGAGTTCAGTAATGACGTGCTTGAAAAATCATTGTAAGAATATTTGTAGGTACATCGCCTGTCCCACATTCCAGATTTTTTAATTTAAAATTACCTCCTTCTTCTTGAGTTCTCTGCCCACAGGTAAGTCCAACCTTCAGCACCACGATCTCCCCCACGGATAGGGCAAGGTAGCAAGCCCAGAATCCATCCCAGTTGAAATGGGGATCAAAACCCTGAATTGTTGGCACCACTCTGATTGACAGCAGCCATCCAGGCAGCTTGAGCTGCTGTGGTAACACACACTTTTACATGGACAGTGATAGTAGGAGCTCCAATTTCTTTCCATCACATGGCTATCCTGGAATCTCTCCCACTCCTAACACCTGCCATTGGTGTAGGTTGCAAAGATTTACAAGCTGATACTCAGCCTGTTTGGCCACATTATGAACACACCTTCCTTGGCCATCAAGTCCTAGAGTGGGACTTGAACCCAAAGCTTCTAGCTCAGAAGTGGGGATGCTACCCACTGCACCACAAGACCTCCTCCATTTTGGTCTCCTCAGAACACACATCAACTTTGAGGAGAGGGAGGAATTTCAGGAGGGAGCACCAGGCAGAATTGTGAGGTGAGGAATGGAGAGGGGTGGGAGAGGGGAGAGGAATATCAGAGGAATATCAATTGCTTGCTTGTCTCTGTCAACACCATTTGAGGCTGGTCACGAGGTGATGGATGAGACATTTTTGCCTCCAGATTTCTCTGCTCCCACGGAGTTTGCTTCACTGCTTAGTGCCTCCTCTCAAACCTGGCAATTCCTTTATTTACATGGCTCGCGACCAAACCACATAGTGCATTTACTCACGTTTGATGCCATCATTAAATGCTAGCTGAAACCACCATGCACGTATAATATGCTGTGCTAGGCAGTTCAGTAAGTCACCCAAGCAAAGAATGGTGTAAAAGTAACGAGAGAGGCACAAAGAAAGAGACACTGTTGACAACAGAATTTGATGCAAGTGAACAATTAGTAGGAGCTCAGCTGTAGAACATAAATATGAATATTAACAAGTCTTAAAAATGATGCATGAAGAGATCAGTAATTAGAAATGGTCAAGGTTTGTGACTTGCTACACTAAAATTATGCCTGATATGTCTTGTGATGTACAAAAATAAAGTGTGCAGGAGAATTTTTTTTTAAATCGGCAATTAATGGTTTCAGAATTTTTGTATAAAATGTATTTTTTCAGAGCAAATTATGCTGGTGAATAAATTATTTGAAAAGTTCTTATGGACTGAAGGGTGCTCTTTCGATACATTTGTGGTCAGGCAGAGTTGCATTCAGCTGGATAAGATATAGAAGACATAAGGCAGGGGTTTCCCGCCCCACCATCTGTAGAGTAGGTGAGGAACGCAACCGGAAGTTCTGTCGGTCCTAGGAGCACCGGTGGCCAGGACTGGGGCTACAAGCAGTTACCAAATTCTATGCCCCAGAGACCAGGACCTAGCTAAATGCCGGGTGTTGGGTGGGGAGGGCTTACGGCAGAGAGGGAATTTGAGTCCAGGAATGTGGGGAGAAGGGTTTGGGGATCCTCGTGGAGAGGCCAGGGGTGGGGGTGGATGGTGGTGTTGGAGAGGGGGAAGGAAGAACCTGAGGGAGGGGAGGGGAGGGGAGGGGAGGGGGTGCCCAATGTGGAAAGGGCCCTTGAGGGAGGCACCCCTCCCTCTCCGCCCGCCCTGCCGGGCTTGTCCCCTGCCCCTGAACTCCTCCCAACAGCCTCATAATTGAGGCTGAGCAGGAAGCGGCCCTTAAGTGGCCAATAATTGGCCACTTAAGGGCCTCAATTGGGTCAGGGTGGGTGAGCCACCCTAGGCCTCACTTGCCCCATGTAAAATTGTGGACAAGTTGGAGGCAGTTGGGAGGGCAGTGGGAAGGCGACCAGGAGAATTTTATTGGCCTGCCCACCTGCAAACCTGCTGGTGGGGAAACATAAAATTCTGCCCTTAAGTATTGTGAAGGTGGGAAAGGGCACTAAAGAAAGATCAACTGAGCTTCCCTAATGGGGTAATGGGTAAAAACATTGACATGTGCAGTTGAGTCATAAAGACCAGAATGATCAAATTACAAATTCTGATTATGTACTGAATTATTTGTTCTCAATTAGCATCTATTGCTTCTGTGGGAGAGAGTCCCACACATAACCACACTTATGTAAAGAAACGTTTCCTTACTTATCTTCGGAATAGTCTGGCTCTGATTTTAAGATTATGTCCTCATGTGCTGGACTCTCTTGTGGTTTATGCTGCAGAGATGATACACCAACTTCTGTGTGTAACAGGAGTTTTGTTCAATGCTTTAAAATGTCTGATTTCTAATACTTATAGCAGTTTACCTCAGCTTTGTTTCTTTTCCTAAGTGACTACATCCAGGCTTAATTAATCACACGTAGTGCAGAGTCAACAGACACACATAATCAAACATCAAACAACTGAACAGTTGAATACTACAGCTTGACTTTGGCCTGAAGTACTTTTCGAGAAGTACTTACCACAGAATCAAACATAGACATGTCATCTGTGAACTGCTCACATATTCACTGGCCTTCTCCTCTGAGAGGACATACAAGCATTGCCTTCTTGCAAATTACTGCTAAATCTGGACAGTCCATCCCCGGAGCTGGCAAAGAGATCTTAAACCCTGAAATTGAACAATCCCATGGCACGGGTGGATCTCCCAGTGAAGAAAAGAAAGGTACAGGAGCCAGTAAATTTAAACTACTCTCCATCGTCCCCATTATGTTTTGTTGTTTTTAATGCCTTGGAAATATGCACCAGTTTCTATATGTGTAGCAGGAGTTTTATTCAATACTTTAAAATGTCTGCTCTCTTATGCTCAACAGCAATTTACCCCAGTTTTGTTTCTTTTCCTAAGTGACCACACCCAGGCTTAACTAATCACATACAGGCAGGGAACTGTCAACAGACACACATAATCAAACATTGAATAATTGATCAATTGAATACTATATTCACAACCAGCAGAAAACATTTCTTTCTACCTGCCCTATCATTTCTTATTTAAATCCTACAGACCGCAATAAAATCACAGGTTAACCTTCTATATCACAAGAAATACAAGCCTGGTTTATGTAATCTCTCCTCATAATTTAACCCTTGGAGCATTGGTAACATTCTGATGAATCTGCATTAAACTCCATCCCAGACCAATATATATTTTCTAAGATGCAGTGCCCAGAACTATACACAATACTCCAGATGTGGTCCAACCAGGGCTTTGTATAACTATATCAAAACTTCCTCACCTCTATATTCTAGTCCTTTAGCGAGAAAGGCTGTAATTCCATTAGCCTTTTTGATTATTTTTTGTGCATCTTTTTTGTACTATAGATTAGTAATCTATATACATGGACCCCTAGATCTCTTTGGTCCTCCACTCTTCCTAGCTTTTTACTTTTCAAATAATACTCAAACCTATCCTTTTTTTGGTTCAAAATGGATGACCTCACACTTGTCTGAATTGAAATTCATCAGCCACAGTTTCACCCACTCATGTAATCTTTGTAATTTTAAGCTCCTGTCTAAACTGCTTACCATGTCACCAATCATCAGTAGAAAATTCTCCAATTTCTGACCGTAACTTCAGTGGAACATCAATGGAAATGATATAAGCGGCTGTTATGGGAGGAGTTGGGAAGAAAGTTAATGAACGTTCCAGGTGCATGTCTCTAATTAAAAGGGACCTAAAAATCTTCCCTTTTACTGGGCCACTGAATTATGTCCTTTCAAGGAGTTCCACTGACTCCATACATTTTATGTACTAACTTTAGATATCCTTGTAACTTTGCTCACATCTGAGGGGGTTTACAGAATCTTGACAATAAAACACATATTGATGTAAATCATTTGATCTCTCGTGAACTGTGAGTATTGGGGATGAACTAAAACCCATCAGAAACAAATTAAAAACAACTTCCCACCCCAGGTTGAGCAGCCAATAAGCACTCTGTAGGGAAAACGACCTGGTTGGAGCCATAATTCTTGCTAACCAACCTGCTGCGAAGTGAGTGCAAAAACCAATTTATTGTTGATGAAAAGCAAGAAATGAAAATATAAGGTTGCATCTCACAGGGAATTACCCCAAGAAAAAGGGCCGAGTTTTCCCCTCCTGACATTGAACGAACCTGTGTTAGGAGACCCAGAATGGAGGCATGTGAGGCACAATTTTACACTTACCAGTCAATTCCTAACAGATACCATTTTCTCCAGGGTGGGAAATAATGGTTCGATATCTGGTCAGCCATATTCAAAAATTCTATTGTATTGAGCGCTACAGGGCCCATTTATTCAGCTGTGTAATGCAATGTCATAATGAATGCAAGGCTGAGCTCCAAACCTCATTAATGGATCCAGCTGAGCAGGAGTTGTTTAAACAGCTGTGAGCTTTATTTGATTGACAGTTTTATGAGCATCCAATAGGATTAAATTTGAAGATGCTTTGATCAGCTGTTTGTTTATTTTAACAGATTGATGACCCCAGAAAATAGTTGAATCATTACTTTAAGTCAACCTCTTAAAGGGATGTGCTAATGTCAGTGATTTATCAGGAATTATACTGCTTTATAAAAATAATGATTTTCAGAGAAATGGTGAAATGCTATTGAACAAAAAAAACCTGGGCAAGCATATGATAGATCTTGAGTTCACATCCACAATTCTGCACACTTTCTGTTTCACACACAAGCTGTGTTACAATGCAGCCAAGCATTTTCCTAACAGAGAAGGAAGGAGATACAGACAGCCAGTCAACTCGGGCCACAGCTGTGTGCCTCTTAACAGAAACTATAAAACAGCATTAATGGAGAATTGGGAGTAGATCTCTATTCTGCCATCATAACCAGGAAAATGGTGTGACATCAGAGGGTGGAAAAGGCAAATAATTCAAACGCGTTGTCACAGCAAGGGTCATAATAATTTGGGCAGTCTAGTTAATTAATAAGACTCTGTGGTAGTGCGTCCTCTAGATAAATCTGTTTCTGATCAACTATTGATCTCTTTCTCTTTCCCTCTCTTATATAACCATCTTCTCTCTGGACATTGCCAATGCCCACCAGCATTTTTAAGTGTGTTGCAATGTCTGATTAGTGTGATACGCTCTATTAAATAGCAAGGAAAATCTGGATGAAATCAAATGTTAGGTGCTAAATAATTAACAGCAGCGGACCAGCAGCACTATGTTGTAACCCTTCCAGTAGTGCTGGTACAAAGTCCTGGCTGAGCACATAGGTGCATCCAAATCTGAATAAGCATAACATGACAGACACTTGAAAATGTGATTTTAAGTTCTGTTCAGTGCAATGCCACTTTAGGGCCGAATATCCAAATACAGTTTGAGCAGGAACCTGGGAAGGAAAAATCAAACGTTTCTCAAATTTAGCCCAATTTGTGCCCACATTGTCAACCGCTCTCAAACAGGAAAATGTACCCTGCCACGCCTAATGTAATGAATAATAAATCCAACGCATGAAACTTTAGTTCTTCCTTATTAAAGACTGGAGTTTTTTCTCTCTTCTGAGAACCTTATCTGTATCCATCCTGTCTACTTGACTGCAAGCTGAGCGGCTGGATTAGAATCCCTGTGCCTTAATTGCATTTCATACACAAGCAAAGTGACTATTGTGAATGTTACATCTGGAATGAAAGGTTATCTTGACAAAGTAAGATATTCTGGTGGGGACCTGGTGATCCCTGTGTAACTGGTATGGATAATACAAAAGCAACCTCCAGAAACCGGGAAGAGACAAGCAAGTTTAATAGCGGGAAAAAAAAGAGACACCAGGCATTGGGTTCTTAGTAAGATTGTTTATTCCTATCTCACTGTGACTGGCAGCTTTAAAGCAACAAAACTCTCGTTGGAGCAAATTAGATATCGCATTCTGCATGGCACTCTCATAACATAACATCTCAGCACAGCCACACCCGTGTGCCACATTACACCCTCGGCAGTCCCCAGGTTACCAAAGCTACAGACATCCCTCCCATTAAGCTGCATGAAGTCAGCGTATCCATGGTAACCAGCTTCTGACCCTAGGGAGTGAAGCAGAGGCGCTGAAAAGCTACTTTCTATTTCCACGCACACAAGTGCCTTGCAAACTGGCAGCTCCTCTCGCAGCTTCGTTAGGGTGGGACACGTAGAGCTGAAAGGAGGCTTATAGCTGAAGTGCAGCGGGCGCAATCCAATGACACCTCCATTCCCCTTTATTCACAAAATCTTTCATTGTCATCTGCAGCTTTCTAGAGAAGAGAGCACACAATGAAACCAGGAAAAGGTCTGTTGTGTTGCTTTGAATTCCAACGAAGAACCTTAACGGTGTAAAAAAAATGAATATCTAGATATTGTTATTTTAATCCAGAAAGGTAATATTAACTTCCTCACACCCTACAATCATTAAACATTGTTTTGAAACATCCGCCCTCCCGATCTTGATCATTCTGTAGAATTGCATAAATTCAGAGCTGGCAAAGGTGGAAAATAATTTTGACTTGAGCCTTTATTTTCCTCTCTTTTCGCCCCAAGTTTTATTTCCCCCATTTCTCCTCCCTGCATTGAAGCGTGATTTTATTTATTTTTGCTGAATTTCAATTTTCCGGTCAGCTGCCAGTAACATGCCAAAGTGGCTATTAATCTTGTGCAGGCTGTGACAGTGAGTGTGGGGTCCGGAGCCCGTCCTACCAAGAACAGGGGGAGGGGATCAAGACCCCTGCTGTCCACATCTGACATCCACTGAAGTGCATTTTCAACAGGAGCTGCTCAGAACAAGCAGGGAAGGAGATTCTGGGCAATTCTTTCCTCCCTAAGGTTAATTGTGGCCATCGGGTGAGATCAGCTAACTATATGTGTACACTGGGGGGGTCAAACCTAGAACTGTCCTGATCCATAAACCTTCAGTCGCTGACTGGATCAACCACTTTTTGTTTTAATTATAGGGTATGCATAGGGAGGTATGGTTGCGTTATGCAAAATCCCAAGTTCACTTTTAAATGCACCCTGGACCTCACGAAACGTTGCAATGCAGCCGTGCGCAGACCAAGTGATTTCTCCGAAGCAACGCAATGCTGAAACCTAACGTCCCAGCCTCGAAAGCGGTTAGCATGTTAGTGGGAGCAGCGGTAGACACAATGAGGGGCTGTGAAATGGAAGCGAGCCTGGGGGGTTGAGAGGAAAGTACATCAGCTGCGAAGAGATGGATTGAGTGTGCACCGCAATGTACCCAACCCTGAACAAACAAGAGCTCGGGAATATCCAGTGTCTGGCTGCATGAGCAGACGGCCATCTGCTGGTTCCAGGCGTGAAACTACAGCGCAGCTTCGGGCCAACCTGAATGCAATGTCAGGCTCGACCTCCGGAGCGGTGTGTGGTGTTCTGTTTAAACACCCACTGAGTTTTAACGAGCTTGAAACTCACCATTAACGCCGTTTAATCAAAATCAGAACCTGTGTACATGTAACATGTCGTACAATATTTGAACAACCTGCAAAAAGTAATTAGTTTTCAGTACCAATGGAAAATTGTTAATCCCACGTTTGAAGTGTCGATGAATGTTGCCTTGCTACAAAGTATGTTATCAGACAGAGGGCAAAATAGACCTTTCTTTACAGCATGTTGTGACTTGACTTAATTGCAAAATCATTCTGCTTTTCCAGCTTGATCACCCAATTAGGATAATGTAATAATTTAATAAGCCAGCAGGAAAAAAAAACAGTTGGGATCAGTGCTCTTATTTCCCAGTTTTTACTGGTGTTCCATTTTAAGCTGCACAAGACCAGTTCGGACCAATATTCCTATTTCCCAGATTTTACTGGTGTCCCATTTTAAGGTATATACAAGACCAGTTGGGACCAGTACTCCTATTTCCCAGTTTTTACTGTTTTCTCCTTCTGGGAATATACAGGAGTCCAGCAGTTTAAAAAAAAACATGGCTGATTATTGGGTATAGCTTTTACCCATTAAGACAAAGGATTCACATTACAGCAAAGAAACAGAATGTTCAACCCACCCTAGCAGCACTGGTACCGGCTTCTCAGCTAGAACAATCAAATCTAACCCCATACCTGGGCCTTTCTCCATGTCCTTTTGCATTATCCCTTTCGTTTACAGATCCAGTTTTGAGTTAGGGCTGGACTTCTCCTCTGGTGGCAGGGGTATCGGTAGAAAAGACCATTGGCTGGATTTTACACCACCACCCCCACCCTCCGTCACCTACACCTCCCCCCCACAGCCCGCACTATTTGGTTTTGGCAGAAGGGGGCATGTAAAATATGACGAATGGCAAGTCCACCACCTTCCTGCCCACCCCCAACCCAGCCCCCATGGCTCCCAGCCGAGTTCCTGAAATTGGCAGCCCACCCGCCAATTTTTTAATAAATAACTAGCAGGTCACTGAGCTTGTTACCAAGCCAATAAAAAGACTGGCTTGGGCACGCAGGCGGGAGTGAGGAGATCGCTTTTGGAAAAAAAAACGATTTTGCAAAGGCAGAAAGGAAGGTTGGGGCACAGCATTCGGGGGAATGTCCTTTGTGCATCGGGGGAACCCTTCCCTCAAGACGTTATCCCCCTTTTGTTGTTCCCCCTTGCCTGACCTTCAGTACCTACATCCAACACTCTCCCCCCCACCCCCCCCCCCACAATCCCCCACCAGCCCCTGGCCCCCTTCTTAGCCTGCTTGATCATTCCAAAACGGCCCAATTTATCTGACTCTGGCGTCCATCTCTTCATGGGCCTGCTTGCAGCACCAGCAGCACTCTTCGCTGGCTTCTGGCACCTCTGGGACTGCTAGAGTTTCCTAGCCAATCTGATCGGCCGGCAGCTCTCGAGGGTGGGGCTTCCTCCAACTGAGAGTTGGAAGTTCCACTCTCTGCCCGTTTCCACCCTCGGCACAATGTTATTGCCACAGGGCGGGCTCCTTCTGGGTCCGCTGGCTGCCGGACAATTTTTGCAATGGTGTTGGGGGAGGGGGGATGGGCAAGCAATATGCTGCTCCCCGCCCTGTGAAATTCAGCCCCCCAAAAAAGCAAAATAGAATTTAGAGTTTTATATATATGGACATTGAACATAAAAGGATTTTAAGTTTGCACAAAGCCAGGCCTAGGCCGTGGATGGGACATTGTGCACCATTCTCGAATACTGTGCGCAGTTTTGGTCTCCTTATTTAAGGAAGGATGTAAATGCATTGTAAGTGGTTCAGTGGAGGTTTACTAGATTGATACTTGGAATGACCAGGTTGTCTTATGAGGATAAGTTGGACAGGCTAGGCTTGCTTCCACTGGAGTTTAGAAGAGTGAGAGGTGATATGATTCAATTAACTAAGATTCTGAACAGCATTGACAAGGTGGACGTGGAAAGGATATTTTCTCTTGTGGGTGAGGCCAGAACCAGGGCTGTTTTAAAATTAGGTGTCGCCCTTTTAGAACAGAGATGAGGAGATTTTTTTTCTCTTGGAGGGCTATGCAACTTTGGAACTCTTTGCCTCAGGAGGCAGTAGAGCCAGGGTCATTGAATATTTTTAGGTAGATTCTTGTTAGGCAAAGGAATCAAAGGTTATCAGGAGTATATGGGAATGTGGAATTCGAAACATAAACTGATCAGCCATGATCTTATTGATTGGGGGAGCAGGCTTGAGGGGCTGAATGGCCTACTTCTGCTTCTGTTTTGCATGTTCGTATTTATTTTTATTCTGGTCACCCAAATCCAGGAAGGATACTAGAAGCATGGAAAAGGTAAGGAAAGGGCCACTTGAATTATACATGGATCGAGAGGTTATAACGAAGGAAAGAATTTGGATTTACAAAGCATCTTTCACGACCTCAGGACATCTCAAAGTGCTTTAGAATGTACGAAATACCTGGCAGTCAATTTACTCACAAGATCCCAAAAACAGCAATGTGATAAATAACCAGCTCAACAGCTTGTTTAATGGTGTTGGGTGAGTACTAAATATTAGCCTGAAGCCAGGGTGAACTCCCCTCCTCTTCTTCAAAACTATGCTATGGAATCTTCTCTGTCTAACTGAGAGGGCAGACGTGGCCCCACTTTGATGTCTCACCTGAAGGACTGCGCCTCCAATAGTAGCACTCCCTCAGTACTGCGTCAGAGTGTCAGTCTAGATTTTGTGCTCGAGTGCCTGGAGTGGGACTTGAACCCACAACCTTCTGACTCACAGGAAAAAGTGCTACCCACTGATTCATAGCTGACACCTGTGTCATTAATTATGAAAAAGGATTTTAAAAAATAGAGCTTTTGACATCAGATCAGAGAAAGTATTGGAACTTGAGGAAGTTATGATAGGTTTTGAGAGACAAATGGTGAAACATTGGGCTGAATTTTACAGGTGGACCCATAAATTAGGGCACCAAATGCAGGCTTGCCAGACTCCGCACCAACCATGATTTTATGAGCAGCGGGGGAGCATCAGGTGAGTCGCCTGCCCGTGGCCCAATTAAATGGCAATTAATGCTTAATTAAGGGCCTCAAACCAGTGCAGCTCTGATTTAAAGGGTGACAGGAGAGACCAGCACTCAATGGGAAGGTAGGGCGGGGGGGGTGGGGATGCATCTTGCCAGCACCCGGTGCCAATTGGAGGCCCCTCCCCACAGATTTGCCTCCCTACATCCACCCTCCACCCCTGCCTACCCCTGCTCACCGGGGCCCGTCAGCCTGGCCCCAACAAGATTTTGGACTTACCTGAATGTACGGGTCCATTACTGAACACCACTTACTTGGCTACCTGCAGTACCAGCAGTGGCCACCGCTCCTCCTGGTGCTGCTGGTGTGCAGAGCTGCTGGCCGCCAATTGGCTGGCAGCTGTAGGAGGTAGGCCTTCTTCCTGGAGGTGGACGGAAGTCCTGCCTCATTGCCCAGAAAATGAAAGCAGGGCGAGCTAGCTAAGTGGAGGCGGGCTCGCCCCTGACATTTGGGCTGGGGTCCGGGTAGCCCACCCACAGCTTACAATCCAGCACATTGTTTCCATTGGTTGACGAATTGTTAACTAGGAGGTACAAAGTCAGAATTATTACTAGGAAATTCAAGGGAAAGTTAAAGGTTATATTTCTCAGGAAGGATCATTAGAACGATGAACAATGCTGGCCTAGCCAAGGAAGCCCACATCCCTTGAATGAGTTAAAAAAAATTACCATGCGTGGCAAATCTAGCCTAGCCAATACGTGGTAAATCACTAGTCAAAGACTAGGCTAGATTTTCGGGCCCCACCCAAAAAGGCGTTGGCCATTTTAGGGGAGGTGGGTTGGCGCCTGGCAGGGCTACCTGCCTCCAGACAGCAGGTATCCAATCAGGCTCATTAAGAGCCTCGTTAAGACCAACTAAAGGAGGACGATTATTTCATTGAACATTTTTTTGATTTAAAAATTTCCAATATTTCCAGCTTCCTAAGAATGTGGTACACAACAACTTGTAGGTTTATGAAATACAAGCTGTTCCCTCTTCCCTGAATTAGGGAAATAATTTTGGGAGACTTTGTTTTGCGCGATGGTTTATGGTTTCAAGTGATAAATTCCATCGGGCCATGAAGAATACTTATTATTATTATTGTGAATTTTGTTGCAGGAGGTAAGAGCTTAATTATGTACCCAACCCCCCAAAATTTAATTCCTGGCACTAACATTGTCTCAATGGCAAACATTAATATCAAATGAATCCTAAACTTGCAAATAAAAAATCACTTTCCCTATTCTAGACAAATTCTTTGAATCTATTTTTTCTCAGAGCCTTTTAGTTAGAATATGTTATAGATCACACAATAACATCACTCTCATTTTAGTCGCTTTACCACATTGTGGTATATTCATAAAAGTGAGTTTTATCACATAAGTGCAAGAGGGTAGCAGGAATGAGAAAAGACGATGATTTTGGAGGCTTTTATAGCCCGAAAATGGGTGTAAATGAGACATGATTGATTGTGAAATTGGGTGGACGTCAGTAACATCTGATTTTTGATCATCATGCTCCCAGCTAGATGTGGGGCAAGGCTATGGTGGTTGATATTCAAACCAAGTGGAAGCCTAATGATGAAATTCAAAAGAGAGAAACGTGACACAACTTGGACATTGACGTAATTTTATAACACCGGTTTCCATGAATACTCTCAAGCCTTGGGACAGTTGAGTCAGGTTACCTTTACAGATAGTAACCACTCAAAGGGGAGAAAGTGATCTATTGATATTTTGAAGGGTGTGGGGCAGTTTTGCAGGAGGGAATTTGCTCTGATCAATTTTTCTCACCTGACTAACCCTTTGTAAGATGGGGGTCCCTCCGGCAATCCCATTTTATTTGGCGGATGACCAGAAGGTACAGGATGTCAGGCGAGATTAACTCAGACCTATCCTTACCTACCCAACTGCATGCACGGGCTAGGGAAAGCATCCTGCATTTAACTGAGGACCAGTGCGTGTGAAGTCTATGCCTCACCAGGGAGACAGTGACAAACTTGGATAACCAAGACAAGTACAGCAAGATATGTTGCAGCAAAGGGCACTGCAATCCTTGAACAATTTTGCTTGTAGCTCATTCCAGGCTGTCACAGTAAGGTCACCAGTCTGCAGTCCATAACCAGCTGAGAAGTACATGTTTGCCAGAATGAGATCTTCACTTTCTCCATAGAGATCCAGGCATGGTCAGAGAGGGCTCATGCACTTTTGCACAGATTTTAGGAATTCATAAAGTCCAAATCTTCATATCTGGTTTACATGTTACCCCCACTCACAATACCGAAGCCTACAATAATTTCCATCCCATCTTTGTGCAGCTAACCTATGTCTGTCAATAATATAAGTCAATGTTCACATTCCCCTCGCTATCATGGTGCTTCTATCTTATGCCAGTTCTCCATTCTTCCATTGTTTAACCTGGACATCTAGGACAAGGTTGGTTCCTATGGCAAGCCTGGTTTATGACGCTTTTGCATTGTCCACATGCAGCTGTTGAAGTCAGGTTTTTAATGCAATCAGTGCTTTTATGAAAACCATCAGTGTGATAGGATCAGAATCGGAAAGCAAAGATTCCAATGCTTGGACTGGACACTGGTCTGGAATCTCTCCACTACAGCTCAGTTAGGGCATCATTATGGTTTTTTCAACACTGTACAACCTAGCCGTGCAAGGTAAGGTATGCAGAGCTGTTGGGGAGATAACTCTTGGAGCTAATGGGACAGGTCACGCAACTTATTGAAGAGGAAGACACGTGTAACATTGAGGAAACAGGACGCTCCTGGTGACCAACAGTTGACAGGCTGCCCAGCAAGATCTGATTAATAATTGCTTCACAAAATGATTGTGTGTCCTACCAAGTACTTACCCCAGTCACTGGAAAGATGTGGTCACCATAATAACAACTAACCCACACATTCCAAGCAGGCCATTCATCTCAACTCACATTCCCATCTAAAATATTATTACAGGAACACTCTGTAGATACAATGCCAATGAAATGTCATCACATTACATTGTTTTACATTTTTTAGTTCCGAATGTTTTGTGCCCTGGTGTTTTCTGTCTTATTGCTGTGCTCGAGTGCTTAAACTGTTTTCTCTACAAGGTATTTACTGCCTCCCACACCCACAGGGTGATCTATTGCATTCTACAGCCAATTAAGGATTTTTATAGAAGTGTAGTTACTATTGTAATGTAGGAGACACAGCAACTAATTGGCATACAGCTAGCTCCCACAAACACCAGAGTAATGATGATCAGATTTTGTTTAAGTGATATTAGTTGAGAGTTAAGTATTGGGAGAATTCTCCTACTCTTCCTCAAAATAGCCCTATGTATGTGTTGCCATTCCTCTCAGATGGCACAATGGGCCTCATTTAACATCTTGTCCAAAAGGCAGCTCCTCCAACGGCGCAGCACTCTCTCAGTACTGCACTGGAGTGTCAGTCTGGAATTCGTGCTCGAGTCACAAGACTGCGATTGGAACCCACAAGCTTCTGATTCAGAAGGGAGAGTGCTACCCACTGCTGGCAATTTGCTCTCCCTATGGCTGGAGTGATCCTGGTTGGTGGCTGCTCTGCCTGTGCCATAGTGGTAGTCATCAATCTCCGAGAGTACAGGCCGCAGGTTGCTCCATGTGGAACTAGCAGAGCAGCTTGACCTGGACGCTTTCCGACATCCGTGCAGGCATTGGTTGAAATTGGTACAAGGGTACACAGGAGTTGTAATCCAAAGAGATATCACCTTTTGGGTCAAAATCCTGGAACTTCCATCCTAACAGTTTCGTGGGTGTACCTACTCCACAAAGACAGCAACAGTTCAAAAAGGCGGCTCAGTACCACTGTCTCTGGCCTAGCCAGTGATACCCACATCCTGAGAAAGAATAAAAAACAAGCCAACTGCATATGGGTGCATTCTGGATGATGTAGTCTGCCCTTGGCCATACTCTTGCCCCCCGTGCAGGTGCCAGGCCACTAAAGGACTACAGAGTTGCTCTCATTTCTAGATGACAAAGTGGTCTGGGGAACTCAGGAGAAGAGGTGCCTGTGGCAGCAGTAAGGCCCAGGACAGCTGGAGTGTTAGACAGGATGGGATAAAGGGAGACTTGCTGCCTTCACTGTCATCCTGAACTCCTCCTCACTGATATTAATCTCCAAACCACCCCCCACCCCAGGCTCAGGGACAGAGGGGGGGTGGGGGGGGAGTGAGTGAGAGAGTGAGTGGAAGTGAATGTGTGTGGGAGTGAATGAGTGGAGGAGTGTGTGAAAGAGTGAGTGAGTGAGGTAGTGTGAGGGCGTGTGAGAGTGAGTGAGGGAGTGAGTCTGTGACTGTGTGTAAGAGTGAGTGACTGTGGGTGAGAGTGTGAGGGGGCATGAGAGTGAATGAGGGAGTGTGAGAGTGAGTGAGGGAGGAAGTGAGTGTGTGAGAGTGGGTAAATGAACATATGAGAATGAATGAGTGTATGAGAGTGAGGGAGTGAGAGAGGGAATGTGAATGTGTGGGAGTGTGTGAGGGTGAGAGGGAGCATGAGAGTGAGTGTGAGTGAGTGTGAGAGTGAAGGAGTGTGAGAGTATGGGAGTGAGGGGTGAGTGGGGGAAGTGTGAGTGGGGCAGTGTGAATGTGAGTGGGGGAGTGTGTGAGTGAGTGTCAGTGGGGGACAGTGAGTGTGCGTCCTAGACCCAATCATCTTCAGCTGCTTCATCAATGACCTTCTTTCCATCATAAGGTCAGAATTGGGGATGTTCGCTGATGATTGCACAATGTTCAGCACCATTCGCGATTCCTCAGATACTGAACAGTCCATGTCCAAATGCAGCAAGACCTGGACAATATCCAGGCTTGGGCTGACAAGTTGCAAGTAACATTCGCGACACACAAATGCCAGGCAATGACCGTCTCCAACAAGAGAGTATCTAATCATCACCCCTTGACATTCAATGGCATTACCATCACTGAATCCCCCACGATCAACATCCTGGAGATTACTATGGCTAGGAATCCTCCTGACTCCCCAAAGCCTGTCCACCATCTACAAGGCAGAAGTCAGGAGTGTGATGGAATATTCTTCACTTGCCTGGATGAGTGCAGCTACAAAAGCACTCAAGAAGATTGACACCATCCAGGACAAAGCAACCTGCTTGATTGGCACCCCAACCACAAATATTCAATTCCTCCACCACTGGTACACAGTGGCAGCAGTGTGTACCATCTACAAGATGCAATGTAGGATCTCACCAAGCCTCCTTAGACAGCACCTTCCAAACCCATGACCACGACCATCTAGAAAGACAAGGGCAACACACACATGGGGACACCAACAAAGGGCAATTAGGGATGGGCAATAAGTGCTGGCCAAGCCAGCGATGTCCAAATCCAATGAATGAGTTAAGAAATAGTGTGTGAGAGTGAGTGAGTCAGAGAGTGAGTGTATGTGAGAGTGAGTGAGTGTGTGTGAGAGTTAGCGTGTGGGTAAGTGTGACAGCAAGTGTGTAAGTGTGACAGCAAGTGTGAGTGAGTGTAAGTGTGACAGTGAGTGTGTGTGAGAGTGAGTCCAAGAGTCAGTGAGTGTGTGTGAGAGTGAGTAAATGTGACAGCAAGTGCATGAGTCTGTGAGAGAGTAAGTGAGTGTGTGTGGGAGTGAGTGAGTGTGTGTGAGAGTGAGTATGTGAGTGAGTGTGTGTGAGTGAGTGAGTCAGTGAGTGAGTGTGTGAGAGCATGAGAGTGATTGAGTGTGAGTGTGAGGAAGTCAGAGAGTGAGTGAGTGTGTGTGAGAGTGAGTGTGTGTGACAGTAAGTGTGTGTGTGATTGAGTTTGTGTGAGTGAGTAAATGTGACAGCAAATGCATGTGTGAGAGTAAATGAGTGTGTGTGAGTGAGTGTGTGTGAGTGAGTGAGTCAGAGAGTGAGTGTGTGTGAGCATGAGTGATTGAGTGTCAGAGTGAGTGAGTGTGAGGGAGTCAGAGAGAGTGAGTGTGTGTGAGTATGAGTGAGCGAGTGTTTGTGAGAGTAAGTGTGACAGTGAGTGTGAGAGTAAATGACTGTGTGTGTGAGAGTTAGCGTGTGTAAGTGTGACAGCAATCATGAGTGAATGTGAGTAAGTGCAAGTGTGACAGTGAGTGAGTGAATGTGACATAGAGTGTGGGAGTGTGTGTGTGAGAATGAGTTTGAGAGTGAATGGGTGTGTGACAGTGTGTGTGAGAGTGAGTGAGTGTGTGTGAGTGACTGAGTGTGTGTGAGAGTAAGTGTGACAGCAAATGCATGAGTTTGTGTGAGAGAGTAAGTGAATGCGTGTGGGAGTGAGTGAGCGTGTGTGAGAGCGAGTAAGTGTCTGAGTGAGTGAGCGAGCGTAAGAGTGTGAGTAAATGTCAGTGAGTGAGTGTGTGAGAGAGTAAGTGTGACAGCGAGTGTGGGAATCTGTGACAGCGAGAGTGTGTGTGAGAGTGAGTGAGCCCGAGAGAGAGTGTTTGTGTGAATGAGTGAGTGTGTGTAAGTGTGACAGTGAGAGTGGGTGTGTGTGAGTGTGTGTGGGAGTAAGTGTGACAGAGAGTGTGTGAGAGTGAGTCCCAAGTGAGTGTTTGAGTGAGAGTGAGTGCGTGTGAGTGAGTGTATGTGAATGTGAGAGTGAGTGAGTGTGTGTGAGTAAGTGTGACAGCAAGTGGGTTTGTGTGTGAGTGTGAGTGAGTAAGTGTGACAGTGAGTGTGTGAGTGAGTGAGTGTGTGGGAGAGTAAGTGTGACAATGAGTGTGTAAATGAGTGAGATGTGTGTGAGTGTGTGTGAGACCGAGGGTGTGTGTGTGACAGCGTGTCTGTGTGTGTGTGTGTGTGAGTGAGTGATTGTGAGAGTGTGAGTGAGTGTGTGTGTGAGTGAGTGAGTGTGTGAGAATGAATGAGTGAATGTGTATGAGAGTAAGTGTGACAGCAAATGTGTGTGTGAGAGTGAGTGTCTGTGAGAGTGAGTGAATGTGTGAGTGAGTGGAAGTGAGAGTGAGTGTGTGTGAGTAAGTGTGTCTGCTAGTGTGAGAGCATGTGTGTGAGTGAGATGTGTGCAAGAGTGAGTCCCATAGTTTGTGTGTGTGAGTGAGTGTGAGAGTGAGTAAGTGTGGCAGCAAGAGTGTGAGTGTGTGTGAGAGAGTGAGTGAGTATGTGTGGGAGTGAGTGAGTGGAAGTTAAAGTAAATGAGTGTGCTTGAGAGTGTGTGTGTGTGAGAGTAAGTTGACTGTGAGTGTGAGTGTGAGTAAGTGTGACAGCTAGTGTGAGAGTATGTGTGTGAGTGAGATGTGTGTGAGAGTGAGTCCTAGAGTTTGTGTGTGTGAGAGTGAGTGTGTGCGTGTGAGTGAGTGTGACAGAAAGTGTGTGTGTGAGAGAGAGTGAGTGAGTGTGTGTGGGAGTGAGTGAGTGTGTGTGAGAGTGAATGTGTGAGTGAGTGTATGAGAGAGTAAGTGTGACAGCAAGTGTGTGAGCCTGTGTGTGAGAGTGAGAGTGTTGGTGAGTGAGTATGTGAGAGTAAGTCTGTGAATGAGTGAGAGTGAGTGAGTGTGAGTAAGTGTGACAGCGAACATGTGAGTGTGAGTGTGGCAGCAAGTGTGAGTGCGTGTGTGTGAGTAAGTGTGACAATGAGTGTGTGTGAGAGAGTAAATGTGACAGCGCGTGTGAGTGAGTGAGTGTGACAATAAGTGTGAGAGAGTGTGTGAGTGAAAGAATCTGAGTATGTGTGTGTGATTGAGTGGGTGAGAGTAAGTGTGACAGCAAGTGTGTGAGTGTGTGAGAGAGAGTGAGTGTGTGTGAGTGTGTATGAGAGTAAGTATGACAGCAAGTGTGTGAGTGAGAGAGAATGAGTGTGCGTGAGACTGAGCGTGTGTGAGAGTAAGTGTGACAGCGAGTGTGAGTGAATTTGTATGATAGTGAGTGAGTGTAAGTGTGATAGTATGGGAGTGTGAGTGTGTGAGTGTGTGAAGTAAGTGTGACAGCGAGTGTGAGAGTGTGCGTGTGAGAGTGAGTCCGAGTGAGTGTGTGTGAGACTGTGAGTGTGTGTGTGATTGTATATGGGAGTAAGTGTGACCAGCAAGTTTTTTAGTGTGTGTGAGAGAGTGAGTGTGTGAGAGTGAGTGTATAAGAGTAAATGTGACAGCGAGTGTGAGAGTGTGTATGAGAGTGAGTGATTGTGAGTCAGAGAGTGAGTGAGTATGTGTAAGTGTGACAGTGAGTGTGAGAATGTGTGTGTGAGAGTGAATGTATGTGAGAGTAAGTGAGTCCAAGAGTGAGCGTGCCTGTGAGAGTGATTAAGTGTGTGAGAGTGTGTGTCACTGAGTGTGTGTGTGAGAGGGAGTGAGTTTGTGTGAGTGAGTGAGTGTGTGTAAGTGACAGTGAGTGTGTGAGTGAGTGTGTGTGTGAGAGAGAGTAAGTGTGACAGTGAGTGTGTGTGTGAGAGTGAGAGAGTAAGTGTGTGTGAAAGTGTGTGAGTGAGTGTATAAGAGTAAGTTGCAGTGAGTGATTGAGTGCGTGTGTGTGTGAATAATTCAGAGTGAGTGAGTGTGGGTGAGAGAGTGAGTGATTGTGAGTGAGAGTGAGTCTGTGTGAGAGAGAGTGAGTGTGTGTAAGAGAGTGAGTGTGTGTGTGTGTGTGAGAGAGAGAGAGACAGAGAAGCCTGAGACTTGGAGTGAGTCAGACACACACACACACACACACACAGGCTGCTCGGTGCAGGAACACACATACACCCCTACTCCTCCTCCTCCCTAAAAAGCTATGTGCAGACCAAGCCAGGAGACAAGGAAAACCCAGACTTAAAGGCAACCTGTTCCTAACCACTACTTTTGTATGAACCCTGCCAAGGCCATCTCGGAATGCGCGTCATCAGAGGCGAAAGCAAGGTCACTGTTAGTTAAACCCAATTTCTTAGCTTGGCCACAAGCTCCCTCCCACTTCCCTGGTGGCCAAAACTCGGGGGCCAATCTGTCTCTCTCCAGGCTCTGTTTCTGAAGCAAAAAGGCAAAAAATGTTTTATGAGTGGCACGTTTTAATGGTCATTTTTATTAATTACTCATTTCTAAAATTTCAATTTATTGATTTGACATTGGTGTTTTATTTGTTCAGCAAGTTGTTTATGTTTTCTTCATACCTTAACGTTGTTTTGAAATTTATCTTTAATGTTGTGCCAAACCAGATCTCAGGCAGCTGTGCTGGGCTTCTTGCTGAAGGGGAATCAGAGGCTCACAAGAATATGATTGCTTTCAGGGGGGGCTGGTAAAAGGGATTCCTTCTACTCCAATGGAAATGGGAAGTGTTGGAAATGCTCAGCACATCTGCCAGCATCTCTGCAGAGAGAAACAGAGGTCAGCAGCCCTTCATCAGGGCTAGTGAAAATGGTGGACCTGAAGCGTTGACTCTGTTTCTCTGGCCTGCTGAGCATTTCCAGCATTTTGTGTTTATATTTCAGATTTCAGCACCTTCAGTACTTTGCTCTCCTATTATATGCTCCATGCTGGGCATTTGTAAGCGTGGTTAGTTTCAATTTAGAAGGAGAAAATATTTATCACGCAATGCAAAAAGTGTATTTTTTCTGTTAACAAAGCCCACTTGTGTGGATAGAAATAGCACATTATTGCAGGTCAGTTGGTTGGTGCTGACTTACTGGAAGGTTCTGTCATTTTTAAACTTGGAATTGAAACCAGGAGTCATGTGCCAATAGAATATGTCACTGTTAGTTCAAAATATTTGCATTTGTACATGGGATTGTTATTTGCAGTGCTTGTGAGACTCAAGTCTTTTGGATGTTGCTGTCCGGGTATTGCATAGGGCCAAGTCCAAAGCAGCAGAGTTGGTTGCATAATATGAATGACCAAGTTGTGTGTATTTGTCTGACAAAGCCATGGTTGTAAAGTGTATCATACTGAAACCTGAGCTTTCAACGGGTTTATAAATAGAGGCATGGAGCCAAGACCTATAAACCTAAATAAAAGAGTTCAACGCCAATGCGACAATGGTTCCCAAATCTAGGCAGCCAAAGGGGAAGAGTTAAAGACGGGGAATAAGGGCCCGGAAACAGGAGAAGCACCAAGGCCCATGATTTCTCTCCTTTGTCTCCTTTGTCTGCATCCCTACCCATTTCAGCAGAGAAAAAGCACGGTCTGGGCTTCCTCTTCCTTCTTTGCCAATGCCACCTGTGCTTGATAGGATAAAAATAAGTGATGCTGAATCTTCAGGAAGTCCTTTCCCATCCATCGCTCTTGGTCCAACTCCAAGCTTTTTGTCAGCCCTAAGGAACGAGAGCAGGGTAAGATGCTAATTCCAGGTGCTAATTATACCTGCAAGTCAACCTACAGTGTGAAAAACTAGCCCAACTGGGAACATTTCAGCCTTTCCATGACCTTCTGTAAGCTTATCATGACTTCGTACCATGACCACCTGAACATGGGCGGCTAAAATTGGGGATGTGCAAGAGGCCAGAAATGGAGGTGCATAGAAATCTTAAAAAGTTGTATGCTTGCAGGAGGGTAAACAGATAGGGAGGGGCGAGGCAACAGATGGATTTGAAAACAGGATGGGAGTTTCAAAGTCAAGGCATTGCTGGACCAGGGAGCCTAAGTAGATCCACGAGCTCAGTGATGATGGTGAACAGGACTTGGTGTGGAGTTGGATACAGGCAACAGAGTCTCAGATGAGCTCAAGTATACAAGGGGTGCAAGATTGGAGGCCAGCCCAGAGAGCATACCGGGCACTCATGTTACACCACAACAATAGGCAGTAGGTTTCTATCTTTGAAGCTGTTCAAAAGATTATTATGAAAATTACGCCAGGCGTATTTATTATCAGTATTGTGCATGTAAATTCAGCGTAAAGTAAAGGAAGCATTTTAACTCTCCCCAATTACAGGGTGAGGCTGAGGTGCATTTTTACAATTTTACCACCTTTCAGTTTTGTACAGGTATTTTCAGGTGAATGTTAGTTTGGTCCAAGTGAGGTCAAATTCATTTTCACTCTTTCAAAACCATCCCAGTGAATGTCAAGAGATGATCATCTGCTGATGGATGAGGTAGTGGCAATCTGGGACAATATCAACATGTAGAGCTCAATGAGATAATTGGTACATTACCTGTCTCCCAGTAGTCTACTCACCAGCTTTGTCAAGCACTGTGGAATCGGAGCCATCAATCGCACCAAAGGCATTTTTTCTCTAAACATCTGCAAGCTGTTGAGCCTGATGATTCCTATTGCTCAGCATTTTTCAGAGCTACAAGTTTGTCTTAAGTTTCAAGTTGGCAGGCTTGGCAATCACCTAGAGAATTTAGGCAAATGGCAACCAATGAACTTAACAAAGGTGCCTTTTCATTTGGTGATGTTAACAAACACTCTGAGGCCAAGTGCCCTTGTCCCCGCATTGCTGTGTGGGTCATGCCCCTCTGCCTAATATCTGTCATTGTTCTCCTCTGAAAGAAATATCCAGCCACTGTTATAATGTTGTCAAAGATGTCACAGGCATCAGAATATCGCAAATCTTTTTATGGTTGTACTGGAATTGACCTTGCCCCTGTCACCTGTTGAAGAGAAATAATGCACATCCCGAATAAATGGACTGATGGAGCCATAGAAAGCTGTATGGCATTGCCTTATCTCCAACTCACACAACAGGCTATTATTTGACCACAGTTTGCTGTAGAAAGGCATCTAATGCATCTTCCATTAGTCAGACTTGTCTCTGCACCTTTCACCTCAGAACATTTCTGCCCACTAAGTTGCTGAAAGTGAGCTGCTAACCAGGCAGCAAGGTAAACAGAGCATCTAGACGCTGAGTGAACAGGGAAACCAAGAAGGGATCTCCTTAATCCATTAGAGTTAATGATTGTGAAATAAACACAGGAGTAACTGATAAGAAGGGAGAATTAAAGGAGGTGAATCCAATGTCAAATTAGGTACAGAAGGGGAAATGAGGAGAGGGAAATAATCGATTTGAGGGAGATATAACAAAAGAGAGAAAGGTTATTTAACATTTTTAAAACCTTGTTGAAAATTTTAAAACCTGAAGAAATGAAACTGCATTTGTAATGTTTGATTTTCAGCGCCAGAGAGGTTGAGTGTCAGTCAGTAACACTTAACACGTTATTAAAATGATACTTACATTTCCAATGCCAATACTTTACTTTCAGTGACAGGTTTAGTAGGCATTTAGAGACAGTTCTTCAAAAAAGCTGGGAGCCTAAGGGCAAGATGCTTTTTGTATGAAGTCAATCACAATGTGGGCAGTGACATTTTGGTAGCAGCAGTAAACCAATTGCCTGATTCTCACCTGAAGTTACTGCATCATTTGCCCATAAATAATGCAAGCACAATTAACCTCACTATTTTTTAGATGACAGCTTCTGTCCAAGATTTTGATAAAATATTCTTTCCAGGTGAAAAATTGTAAAGTTATGTAAGTTTTGTTGGATAATGGCAAACATATCTGCGATTACATATCTAAAGAATACATCACTGAAATAAAGGTATGAAGTAGGTCCATCCAGAACATGTATGATAATCTATTGCAAGGTCATCAGCCTGAAACAGCAACTCTGTTTCTTGCACCACAGATGCTACTTGACCTGCTGAATATTTCAGGCAGGACGTGAAAAGACAAGTAAGAGATGGAAATAGAGAGTATGAGAAGAGACTAGCAGCTAACATAAAAAGTAATCCAGAAGTCTTCTATGGGCATACAAATAGTACAGGGAGGTGAAAGGAGGAGTGGGGCCAATTAGTGGCCTAAAAGGGAATTTACGCCTAGTGGGAGGAAGGGAGCATGCTGAAGTATTTTTTTTTATCCCTTTATAGGATGTGGGTGTCACTGGCTAGGCTAGCATTTGTTGCCCATCCCTAATTTTCCCTGAGGAGGTGGTGGTGAGTTACCTTTTTGAACCGCTGCAGTCCATGTGGTGTAGGTACACCCACAGTGCTGTTAGGGAGGGAGCTGCAGGATTTTGACCCAATGACAGTGAAGGAACAGTGAGTACTTTGCATCTGTCTTTACCAAGTGAGAAGATGGTTTTTACATTGGATATACAGCACAGAAACAGGCCATTTGAACCAACAAACCCGTTCAGGTGTTTATGCTCTATACGAGCCTCCTCGCATCCTTCCTCATCTAAACCTATCATTGTAACCCTCTCTTCATTTCTCCCTTAAATGCTTGTCTAGCTTCTCCTTAAATGCACCTATACTATTCACTTCAGCCACCCCCAGTCGTAGGGAGTTTGACATCCTCATCACTCTTTGGGTGAAGTCAGTTCTTCTGAATTCCCTATTGGATTTCTTGGTAACTAACTTATATTGGTGACCAGTGGTTATGCTTTTCCCCACAAGAGGAAACATTCTCTCTAGATCCACTCTATCAAAACCTTTCATAATTTTAAATACATCTATTAGGCCGCCTCTCAGCCTTATTTATTCAAGAGAAAAGAGATGCAGCCTGTCAATCCTTTCCTGAAATGTACACCCAGGTGTTTCTGGTATCCTCCATGTAAATCTTTTCTGCACCCAGTGTCTCTATATCCCTTTTATAATATGGTGATCAGAGCTGCATGCAGTACTCTAAGTGCGGTCTAACCAAGTTTCAATGCAGGTTTCGCATAACTTCCCTACTTTTCAATACTATCCCTCTAGAAATAAAGCTTTGTGCTTGATTCTTTGCTTACCTGTGGTACAGCTTTTAGCGATTGGTGTATTTGTGTTCTGAGATCCCTTTGTTCCTCTACCCCCACCTAAACTTGCAGGTTCCAAGTAATAAGTGACCTCACTATTCTTCCCACCAATATGTCCTACCTCACATTTATCTGTGTTAAACTTCATTTGCCAATTATTTGTCCATTTTGCAAGTTTATTACGGTCTTCCTGTAATTTGTTGTGGTCCTCCTCAGTATTGATGATTCCCCCAATTTGATGTCATCCGCAAATTTGGAAATTGCATCTTTGATGCGAAAGTCCAAATTGTTAATGCACGTTGTGAACAGTAGTGAACAGTGAATATACGCATTGGGATTCCTACAGCTTCACGTGCGATAAGATTGGTCTCATCGGCAACCTCATAAATGGGGCCTGAGCCATTTGCTTACCATTCAAGCTTAACAATGAAATAAGATGTATCAAAGGTATCCTGTGGGATAATGGCTACCCTGATGAGATCATTCCTTGCTGCATATCGCACAAATTCACAAAGGGCCACCCCTTTCAGACCTGAAGAGCACCCAGTCTAACTAAGAGTACCTTGGAAGGGCAAGGTGTCTCAAAAGTTTGAGCAACAGGTGAAGTTGGCCGTTTCACATTGCTAGTAGGCAGTAACAACACGAGTGGTATTTTCCACTAACCGGATGTTGCCATCAAGTTAAAAGACGTTCTGCCTATGAGTCAAATGAGTAATGTGATATATGAATTTCAGTGCCAGTGTGACGCCAGGTACATAGGCCATATGTCCTAACAACTGGCAGAACGTATCAAACAGCATGTCCCTTCAGCTGCCCACAACAGGCAGACTACTGACTGTTGTTACAGACAGGGTCGGGGGGGTGAACTGAAACCCTTGTACCCTTTCCCTTACTGTTTGTAATTAATGTGGTATTTAGGGAGGAAGATGTGTGTGTTTCTTAGTGTGTGGTCAATTCAAATAACAGCAGCAAGTCTTGTGGGTTTAAATAAAGAGGATTATTTATTCACGCGTTAACCCTGAATGTCTAAATGCTATATCAATCACTCAGCACTCACACAC
Source organism: Cetorhinus maximus (assembly GCF_964194155.1). Taxonomy (NCBI): domain Eukaryota; kingdom Metazoa; phylum Chordata; class Chondrichthyes; order Lamniformes; family Cetorhinidae; genus Cetorhinus; species Cetorhinus maximus. The sequence goes on along the minus strand of NC_135885.1, from coordinate 133,969,544 downwards.
ACACACATACACATACATATACACACACAGTTGAGAAAAAATGCAGTTGGACAGAGTATTTTTACAAGTTGTAACCCAAAGAATAGTTCATAGTTCATGTGTCTGGCTTGTTGTAGGAGAATAGTCACTGCAGGCCCGGTAAAGAAGGGAGTTTTTTCCACTCCTGAATTGTAGTTTAGATGAGTTCAAATAGCTGAAGTTGGAGATGAGGATTATTATAGGATTCTGTCAAAGAGATGACTGTTTTTGTATTTGGAGGTCCAATTTCTTTACAAGCGGAATTGGATTTAGGAATCAGGCTGGGAGGCTTTTTAAGCTATAGCACCCTCTAAGTTTAAAAAGGCTTCAGTGTTACTGCCTTAGTCTGTAGGTTATGTTCTTCACAGACTGCCCAGGTCTCTCTGGGTCTTCAGATAATAACGGATTTTTGTGTCAGAAGCCAGTTTCACTCACATGATTAACATCTATTATCCATGCAGAATGGCTTAAAGCTCAAAGCCATACAATAGAGATAGATGATGACTCTTCACAACCAGTTGTAGATAATGAGTTTACTGAAGTTCTCCTTTTGTTGAATTGCAAACTTGGAAACATGGATTCTAGAAGTCCATGATTCTGAGTTAGGAGTAACCTACCAAGAATGACAGGCATGAATTCCCCAGAGGGTGCTGTATGGGTTTGAATCATGCTGGACAGGGGATTCCCCAGAGGGTGCTGTCTGGGAATCCCCTGTCCAGGGTGATTCAATTAGGAATTTTCTGGAAGCTTAATATAGTCATTATTGAATTTTCAAAAGTCACCTAACACTTGGCAGCCATCTTAGCTAGCTGGTTAGTGTCCATTTTAAAAATTAAAAGACAGTCCCAGAAGCTTCCATATGAACAAAGTCCATTCTGAAAGTGATGACTAGGACATAATTTCAATAGACATGACACTGTACTCAACCAGACCATGCTTGCAAAATTGAGAAATAATGTCTCATGACAGATGTGAATCTGTCATTGGACAGCACTTGCTGAACAATCTTAAGTGTGCTAAAAATTTACATCAAGAACCAATTTAAGATTATTAGTCAGGCTGGCAACATGGTTCACTTATGCATGCTAGCAGCTACATTTGTAGGAACCTGTCCTCTGTAAGGAGAAAGAACATGTCCAAGCATTGTGGTTTTTTGAATTAAACAAAACCAATTGGGACAATAGCTCCCTGGTGCATTCTCCAGGTAGTGCCTTGACCAAGGAGAGTCTACTTGCCAATAATCAGCACCCTTTTCTCATATGTTCTCTGGCATTCTTGCATCTGTTCTGATGACTGTAAGACTAAAAGCTTCAACAGCATTTCTCTTTTTTCAGCAACACTCAAGTTCTGCCAAGCAATTATTTCTATAAGTTCATCCATTCTCTCCTTTAGTAAGGATTCCATCATTTTTCCTACAATCGTTAAGCTGACTGGTCTATAATTCCTTGGATATGTTCCATCCCCCCTTGTTAATATAGGAGTTACATTAGCTATCCATCAGCCTTTTGGCACTACATCTTTTTCTAATAAGTTATTGAATATGTATAGAAATACCTCTGATAGCTTTCCCATAGATTATTTTAAAATACGTGGATGCAATGCATCTGGACCAGGTGCATTATCCCCTTTGAATTTGTTTAGTTTATTCAATACATCTCTTTTTATATGTTAAATGCTCTTATTTCATTACTCATCTCATCATTCAATATCATATCTATCTGTTCTATCTTCTTGGTAAATACTGAAATGAAACAATTATTTAATATTCCTGCCATTTCTCTGTCATTACCTGTGGTATTATCCTGTCTATTCCTTAATGGTTCTATTCCTAACACAGCCTTCCTTTTTTAAAAATTGATGTGCCTGTAAAATATTTTACTATTTGTTTTATGTTCCTTGATAATTTAATTTCGTAGTTCCTCTTTGTTTTTCGTATTGTTTTTTGTGACTTCTCTCATAATCTCTCTGTATTCTCTTATAATGCACTCCTCTGCTGTATATGTACTTATTGTATGCCTCTTTCCTAACCATCTATTGTTCCCTTATGTCTTTATTCTTCCATAGCGTCTCACTATTTTTAGTTTGTTCTTCCCTCCCTAATCATAATGAAAGAAGAGGTAGTTGAGGCATTGGATTGGCTAGAAATTTCTAGAGGATCTATTAGAGAAGCTGATTGTACTTAAAGTTGATAAGTCACCAGAACTGGATGAGATGCATCTGAGGACACTTATAGCCAGTTAAGTACTTTTTGAAATGTAGTTACTGTTGCAATGTAAGAATTGCAACAACCAACTTAGGCAAAGCAAACTCCCACAAACAGCAAATCAGTAACAACTAGATAATGTTTGTGTGATGTTGATTGAGAGATAAATATTGGCTAGGACACCAGGGATAACTCCCCTGCTCTACTTCAAAATAGTGCCATGGGATCTCTTATATCCGCCCGAGCAGGCAGATGGGGTTTCATATCTCATCCGAAAGATGGCACATGCAACAATGCAGCACTCCCTCAATGCTGCATTGGAGTGTCGGCATAATTGTTTGTGATCAAGCCTTGGTGTGGGACTTGAACCTGGAATCTTGTGACTCGGTGGATAACACAATGAAGTACTTGTGGGGCGCAGAGTCAGAATGATACAAAAGATTAGTATGGCTGAAAGCAGTTACTGTGAGAAACCATTATGACACAAACGTGGGCACAAACCTTATTTCCACTAAGAGCTGTGGCATTCGTATTGTACATGCAGAGCCCGTAATGTGTCAGCAACATAATTACAGATTTTTGGAAACTGGTAATATTCAGCACTGCAAACAATTTTTTTTCGCATTCGTCTCAAATTATTCAGAAGTGCCAATTATCAGAATATTTATATATTCTGTCTGGAAAAATAGCAACGGAAAAGGCTAAAAGGTACTAGTAAAATTCCAAAAAGTTCATCTATCATTTAAACTGGCATTTCTAGATCTTCCACTGCTGCTCTCCTGATGGAGGTTGTCAGGCGGGTCACAATTGGCCCTTGGCACCACAAAATGATTGACAGTTGCAACCTTGTACTGCATGTAGTGAAAGTGCCATTCTTTAGAGTCTTATTAGCCTTGACTTGTTAAATTAATTCATCTGAGTGGTCACAGGAATTATAAATATTAAGGGTAATGTGCAGAACATGCTACCTCTATTGAAATAAAAGTCAATTAAATGACAAGACATGACAGATTGAATTGATGGCATGCCCACAAGGTCAACGCGTAATTCATTTCCCACGTGTGCGTATCTCATAACTTTTATCCACAAGGAAAATAAGTGGCAGATACAAATTTGAACAGTTTTAAAACTAAGTACATTTCTACATAACGCACCCGTAATATCTTATCACTGAATGTAACGCTGAAATTAACAGTGTATAGATGAATATAGCTCAATTGTGCATCAAGATAAAACTGATTTTGTTGGACAGCCCTGGCAAATAAAAGCTACTGGTATGAACTTGCCTGTGATGCATGTTAACCAAAAGCAGACATCTTCAGTGTAACTGTTTATTAACTGTTCACACAAAGGAAAACAATTGCTACAAAGTCTGTAGGAAAAGCCAGAGCAAATACAACAGCATTAAGTTACCACTGTTTGGTATCCAGCCACTGATTATCCATGTTGAGCCTCATGAAACTGCAATTAACAATGAATTCAATCAGTGTCCTTTGCCTATGTTTGCTTGGTTACTAATGTGTGATTCTACCCAAGAAGGATGTGGCCTGGGACAGCTATCTCAACAACTACAACACGCAGGGATCTTTGTGAATTTATGCAAATTGAGGTCCTATTATGTTAATTGGATTGTATTTGGGGCCTGAGTGGGGAAGCTACTGCTTCAACCAGACTAAAGAAGTGTCAGCTGTGGCTCAGTTCATAGCACCCTCGCCTTTGAATCAGAGGGTTGTGGGTTCATGTCCCACTCCTGGAAACCAAGAACTGTGATGTTACTTGAAAGAGTTGCAATCTGTGACTGTTGGTAACTCGAAAGAGTTTCAACCAGACTAAAGAGGTGTCAGCTGTGGCTCAGTTCATAGCACCCTCGCCTTTGAATCAGAGGGTTGTGGGTTCATGTCCCACTCCTGGAAACCAAGAACTGTGATTGTACTCGAAAGAGTTGCAATCTGTGACTGTTGATAACTCGAAAGAGTTTCAACCAGACTAAAGCAGGTTCTGTCGGAAGAGGTTCTCCAAGTGTAAGACTTTGTTCTGTGAAATCAGATGGAGCAGGAGTAATTCTCTGAGCCCCACAAGGAAAGTTGTGGCCTCCCCTGTAGAGTAATGGGTTAATGGTTATGTTAATGAGACCATGATGATATGAATGATGTAAGCGTGACATCAAGGGCCAGAGTTAGGCAAAGAATAGTCAGTGTCCTGGAAACCATGTGCTTACCCTGAGGCCTTTGTAAATATGTTCTTAAGAAATAGTTTCAAGAAGAACTATTTATCGACTATCAAGTCTATCATAGAATATGCAAAGTCTCATCAGGGTACAGTAAGACAATAAGACATGGTGACAGTTAAATCTCACCAAAACATGGTGACAACACAAAACACCCATACCCCAGTCTCCTCTTGTCATTCCCGTGAACCCCTCCTCACCAGTTAACTCTAAGGAAGCAAGCAGCCAAGAGCTACCCAATCTTTTGCTTCGGGAGACTGCTCTCTGCCCTCTTCCAATCTACCAGGAATGCACCCCTGATTTCTATCACCTCACCACTAGTGGCTGTGCCTTTGGCTACTTAGATGCTGAGCACTGGAATTCCCTCACGTAACATTGCTGGCTCTTTCTTCCCCGCTTATAAGCTGCTCCTCAAAACCTACCTCTTTGACCAAGCTTTTGGTCACCTGTCCTAATGTCGCTTTATGTGGTTCTGCATCAAACCTGGCCTAATAATGCTCGTGTGAAGCATCCTGGGACATTTTACTACCTTAAAGGTGCTATATAAATGCAAGTTGCTGTTGATTCGCAAAAAAGACCCTAACCGTTCCTTAACGTGATTTGTTTAATTTGCGACGAACAGAAGGAGTTTCAACTTTTCAAGTAATCAATTCATATTAACTTGGAGAAACTAGTTGGAAATCTATGCCTTACATTTGATAACACGTTTTGTTACAACTGCTTATGGATTTTGTGGTGCGGTTGTCCGGCTTTTTAAAGTTGACATTTATAAGCAACGTTGACCCAAGTGTGTGTGAAAAATATCATTGAAACTTCATCCTGCAATGAAGGTAAAATGATTTATACCAGTGTGGTTACTAGATCACACAAACTCAAGAAAGAGCAACCTCACAGACCTTATTTAAATCAACAAATTTCAATCTCGAAGATATTAGACATTTAATATAAATTAAATTAATCTGAGTCACTTCAAAGATGAACTGACAACCATAATGAATTCCATAATTAGAGCTCAATTAAAATTATTTTTCATCAATGAAATTGTTACAAAGCACCTGCTGGTCTGTAACTAAGTAATAAGTTGAAGCCTATTCTTCACACAATATCCAGCACCTTCGACTGTTTTAAGTGATTCAAACTGCAAGGCCCATCTGATTCTGTTTTCAGGAAGACGAATAGCTTTCTTGCAGCAAGTGGCATGGGATGGGGAGTGGCGGGGTAGGGGAGGGGCGGTGGTTTGGTGGGGTAGGTGCGGGGTGAAGCTACTAAGTTTAGGCTAGAGTGGATACAGAGTGAATGGTTTCCTTTTGTGGGGAAGAGCATTAGTATAGAGGCCATCAATATAAGATAGTGGCCAAGGAATCCAACAGGGAATTCAGGAGAGATTTCCTTTATCCAGAGAGTGGTGAGAAGGTGGAGCTCGTGACCATACAGTTGATGCGAGTAGTTTGGGTGCATTTAGGCTGGACAAGCGTCTGACGGAGAAGGGAATAAAGGGTTATGATGATAAATGAGGAAAGATGGGATGAGGTTTGATTGGAGCGTAAACACCGACATGGACTGATTGGGTCAAATATGCTGTATATCCCGTAAGTACTTTAACATGCAATTCACGGTCCTCCCCCAGTTATACCTTCATTTTCTGGTGCAAATGGGTGGCTGTACAAAGTCTGCCATTCAGCACAGCCGAACCAACCTTAAAGCTCTTAAATCCACCATACAAGGTCACTCAAGAACAGCCCCCAGGAAACTTGTATGTTTTGTTTTAGCCGCCCCTTGAGGAGTGAGGGAGACCTCTAAAAACACATGCCCTCTGCTAGCCTGTTTGTCCCCCAGGTCTGAAGAAGGGTCATTGACCTAAAGTGTCAGCTCTGCCTTTCTTCCGCAGAAGCTGCCAGACCAGCTGAGCATTTCTAGCATTTTCTTCATTCCAGGCCTAACCTGTTGACCAGCTCAGTGATAGTTAGATGCCCCCAGAATTACTTGGATGCAGCAGAGTGCGGGATAGGTGTTAGTGTCATGCTATTGAGATCCGGGCCTCAAACTGGCTTTGACCTCGCTCCGGCAGCAGTGGGCTCGGGAGAGGCTGCCTCGCCGACTTTGCACCTGTTCTGATCGCAATTTTTAAAATGCAGAAACGTATTAGGAAACAAATATGAACAACGTGCAATAATTGCCAAGCATGAAGTTGAATGGATGAAGACAAATGAGTACGAGGAAGAGCTGAAAACACCAGAGATGAGAGAGTGGGAACATGGAATTGTGGGATGAATAAAGGTTAGGAAGGAAATGCATAAAACCTGTAGCATAATAAAATGAGGTGAACACTGAATCAGCGAGTATAGTGAAGATTGCTGAAGTGTGACATGGAAAGGGAATCTGCATATAATAAACTATCACCCCCCCCTTGCTTACCAGGAATCTATCCACTTCTGCCTTAAAAATGTTCAAAGACTCTGCGTGCACCACCTTTTCAGGAAGAGAGTTCCAAAGAGCCACGACCCTCTGAGGGAAAACATTTCTCCTCATCTCTGTTTTAAATGGCGATCCCTTATTTCTAAGCAGTGATCCCTAGTCCTTGGGGGGAATGGCTAAATACGGGGCAGAATAAGGAAACAGGTAAACCTATAATGCAAAAGATAGTCTGAATTCACAGGTACATAAAGATGGAGATTCAATAGGAGTTCAATGGTTGAAGAAAGTAGAGTTGGTGGCTGCAATGAGGAAGGAAATAGAGCTTGCAGAATGGAATGAAGAGACGTCTGAAGAGAAATTTGAAGGAAAACTAAGTAGAGAGTTAATAGGCAATTGTAATATAAACCTGCTGGATTGGATATCGGAAACAAATGGAGTGAGAGTAATTAATGATTTACAAAGAGACGTACTTGGAGTTAGTGACTTATTAAGCAATCATTTACTTATTCATTCACTGAGAGAACATAATTCACATATTAATGATTTATCGACTAATTTAAAGTAGTGTTTAGCACAGCATATTTATTCATTACTTTGTAGTGAGGAGATTGTGCAGAGAAGAACTGATCAATGGGCTAACTTCCTTATTATTTTAAAGAGAGATGAATGGCTGACTCAAAGTATTGATGCATTAATTCTTGAAAAGACGTTAAGGAAAAGTACATGGCCAGGTACCGTAGGGCAGCAAGCATGTTACAAATCATGTAAATATAAAGGTAAGGTATGAGATGAATGGGCGCAGAGCTGGAAAGGCAGCAGTTAAGTGCAAGGAATGGTCCAGCCATTTCTAAGGTGTGGCATGAAGTTGAGAGAGTGCCAGTGCAAACCAGGTACAAAACGGACTATTGTGGTTGAACCACGTGTAAGACCCTCCACCTGGTCTAAAAGTTCTAGCCTTTACTCTGGGTATCAATGGCACACAACAACTTGGATATTGTTCCAATAAATGTGATACACCTTTATTAAACCACTAAGTAATAGTACGGATTCAGGATAATACTGGTTGCTTAGATTCTGTGAGAGCCAGAGTCCATCTTGGTGGTCAAGCTGCCAAAAAGCACTCTGTGCACGACTTCTGAGTGACTGACCAGGTCACCCTAGCCACTGCAGCAGCAATGTCTTTGTGTGCTCTTTCTTTATACTGCTTTTGGCTCTGACCTTGTGCCATATAGGGTAAAACCTGTTTTTAACCCATTCAACTGGTCTGTAATTACCTCACAGCCCTTTCCAATACAAGTCAGTGGGTTCATAGTTACTTCTCCAGATGTCCTCTGTCCTGGACCTCTCACAGGAATCCCAAAGTCATGCCTGAAGTAACAAAGCCAGATTGTCTTGGTTATCTCTAACACTGTTATCAATCTCCAAAGCTGAGAGAAGATGACACGTTTCCCTTAATGAGGGAAAGTCTACATCTTTTACCTGATGCAAGCACTTCTGCAGTTTAATTGATTTGCTGAACTTGCTAATTCTTTGGCTTGGCTAAATTAACCATTTTGCCTTGCATCTTCAAGCCCACAATGCAGTTCATTAGATGTCCTCAGTCTCGGGTTCATCTTTCACCTCGATGTTCCATCTTAACACCATGAGGTAAACTCCGCATGCAGGGCTATACCACAACCGGTTTACACACATAATTATAAAGGTAGTTACATAGTTAAAAAGAGAAGTAGTTAATAACTTGTTCTCTGATACATTGGCTTACACACGGAATGGGCAAGTTCCTCAATGAGGGAAAATCAGTGTTATTAGCAGCCGTTCAGAGCTACCATTAAAGGAATGTTCGAGATTCAGAAAGCAAGCAACAACTGACGGAGGCAACACAGTTTATAATGGGCAAGTTGAAATAGATGCACAAGGCAAATGCAAAAAAAATAAGGCAGAATGTCCTGAAAGGCAAATGATGCACTCACATTTAATATTTTTAGGAAGGCTAGAGAGGGGTGCCAATGCTAGGGAAGGAGGAAATGCATGCTGTAGGGAGGACTGATGTACATAAGGAAGAGATTCAGACAGCATCAATATGGTTACAACTGAAAGATAAAACCAAGGTTTGTTACATTTGTTTGGCTGTAATCCAGAGCCCCTGATTACTGGAGAGAAATGGATGAGAAAATGTATAGACAGAGCGGAGAGATGAGTAGAAATGACAAAATGACCACTCAAGGGCATTTCAATTTTCCTTTCATTGATTGGGACAGGGAGGGAGTAAACTGAGGCAAGGGGAGTGTTCCTAAAGGCCGAGAGACCCTCGCCTGTCTGGATGCTGCAATCTGCCTTGGAGAAGGGTTCCCGCTCCCTTCCCCAGCACAGTGGTGGCCTAGCTGCAAAATAACATTCATTTTAAATTACCTACTTTTATGCTTCAATCGAGCAACCTGCCATCTTTCCTCATCTAAATGGATATCTCATAGCCCGCTATTCCTTTCTGCCTCATGTGCTTACCTAGCTTCCACTTAACTGCATCTATAATATTCACTTCAACCAGTCCCACATTCTCACCACTCTTTGGGTAAACAAGTTTCTTCTGAATTCCCTATTGGATTTCTTGGTGACCATATAATGTTGATGGCCTCTAGTTACGCTGTTCCCCACAAGAAGAAACATTCTCTCGGTATACGGTGAGCAGACATTTCGGTTTTGCCGGGACAGGTTTTTCACTAAGCGGCCTGCTGTCCTGGGCAATTTGCTCAAGATAGCTCAAATGTCCCACTTTGCAGCTTTTCCCTCGTTAAATGAACCAGGTCAGGGATTTCCGTCAGCGCTTCACCTTTTTTCACACGGCATTAACGGCCAGGATTTTCCATGCCCGCCGGCATCGGGTATGTTTGGTGGTGTGAGCAGATAATACAGCGGGAGCACCAAAAATCGTGAAACCAGTTTGCGATCGTCCACTCCACCAGCCGATAGCGGGCCACGTTCCCCACCATCGTCGGTAATCTCATTGTAATACAGGAGTATATCATTATAACCCAGCCCGCTGGACTCATACCGCACACCTCCCCACACCCCCATCCACAGGATCGTCCAGCCATATTGGCAGGAAAACACGCCGTGTTTTACAACAGCATCTATAAGGTGTGCTCTTGGCAGGCTGCACTTGGCTCAATGTTTGTTTGCTTGCCTTGCTTCGGTCAACACTCACAGTCATCAGCGCCAGGCCTTACAGACAGCACCACATCACTTTTAGGGGGGTTCACGGATAGGTCTCTACCTACCAGATCAGTCATATGTGGGTGACTTTTCAACAGCTGCAGGACAAGGGCTTGCTTGGCGAAGGGGAAGAAGTGGCCTCAGGCAGCGGAAGAGGCTGCAGGACGAGGGCTGTATTGGGGAAGGAGGGTACCCCAGGGTGTGTGTGGGGTCACAAGTAGCGTCAAGATGGTGAGGGCTGAGGAAGCAGTCTCCAGAGGAGGTTAGGCCAGATGGACATGTGAGGGTGTGTGTGTGAGAATGGGTGGTGATGTCCCTTGAGCTGGCAGTGAGTGAGATGCCAGTGAATGTGTGATGGGCTCGAGTGTGTGAGTTTAGAGTGATGAGATGGTTGCCTTACCCTGGCTGCATGGATGAGATCATTCATTCTCTTTTTGCATTGGATGGCCGATCTCCTCTGTGCAGCATTGGCACTGATCACTGCTGCCATCGCTTATGAGGTCAGAGTGGTAAAGTAGCTGCCCCTCCTGGGGCCAGAGGACATCACAGCGGGCCTCCACGGCATCTAAAAAGGGTTCGAGGGCAAGAGTTTTCTTGCCTTTTGGGGTCATGTCTTCTTTGCTGCAGTCCTGGGCTGGAAGCACTGAGTGCGCCAGAACTTTAAATGTGGTACCTGGCTGATGAAGCGGCGAGATGACGGTGTGGGAGGCAGGTCAGGGCCCACCCGCCATCTAAACAACGTGTTTCCTGGGAACGCATAAGTAATGTGGCGGGTTTGGGATGATATGGTGTGAAAACCTGCCATGGCAGCCGGCAGGTAAAATACCCGCCCGCTACAGCACTTAGTGCAAATCTCAGACAATCCACCCAATGTCTCTTCTCCTCATTTGCTCTCCTATCCTCTTTACCTCGCACTCCATTTACTGTTGGCAAACACCAAAGAAACCCTCCCTCACCCTGCCAATTGGAATACCACCCTGGTCATCGACCATTAAGCGGCAGCGCCTGAATGCTCCTGCATGCACATGAATCCTTCTCACTGGCATCCAGAGCCAGGAATGTTTTTCCCAAATTGGTCCTCAGTGGCACAGCAGCACTAATAGGTGTTCTTCTGGCACTGTCTTCAACTGAATTAACTTTATTTACACCTCTGCCTCTTATGTCTGCCCCCATAACAAAAAAATTCTCAAATTGCTTCCTCTCCTCCCAAAAACTACGCCCTGCTACCATCATCCCTGGTTCCGATTGGTCAGTTGGAGTCCGCCAGAGCGTCCTGTGTGGCCCTGCGACCTGTCAATCACTCACCAGAAGCAATGGGAGCAGTTGAACTTGTTAATCAAAGCAGGTCTAGTGTGGCCTCTGAGAAATCCAGGTCCTCCTTCCATTCCCATCCAATTTAATAGGCAGTGATGATAGGTCTGGAATGTTTTTTCAGTGCATTAATCATTAGATGCCACATTGTCTCCTTGAGGAGGTGAGTAGCTATGAGGTTGATTGACTGTGGTAAGAGCCAATCACAAAGGCTCAAATGGAGAATCGTGCCATTGCAGACATTCAGGCAACCAATGAGTTCCAAGACTCAAGAGGCACATTCAACCAATGTCCTAATAGAGTTGCCAACTCTGGCTGGACCTTTCCCAGAAGATGCCATCACATGACCACCCACCTTCAACTGCCTTACCCCCAGCTCCTGCCATTTGTTGCCCACCATGTGCATCATCATGGACTCCTGCCTTCCCAGGCTTTTCAATGTGCCGCAGTTTTGACTTTTGAAAATCTGGTCACCCTATCTCTGCATCCAATCTATCAAAGCCTTTCAGAATCATAAAGCACTCTATTAGGTCAGCACACAGCCTTCTTTTTCCAAGAAAAAAGAGACCCAATCTTTTGGCCTGATATGGATACCCACAGATTTCTGCTATCCTCCTTGCAAATCTTCTCTGTTTTCTCTCCAGTGCCTCTATAGCCTTTTAATAACATGGTTAACTGAGCAGCACACAGTACTCGAACTTTGGTCTGCTTGACACAACAGCCATTGAGTTATGTGATGTCAAAGTGGCGAAACCTTGTAGGACCCACCGTTTAACTTCCTGGTAAGGAACTGACTCCAGCTAAACCCTCAGCACATCAATTATCTCTGAGACCTGGTCCCAAAGTTCTCTGCCTCATCTTGTAAAGACGCCTTCTATGAAAAGAGCAGCTGCACAGGAAGAGCTAGGATGTTTGGTCTGACAGGAGTATGAAGACTTTGAGCAGCAAGCTGTGATCCTAGTCATAGGGCAAGCACTTGGACATTAGTCCTGCGATTTGATAGCACTTTCAAAGAGGACTGATACATCAGGGTTCACTAGTTGCTCTCAGGGTGTTTTCAGAACCCCTAACCGCTCCTGTTGTTGATCCAGACTGGCACCTTCAGCTGGGCTGGATGGTATAGACAGGGTCCAGGGCCATCTGTCATACTGGAAGCAAATAGTCTGCACACTGTGGGATCAGTCCTCCAAGCAGAGTGTAATGGATGGGGAGGAATGCAGCATAATTTCCCCCTTTTCTCACTGCAACAAGATCATTTTTTAATGAGTGTTTTAACCCTTTTGAATAATGTGACATTAAAGAACAGATACAAACAGGCTTTTTTGTAAGTTTAAATAAAAAACAGGATAAATGTTTATTTTCACAACACCTGAAACATATGCGACTAACACGCATTCCCCAAACATGCAGATACACAACACACACACGTGCACACACACACGCACGCATGCACACACACACACTTAGATTACTAACAGAATAACAAGAAACAAATTAATTGTTTAACTAGTCCTTAAATGGAGGTTGAAAAAGTGTTGCAGGCCCTGTAGGATTCCCTTTTGATTCCTTGATGACAGATGGGAGGTTGGAGGTTTCTGGCTGTTTCAGATGAAATTGTGGCCAAGGTCCTATAGCGAAGAGTTATAATCTTGCAGATAAAACAAATTATCCCCTTTTGACTGCCTGAGCTGACTGCTTTTAGCCGGGTGATCTCTCCATTTGATTCTTTGGTCCCAGACTGCCTTGCTGGGTCCCTTCAGGATTAAGAAGGTATTGATCTCTCTCCAGCCAGTTTCGGTCATGTGATGTCTTACATTGTCCATACGTGGGTTGAAGCCGATGTGATTGATGCACAATGGGGAATGATTGATATCCCATCAACATTCCAGTTATGATTAGCTCACTGAAAGACTTTATCCGACATCCCACCATCATGGGGCCAACAGATCTAGTAGCCATTGTCCTTTAATTCTCTTCCATTGAAATGGTGAGTGGCAGTCAATTAGCATCTGGGAAACACATTTTCATTCAAAGCAGCTTCCCAGATATGCCTGTCCAGAAACCACAACAGAAGTCACTTGGAATCCATTTTGTGAGGGTACAGTGTCCACTATTCCATGTTGCTTTCTTTTTAAAAAATGTACAGTATCCGCTGCCCAATTATCTTTACTGGCATGACATGACAAGAGTCCCCATGATATTTCCAGGCATTCCCTTGCTGACAATATGCTTTGTCGAGTCAACTTCCAGCAACTCTTAAGGTGGTATGTATAACTCCCTGTCACTCATCGTCTTTACTTCAAGTCAACTCATCTTCTATTTGACAGATGGTTTTTGACTTCCTCAGACTCAGCAATTATTTTCTTCATGGCAGCTAAAAATAAATTCAAAATAGGGTCCAGTGTTTCCATCTACTTAAAAGTCGAGCTTATGGATCCTCTGCTAAACTATTCTTAATTTTACTATATATTCTAATACTCTAAATAAATCTTTGAACCAAATAATTCCTATTGATAATGACATCTCTCCCATCAGTGTGATCTGTAACAAAAGACGTAATCAGACGGTTATGTTTTAAACTGTCTCCTTTGATTCAAGGTAAAATGAAGCAATTTGGAGAAGGCAATGTGATCTTCCTTTGGGGCCTGCCTGGAGGCAAGCACACATGACCTCACACCAAGTCTGCCCAGAGACAAACCCATGTGACCTGCCTGTTATGGAGACAGATACTTAAATTGAAACTTATTCAAAGTCAGGTGCAAGTTTTAACAATTTCCAAACTATCTTAAATCTGTGTCCTCTGACTTCTGAACTTCCTGCCAATGGAAACAACTTAACCCCATGTCCTCGAACAAAACAAAAATAATGTTGAATTCAGAGAACAGGATAATCTTTGATCAAAAGACCTGTGAAGCAATGGTTAAAATGGTTTATTTTACAGTGATATGCAGTCCACACTCCAGTGAAAATGCATCATTCATAGATAGAGGAGTTGTGTTCTTGTTGACCTCCGTGACTTTAGGTTTGATCTTCACTATCTGAACTGAAGCAGCCTGCATTGTGTCCGAGTAATTTCACTCTTTTCCAACATTCTTCGATACTCCGACAAGAGGGTTTTTACACCAAGAGGCATGCTCGCAAATTTATGTGCTGTGCAAATTAGTCCTTGAAGAGGTTACAGCGTTATGTGGAAAAAGCTGGTGTGCGCGGCTAAATTGGGCAGCTCTCTCAAAGAGCTGCCACAGGAACCTTGGGCCGAATAGCCTCCCTGCTGTAAGATTCTATGATTCTGGAAACTCCAGAATGACTGAGGAACGTCCAGCTACCAACATGTGTAGTACTCTCCACACTGGTTTATTCAGTTATACCATGAGCACTCATTTCGCATTAAAACATACACCTGTTTTTGGCGTGCACCAAGCTGAAAAACAAGGACCATTCTATGCACGTTCATTCATTGCAATCAGCCATTTGAAGTTCCTTTCATTTTATTTGAACTTGTTTGAGTTAGCCTGTTGGAAGACATTTCAAAACCAACGTCAGAAGCCACAAAGGAGAAAATAGGCTTTTTTTGTTTTATAGAACCTACATCGTATACAGGCATAATTTTATATGATTTGGTAATATGTATAACAAACACACAGACACCGTGTAGAATTAACCACTGTGGAACTCAATGAAGAAGCGGCAATTCCAATTGAAGAAATGGCAGTTCCGATTTTTTTGATTTCCTCTCTGAATATTCTCGTTCTTTGGACTTTAGCTAGTTGCGTTCCATGAGGAAGAGGTTCCGATTCACCGGCGCACAGCAGCATCAGCCGACGTGAAAAGCGGTGGGATTTGGCACTTTGCAAGTACTGGGTGTTTAAAGAGGAGCTGGTTAAATGCCACGCCGTCCCGTTTTGCAACAGCAGG
The DNA here is from genome assembly GCF_964194155.1 of Cetorhinus maximus. Taxonomy (NCBI): domain Eukaryota; kingdom Metazoa; phylum Chordata; class Chondrichthyes; order Lamniformes; family Cetorhinidae; genus Cetorhinus; species Cetorhinus maximus. The sequence continues at coordinate 133,954,245 of NC_135885.1, read as the reverse complement.
CCACCATTTGTGGACGTGAAGAAATGAACTGCTTTGATTATTTTTAATTCAGCACAGTTAAAACAGGTTTCATATCAGAAACACACTGCTCCTTGAAGAGAAAATACATTCTTTTTATTATTTTTACATTTACCACATGATTTTTCGACAAGTTGATTACCATCCTCACCCCAGCAACTAAATATGGCAGGAAAAGAACAATTGTCATAGAACCATCACCTTGTTCTTTCGTCTTAATGATCAAGTAGCTCCTCTTGCTGAAGTACAACAAAAAGTATTCCACAACATAAGCTGTAGCTGTTGTGCAGTTTCCAACCGAGATGCTAAACGTACTAAACACCGAATAACTCAGCTGAAGGAGTGTTAAAGTTGTGGTTTTTTTTTTAGGTAAAGGGCATTTTGGGAACAACACTTTCTAAATTCGCCATTATTACATTACCGAGGCCTCTGAGCCACATGTCATGTAACGTGGTGACTGAGAAGCCTAGTCAAGCATGCACTTTCTCTCATCAGAATGGCTATCGAGCTCCTATTGCTGCGCTCCCCTTGGTATTGTTCTTGACCTCCTCATGGCTTATTATTTCCTATCTTCACTTTGCTACTGTCCAGTTCCTCATCCATCACTTCGGGCTTTCTTGAGGAGAAAAGGCCCGAGTTCTTCCTTGGCAGAAGCTCCCCGTCAGACAGGGCATCCGGGGGCAAATATTTGCGCATGTGTTCTATAGTCTTTAAGTGTGTCTGCTTCTCCTGCTCCATCGTACGGATTAGCAGCTTCATTTTATTCTCTCGGCTCAAGATGCTTTCAATGCTGGCTTCCAGGTTCTGTATCTTGAAGCGAGTGGCCTGTGGAATGAAGGAGAAAGCACCGCTTAGTGACTTATTAATGAGACACCGTGGTAACAGAGGAGGCAGTAGGGCACAGCCCATTTACCAGTGTACAGAGGCCTGTGGGCCTCCAAGTCCAAGTCCGGTGCTAGCACCTTCTTCACCCATTATTGCTTGTCCTTCAATTTGCTTCCATTTCTCTGCTGAAGTGCGGCACCCCTTCGCACCTTCCCTAAGCTGCCATTCTTCAAATGCGGCTTTACCTTGTTGGTTGTCAGGCTGTTTGACCATGGGGGGGAATGGCACCACAATCCAACCTGATCCAGTCTTCACCGGATTCCATATTTAGCAAGGCTCACTGAAGCAGGATCAAAAGATGGTAAACTGACTGATATTACCTCCCTCCCTCCATCTTACCCCACAAGCCCAGGGTCACCTGCAATCAGCCATTGTCAGCACAAATCAATGCTCCATATGGGACCTTATTGTATGGAGCACCCAGCAGTGGTCTGAATCAGAGAATGACACTGTATAGAAGGATGTCATTCGGCCTATCATGCCTATGCTGGTCCTTTAAAAGAGCTATCCAATTAAGCGTCCCACCTCTATTCTTTCCCAATAACCAGGCAATTTTTTTCCCCTTTATCCCATTTTGAAAGTTATTACTGAATCTGTTTCTACAACCCTATCAAGCAGCGAATTCCAGATAATAACAGCTTGCTATGTGAAAAAAGTCTCCTATCTCGCCTCTGGTTCTTTTGCCAATAACCTTAAATCTTTGCTCTCTGTTTACCCCTCTTCTGCTATTGTAAACAATTTCTCTTTGGGCCAAATCCTCTGGTCCTCAGATTGTGGGACACCGGACGTACGACCAAAGATATGTCCGCATGATCCTGGCACGCTGACCTACTTGGGAACTGCCCAGGAAGTTTGAACTTCCAATGGGCAATGCCCCTGCCTCCCGGAGTCTCCACGAATGTCTCCAACTCTGAGTTAGAAGCTTCGGACAGCTCCGCAATACTTAGCTGGATGGTTAATCAGGAAGTGTTAGACAGATTTAAACTTATTCTAATTGCTGGGTGACTCCAGAGCTCACCCCCCCCTAATCACTCACACTGACCTTCCGGCTAACGCCCCCCAACCCCCCCGGCCACCCCCCTCCCTGACTGGCCCTCAACCACCCCTCCCAATCACCCAACTGTAAGTGCGTAGTTTGGATAGGTGGGTGGATGGGTAGGATGGTAAGGTGAGTGGGTGACTGAATTGATGGGTGAATGAGATGGGTAGGTGAATGAGGTGGGTAGGTGTATAGGTCAGTGAGGTGGGTTGGTGTATAGGTGTTTGAGGTGGATAAGGTGGCTAGATGGGTGAGTGGGCAGGTGAGTGAGGTGGGTAGGTGTATAGGTGAGTGAGGTGGGTAGGTGTACAGGTGACTGGGGTGGGTAGGTGAGTGAGGTGGGTAAATGGGTAGGGTGGGAACTATCACCCAACTAATCCCTGACCCTCACCCCCAATTACCCTCCTGATCCCACGCACCTACCCAAATACCCATGGACCTGACTATCCCCGGCCTGATACCCCTCCCAACCACGTGAATGCGCCCCCGTCCCAACCTGACTATCCCTCCTGACCACTCGACTACCCTTCCAACCCAACCCAAGTACCTTCTGACTACCCGACTACCCCCTGACCACCGGACTACCCCCACCGACTAGACCTGCCTAGCCCTGACCTGACCAACACTCCCAATCTGACCTGACTACACCCTGACCCACCTACCCACCTCACCAACCTACCTGCTCTACCCGCTTACCCATTCACTGATCCATTTGGTAACATTCAAAGACTGGACCTTTAAACTTACCATACGGCATCTAGGTGCCAGAAAAAGGGGACTGGTTCTGTCATTCCCAGACTCTACTCCACTTTGACAAAGTTCCCTGATGGATGCTGCTTCCGCATTTCTGGAAAAGCTGGGGTTGGAAGGTCCCAGGAGAAATGCGGAGTAATGTCGCATCCGGAATTTTCAAGCAGAGCGGCTATCCGACAGTGACTGCCTCTCCAAAGAAGATCTGGCCCTTTATTACTCAAGATTCCCAAAATGTTCAACACCTCTACTAAATCTCCCCAATGTCTTCTCTGCTCTCGGGAGAACAATCCTAACTTCTCCAGTATCTCCATGTAACTGAAGACCTGCATCCCTCATACCACAAATTCGGAAAAATCGTTGGGAAGCTGAATTACTTCATAGAAATAATGCAGCAGTGAAATTAAGATGGAGGTAGACTTCGTTTTCCAGCTTCACTTGCTGGCTGCACATGTTGGAAATTCACGGGCATACTGCTTTCCATTTTCACACCGGGGCTGCAGGTGAGCAAGCCTCAAAATACATGTGCTTGGAGCTCATTTTAACTTAATCCAAAACACTCATATAAACCAAGCCTGAAGCTTTCAATTTTTAAGTGCCATTGGGCAAGATCTTTCCCATTGGGCATATGGTTATCACCTCATAGGGTAACTTATATATGTCTTTACCCACTTCCAGGACATATCAGATCTCCTGCGATTTTCCAGTCAGCCAAGCTACTTCGCCATTGGCTTTGGACTCAGAAAATCATCCCTCATAATTCTGTTTTTGCTCCTGGTAGCAAACAGTAACTTCTAGCCTAAGCTTAGCTTGGTTGGTAGCTCCCTCAATTCCTGGGTAGGAAGAATGTACATCAAAATCCCCGTTCTGCATCTTAAACGCTTAACCTGAGCTGCCACTTCAGCGCAGTACTGAGAGGGCTGCACTGTTGGAGCTGCGTCTTTTGGGTGAGATCTTAAACCAATGTCCCTTCTGCCTTTTCAGACTATTAAAAGGATTCTGTGATGCTATTGATGAAGAGGAAGGAGTTTTCCCTATGTCCTGGCTGACATTTATCCTCTACCCACCATTATCAAAGCAAACTAAGCTGGCATTAAACTCAGTTGTTTTTTTTGTGGGATCTTGCCATGTACAAATTGACTGCTACATTGGTCCACTGAAGGCCCACTACACTTCACAAGGAATTCATTGACTGTGAGACTTTTTGGATTCCTGAAGGCAAAATGCACTGCAGGTAGGCAAATTCTTTCCTTCTCTTTCTTTCTTGGAGTTGCCTCCAGCTCCTGCTACTGATGGAAACTTATTGGAGGATGTCTAAAGAGCATTGAGAAATGAGCAGGCTTTTTCAAACAAGGTGTTCAGCATGGAACTGGACATTATTGGCCTAAAACGAATACATAGGAACATAGGACTTAAGGGCAGGAATAGGCCACACAGCCCTTTGAGCCTGCTCCACCATTCAGTAAGATCATGGCTGATCTGGTTGCGTCTCAACTCCACTTTGATCTCCGCATAACTCCCTTGTCTATCAAAAATCTGTCTAACTCTGCCTTGAGTAAATTTAATGATCCAGCCTCCATTGCTTTCTGGGGAACAGAATTCCATATACTAACCACCCTTCGAGAGAAAACAATTCTCCTCACCTCCATCTTAAACGGTAAACCCCTTATTATTAAACATTCTATCAATCCCCTATCTACCCTATCACATCCCCTCAGGATCTTATATGTTTCAAGGAGAAATAGTAATTGAACTATACGCTACTATAAGTATAATATCTTGTCCTTCCCTAGAATTAAGGTATAAAAGAAACTATTAAAGAAACATCAATGTCACAACCATGGGGAAGGAGTAACTTGATCAGTCACTGGAGAACCACATTTAAGGATAAGTTAACCATTCGCAGGTGATTATAGCTATTTCTCTGGCTTCATATTTTGAATAGTTTATTGCTAGTCCCAAGTCATCCATATTGCAGGGTATAGGCATGTTCTGATATATTTTGAGTGAATTTAGTTGGATAATTAATCCAAAAGTTTGAGTGTACTTCATTATTTCCTGTAGACCATAAGACATAGGAGCAGAAATTAGGCCATTCAGCCCATCGAGTCTGCTCCACCATTCAATCATGGCTGATAAGTTTCTCAACCCCATCCTCCTGCCTTCTCCCCGTAACCTTTGATAATTCTCATGTCTGAACCGGAATAAGTTGACAAAATGTTCTACTTCTTCTAATATGCAGAAATCAGCCCAGTGATATTAGGCTTGCTGAGGGTCAGACTACATTCATATCTTACAGATTAATCCTCCGTACAACAAATAACTTTGATAGTACAGATGAATGGGAACCTAAGCCAAACAACTGAATGACAAACGGTAATTGTCACTTTATATTGAGCAGCAACTGCCACGGCAGGATTAATACTTATTTTCATAGAAAAATAAGATATGAAAGTCTGACAGTACGCTACCTGTACAGTAGAAAATATAGCATGACCATCTCACACCCTGAGACACCATCATTTCGTCCTTTTTACGTTTACAGTTATACGATTGAAGCCATTGTTACCTGAAGTTTCTCCAGTAGCTCCATGTTCTGCCTCTTGAGCTGACAATTTGCTCTCTCCAGTTTCTCCAGACGGTCCCCATCATCACAGGGCGATGAACCCTCCACCATCTCATCTTGTAAGACATGGTATTCTACCTCATAGGCATGGAGCTGTTTGGAAATGTCCATCTCAAATACCTGCAATACACCCAGAAATGATTCATTGAAAACAGTGAATAAGGGAGTCACTCCTTTTAAAATTCCCATCAGGAGAAACTAGTTTTGCCCCAGTTTTAAATCTAAAACGGGATTGCGACTTTGCCGCTAGAACTTTGAGACAGCTGATCGTAGAATGATCGCTGTAGCTGATCAAAAAGTGAAGATTAATTTTGTGCGTTCATAACAATGAGGTAATATTGGACAGAATGGTGGGAAAATAACAGTGAGCTCACAATGTTCTATCATAATCAGTGTGGGGAGAAAAGCACCAAGTTGTGGCGAGGGAGAGATTTGTCATGAGTCGCAAATCGCCACAAACTGCTGAAGGATTTGTGGCATTAGCTTGGTGAAAACAGCAGCTCAGTACCAGCCTCCCTGTGAGTTTCAAGAAACTTCAGGATCTGCATCATAAATAGGGACAGATCTCTATGCTGACATTTAGGACTGGTGCCTAATGTCTTAACGACCCTGTTAATGATGTGATTTATGGTCCTGACATGAAACTCAAGTTTGAAGTCCCTGACAGGGAACAACTGAAACTGTGGAGTTGCACAGAAGGAAGCCATTCAGCCCAACCTGCCTGCACCAGTTGTTGGGGGTTACAGAGACAGGGAAGGGCAGGGCTATGAAAGGATTTGAAAACTGGGATGAGAATTATCAAATTGAGGCATTGCCGTGCAAGGAGTCAATGTGGTTACATGTCCTGAAACCAGACTGGAGATGGGAGGAACAGCTTTTCTTAACAGCTCTGGAGATCTTGTACAGGCAGATAATGCCTGGAAGGAGATGGGATGGGAAGATGTTGTGATGCACGGAGATGTTTCTGTGTCTCATGCAGGATACAAATACAGGTTTTGCTGGTATGACATTTCTGGGACATTGGGATTTAGTAACCCTTCCTGGCTAAATTATCTAAGTAAATTTAATGATCCAACCTCCATTGCTTTCTGGGGAACAGAATTCCACATACTAACCACCCTTTCATAACTAATTATGATAGGTTAGGGTAAATGAAAGGGAACATCTTTTTCATACAATGGCTCTTTTGGTTTGGGTTGAATTAGTTAATTTATGGAACACAGTTTGACGTGGTTGCTCACATTCTGTGCCACTGACAATAACGTGCCTTGGGATGGATTGACAGTCAGGCTCTCCCTTGGGAAATGTGGATCATGAACAACCTGCTCAAATATCAGTCAATTGCAAAATTGTTATAACCCTACAGAATCCTGAATAACAGCTTTGTTTCTAAATGTTAGCTATTAGGCTGGACAGCCGCACCAGGAAAAATAAGTCTCTCCAGTGGAGCACAGCTGTTGGCATATAAATGTTGTGTAGAAAGCTGAACTTGACATGTATTAAACAAGCAGTAAAACATACTGAGTAAAAATACTAACCACTGTTGAGAACTACTGTGCCAACAGCATTACTTCGAAGTGATCAACAATGTCATAAACCTTAGTCTCTTTCTGTAACTTGAGGTCAAACACTTTAAGACTAGTCTGTAAATTACAAGTAACATTAGCTTTACGGCTCCCTTGGACAAAGACATGACTATTAACGGCCTTGTATTATCCTACAGAATGATTTATGGAAGCGCATACAATAGATCAGGCTGCACTTATGCCCACAGTATCTTTATTATATCAGAGGCAGACAATGTGATGATAAGACACTAAATTGCTATGAACATTAGGAATGGTATTAAGTTTAAAACTAGTACCCCGCTTGGAGATATTTCAGCAGTTTGGAGTATGTTTGGTTTAAAAAAAATCCAAAATACTTCATTTTCATTACATCATAAACTTCGGTATTCTGTTTTGTCTAATGCAAAGGACAGTTTAAATCATTGATTAGTAAATAATTTTTAGGTGTCAAATAACATGCAGCTAGTGGAAACAAAGGAGATAAAAAGAACATTTTTTTTCAGGTGGAAGGCAGCTGCAATGTGTGACTTGCATAAAACAGGTTGGCAGATAATGGAGATCACAATGATGGATGTATTTGAACTGGACTAACTATGAAATATCCTCTCTATGCCTGACCCTCTACAAAACCTCAGAAGTGCCTCAAAAATGCAAATCCAAGCAATGGCATTAAAAGGTTCACAGTAATGACATGAGTACCTGAACAATAGTTTTCTCCATTTGCGTGTGACTTAGATTCGGAATGGTGGATTTGATGAAATCTACAACGGTCTCAAAGCTGTCACACCGCAGAATTAATGCCTCATGACTGCTCAGCAGGCTGAGGGCCACTTTGAATACCACATCAGTCCCTTGAAGAAACATTATATCTTTTTTTTGGAAAAGGAAAGAGAATACATGTTAGTCTGAATATTTCATTTCTCAAGTCAAAATTCTTAGCTTTTCACTGGTAAACGTAAAGTTTAAAAAGAAACAGTATTGTGCTCTTGAAATAATTCAATAATGTATGATGTTGTTGTGACACATTCGGACCCCAGACAGGTCAGTTCCCCCAAGGAGGTCCAAAGGAGACACTTTTTCAAGCAGCTTACCTGTGGAAAAACTGCATGCTACACAGTTGTGACGGCTTTCCAACAGTATTATTCATCAACTCTGTCAAGCAATACAATCCAGTATGCTGTATAGCTCAAGGGCTGTTCTTAAGAATTCTCCAACACTGTCCCTCAGAGGGGTCAGCTATGGGCCTGTGCTCATAATTGTCCACGTGGTGAATTCTGTTTAAATCTGTTCCCTTGGGCAGTTGCTAGGCGGAGGCAGGACACAATCCCACACTTCCCAAATACAGTGAGGTCTCTGAGTTTATCATAAAGTTTATAATACTCCAGCACTCATTGTATAGAGTGAAGCCTGCCCGATAACGCCAACCAAACTTCATTGGCTAGCCACTCGTGGTGGGAGGAGCTACTGCTTCTGTTACCATGGTTACCACTGTCCCATTCCCCTCCACAAGCCTCCGCCATGGCACGGATACATATAAGCAATGCAGGACAGAGTAAAAACCTCAATTATGTGTACATTTTGCTGTTCAGCATGTTATTTATTCCTCAAGAGTTGAGTCAAATTGAATCAAATATTAAAACTGAAATGGACTCTTTTTAAAATTTCGCCCCCCCCCTCCCTTTTTTGTGTTCGCTGTGCTTAACAGAGGTTCAGGGTCTAGAACGGCAACAACTTTCATTTTCAGCTCCCACTGTCAGATTTCGTGTTGTGAGGTCAAATAAAATAAAGGCCAATCCAGGACAATGTCCCATCACTTTGTCAGAACAATGTGACTAAATCACAAACCTGGAAGGACTACTGCTATGACAGACATTTTTCTTCCTCACACATACCAGTAATGAGATAGGTGTGACTCAGCAATAACACTCTCGCTTCAGAGGCTGTGGGTTCAAGACCCACCCCACAGACTTTCTTTTAACATTTATTCATGGGATGTGGGTGTCACTGGCTAGGCCAGTATTTACTGCCCACCCCTAATTGCCCTTGAGAAGGTGGTGTTGTGATGCCTTCTTGAACCTCTGTAGTCCATGTGTTGTAGAAACACCCACAGTGCTATTAGGGAGGGAGTTCCAGGATTTTGACCAGGTGACAGTGAAGGAACAGTGATATAGTTCAAGGTCAGGATGGCATGTAGCTTGGAGGAGAATTTTCAGGTGGTGGTGTCCCCATTTATCTTTGCCCTTGTTCTTCCAGGTGGTAGAGGTTACAGGTTTGAAAGGTGATGTCGAAGGAGCCTTGGTGAGTTGCAGCAGTATATCTTGTAGATGGTACACACTACTGACACTGTGCGTCAGTGATGGAGGGAGTGGATGTTGAAGGTAATGGATAGGGTGCCAATCAAGCAGGCTGCTTTGATCTGGATGGTGTCGACCTTCCTGAGTGTTGTTGGAGCTGCATTCAACCGAGCAAGTGGAGAATATTCCATCACACTCTTGACATGTGAGTTGTAGTTAGTGAACAGGCTTTGGAGAGTCAGGAGGTGAGTTACTCTGCACAGAATACCTAGCCTCTGACCTGCTCTTGTAGCCACAGTATTTATACAGCTGATCCAGTTTAGTTTCTGGTCAATGATAATCCCCGGGATGTTGATAGTGGGGAATTCAGTGGTAGTAATGTTCTTGATTATCAAGGGGAGATGGTTAGGTTCTCTTTTATTAGAGATGGTCATTGCCTGGCACTTGTGTGGCATGAATGTAACTTGCCGCTGATCAGCCCAAACCTGAATATTGTCCAGGTTTTGCTGCATATGGACATGGACTGCTTCAGTATTTGAGGAGTCGCAAATGGTGACGAACATTCTGCAATCACCCTTGAACATACGAAATAGGAGCAGAAGTAGGCCATTAGGCCCTTCGAGTTTGCTCCACCATTCAATAAGATCATGATTGATCTGTCTGTGTTTTCAATTCCACATTCCCACCTACCCCCAATAATCTTTGATTCCCTCGCCTAACAAGAATCTATCCACCTCCATCTTAAAAAATATTCAATGACCCGCCTCCTCTGCCTTCTGAAGCAGGCTGTTCCAAAGTCGCACAACCTTCTGAGGTAAAAATTTTCTCCTCATCTCTGCCCTAAAGGGGCGCCCCCTAACTTTAAAACAGTGCGCCCTAGTTCTGGACTTAACCACAAGAGGAAACCTCCTTTTGACATCCACCTTTTCAGGATCTTATATACTTCAGTCAATTCACCCCTCACTCTTCTAAGCTCCACTGGAAACAAGCCCAGCCTGTCCAACCTTTCCTCATACGACAACACGCTCATTCCAGGCATCAATCTAGTAAACCTCCTCTGATCTGCCTCCAACGCATTTGCATCCTTCCTTAAATTAGGGGACCAAAACTGCACACAATATTCAAGATGTGGTCTCACTAATGCCCTATATAACTGAAGCAAAACATCCTTACTTTTATGTTCAATTCCTCTCGTAATAAAGGATAGCATTCCATTAGCCTTCTTAATTACTTGCTGTGTCTGCATACTAACTTTTTGTGACTCGTACTAGAACACCCAGATCCCTCTGCACCTTGGAATTCTGCAGTCATTGTCCGTTTAAATAATACTCTGCTTTTTTATTCTTTCTGCCAAAGTGAACAACTTCATATTTTCCCACATTATGCTCCATCTGCCAGATTTTTGACCACTCACTCAACCAATCGATATCTGGGTGTCTGCAACATCCTTATGTCCCCTTCACAACATAATTTCCTACCTATCTTTGTGTCATCTGAACATTTAGCTACCATGCCTTCACTCCCCTCATCTAAGTCATTGATATGCATTGTAAAATGTTGAGGCCCCAGCACAGACTCCTGCAGGACTCCACTTGTCACATCCTGCCAATCAGAAAAAGACCTATTTATGCATACTCTCTGTTTTCTGCCAGCCAACCAATCTTCTATCCAGGCTAATATGTTACCCCCTACACATGAGTCTTTATTTTCCGTAATAACCTTTGATATGGCACCTTTTCAAATGCCTTCTGGAAATCCAAGTATAGTATAAGCTTCCCTTTATCCACAACACATGTTACTTCTTCAAAGAACTCCAATAAATTGGTTAAACATGATTTCCCTTTCACAAAACCATGCTGACTCTTCCCAATTACCCCGAGCTTTTCTAAGTGCCCAGCTGTAACCTCCTTAATGATCGATTTTAACACCTTTCCACGACAGACGTCAAGCTAACTGGCCTATAGTTCCCTGTTTTCTGCCTCCCTCCCTTCTTGAATAGTGCAAATTATATTTGCTACTTACCAGTCTGTTGAAACCTTTCCAGAATTTAGAGAATTTTGGAAAATTAACACCGAAGCATCTACCACCTCATTAGCCACCTCTTTTAAGACCGTAAGATGAAGTCCATCAGGACCCGGAGACTTGTCAGCCCACAGCTCCATCAGTTTGCTCAGTACCATTTCCCTAGTGATTGTAATTTCACCAAGTTCCTCTATCCCTTCCACCTCTTAATTTACAGCTATTACTGGAATGTTTTTTGTATCCTCTAGAGTGAAGAAAGAAGCAAAATATTTGTTCATTTCATTTCAAGGCCATTTCCTTATTATCTACTATTAACTCCCCATTCTCACTCTCTAAAGGACTGACATTCACTTTACTTGCTCTTTTCCTTTTTAAATACCTACAGAAATTCTTTCTATCCTTTTTTATATTTCTAGCTAGCTTCTTCTCGTACTCTAATTTCTTTCTCCTGATTAAACTTTTAGTCATTCTCTGCCGTTCTTTATATTCTGACCAATCATCTGACCTGCCACTCATCTTTGCGCAGTTGTATGCTTTTTCCTTAAGTTTGGTGCTTTCCTTAACTTCTTTCATTAACCACGGATGGTGGGCCCTCCCCTTAGAATTTTTCTTTAAAGTAGGAATATACTTATTCTGAGTATTTTGAAATATTTTAAATATTTGAAGTATTTTAAATGTCTGCCACTGCTTCTCTATTGATCTACCCTCTAGCCTAGTATCCCAGTTCACTTCAGCTAGCTCAGCTTTCATGCCCACATAGTTGTCCTTATTTAAGTTTAAAATACTAGTCTTAGACCCACTCTTCTCCCTTTAAAACTGGATGTAAAATTCAATCACATTGTGGTCACTGCTACCTAGGGGTACCTTTACTCTGAAGTCATTAATAAATCTTGTCACATTACACAATGCCAAGTCTAATATAACTTGCTCTCTGGTTAGCTCCAGTACGTGCTATTCTAAGAAACTACCTCGAAAGCATTCTATGAACTCCTCATCCAAGATATTACTGCCAATCTGATTTTCTAGTTTATATGCAGATTAAAATCACCCATGATTAATGCTGTCCCTTTATCACAAGCACCCAATATTTCTTCTTGTATACTTTGTCCTACATTGTGGTTGCTGTTGGGGGCATGTAGACCACTCCCACTGGTGATTTATTTCCCCTACTATTCCTCATCTCCACCCAAACTGATTCTACATCCTGATCTCTAGAACCAAGGTAATCTCTAACTATTGCACCAATGCCACACTTTATTAACAATGCTATCCTTCCACCTTTATCTAGCTTCCTATTCTTCATGATTGTCATATACCCATCAATATTCAGGACCCAATCCTTGTCATCCTACAGCCACATCTCCACAATGGCTATCAGATCATATTTATTTACTTCAATGTGCGCTATCAATTCATTTACTTTGTTATGAATGCTACATGCATTCAGATACAGAGCCTTCAGTTTTAACTTTTTGCTATCTTTGTAACATCTTGTCTTTGACTGTTGGTGTATTCTTAGGTTTTTTTCTCTCTGTCCCTTCCTGGCATTCTGACCCTCATTTCCTATATTACAATTTTGCTCTCCTGCCTTGACTCTACCCCTTGATTTGCTATATCTACCTCAGCTTGATCCCTCACCTTCCCCCCCGCCCCCAGATTAATAGTTTAAAGCCCTTTCTACTCTCCTAGTTATGCAGCTCGGTAAACACTGGTCCTAGCATGGTTCAGGTATAGACCGTCCCAACAGCACAGCCCCAACTTTCCCCGGCACTGGTGCCAGTGCCCCACGAACCAGAACCCACTTCTCCCACACCAGTTTTTGAGCCACGCATTTGTCTCTCTAATTGTATTTGCCCTAAGCCAATTTGCATGTGGTTCAGGTAATAATCGAGAGATTATTTTTGAGTTTTTACTTCTTAATTTGGTATCTATCGCCTCATACTGACTATGCAGAACCTCTTGTCTTGCCTATGTCGTTGGTACCTACATGGACCACGACAACTGGATCCTCCCCTTTCCTCTGCAAGTTCCTCTCCAGCCCAGAGCAGATGTCCCGAACGCTGGCACCGGGCAGACAACATAGCTGTCTGGACTCTTGCTCTTTCTCACAGAGAACAGTGTCAATCCTCCTCACTATACTTCCCCTGCTACATCTACTTTCCTGTTTGCTCCCCTGGCTTGAATAGCTTCCTGCACCATGGTGCCATTGCCAGTCTGCTCATCCACCTTGCAGGCCTCACTTCTATCCTCACAGGTTATGAACACCTCAAACCTGTCTGACAGTTTAAAGTCTGAGGCTCCTCCACTACTCTCTGCTCAGTCCCTTTACTGCCTCACTCATGGTCACATCCTCCTGTCCCTCACTGCTGACCACAACATAGGATCCTAATCTATGGGGTGTGACCGTCTTCTGTAACAAAGTGTCCAGGTATTTCTCACCCTCCCTTATGTTGTGCAGAGTCTGCAGTTCGGCTTCCAGATCAATAACCCTGATCTGGAATTCCTCTAGCTGCTTACACTTTCCGCAAGTATGTTTGTCATGGATCACCTTGGCATCCAAAAGCTTCCACATTCCACAGCTGCAACATAACAGCTACCCTGCCATTGTTACTTATGTCATTTAGTTAACCTAATTTAATTACCTTCTTAATTAACTTAGAATAATCCCTATGTATCCCATACCTTTTCCCCCATTCACTGAATTCCCATGTGAACCTAATTTGCTACTCATTTGGTGTCCGTCTCACTCAGGCTTAGTCTCCTATCTCCTCGCGTCCACCTTACTGAGTGTGGAGGTGTCAGCTGTGGCTCAGTTCATAGCACCCTCGCCTTTGAATCAGAAGGTTGTGGGTTCATGTCCCACTCCCAGAAACCAAGAACTGTGAATGTACTCGAAAGAGTCACAATCTGTGACTGTTGATAACTCGAAAGAGTTACTGATTGTGTGGTTTGAAAAACCTGGATCTTCTATAGACTCTCTGATGAGTAGCTAGCTGGTTTAGCTGCCTGCTATATAGTAATTAACACCAATTAAACCAACTGCTTTCAGTTGATTGACAGAATCAACTACCAGGCACTTCCCTGTTTAACAAGCTATTCTAACTTACTTGAAGGTTGTTAGTTCTATCTCAGCACTTGATTCTTAATTTATATTTAAACCTGAAAAAGACTTACCACGTGAACCTAATTCGCTACTCACTTGGTCTCCGTCGCAATCAGATGTAGTCTCCTGTCTCCTTGTGTGCCCCTTGCTCCCCAAATCCCCACTCCTGACCTTATAATGGAGGGAAGGTCATTGATGAAACAGCTGAAAATGGTTGGGCCTAGGACACTACTCTGAGGAACTTGAGTACATAATTACAGGCTGACACTCTAGTGCAGAACTGTGGGAGGTGCTGTCTTCCAGATGAAACATTAAACCGAGGCCCTGTCTGCTTGCTTAAATGGGTGTAAAAGGGCCCAAGGCACTATTTTAAAGAGCAGCAGAGAAATACTACCCGGTGCCCAAGTCAATATTTATCATTTAACCAAAATCACTACAGCAGATTATCTGATCACTATCACTTTGCTGACTGTGAGACCTTGCTATGTGCAAATCGGCTGCTGCATTATAACAGTGATGGTACATCAAAAGTACCATTGACTGTAAAACACTTCTGGAGGGTCTGAGGTTGCGAAAGGTGTTATATAAATTCAAACTCTTTCTTTCCTCACCAATTTAATGTAATTTACGTGAAGTTAGGAGCTGTTAGAGGTCATTCAAACATTGTTGCCTGTGTTCTAAGTCGCACCAAGTCCTGCTCATCCATCTTTCCTGTGCTCGCTGATCCACAACGGCACCTGCTCAGGCAACATCTTGATTTTAAAATTCTCATCCTTGCTTTTCAAATTTCTCCATGGCCTCGCTCCTTCCTATCTCTGTAATCTCCTCCAGCCCCACAACCTTCTGGGATATCTGCTCTCTAATTCTGGCCTTTGGAGCCTCCCTGATTTTAAACTGGTGATCGTGACTTCAGCTGCCAAGAAGCTTATCTTGGGAACTCCTTCCCTCAACTACTCCACCTCTCTACATCGCTTTCCTCTTTCAAGAAGCTCTTTAAAGCCTACATATTTGATCAAGCTTTTGGCCATTTGCCCTAATATCACCTTATGCGGCTCGATGTCAAATTTTGCTTTATAATGGTTCTGTGAAGCACCTTGGGGTGTTTTATTATGTTAAAGCCGCAATATAAATATGAGTTGTTGCTCGAAAGGGAGGGGCTATTTCACCACTTAACCATTTTCCATTGTGGTAATAGACTGTGTTGCATGCAGGGCTCAGATCCATCCTTTGTACAGTTACAGGTCTGACAGTTTCAAACTGAGCTGTTAGCAAGTTCCACATGCTACAGGAGGCAAGGAATGGGAATGGAGAAAAGGATACATTTTTGTATGGAATTCAGCTAGGTGGGGTAGGAGAATGGGGATTTGAGGAGAATACATATTCAGTGGTTAGCTATTGGAATAAGGGCACTTATAATAAATTTCCCACAGAAGATTAGGTAGTTGTAATGGAGTCCATGCCTAGAGTGATGGTACATGGCCTCTGGAAAGACTGAGCTCGATGGGCTGACTAGCCTTTTCTTAATCCAAGCCTGCTTGTGCTGAAGGAAAGCATCACCCAAATTCTTGTCCCGATGTCAGCTATAAAATTCTGAGCATGAAGACCATACTTACCAAAGACCCTGGCTACAAATCCCAATGGGAACTGGGAGGCGAAAAAGGTGAGGAACCATGGGGCTGCGTATAGGCTGGGGCTGACCTCATTGTCTTCCAGGTGGTTGTACAAATCCCGGTGATAGTCATGCAGAAGTCTTGACAACTGGTACATCTGAATCTGCCCAAAGCACAAAGTGTTTTCAGTATGTTTTCAGCAGACAGCACACACATCTTCCTGCAATTCTGTGCTGAGCCGAGTTACAGGCTCACAAATCTGAACACGCACGTAATGTGAACTAAAATACCTCCCGCTGGCATTTCTGCATTTATATGGATATTGATGCATAGAATTTAAAAGTTTTAACTTTTACACCGTTACTTCCAAACCAAAGGGATTGGACTGGCTGAAAGGTTTCACACTGACTAACATGAAAGAGTGGGTTAATAATTACAATGATCGCTACGCAAAATATATTCTAGAAATTTCCGCTGCTGCCTCTGCTTTCGGTACTTCACAATTTTGCTCAGGTTTACAAGATCACAGTTCTCCCAGTTTGTTAGTGCCAGCGCTACATTGGCCTCAGTGCCCCCAAGGTCATCCAAACAAGGATTCCCATGGCTGGTCAGCACCCGGTGACCATTGCTGAAAGCGCACAAGGGCAGCATTGGGCTCGACTCTGGCACCCAACCCTCTCCTTCCCTCCCCCTTCTCCCACTCACCCCTGCCCACCCCATGGAGAATAGTCTACCAACACTCTAAGCTGGCTCTACACAGCAAGGATGACCACTCTGGCAGAGTACTGGAGGACAGCCTGTGCTAATGATGACTCTACACCAGGAACATATCAACAAGGGAGAAACACAAATAGTCAAGGAGAAACACCCCCAGGTAAACAGATATGAAGGGTGAACCACAGAGCAGGGCATGGGTCGAGGGAGGGCTTATTATGCAAATGAATCAGATTCTTTTGTTAAAAAGTTATTTAAAATGCATTTCAGTTTAAAAGTTTTGGTGGGCTCTATTAACAGAACATCTAATACAGAACGTAAGTACAAATGGCTGTAAGTGAGACTGGAAAATCATGTAGAGGGGTCCAAGTCTGGGTTTGGAAAGCCTGAAGATTGTAGGAGCAAGAGGAAGGCTGAGAGGGCTAAAAACTCCCACACTTTCGACATCGTGGGAATGCACTGGTAGGAAAAAGGGCACTCCGTCTTCATTTCAGCATAACGGTGATATACAGAGGAGGCGGCCGCACATCAGGAAGTCGAGGCTGCTTTACAGCTGAAGGGGATCTAAGTGCTTCTGGCAAAAAAAAAATGACAAGGCTGCCTTCTACCCAGGCCAAAGCCTTGTTATTGAGTGTGGAACATCTGGAGATGGGTGTCTCTGATGGCCATGGGTCCAATGAGGTCTCAGCCACACTCTTGATACTGATGGTAGCTCCAGTGCTTCCCTGTTGCTCCCGCTGTCTGGGGATCAGCATTGCTCACGCTGTTCACACAGTGAGGGCTGCAGTGTCCTAAGTTCTCACCTCAAAAACTCCCCTGCCCTCTCTAATTGGACGGCAAACCACGATCTACTCTAAATTGCGGGACTGACATATGAAGAGAGATTGAGTCGGTTAGGATTATATTCGCTGGAGTTCAGGAGAATGAGGGGGGATCTCATAGAAACCTATAAAATTCTAACAGGACTAGACAGGGTAGATGCAGGAAGGATGTTCCCGATGGTGGGGGAATCCAGAACCAGGACTCACAGTCTGAGGATACGGGGTAGACCATTTAGGACTGAGATGAGGCGAAATTTCTTCACCCAGAGAGTGGTGAGCCTGTGGAATTCGCTACCACAAAAAGTAGTTGAAGCCAAAACATTGTATGTTTTCAAGAAGGAGTTAGATATAGCCCTTGGGGCGAAAGGGATCAAAGGATAGGGGGAGAAAGTGGGAGCAGGCTACTGAGTTGGATGATCAGCCATGATCATAAGGAATGGGGGAGCAGGCTCGAAGGGCCGAATGGGCCACTCCTGCTCCTATTTTCTATGTTTCTATGTAAAATTCAGCTGGAAGGGGCGCTGTCACCTCGAGCAGGCTCACAACTTGGAAATGACCCTGACGTAAGGTTCCCGACACTTGTGGCAAAATTCAGTCCGCTCTATCTGTGGCACTGAAGATAAATGAGATATAGGAGAGAGAGGTAGGACAAACACAGAGCAGCTAATCCCTAACAAAAACAAAAATACCTGGAAAAACTCAGCAGGTCTGACAGCATCTGCGGAGAGGAATACAGTTAACGTTTCGAGTCCGAATGACTCTTCATCAGAACTAAGAAAAAATAGAAAAGAGGTGAAATATAAGCTGGTTTAAGGGGGGGTGGGACAGGTAAAGCTTGATAGAGGGCCAGTGATAGGTGGAGATTGCCAAAAGATGTCATAGACAAAAGGACAAAGAGGTGTTGACGGTGGTGATATTAGCTAAGGAATGTGCTAATGGTGACATTAAGGGTAGAAAGCAGGACGAGCAAGGTACAGATAGCCCTAGTGGGGGTGGGGTGGGGTGGGGGGAAGGGATCGAAATAGATTAAAAGGTAGAGATAAAACAATGAATGGAAATACATTTAAAAATAATGGAAATAGGTGGGAAAAGATGAATATATATAAATTATTGGAAAAAAAGGGGGACCGGAAAGGGGGTGGGGATGGAGGAGAGAGTTCATGATCTAAAGTTGTTGAACTCAATATTCAGTTCGGAAGGCTGTAAAGTGCCTAGTCAGAAGATGAGGTGCTGTTCCTCCAGTTTGTGTTGAGCTTCACTGGAACATTGCAACAGGCCAAGGACAGACATGTGGGCATGACAGCAGGGTGGAGTGTTGAAATGGCAAGCGACAGGGAGGTCTGGGTCATGCTTGCGGACAGACCGAAGGTGTTCTGCAAAGCGGTCACCCAGTCTGCGTTTGGTCTCTCCGATGTAGAGCTAATCCCTCCTGTTTTCGGATTCCTACCCAATGTGAAAGTGCTTTCATGACTAGTAGAAATTAATAATTTTGCTGGCCAGATGTTTCAAGCGGAATCAAACCACAAAGCATCATTTAAAATATAAACCTTTCCTTGGCCACAATAAAAATTGTTCCAAGGTGGAAGGTGACAGTGAAATGTTTTCTAAACTCTGTTTGAATCAATTTATTGCTTTTGGTAGGTCAGAACAAATAAAGTCGCCTGCTAGAATGTTCCTAATCTTACAGTATAATTCTTCTAACGCCTGAAAGTCATTGAATCATTCAAAATCGAAAATTATGAAAATAACAGGATCGGCTGAGGTCTTTTAGATGGGAAGTGTATAAGTAGAAAACCCTCCTACAGTGAAATTTGCCCCAATCTTTAACTTTTAATAAAGTACCCAACATATTTGAAATCTTGTTTTAAGCCAGGCTCCCAAGACTAAAGGAATCATTTACTCTGTTGCAATGGCATTCACTATTGCAGCTTTAAACGTAATTACTTTCAATTGAACGGATCCCACAGTACCGATGCTGAATTTATTTTTGCCCACTACAGTTGCAATGAATTGTGAAGACACAAGGTATAATTCTACAATATATAGAGTATTCTGCCCACCTATGCAGCTCAAGCAAAGCCATTTAGCCTCATACATACACTTGTTGTGACTAAGTTCCTCGCCAGGAAGCATGAGAGGGTCCTTGAGAGGATGCAATGGAGATTCGCTAAAATGGTTCCAGGGATGAGGGATTTAAGCTACAAGGTTAGATTATAGTAGCTGGTGTTGTTTTCCTTGAAGAAAAAGAGGTTAAGGGGAGAATTGATAGCGGTGTAGAAAATAATGACAGACGTTGGCTGTAAAGCACTTTGGGACATCTTGAGGCTGTGAAAGGTGCTATATAAATACAAGTCTGTCTTTCTTTCTATTGAAGGGACTGTCTCAGATTTTTCTGATGGCACTAAATCAGGAAGGGGGGGATTAGAGGGGATAATGAATTCTGACAAGTATTGTGACAGGTTGCAGATGGGCATAAATAAGCTAATAGGACGGGTGGTTAGGTGGAAGATGCAGTTCTGTGTAGAGAAGTGTGATAGAGACATTCATGACACAGGAGGATGACATTTGGCCCATTGAGTTCATGCCAGCTCCCCATGGGGCAATCCACAGTCAGTCCCACTCCCCCACTTGAGCCCTGCCGACCTGTGAGTTTATTTCCTTCAAGAGCCTAACAGCGCCTTCCAGGTCTTTATCACTCACTGCGTAAAATAGTTCTTCCTCACATTCCCTCTGCATAGCTGGCCCAAAATCTTAAATGCGTGTCCCCCTAGCCTTTGTACCATCAGCTTTTTGGAAGAGCTTTTCCTTGTCTACTTTATCTAAGCCTGCCATGATCTTGTGTGCCTTTACCAAATCTTCCCTCAATTTCCTTTCCTCCAAGGAGAACAACCCCAGTCTTTCTAACTTAACCTTGTAACTAAGCCAACCACCCCCTCCTCCCCCACCATCCCTGGAACCATTCTGCAAAATTTTTTTGGAAAACATTTTTGAAGTAAAAATACAATACAAATACAGAGATTATGAAAGGCAATAAAACTGGCATTCATAAAATACAAAGACAAGGAGATAAATTGAATGTGTACAGCACCATACGTTGCAACTATAGCACTGTGTACAGTTTGGGCTCCATTATAGAAAGGATATAAAAGCAACGTTAAAGGTGCAGTGCAGATTCACCATTATGCTAACAAGGATGAGAGGTCCCAGTTATGAAGGAAAGTTTTGAAAAACTTGGGCTTTTCTGCAGCGAAAGTGGAAAGGGTTACGAAATGACCTGATAGAGGCCCTCATTATTACGAGGGGTTACAATAAGGTCCTGTTCCCAAATCCATGTATAACAACTACTGTGGATGGTCTGCGAGCCTCAGACCCATGCGTAAACATCAAGGGGGGTGGGTACAGTTGGGCAGCCTGTTTCATACCACATCCAAAGTGTCTGGAAAATCTGGGAGGTTTTAAAAACGGGCTCCCAAATCACTGCGGAATGGACGCAGACCAATCACACTGTGTCCTTACCGGTATGATATGCAGCAGGGCAAAGTTCTGAAGCACAAGGGTAAATTTGAAAGGCCGAGCTGACAGGATTCCCCTGTCGAGGTAGATCTGAAAAGCTGCGCTGCAGACAGGCAACAGGGCTGGCTGTAAAATCTGCTTCGGCAGCAGCTTCTCTTCAGCCCTTACCCAGCCCGTCGTTTCAGGAAAATGATGGAAGAGCTGAACCAAAGCCGGCAGCAATAATCAGAGGTAAAAAGATCAGCCTACAGCTGTGAAATTATTTACGCTCATGCAATCCATCAAGAGGAACGGGTCCCAAAATGTAAAATACTGTGGGTCACGGATGGTCCTATTCAAATCTCACACTGGATCTGAAGCACGACCATATATCTCCTTTATATCTCCAGGCCAGTTAATCCTATTGAACAGTATTTCACAAAATGTGCCTAATAAATAACCCCATGGCTTCACCTAATGGACTCTGTCTTTTAAAAATGTTAGCCCCATGTATCACCCCGTGGCATTGCTCATCTTAAGGCAGACTTCCATTTTAACCCCATCGAGGCAGAGGGCATGTTTAACTACTGGACCTTATTATTCTGGCAAACTGCCGGGAGGTCAGCGGGAAGCAGCTGCTCAGCCATTAAGATCGGGCTGGTCAAGGGAACGTTCTCCAGTTCTAAGTGAAGCAGATACATTAGCCGGACAGAGTCTGGGAACTTTGTGCCAAGTAACCCACCTCCTGACTCCCCAAAGCCTGTCCACCATTTACAAGGCACAAGTCAGGAGTGTGATGGGATAACTCCCACTTGCCTGGAGGAGTGCAGCTCCAACAACACTCAAGAAGCTCAACACCATCCAGGATAAAGCAGCCCTCTTGATGCCCCACCACCCCACCCATCCACAACCTGAAAGATTCCACCAGTGGCACACAGTGACAACAGTGTGTACCATCTACAAAATGCACTGCAGCAACTCACCAAGGCTCCTTTGACACCACCTTCCAACCTGCGACCTCTACAATCTAGAAGGGCATGGGCTCCAAACTCATGGGAATACCACCATCTGTAAGTTTCCCTCCAAGCCACTCACCATCCTGAATTGGAAGTACATCGCTATTCCTTTGCTGTTGCTGGGTCAAATCCTGGAACTCCCTTCCTAACAGCACTGTGGGTGTACCTATGGCACATGGACTGCAGCGGTTCATGAAGGCAGCTCACCACCACCTTGTCAAGGGCAAGTAGGATTGGGCAATAAATGCCAGCTTAGCCAACAATGCCCACATCCCAAGAATGAATAAAAGAAAATAATCTGGGGGTAAGGGGTTAGGGGGCAGAGTCGGGATTATTTCGGTGCATCGTTTTCAATGTATAATCTAACCAGTTTTAGTGTGTTTTATGTCAACGGACAACAAATAGGCAAAGGATGAGTGTTATTTGTTTTAAGCTATGCCTTTCACTGTCTTAACACAAGGTTCATGTGCACTGCCTGAACTTTGATCATAATGCAGAACTGTTCAATTGGCCATCTGCTCCTGAAGTTAACTTTTGGAAAATAAATGACTAAATTGCAAAAAAGTTTGAAAATAAACATGCCATTATAAACCAGGAGCCTTTTGTTTTACATTGTAACCCTTATTTCCAATGAATTGGTGCTCAAGTATGGGGAGATTTCATCGAGGTGTTCCAAATTATGAGGGATTTTGATAAGGTAGGCGAGGTGAGGTGAAGCCACAGGCAAGAGGTCAGTGTCCAGAGGACACAGATTTAAGATAATCAGCAAGATAGCCAGGATGAGGAGAATATTTATTTTACACAACAAACTGCTATGATCTGGATTGCACTGCCTGAAAGGGTGGTGGAAGCAGATTCAATCAATAACGTCCAATTGGACATTGGATGTGTACATGAAAAGGAAATTGTAGGGCTATGGGGAAAGAACAGTGGGACTAATTGGATAGCTCTTTCAGAGAACTGGCATAGACACGAAGGGCTGAATGGCCTCCTTCTAAACCAGTACGAACTTCATCATGACTGCAAATGATGACGGCTGAATAGGTGATAGAATTTTACTGTGGCTCAGCCTGAGACTGAGTGCTGCCAGTCGGTTTTGTACGTCTTGTTCAGACCCCTCTGAGTCTTATAGAAAATTACAGTAATCTTTTTTGAAATCCTTCCATAGTTTTACGTCTCCTATTTCTGTAGCTGCTTCCAGCCCTATAACACACCCAAACGCCTTGTTCCTTTGACTCCATCCTCTTGTGCCTTCCCCTCTTCCTCTACCATTGGCAGTCAGGCCATCAGCTATCTATGTCCCAAAGGCTGGAACTTGGCCTCAATTCTTTCACCTCCCTGTCCTCCATTATGACGCTCCTTAAATCCAAGCCCTTTGACCAAGCTTTTTGTTTCTCCACACCCCCTTCTCGATCTCTCAGCCAGAATCCATTTCCCTTGTGCCTTAATGAAGCACCTTGGGACTTTTTTTTTAGGTTAAAGGCACTATCTAATTTCTCACTCTGGTTGTAGTAGTGGTAAAGGGAATCCATTAAACTGAGAAAAACACAAGATTCAGTGTTCTTCCACTGACCCACATGAACAGAGTAAATGTAGCTGCTGAGAATTTTCTTATGGGGGTGTGGCGAGTGGCCATTGAGTTCTTCCAAACGGCCTTCATCACTTGGGTGGAATATTGGCAGAAAGTCGATTTACCCAGTTTATTCGTCAGCCACCGAGGCAATTCCAGGAGAGAGAATTCCTGTCAAAGACCTTTAACATATAATCCAGTAAACCTACTCCTCATTAGCCAAAGGCAACCTCAGCAATAGAGTGACCTTCAAACAAATTGCTATTTCCCTCTAAGCTGCAGTGAAATGAGGAACCATAATACGATAGGATTAGTCATGTGGTGCAGCACTGCCACACATGGTTCAGCCGGGGTGTCTGAGATTCAGGAAGTCATTATTAAATTAATCTTCCTGAAACAGAAAATACTCCTGTACATATGCACTACTTAAACCTTCACATCAAAATAACATTGGTCCCCTCGCTGCTTATCACCTGAGCAATGAAGCCATTCTTGTATCAGGCTTGTATGCCTCTGATAAAGGCTCCAGATCTGTTGTAAGTTGACGTAACGCAAATGGAAGAGCTCTCTGCCCAGTGACACATCAGAAAACCAAGGTGATGCTGATGAACTGCTCAAGCTTCACCCTCACAGCTGCCCCCTGAACCCTGCAACATGACAGTCCTTCACATCACACTGCCATCTGGGAGCTCGGAAAGAGGCAGCCGACGTCTGCTGCCCTCCCTCTGCACCACCCTCTGCTGCAGGAAGTGAAATAGAATTGATTTCACTGGGTTGCCAAGTTCACGATGTGGATTACTCTGAATAATGGATGTCCTCCTTTTATTATCTTGCTCATTTATAATCTCCAGAGCCACAGTGAGCACAGTCACTTTGCTCCTGACAGTCTCATTATGTGCCTCTGCTGATAACCGCATGTGCCTGCCTGGGTGACACTGAGTCACAAGGCTGTGCTCACATTACCAGACCAATTTTTCATCTCATGCTGCTTTTCTCCTTGGCTGAATTTCACGATAGAGAAAAGAAAGCTGAGGAGCGTCCAAAGGAAACTGCGATTTCGGATCGTCTAAAGGTAATTGAGTTAGTGCAACTGTAGCCCACTGCTTTTGTCATTTTATATATCCTTCCAAAATTCCTGCAGATCATTACTGCCCAGGCTTCTTCCAGTAGCTCTTTTCTCCTTCTTCTTAGGCAGTCCCTAGGGATTAAGGATGACTTGGTTCCGTTCCAGTTCCATGGGTTCTGAGATGGCTCATAAGTCCAATGTGCGATCTCCAGACTCAGCCACATGTGGGGCAGGTGGTGCCTGCAGGGTCCGGCAGATAAGTTTTTTGGAGGTTTGTGCTCATGTTTTAACTTTGCCTCTGCACATTCCCATCAAAATCTCTCAATGTGTTTGGTATCTTCCCGAATGAGCCTTCTCCATTTTGGCCAGTGTCTCCCATGAGTTGGTGGGGATGTTTGATCTCTTCAGAGATGCTTTGAGAACATTCCTGAAGCATTTCCACTGTCATCCAGAGAGTCTCCTGCTATGAGATGAGTTCTGAGTAGAGCAGTTACTTCAAGAGTCTGGGGCCAGGCATGTGAATGACATGCCCTGCCCGGAGGAGCTGGTTTTGAGTAATTAGTAGCTTGATGCTAGGCAGGTTGGCTTGAGAGGACACTGATATTGGACTGCCTTCCTTGCCACAGGATTTGGAGGATCTTGTGAAGGCTGGTGGTACTTCTCCAAGCTTTGAGGTGCCTGCTGCGGATTGTCCAAGTCTCTGAAGCAGTTTGGAGTGCGGGGATCACTGCTGCCTGGTAAACCATGACCTTAAGAATCAGGTTTGAGACCCTGTCCTCAAAATACTCTTTTCCTCAGTCGGCTGAAGGCTGCACTGGTACATTGGAGGCAATGATGAATTCTCTCGTCTGAGTCTGCTTTCATTGAGAGGAGGCTCCCAAGATACAGAAAATGGTCCACATTTTCCAGGATCTCGTCACTGATTTTAATTGGCGGGGGCAGTGTTGTGCTGTGGGAGCTGGCTTGAAGAGGACCTTAGTTTTCCTGATGTTTAGTGAAAGGCCCATTATCTCATTTACTTCAGAGAAAGAGTCAACAATGATAATCTAACTTCTTTAGTGATGGTGTATCTGCAGATTTGATCTCTCTTGCCTTTGTGGTGCTTTAGTGCAACATGTATCAGTTTTTTAATAAGTAGTGAACAACAATTCACGTCTAATTTGAACGCAGAGCCACCTCTTTGTACTGACTGAGTTGAGAAGCACACTTACCACATTTTGAATTCATTTTTCTTCCTTTCCTTTTTTCCCCATTGCATCGCTCCTCAGTTAAAGGTGTAGGTGGGTGCTTAGATCCTGGGACCGTGTGCAAACTGTTCTGCAGCTGTCAATGGGGGACTGGCTGCAGCAGCATCCAGTTGATGTGTCATCTCTCGAGGCTCTGCTCACGTCCTGCAGCAGAGGGCGATGCAGGAGGAGGGCAGCAGACATCGGCTGCCTCTTCCCGTGAATGTTACCAGCACTTCCTCTGACGCAAGACGTCAAGATGTTTAGAGGTCATGGGGCCCAACTTGAACCATTTGTCCGGAGCAACCCAACGCACATTTCACTACGAGAGTTAGTTGTTTCTGAAATGATTCCAGGCTTTTAGGCTCCACCTGAAATGCTGGTGGTTGTCAGTGTGAAGATGCGCATGTTTTGTGAAGAAACGTAGCTATGATTCTGCATTCGCACTTCTTCACTACTCCATTTACATCTCTCTGCCACTACAGTCATACCCCTCTCTATCAAAAGCTCTAAACGAGTGTCTGTCTTCCGTCCATTCATCCAGAGCCGTAAGGTTTTCTATTTGCCTCAGTGTACATTCGCACTTGTTTGATTTTTCTTCGGTATCTACTCTGTAATTATCTGACTCATTCAGTCACAAAAATGATGAAGGACATTTCACCGTGAAACAACATACCCAGTGACACGGCCACCGTGAGATTTCCATGCAGCACTGCTGACCTTAACGAAGTTCGGCTATTTTTCAATGCCAAAGTTGTGCCGAATTATTACTTTAAAAAGACAAACTGCGCACGGAAATGAATAGATCTCATTTTTCAACTGGCGTCCTCACCTCACCATTGCCTGGGCTTTGTCCACATGAGACTGGAATCCCACACTCTCCTTCGACGACAAGCCTGTCGCAAGGCCTTGACGAGGGAGCAAATGGGGATTCACTAGGATGGTACCAGGGATGTGGGGCTTCAGTTATGGGAGAGACTGGAGAAGCTGGGACTGTTCATCTTGGAGCAAAGAGGGTTAAGAGGAAATCTGATAGAGGTGTTCAAAGTCATAAACAGTTTTGACAGTGTAAAAGTAAAGCTCTCTCTGGACTTGGCTGGAAAACTCTTGAATCCCACCTTCCATTGCCACTATCTCTTGCCACAACCACATGGAAAGTAAATGTGATTTTGGAATTAAGGACAAAAGACAGACGAGGAAACCCTGTCACTGGAAGAGTTCAAAATTGGCAAGGAGGAAGCGTTGACTAGACTGTCAGTACTTAAAGTTGACAAGGCACTGGGACTGGATGAGATACATCCAAGGATATTGAAGGAAGTGAGAATAGAAATGGCAGGGACACTGGCCATAATCTTTCAGTCTTCCCTAAACTCCGGGGAGGTGCCAGAGGACAGGAGAACTGCAAACGTTACGCCCTCGTTCAAAAAAAGTTGTAAGGATAAGCCCAGCAATTACAGAGCAGTCAGTTTAATTTCAGTGGTGGGCAAGATTCTAGAAACAATTATTCGGGATAGAATTAGTAGTCACATGGAAAAATATGGGTTGGTAAGGAAGAGCCAGCATGGATTTCTAAAGGGGAAATCGTGTTTAACTAACTTACTGGAGTTTTTTGAAGAGGTAACAGAAAAGGCCGATGAGGGTAATGCTGTTGATGTGGTGTACATGACTTTCAAAAGGCATTTGATACAGTGCCACACAACAAGCTGTGAGAAAAGTTATTGCTCATGGAATAAAAGGGACAATAGCAACATGGATACAAAATTGGCTGAGAAATAGGAAGCAGAGAGTAATGGTCAATGGATATTTTTCAGGCTGCAGGAAGGTTTGTCTGGGATTGGCATTGGGACCCTTGCTTTTCCTGATACATATTTAATGATCTAGATCTTGGTGTGCAGAGGGCAATTTCAAAGTTTGTGGATGATACCCAGCTTGGGAGTGTTGTGAACTGCAAGCAGGGTGGTGTGGAACTTCAAGAGGACATAGACAAATTGGTGGAGTGGGTAGATAGATAGTAGATGAAGTTCAATGCGGAGAAGTATGAAATGATGCATTTTGGTAGGAAGAAAATGGACAGACAATATAAAATAAGGGGTGAAATTTTGAAGGGGATTCAGGAGCACAAGGATCTGGTGTATACATGCATAGATCATTGAAAGTGGCAGGACAGGTAGAGAGAGCAGTTAATAAAGCATATAGTATCCTGGGCTTTATTAATCGAGGCATAGAGTGCAAGAGCAGGGAGGCTGAATTTATATAAAACACTTGTTAGACCTCAGCTAGAGTATTGTGTACAGTTCTGGGTACCACATTATAGGAAGGAGGTGAACACATTGGAGAGAGTGCAGAAGAGGTTTAAAAAATGGTCCCTGGGATGAGAAACTTCAGCTATGAGGATAGATTGGAGAGGCTCGGGCTGTTCTCTCCTTGGAGAGAAGAAGGCTAAGAGGAGATTTGATAGAAATGTTCAAAATCATGAGGGGGCTGGACAGAGTAGATAGAGAGAAGCTGTTCCCACTCGTAAAAGGATCAAAAACGAGAGGGCACAGGATTAAAATGATTTTCAAAAGAAGCAAATGTGACGTGAGGAAAAACCTTTTCACACAGCAAGGTGGTTTGGGTCTGGAATGCACTGCCTGGAAGTGTAGTGGAGGCAAAGTTAATCGAGGCATTCAAGAGGGTATTAGATGATTATTTGAATAGAAACAATGTGCAGGGGTACGGGGAAAAGGCAGGGCAATGACACTAGGTCACAATGCTCATTTGGAGGGCTGGTGTAGACATGATGGGCCGAATGGCCTCCTTCTGTACCATTAAAATTCTGTGATTCTGTGACACCATTATACAAATAGAAGATACATAATGAATAGACTGCCCAACGCCCAACCTTATAAAACTCATATCTATACAGTATGCAAATGATTGAGTATGCAATGAACTCAAGCTGACAACAGGATCTACAGACTTTAGTAGACCTTCCATTTTTATTCTGTAAATTAAGGAGCCCTGCATTTTCCAATGTACTGTAATTATTTGTATACTGAAATGTTCATAATTGTGCAATCCTTTTATTATATTGTACTTAATTTTAATGATTGTTATGAGTTATGATTACTTGTTTTATTACATCATGATAATTTGGCACTTGCACTCATGGTTGTTTTTCAATAAACAAATCGTCCGCCTGTCCATTCATCCATCCGGCCCTCCATCTATCTATCTATCTATCTATCTATGGAGAAACTGTTTTCTGTGGCAGAGGGGTTGGTAGCTGGAGGACACAGATTGAAGGTGATTGCCAAAAGAGTCAGCAGATACATGAGGAAACTTGTTCTATCAGGCAGCAACTTGTTGTGATCTGGAATGCAGTGGCTGAAATGGTGATGGAAGCAGATTCAATATGAACACTTGAAAGATAATGGGATAAATTCTTGAAGAAAAATATTTACAGGGAAGAGGCATGGGAGTGGGATTAATTTGATAGCTCTGTCGACCCCACAGACATGATGGACCAAATGGCCTGCTCTGTGCATGATTCTAATTTGTCATTGTTCACCCTCCACTCCCCCGCTGATTCCGCCAGGGCTGCCTCACTGCCCCTTATTAGGGTATCTGTGCTCTCTCGCTGCTGGGCCAGCCACAGAAGGTGTATCATTGTACGCTGCTGCCCTTCCACTCCCCACACCAACTGTACAATGCAGCCTCACTGCCAGAGTATTCTCTGGACACACGCAATGCTGCAGGACATTCATCACCATTGAGAATAAAAAATAAGCTGTTGATTCAGGTACAACTAGAGAACAAGAATAGGCCACGGGCAAAAAAATTCATAGGCAACATCTCGGATTAATTCATCAACATTAATATAATAAAAACATCCAGTGTATCAAAGCCAATCACATTGCCAGATGGCTAGGAAACATATTTCTGGGGGAAAAAAACTTAAACAGGGAGGTAAGTCACATAGGCCCGGATTTTCACCAAATTCGGTTGACTCAGGGGCCCTTTAAAAATGACGGGTGGGACCCGGCATTCCCGGCCACATTCCTGCTCTGGTCATTTTTGCCAGCGCAGGATAAGTGTGTGGCTATAGCCCACCCACAGGGCAGCATTCCTGCCCTTGTCAGCTCCATTATGGGGGTGGTTAGTTTAAGCGCCAGCCCTCCCCCCACCCCTCCCCCCCCCCACCCCTCCCCCACCCCTCCCTTCTCCAACCCCTTCCCCACCTCTGCAACTTTTGTGGATTTGGGCCCCTTCGGTAAGTATTTGTGGTTCATGGCATCTCATGCCCATAGCAGATATTGGGTGAGTGGCTATGGAGGATACATGAGGGCATGGAGGGGGCATTGGATCTATGAGGAGGCATAGGGCAATGAGCATGGGGTATGAGTGGGCATGGGGAATGGTTGGCGTGTGGGGAGGAGCGAGGGTTGAGGATTTGAGGGCCTTACATTCATCACTGAAATCAGGCCGAAGTCCCAAAAAACAGAGGTAAGCATTCTACCCCGCCAGCCTGGCCAAACGTCCACCTCCCCTGCCGCCCCCAGGCCTGCCTCTGGAGGCAGATCCAACTCCGCCTTGCCCCTCCACCATCTCCTCATAGGAGACACGTTTGCCACATCAGGAATTTTCCCGTCTCAACCTTCCCATCTTTTCCACGAAAATCCAGCCCATTGTCTCTCCAATACACCTCTTCCGACAGCACGGGGATATTGTGCTAGTTATTCTTTGGGAGCAACTTGACTGAAGAACAGAAGGAATAGGGGCAGAATTTGGCCACACAGCCCCTGAAGTCTGCTCTGCCACTCAATAGGACCATGGCTAATCTTCTACCTCAGCTTCACCTCCCTGCCCTACTCCCATATCCCTTGACTCCCTTAGTGTCCAGAAATCTATCAATCTCAGTCTCAAATATATATACTCAACAACTGAGAGAATCCACATCTGCAGTAGAGAATTCCAAAGGTCCCCAACCCTTTGAGTGAAGAAATTTCTCCTCGTCTCAGTTCTAAATAGCCAAACTATGTCATTCTCTGTCATCCTTTTCCTGAGGCCATGCTCCCAGCCAAGGAAAATAGTCTCTCAGCATCTAAGACATCCCTCTGTGTGAGGCTGCAATGTGATGTTGCAACTGGGGAGCCTTCCTGAGTGGCTCCATTCCAGCCAATGGACATGACAACTTCCAACGAGACTCTGCAGCTGCTTCAGATCCTGGGAAAGCACACTACTAGCTGGGTTGCAGAGTATCCGGCCTCCAGCACAGTTTTCCCAGGGCTCCCATGAGGCAGAATGGTGTTCAGGCCATTGAGAATTCCACTGCTGTCAAAACACCCCTTCAGGAGCGGTCTTAATCGACAACGCAATGCAATAGTTGTATAGATAGGTTGGAAAGTCAGGACTATTTTCTTTGGAGAACAGGAGGCTGAGAGGAGATTTGATAGAGGTATTAGAAATCCTGGTGGACCTGGACAGAGTGGATAGGGAAAAGCGTGAATGGAACCAGAACCAGAGGGCGCAGATTTAAGGTGTTTGGCAAAAGGAGCAATGGCGACATGAGAAAAACTTTTTCACGCAGCGAGTGGTTAGGATCTGGAAGGTACTGCCTGAGAGTGTGGTGGAGGCAGGTTCAAAGGGGGCCAACTGGGAATGAGATTGTTATCAGAAAAGGAGGAATTTGCAGGGTTACAGGGAGAAGGTGGGGGAATGGCACGAGGTGAATTGCTCATTCAGAGAACCAGTGCGATGGGCTGAATGGCCTCTTTCTGTGCTGTAACAATTCTGTGGTTCTGTCAGGGACAGCGGGTCAATCTCAAGTGGTTTCCAAAAGCTGAGATAATCAGTGTTTTTCTTTTGAACAAAACTTTGTATTTCTATTAGTTTCCCCCAAAAAACTTGGCCAGTACAGTAGACCTGTCAGCCCCTTTAAGTTAGTTAAATGAGGATGCACTATTATTACAGCTTTATATAAAACCTCATATATACACTCTGCAGTAAAAAAACATTTAGTTGAGTACTTTAATTGTTGAAACCACCTCTGGAATAAAATAAATTTTGATTCTCAAACTGTAGACACTGAAGTTGTGTAGGGCAAGGATCAGGTCACTTTGCCGAATGATTCATCCGGTGAAAGATTGGATAATGTGTAGCAATGGTCTCTCTAAACTGTGCAGCCACCCAGTAACCCAAAAGTCTCCACATTGACCTGTTTAAGTTACCATGTGTGCACGGCCACGCAACAGGATTTAAAACAGTGGCACACATTTAAATAAATCGCTCCCGCACTCCAAAACAAATTAAGAGGGAAGGTTGCTGTGGAGTAGATTTTCCGGTTGAAATTCTATGTCGAGAATCCAAGCTGGGAAAAGGTGATTGTTACAGGTCAACATTGTCTTGGGAATAGACTGACTGCATTGTAATTCAAAACAAAAACGTTGCTTATTAGAAACTAAACGACTCTCAGTACCTGCAATGACATCATGTCGGGCCTGTACTGCTTTCGGAAGCCGAGGTCGTACATCAGGAACTTCAGCATTTCGAAGGCCTGCTCTTCACTCGTGTGCAAAAGGAGGACGCCGGCAACAAAGCTAATGCCCTGGCAGTAGCCCACTTCCTTGTCCAGCAATGAGTAGGCTTTAAGGAGATTAAACAGTGAGAGTTGGCCAGCTCCCAACTGGGCCGAGAAATAGGCATGGGTGGGAAATGTTCTTCCTGTAAGAACATAAGAAAGAAGCAGGGTTATTTTTCTTTCCCGCTGTCTGAGCTGCTGAGTTTTACAGCATAATCTGTTCGTATTTTACTCTTGTTGTCATGGGAAAGGAATCAATTGCATGTCATACTTCTCACTGTAAATGGACAGTGATTATTATTGAGTGCCCCCTGGCAGTTGAAGGTGATATTAATTACTGGCAGAAGCAGAAGGGATTGAACTGGCATCAGGATATCCAAGGAGATTGATAGCAGCACCCCCCCCACCCCGCCCCGCCGCTTTAATTAAAGCAGCAGAGTGGTGCCTTTAGGAGTGTTCTCCTTGTGGAATTCAGCAGATTCCCGACACTGGAGACTATAATACTGTCAGCTCCCACTGCCCCTGAAACTTCACCCTCTGAAAATTAGGCTGAATGCCTCTTGCTTTATTCAACAGGTAGTAGATCCCAATCTCTTGCTCTGATGCCAGAGGATCATTCACAAATGCTGCGGTTGAAGGAGTCATCGGAACATTAGGGAGGCCATTCGGCCCCTCGGGCCTGCTCCACTTTTCAATTAGCTCGTGGGATGATCTTAACTCCATTTACCCAACTTTCCTCCCTACCCTTCAATCCCCTTACCTAATGCAAACCTATTGCGCTCAGTCTTGAAAGCTACAAATATTCACAGCACTCATAGGCTTCTGGGGGAAGAGAATTCCAGATTTCCATTATCTGCTGTGCAAAAATGTGCTTTCTGATTCTGTTCCTGAATGGCCGAGTTCAACTTTTACAATAATGTAGCCAAAACTCCCGACAGCCGGGTGGTGAAGGATAGAATACTAGAGCCCAGTCTACATTCGCGTATAAGCTTTTGTTTACAGAGGCACGCATTGTAAACCGTGCACACTGCCTGCTTCTATATGAGCACAGTTGAGTTCCAATTAATACTCACAATCTGAAGGTCCCGTGCACAATTGATATATGATGACCAAATGTCCTTGATTTCCTTGCCAGAGGAAATTGTATCTCTGTATCTATGCTATTAAGTCTTTTTAACATTTTATGCCCCTTGATCAGTTTGTTCCTCATTCTCCTGTACTCAAGAGAATCTAAGCCAAATGCATGAAACCCACCACCAGAATTTAAAGCTGTAAGTCGCTCTGAATCAGCAGTACATGTCCTGGCAGGCTGGCCCAGTACAGCTACCGAGACCCATCAGAGTAGAACTGGAGGCATCAGACTGGCCTAAGATTGATTGTATGAGCATTTGTTGCGAGCAGTGATTCTTACATGGTACCACCGCCACTATACCGCATTATAAGCAACCGTGGATCAGGCTGAAGGCTGTGGGTTCAAGTCCAAAGACCTGAGCACAAAGTCTTAACTGGCACTTCAATGCAGTACTGAGGGAGTGCTGCACTGTCAGAGGTTAAACCAGGGCCCCGCCTTTCCCTCAGGTGGTCAGGAAGGGAACTCTTGGCACTATTTCAAAGAAAAGCAGGGGAGTTCTTCCCAGTGTCCTGGTCAATATTCATCCCTCAGCCAACATTGCTAAAACACATTACCTGGTCACGTATCTCACTGTCCTCTGTGGGAGTTTGCTGTGCACAAATTGGTTGACACTTTTTCTACATTACAGTAGTGGCTACACTTCGGACTACACTATGGGATGTAGTGCAGTCATGAGCAACTTTCTTTCCTTTTTAGTAAAGCAGCGGGGTATTAAAGGTCCCATGGCTGAACTCAAGGACGCACGGCATTTGAATATAACTTGCCTTTATATAGTGCCTTCAATGCAGTAAAACAACCCAAGGTGCTTCACAGGGGTGTTATCTTATCAAAATTCGGTACCGAGCCACATAAGGAGTTATTAGGGCAGATGACTTAAAGCTTGGTCAAAGAGTTGAGTTTCAAGGAGTGTTTTAAAGGAGAAGGCAAGGTAGAGAGGAGAGGTTTAGGGAGGGAATTTCAGAGCTTGGGGCCTAGGCAATGGAGGCAAGGCCGCCATTGGTGGAGTGGAGATGCTCAAGGGACCAGGATTTGAGGAGCACAGATATCTCGGGGCTGGAGGGGATTACAGAGATAGGGAGGGGCGAGGCCATGGAGGGATTTGAAAACATAGATGAGGGTTTTTTTTCACATGTCCACAAGGGAATGTGTTGGGACAGTCCAGCAGTAAGAAAAGGCAGTAGCAATGAAGAGAATGTTATGTATTATCCAGGAAGATAGAATGAGAAAACAAAAGCCAGAAGGGTGAAAATGTACACTTAAACCGACACAGGAGAAAAAAACTTAAAGCACATTAGTCTGAGAAAAAGAAATGGGAGACAAAAAATAGCTGGGATAAAAAAGCCAGTATAAAATAATTACACTGGGGAAGAAAGATACAAGAGTCAGAGACAAGATAAGTAAAGTGAAAGCAAGAGGGAACTGAGGGAATTAACCAAGAGGACAAGTTTGCAACTGCAGTTGTTCCAGACTGTTACAAAATTAGAGTAGAATGTGCAACATCACCATCTGCTGGCCACAAAACCCTACTACATAGGGGAAAAAAATCTTTGCTCTGGCCTAAATTACACTTTATTTTAACAAAGAAATAGAGTCAATTAACGAGCAGGGTAAACTAATTGATTATATATTTTTTTCAACCTCTCTAGCTTCTCCTTTAAAATGTTCCTTAAAATCTATCTCTTTGACCAGGTTTCGATCATTAGTCTCACGATTTCCTTGTGACTCGGTGTCAAATATTGATTGATAATGCCCATGAGAAGCACCTTGGGGCATTAATTACTTTAAAAGTGCTGTACAAATGTAAGTTATTGTTGTTCTGATCCCTAAATGACAGATGATAAACCAACAAATCCTACCGCTAAGTAATGCACAGTTAAGGGCCACAGTTCTTTTGACTTTTATATACTCAAAGTAACTTAAAAAGTACTCTTACCAAGATCCACCAGGATAGCGTGTTGCTGAGTGGTCAGCTGTTTCAATAGCTCTTTGTATGAAATGTCAGCCGGTTGCTGTTTCTCCGGTAACCGGTGTCTCAAGCGGTACTGCTCGGCTAAGAATTGCCAGACCTCTCCTCTCCGGGCCTTTGGTACACCTGTCACACAAAGGCAACCTCTTTAAAAGCAGATCATAGCACGCGCTACAACGTGCTCTTCCAACTCCGCACCGCCAATTTACCCAATTACAAACAACACGAAGTCTCTTTTTCATGACAGAAGAATTAATAAATGGAAAACACTTGCATTTATATAGCACCTTTCATGACCACTGGACATCCCAAACTGCTTTACAGCCAATAAAGCACTTTGGAAGTGCAGTCACTGGTGCAACGTAGCAGACAACTTGCCCACAACAAGAAATTTGATACTGACCAGATAATTATTTCTTATTTTAATTGAGAGATAAATATTGGCCAGGACACCAGGGTTAACTTCCCTATTCTCCTTTGAGCTAGCACCATGGCATCTTTTATGACCACCTGAGAAGGCAGACAGGGTTTTGGCTTAGCATCTTATCAGAAAGACAGCCCTCTGACAGCATAGTACACCCTCAGTGCAGAATATCAGCATTGAGTTTCATACCCAAGTCCTGGAGTGAGACTTACATACAACCTTCTGAATCAAGGACAAGAGGTGCTACCTATTGAGCCACAGCTGGATGCAGCGATAGGGTGGGATGAAGTCGGGCGGAAGAAGGCTCATGTGGAGCATGAACCCTTTAGGCCGAATGGCTTATTTTTGTGCTGCACACTCTTTTTGACATTCTGGATTTCAACATAAGGTTGGGAGGTGATCTTATTGATCCTGAGGGTACTTGACAGGGTGGATGCTGAAAGGATGTTTGCCCTGTGTGTGAGAGACCAGAACTAGGGGACACTGGTTAAAAATAAGGGGTCTCCCATTTAAGACAGAGATGAGAAGATTTTTTTTTTCTCTCAGTGGGTCGTGGATCTTTGGAACTCTTCCCCAGAGAGCAAGCGAGGCAGGGTCAATGAATATTTTTAAGGCAGGGTTATATAGCTTCTTGACTAACAAGGGAGTCAAAGGTTAACAGGGATAGGCGGAATGTGGGGTTGAGGTCACAATCAGATCAGTTATGATCTTATTGAATGGTGCAGTAGGCTCAAGGGGCCGAATGGCCTACTCCTAATTCGAATGTTTGTATAGGAAAAACCTTCCAGGGTTTAATTCTTCAAATTAAATTAAATCAATTTTAATTTTTGTTTTCTTTTTTAATTAAGCATTTTTTCCACTAATTTCCTCCCTTTACAATTCCACGGATATTTTTGTATTAACGCCGACAGCTGAGGGGAGGCAGACGAGCTAGGATGAGTCCGATGCTGAGGTGAACCAAGTTAATACTGTAATCAAGCACTGACCTTGACTGAGAGCAGTGTGAACCTTCTCCATGTCAACTTTCACCTTTGCCCGTCCTGGAGTGGTCAGCATCTTATCCCAAACTGCAGAAACTTCCTTTTGGCAAAGCACAAATTCTTCATAGTCCAGTTTCACTTTTCTGGTCTGAAGCTCGTCCCTGCTTGCTGCAAATTTATATTTAGAAAATCCCTCTGGTTAGTAATTCTGGGACCGTATATCAGCACAATATTCAGACAGGGCGAGGGAGGGAGGGGCAATTCTAACCTGACCTTTTGTCTGGGAAACACGCGCGATCGGATAGGACATTGATGTTACAACTCGCCCATTATTACTTCCGGACTTCAATGGAGAGTAAAATCAGGTGGCCATAAAGCTGACATTGCACCCAACTCTGTCAGTTTCCCATTTGGCAGCATAGGTTAAATTCTCCCCCATTGGGCAGGGTGTAAAATCAGTGTCCTGTCTGATCACATGGGTTTCCCGCCAGTGCACTGCGGTAAGACTTTTCCCTGATTGTCTCGTCCTCTCCCTCTCTCGTGCAATGACAACAGAGCCAGACCTGATCAGATATGCTCACTTGGTAAACATAAGGCTGCCACCACCTGCCTTCTATCCTTTATGCCTGCTGAGGGCATCACAGCTCCCAATCGCAGCTCACCACATTGCCAGTCTTCCTGCGTGGGCCTGGGCAATGATCGGCAGCCAACTTTTGACCTGTTTTTCCCTCCCTCACTTCTCTTTCTTCTGGCTGGTGTAGATGGAGATCGACAGCTATAATTTCACATTCAGATGGTTAAGCCAGACAATTGGGTCAGGAGTAACAGGTTGGATTACTGTGTAGCAGTGACACAAGCATCGAGTTGTTAAAGGCTTGCATTTATACAGTGCCTTTCATGACCACCTGACAGCTCAACGCATTTTATAGCCAGTGAAGTACTTTTGAAGTGTAATCAGTGTTGTAATGTAGGAAACACAGGAGTCAATTTGTGCACAGCAAACCCCCACAAACAGCAATGAATAATGACCAAATAACCTATCTCGAGAATAAATATTGGCCAACACACTAAGGATAACTCCTTTTCTCTTTGAAATAGTGCCACTGGATCTTTTATGTCCACCTGAAAGGGCAGACGGGGCCTCAGTTTAATGTTCATCTGAAAGACTGTTTTGAATACGAAGTTTATAAGGTTGTTATATTTTAGGGCTCCCTTTGATTTGAGACAAAATACGGAGTAGTGAAGGGGGATCATGTGACTTGCTCCAAATTCTACCCGACAATAAGTCTGGGTGGCTTGGTTGTTATGGAGGTAAGGGGAGCCCAGGCTGACTTAACTAGGAAGGTGCTAGATGTTAATGCCTGTAGGCAATGGCAAGAGCAGCTGTGCTCATTGTGGAAGACTGTAGTCTTGAAGGCTCATAGTGAGATGTTAGGAATGTCAGACTTTCTATATGGGTTATACTTTAAAATGCCTGCTTAATTCCAAGATAAAATGGAGTTGGGGGTCTAGAAGATAGCTAATTAGCATTTCTACCCAGATACAAGGTCCATGTGATCATAAAGACGGGATTTAGGAAGGGAAAAGGCAATTGAAAGCCACTGTGATGTTGAGTTGCAGTTTTTCTAGCTGTATCACTGAAACTCACAGACACAAAGCAGTCTGCAGCCATCTGAGAGACAGAGAGCAGGACTTAGAGGCAGCCAGTCCTGCAGCTGAAGCAGAGAAAATGCAGAGTTTATTGTTCACCACACGAAATACAGGTGGAAGCCTGTGCTCAGATTGAAGATTCTGAGTTTCTGAGGATTAAAAGGAGGCTGGAAGATTCGCCTAGCTTGGGCTAGAGGGAAGGAATCTCCCAGTATAACCCTCATCGTGAAAGTCAGTTTTGGGATTAGAAGTTTTCTGGCTGAGAAGGGCAAAAGGAAGCAAACCATTGGGAGTTGGGAATAATTTAGGATTGTATCCTGGAGAATGAAGTGTCCACTTAAGGGACAGGATAAAGTATAACCAGAGCGAAAATTTTTCGGTTGCGTTAAAAACTAAATGGGGAATTCCTTGCATTATAGACAGGAGGGGATCCATTCAAACAGCACCCAGAAAGGTTTCCTCTCACCACCCAGAAAGACATTTTGATTTGTTTCCTTTTTTTAATAAGCAGTTGCGTATTTCCCAACCCTTCAGTGTTTTGTGTGATCCAATTCCTACTAATAACCCTGCAGCAAACTCAAAGTAGGATGAAGGCAACACGGTTAGTTTATTGCACACATTCAAAAACCACTAAAAGGAGGGTCCGCAAACTCCCCCTCCACACGCATACAGTAAAGAGAGGAATAGGGAAAAGAAAGGGTTTACAGTACTGAGAACACAGAAAAAATGAATATTGTTTCATGTGAGGTCCAGAGTCCAGAGTCAAAGACCCATGAGGAATTCCTCCATGGAGATTGGCAAGCTGAATAGCGGCGGCGTAAGATTTGTTTTTCTGGTGGTGTTGACTTCAGAAGATGAAATAGGCACTCAGAGATGAATCAGTTTGTCGGTGATGGTACAGAACTTTCAGCAGAGGCAGGATAGGTGGGCCCACTTGTCCAGCCAGGCCACAGCTCCTTCTGTGTGGCCTGCTAGTCAGATGTTAAAGCAGCAAACTGGCTTGCAGCTCAGAAAGACAATATTAACGTGTTCAACATGCCAGAGTCTTAGGTCATACGACCTGACCTCTCCACAAGGT
Organism: Cetorhinus maximus; assembly: GCF_964194155.1. Classification (NCBI taxonomy): domain Eukaryota; kingdom Metazoa; phylum Chordata; class Chondrichthyes; order Lamniformes; family Cetorhinidae; genus Cetorhinus; species Cetorhinus maximus. The sequence goes on along the minus strand of NC_135885.1, from coordinate 133,914,633 downwards.
CTTCAACAAAGGATGTTTACCCAGTGCCTGGAATTCAGCTTGGTCTTCAGGATTACTAATGTCCCCACCATTATGGGTAAAAAGGAACGATTAAGAAGCTATTGTCTTAGTAGACTTTCTGACTCTGTTGGCTAAGCCTGGTCTATCAAATGCCAATGGCCTTCTTGTAGCTCCCTTTGGAGTTGGGCTGTGCAGTCCCCAGGTGGTCTGTTAGTAAATCCTCAGGAATAAAGAGATGTGACATTTTTGACACTGCATTGTGGCTTCTTTTGTCCTGGTGAGTGACAGACAATAACTCACAGACATAGGGTCAGCCAGCTTATTGGTCTTTGTCAGCCAAAAGGTTGGTGAAAATTAAGAAATAGCCACGAGGATATATTTCATTAAAAAAATATACAGTTTTAGGTTCTGTTCCATCACGCTTGTTGGTAGTTTACAGCATAAGTTACCTAGTGAATAGCGTTTAGAAAATGTTGCTTTTAGTTTGTTTGTTACAGTAAATGTCTTAAAACTTAAAATCATGTCGAATGATCCTTTCAGTCAGTCACTGGAAATTCAAATATTGTGGAAGCGTGTCTCGAGAGAGAGAGGACCTTCCCTTGATTGCCTTGTAACAGTTAACAAAGATTCATTTGAAGGTAATAGCAGAGAAGTTGGAAATAGATTAAAAGTGGGTGCTAGAAAGGCAGCAATTGTTGAAATAATGACTCAACATCTAAACCTTGAGGAAGAAAAGAGTCATCTCAATAGCACACGGGTCAGTTGCAAATAAAACAACTTTAATTGGAAAAAGAAATTTAAAAAAACTTGAACTCGAAAGAGAATAACAAAGAGAAATGTGAAACTTGAATTGCGAGTTTCAAGGAGTAAAAGAAAAGGAAAGCCTTTAATTGCAGAGAGAGAAGCCAGGAAACTTGACAAAGACTTTGATTACGTGACCAGGGAGTAACAGGGAGATTTGATGATGAGTCAGCTTTAACCCCTCATTTTGATTTGGGAAGGAATATTCGCTTAGCGCCTAAATTGAGTGAGGAAGCATTGAGAACGGTATAACAGTCATCAACGCACGTGATGCCAGGTTACTTGAGTTTAGGTTACAATAAACCAACATTACATGGTGACAGCCTGAGGAGACACGATTACTTTACTGCTCAGAACAACAAAATCCATGCAGGGATTATTATATACTTGGACCATGATGGCTTGAACTGTCTACCTGACCCTCAGGTCCCAGCATAAGAATTAAACGGAGCATCCTGTATCATATAAATATAAATATCGCATTTATATATTCCAGCAGTCCGTTTGCCACACGCCAAATCCAGGAAAGGCTATCAGGGCAGACTGAACAGGCTGAGCCTCTTTTGTCTAGGAAAGAGACTGGGGATGACCTGTTGGGGGTCTTGAAAATTATGAAGGAGTTTGATAGGGTTGATGCAGAGAAAATGTTTCTGTTTGTGGGGGATTCCAAAACTAGGGTCTGTATTTCGCTAACTTGCTTCGGATCCTCGATGTCTGGATGAAACCCACGTCCCGAGCTCGCACTTACTGGCAGTGGGACTGGTTAGGTGGTTTTACCATCCATGGCCTTCTAATTGGCCACAACTAGGCCTACTGATCAGTTAAGGACATCGGGCCAGCTCCTAATTCTGCTAGTCCAGTCAGAAAGCTAGCAGCTGTGAAACCCCAGCAGTGTCAGTGGGAGAGGTGGGTGCTGCTGAAGCAGGTAGGAGACCTCAGGATGCCACAAAAATAAAGTTCCCTTGGACAGGCAATTACACTTTAAAATCCAGGGGTCTGAGGTCGACAAGTTGGAGGGGCAACTCCTAAGGGCGGGGCATCGTCAGGGTCGTGGGGGCTGCCTTTCGTCCATGAGGGCCACCTCTTTGAGTCATGGAGACTCCAGCTTCAACGGACTCCGGGCTGCTGCAGGAGGGCCACCTCCATGGTGCTGGCAGTCCCCTCAGGCTGGAGGGTCTGTTTTGCTGTTGGCAAAATGCTGACGGTCCCATAAAATGGCCCTTAATAGTATGAAAACCAGCAGCCTGCCTCCTTGGAGTGGGGAGCCACTCTGGCTCAAAGGTTCGACTGGGAAACCTCCCTGGTGACGGGATGCCGGTAGAAGCCTTCCCAACACAGCTCCTGCTATTTTACCACCCCCTCCACCTCTGTTCCCACCTCCACGGAGCCAGTAAAATTCTGCCCTGAGAGTTGGAAATATAAGATAGCCGCTAATAAATCCACTAAGGAGTTCAGGAGAAACGTCTTTAACCAGAGAGTGGTGAGAACGTGGAACTTGCTACCTCAAGGAGTAGTATAGATGCATTTCAGAGGCAGCTACCTATGTACATGAAGGAGAAAGGAATAAAGAGCGATTCTGAAAGGGTTAGATGAGGCAAAGTGGGAAGAGATTTGTGTAGAACATGAAACCCAGCACAGGCCAGTTGGGCTGAAAGGCCTGGTTCTGTGCTGTAAATTCTATGTAAAGTCACATCTTCCCAAAAATGATAAAGCTATCTAACGTAGAAGGTCATTAACTGCATCAATCTTGACTTCAGTTTGACTTCACAAGTCTGATATTGGATTCCAAAGAGTTAGACCTGGAAATCTGAATGGACTCTTGGTTTCAGAATGCCGATTAATTCGTGTTACTTTTAAAAAACATATTTTCTTTTAAAATTTAGAAGGGCATTGCATTATCTGACCACTTCAAAGCTGGCCTGGTTTTTTTAAAAAGGTCATAAATTCACCTTTAGACAGGGAGCAACAATGACTTTTCCAGGAAATCACCTGATCAGCACAGTGCTTGAGGGGGAAGAGCTGTTTGCACGTTTGTACTTCGATTATTTTAATTGATGCGGAAAGAAACTGGTCTAAAGGCAAAAAGGCTGGTGGTTGACTGGAAATCACCTGACAGAGGAGCTTTAATTTTTGAACCTGTTGTTTTGAACTCAGTTTTGGGGAATAAGGCGAGAAGGAAGGCTACCCTAACTCACTCTCTCTCTGCCTTGCCTGAAATTTGTGTGTGGTTATCAACCTGCAGCCAGAGAATCCTCATCTGAGCACAACTTGTCTGAATTTGGAAACCTGCAAAGCTGAGACAAGGAGAATTGATCCAGCTCTATATTCTCCTCCACGCCAAAGCTCTGTTGGTGAAAGCCTCCAGACATCTACTGGAACCAGTGGCCTGTCTTCACATGAGGGAGCTCCAGATCAACAGCGTCAAAACCCTGCAGGCTTTGACCTTTATTTTATAAAGCCTACCCTCCAAAGCCCATCTCTGCAGAGACCCTATCTGCTTGTCTTTTGTCTGTCTGTGTGGGTGTAGGTGTGTGTGCTGGGGTATTTTTAAAGGCGATAGGTAGCTATACTTCCAGATTATAATTGTGTATTAACCAGTTCTTGCAACTTGTTTTTTTAAAAAAAGTTTTGTTTTCTAATAAATTGATCATTCTGAGTTTATTGAAAGAAGCCTGGTTAAAGTCTCTTTATTCTGGGTCTAGCAGTAGCGAAGGTAAATAAGTGGCCATTTTGGTGAGTGAATTAAACTCTTAAACTAATGGTGTGACCTGTGGAACAGTGGGGCTAGATAAACTGCCCATTCCAGTCATAACACTATCAATTAAGCGTTGTCCAGCATACTTTGTATGGGCGATGAAACCTATGCAGAAGAACAATCTCCACCTTCGTGTCCAGAGAAGCCAAGCTGAGTATATCACTGTCTATTTCCATCAGTTAAAGAGCAAGAGTTTCAATTATTTTCTCCAGACTTCAAAACAGGGCAGGTAGTGACTTAATCCAGGTGTACAATAAAAGAAATGTAACAACCCCAGTAATGACTCTTTATTGTCAAACTGAGATACATGCACTTGAAAAGCAGGATTGCATGCAAAAGCAGTATACCTGCGTCGTCGCTCCATCCTATTATGGAATATTATTGTTGGGGGCCAATCTACGCCAATGCATCAAACAGCTGCACGGGAGCACTTGTTTGCTCACAAAGCTGAATCGTAGCTGTATTCCATGAGACACGGTGGACCCCCAACCACCCCCCCCCACCCCACAACCCCCGAGGTTCAATATGAAATCATATCCTTGATTAAGCCCCAGCTATATATGTCACTGTTGAAATGGTGAATGGTGTGTACTCAATGGTTATATTCTACACATCGTGATTTCTCTGATGGAATCACAGCAGATAGCTACAGATGAAGTGTCAGCATTGGCTAGGGCATGGTAGACAGCATCCACCTGTACTGACATTTCTATCCATCAACCAGAAGGAGCCATGGCCCATTGATTTGTCGCTGTTGGCAACTGCAGCAATGGTATTCTAAATTTTGCACCAACCCCCATCAGCCTGGGAAATGTATATGTACCCTGTATATATAATGAGGTTTTTAGGTGGTCAAACTGATGGGCAGAATATAGATGAGACCCAGGGGTTAAAATACCTCAGACCTCACCTGTAAATTGCAAGAACTGGTTAACAGACAATTGTAATCTAGAAGTATAACTATCTATCACGTTTAAAATTACCCCAGCACACACACCCATACACACACAAACAGACAGACAAAGGGTAAGCAGATAGGGTCTCTGCAGTGACTCACACTTGTCCCAATCTGAGATTCCTCCTGAGGTTCCAGCAGGAATATGCCGCAAAGACGCCATCTTTTTGGTGTTGTGTTTTACCTGCCACAAGAAAACACTTTCCTATTTTTCAGAGACAGCAAACAATGTTGTGCTCAGAGCTTGGGAAATACCAGCAGGGTGGCTGACTCAAGCACTCGAAAGTGAGTCATTCCAGCACCTGGAGTCATTACGACACAGGAGGCCATCCGGCCCATCGAGTTCATGCCGACCCTGTAGAGGAATCTAGCCACTCCCATTACCCAACTCTATCCCTGTAGACCTGCTGGTTTACTTCCCTCAAATGCCATTCAAACTCCCTTTTGAAATAATTAATTATATCCACTTCCACCACTCTCATAGGCAGTGAGTTCCAGATCATTACCACTCACTACGTAACATTCTTCCTCATAATCCATCTTAGAGGCAGGCATTTGTAGAGACATTTTACTGGGATTCCTCAGATATAATGCCAAGATTATGGCTAAATTCGTTATTTATGAACTTTATACCCATGTATTACGTTATATCAATTGAACTGTAAAAGCATTTAGCCATGGCCACTGAGAATTGAAATCTAATTGGTTGGCTGTGCAGCACTTAGTAGTTTGCCAATGGTAGCTGTGATTGCTGGGGATTGGTGCTGGTTACTTGGTCCTGATTGGTGCTACCTCATGCACAACTGGATCAATTCATTCACTACATCTGGAGTTTGATTAGCTTAGAGAGTCACTGCTGGTTACTAATCACAAGCCAAAGTGATGATTCCCTTACAGTGTGAGGATCGCAAAGTCCCACACTCCAAGTTATGATGCCTTCATAAGGATGTGATGTGCATACAATGTTGAAGATGCAAACATTTTTAATTACAGATACATTAAGTCCTTGAGGCCCTGCCGAGGCCATTACAGCGTGCGCTTGGACTGTACGTTTAGTGAACAGCAGCTCAACATCATGCCCACCAGCAGCCTGACATGTTTCCAAGGCAATATGCAGTATGGCAATCGACTCGAAAAGGCTTCGGTCACTGCAACCAACTCCGGGCCAGGATGAGGAGGCACAAGATTCCCTAATTGTTCATTTACTTTATAATTTAACACCATTTTTAACATTATAAAACTGTACCCTCATGAGGACAATCGTCACATAAATTTTAGAGAGGATTCACTCCCAGCTCAAAGACTCACATCAATGGGAACTTGTGATTAGTGTATCTGAATCACAGCACTTTTGACTTTTTTGATGATGGTGGCGTAGTGGTAATGTCACTGGACTAGTAATCTGGTAGGCCCAGGTTAATGCTTGGGGGACATAGATTCAAAGCCCACCTCGGCATCTGGTGGAGTTTAAATGCAATGAATAAAGCCTGGAATTAAAATCTGCTCTCAGTAGAATTGACCATGAAACTGTTGTTGATTGTTGTAAAAACCCATTTGGTTTCGAGGAAAGAAATTTGCTGTCTGGCCTACATGTGACTCCAGACCCACAGCAATGTGGATGACTCTTAATTGCCCTCTGAAATGGCTGAGAAAGCCACTCAGTTCAAGGGCAATTAGAGGTGAGCAACAAATGCTGGTCTTGCCACATCCCATGAAAGAATATTTGAACTCAATTTTCCAACAATGGAGCAGAGACCTGCAAACTTTACTTTTACACATTTCTTAAAAAACAGAAGGCAAGCAGTACTCTTCATCACAAACACGTGTGAAGGGGTTCATCAGAACGAGGCTGCTGCTGAAATCTATACCAACATGAAAAGTCAGCGATGTAAGGATTCTTCACTGAATTAAACATTCATTTGGTTTATCATTTCAGGCTTAATAGTTATTTTTTAATTTATTCATGGGATTTGAGCAATACTGACAAGGCTATCATTTATTGCCCATTCCTAATTGCCTTCGAGAAGGTGGTGGTGAGCTGCCTTGTTGAACCGTTGCAGTCCATTTGGTGTACGTGCATCCATAGGGAGGGAGTTCCAGCATTTTGACCCAGCGACAGTGGCGCAACGGTGATGTATCTCCAAGTCAGGATGGTGTGTGAGATGGAGGAGAGCTGGGTGGCAGTGGTAGTGTTCCAATGTGAATGCTGTCCTCATTCTTCGAGGTGGTAAAGATCGCGGGTTTGGAAGGTGCAGTTGAAGGAGCATCGTCGAGTTGTTGCAGTGCATCTCGTAGATGGTGCATACTGCTGCCACTGTGCACTGGTGGCGAAGGGAGTGAGTGTGTAAAGTGGTGGAGGGGGTGAGGAGCAAGTGGGTGGCTTTGTCCTGGGTGGTCTCAAGCTTCTTGAGTGTTTTTGAAGCTTCACTCATTCATCAAGTGATGAGTATTCTATCACACCCACGACCTGTGCCTTGTAGACGATGGAAATGCTTTGGGGAGTGGGAGGGTGAGTCACTCAGTTCAGAATTCCCAAAGAACTATGGTATGCTTTGTGATTTAACGGTTCTGTCCTCAGATTTAATTGAAAGAACAAAATGTGGTGACCAATCATACAAAACTCTGGACAGATCTGCAGATTACTTTGTGGTTAAACATGATGGGCGGAATTTTCCATGCCTGCTGGCTTCGGGTGTGCTCAGCAGCATGAGCGGACAATATGGCGAGAAGGACAAAAATTGGTTTCACAACGTCGTTCACTCAGCCCGTCGATGGTGGGCCGCGTTTTCCGCTATTGGACGTCAGGAACCTCATTGTAATGCACCTGCATCTCATTATAAAGCCACTCCACCGGACTCATCCCCCCCCCATGCTGGATCATCCGCCCACGTCGGGGTGATTGCTTGCCAACGTGTTTCACGTCGATGTGTTTCACAACTGCACATAAGCGACGTCCACCTGACGAGCTGCCCTTCACTCAGGACTTTGAGGTTTGTTCGCCTATCTTGCTTCGGGCAGCGCTCGTGGTCATCATTGCCAGGCTTCGCAGACAGCACCACAGCACTTTTAGGGAGGCTCACGGTCAGGTCTCTACCTACCAGACCAGCCACAAGGCGGGGGTGGCTTTGTATGGCTGCAGAGCTAGGACTTGCTTGGGGAAAGGGGAGAAGTGGCCTCAGGCAAGGGAAGAGGCTGCAGGGTGAGGGCTCTACTGGGGAAAGGGGGTATCCCAGGGTGTAAATGGGGGCAAATATTTGATCTGTGCAAGTGGCCTCAAGATGGTGAGGGCTGAGGAGGCAGTCTCCAGAGCAGATGAGGCCAGCTGGAGATGTGAGGGTGTGTGTATGAGTGAGTGGTGAAGTCCCTTGAGCTGGCAGTGAGTGAGATACCAGTGAATGTGTGATGGGCTTGATGGGGTGAGTTTAGAGTGATGAATGGTTGCCTTACCCTGGCGGCATTGAGATCATTCTTCCTCCATCTGCATTGGATGGCCAATCTCTTCTGTGCAGCATAGGCACTGATCACCACTGCCACCACCCACCAAGCTGGAGTGGTAATGTTGCTGCCCCTTCTGCGGCTGGAGCGGGGCTAGAGGACATCACAGCGGGTCTCCACAGTGTCCAAAAGGTGATCAAGGGACGCATCACTAAACCTGGGGGCTGCAGTTTTTTTGGGGCCCTGTCTTATTTGCAGCAGCCCTGGGCTGGAAGCACTGAGAGATTGCGTGTGGCTGTACTGTAAATGTGGTGCCCGGTGAGGTGATGGCGTGGCGGGTGAATCAGAGCCACCATCAAAACAACGTGTTTCCTGGGAATTAATGTGGCAGGTTTGGGATGATACAGTGTGAGAAGCCGCCTTTGCGGACGGCGGGTTCCCGCTATTGCATTTAGTGCAAATCTGGGACGATTCCACCCAATATCATTCTAGCATTCAATGCATCCAGAGGTCCCCAGCAACACAGATGCCAGTCTTCAGCCAATTTGATTCACTCCTGAAATATCAAGACACAGCTGATATTGCAAAGGTTATGGGCCCTGACAACATTCCGGCAATAGTGCTGAAGACTTGTGCTCCAGAACTTGTCGCGCCCCTAGCTAAGCTGTTCCAGTACAGCTACAACACTGGCACCCACCAAGCAACGTGAAAAATTGCCCAGGCATGTCCTGTACACAAAAAGCAGGACTAATCCAACCCGACCAATAACTGCCCCATCAGCCTACTCTCGATCATCAGTAAAGTGATGGAAGGGGTCATCAACAGTGCCATCAAGCCACACTTGTTTAGCAATAGCCTGCTCACTGACGCTCAGGCTGATGCAAGACATCCAGGAGAATGAATTATCAGCAGTCATCAGGATGCAACCAGCCGCGGGAGGGAAGGTCAACTCGCATCTAACAACAGTCCACAGTTTCAACATGGAGTCAGGGCAGAATTCCTGTTCACCCTGGCTCCACATTCTGCTAAGTCCAATCTTTTTAACTGTCAACTTATCCTATAGGTGGCAGCCCCCAGCAGCTCCTTTAAGGATTGTTAATTCACCTGTGTTAGACCTGAGAAAATGGACAAGATCAATCGGCTCTGATCGGTTATTGAAAATGGGCCTCACGCAAGCATTAGGGCCCCTTTCTTACGAAAACCTAGGACCTAACATTGGGTGTCAGAGTTCCCCAGCGAATCCTAGTACAGAGTGAGCACATGCACACCACATTGCACAGTGAACCCAACGGCACTTGTTTCTTTACCGGATGTCTTTTGACATCCTCTGATACAATGTTGAAGCTCAAATGTGTTATTATATCCACGGCAGGTATTTTAACAGACTTTATCAATATATTTCACATTTCTGTGAGAACTAACCTTCCAGCCTTTGATTTTCCTTCTCCATCCGGAGCAAAAGGACCTGCTGACAGATGGCTTTTCTCCACATGATCCGCAGCTCCTCCGAAGAGCGCTTCTTCTTGTCTTCAGCTGGGGTGTCATCCGCCATCAACAGAGAGGCCAAGGGGTCCTCCTCCACAGCTGGGGTGAGCGGAGAAAGAGGTGGCAGCTCAATGCTGTCAAGGTGATCTGCGGAAATAGAAAGCCCAACTTTGTTATGACAACCACCTGGCTTGAAAGAAGCAGAACACAGAGCCCTGTCTCCAAGATCATCTTTAGACAAGGGCACAAGAAATCGAGAATGCAATCATGCCATTCTTCACACCGGTTTCACATCTTCCACAGTACCAAGTGCAACTAACCCTGCCATGGTCTCTGCCCCAGTTACGTCAAATGTGGACAATGTTGTACAAAATTCTTCCCTGATCCCCAGAAAGATAATCAAGCAAAACCATTGGCCCAGATTTTGCAGTTCGCATGACAGTGAAACTATCAGCATTCGCTGTCATTACTCTGTGTAACTAACAGGGACGTCTCTGGCTGCACTTGCTCAGGTAAGCGCGGAAATCCAGAAGTTGCTGTCAGGGACACCTTGCTCCTCCAGGGTGTATGCTGTTGCATTTCCGCAGATGTAATCAGCACCAAAATCAGGGATTTGACATGAATTTCAACTACTTACGCACAATTCTCACTGTAAACACCATGAAGAATGTTACAACCTGTTGAGTGAGGTGTAACTGAATTTTTAATGATGTAGTAAGTCCCTCCAAGGCAATTCTGCTCCTCCAAAGATGTGGGGCCCAGCAATGCTCACTAAGTGCACTAAGTCTGGTCTGGCCAAGGCTTTGTATAACTGAAGCATGACTTCTAATCCCTTGCATTTTATTCCTCTAGATATAACGGTCAACATTCAACAAGCCTTTATGATTAGTTTCTGTACCTGTTCATGATATTTCAAAGATATGTGTACCTGGATCACCCAAGTCTCTTTGGATGGGCAGGTTGTCCTATGGGGAAAGGCTGCGCAGGTTAAGCTTGCATCCACTGGAACTCAGAAGAGTACGAGGTAACTTACTTGAAATCTTTAAGATCCTGAGGGGTCTTTGCAGCATGGATGTGGAAAGGATGTTTCCTCATGTGGGACAATCTAGAACTAGGCTCACTGTTTAAAAATAAGGCGTCGCTCATTTAAGACAGAGATGAGGCGAATTTTTTTTCTTTCAGAGGGTTGTGAGTCTTTGGAACTCTTTTCCTCAAAAGGCGGTGGAAGCAGAGTCTTTGCATATTTTTAAGGCAAAGCTAGATAGATTCTTGATTAACAAGGAGGTGAAAGGTTATCGGGTGTAGGCAGGAATGTGGGGTTGAGGTTATATTCAGATCATCCATTATCTTATTGAATAGCAGAGCAGGCTTGAGGGGCCGACTGGCCTACTCTTGCTCCTAATTCGTACGCTCGTATGACCTCCACTGTTTCTAACTTTTCACCATTTACAAAGTATTCTGTTCTGTCCTTTTTAGATTGAAAGTGGATGGCTTCACATTTGTCCACATTGAAATCCAATTGCCACAGTTTTGTCCATTCACTTGATCTACCAATATCTCTTTGTAATTTCACATTTCCAGCTACACAGCTTACAATGCCATCTATCTTTGTGTCATCGGCAGATTTGGTTATGTGGCTTTCTATCCCATCATCTAAGTTGTTAATGAATAAATACAGAAAATATTTGAGGCTCCAACACAGATCCTTGCGTGACATGGCCAGTTACATTCTGCCATTTAGAATACCTGCTCATTATCCCCTCTCTCTGCCTCTTTCCGTTCAGCCAATTTCTGAACCAGGTCAATAATTTACCTTCGGTTCCATGAGCTTCAAGTTTAGCTAACAGTCTCTTATGAGGGACTTTATCAAATGCCTTCTGGAAGTCCATATACATGACATCCATTGACATTCCCCTGTCCACTGCTTTAGTCGCCTCTTGGATAAAATTCAGTCAGATTCAAGAGGCATGACCTACCCTTTACAAATCCATGCTGGCCCTCTCTGATCAGCTGAAAATTGTCAAGGTGTTTAGTCACTCTATCTTTATTTATAGACTCCAGCAACTTCCCAACAACAGATGAAAGTCTAACCAGTTAATATTTCCTCTATTTCCCTCTGTCACCTTTCCAAATTTTGTTTTATTGCCCTTCAAACCCATTTCTTATAGAGTTATCACCAGTTAGTGTTAACTCCTCAATGTCAAGTGCTTAATTTGTACTTCACCCATTATTAAAGATCAAAGGATAAATTTTCGCCTTCACCGCCAGTGGTCATCTCGTGGAGCAAATTACCCACTCACAGTGGATCCCACCTGAATTCATGCCCTGTCAGGCTACTACCCCCCATGTTTATGTTGACCGTTTTAGATTGGCGTTATGGTGGCCCTCCTATTACAAACCACGTCTGCTCACAACTCCCGGCGCACTGTACCTTCCAACGCTCCTTTCTGCTGCATGGCTGCGGAGGACTTGTTCATGGGCGAGGCGACACGTAGGAAGATCCGCTGGCGCCACGAGATCCGACGAGGAGTGAGGACAACCCCTCCCCCGCTCAGTGACTCCGTGCTGCAGCCAGAGAAGGCCCTCCTCCTGCTTTCACCATCACTAAAGCAGACAAGGGAAAGCATTCACAGAGACAAATACCAAAACTCAAAAATGTTGAACTCTCTCTTGTCTCTCGAGCGTTGGGCGCTTCCGGGTCAAGAAATAAACAATTCAATGGCATTAAATGGTTTAGTAAAAAGTGACCACATGCCATGTGGCATCAAGGTGCGGACGAGAAGGATGCACATTTATCCAACAGTCTGGCGAAGCAGCAAGTTCAGCCTATTTGTGTGAACGCATAGATTAGTGAGCGCAAAGGGTGAACAAAAAGACAAGACAGATTATCTTACAAAGCAACAACCAATGCTTTTTTTGGGGTAACATCTACACATGTTAAAGGATAGGTGTGAGCCTACAGCTGAACAGCTGACTTCTTGAAACTATACTTACCAACTCAGTATAATCTCCCAGTTTTCAGCACTGCCCTTGCAAACCGATTCACCCTCAAGTATTGTATACATGTCTTTCTTTCAAGAGCTGAAGCCACATGGGAGATAAACTATTCATTATTTGTAGAACTATTGTAAATGTGTGAGCATCTAATTTCATTACCAATGGTGAACTGCAGAAATCTTCTTCCAGCAAGTAGTGCAATAAGATTGCACCACCCCACAGCATGAGGTACTTATCTTTCCACTGATCCACTATTGCAAATGATTTACCTAGTTTGTACCATCAGGCTTTCCGTTTCTAATACACTGAATCTTTGGGATTTATTTTAAAACAAATTATAGAGTGGTTACAGTGCAGGAAGTCATTCGGCTCGTGTGTCTGTGCCAGCGTACTGCTACAGTAAATCAGCTAGTACCACCCCCAGTCCTTTCCCTGTGGTCCTGCAAATTTTCTCTCTTCAAGTGCTTATCCAATTTCATTTTGAAAGCCACAAATCAATCTGCCTCCAGCACCCTTTTCAGGCCGTGCATTCCAGATCCTAACCACTCACTGTGTCAAAGCGTTTTCCCTCATGTCGCTGTTGGTTCTTTTGCTAGTCACCGCAAATCGGTGTCCTCTGGTTCTCCACCCTTCCACCAATGTGAACAGGTTTTCCCCTAACCACTGTAGATTCCTCATGCTTCTGAATACCTTTACCAAATCTCCTCTCAACCTTGTCTTCACCAGGGAGTACAGCCCCAGCATCTCTAATCTATCCTCATAACTGAAGTTCTTTCAAGGGATTTCCAAGTTTCTTTAAAACCTAATCCCACAATTTGTTGCCCCCTAAAAGTGAAACAGAACTATATTGCACTTTTAATTGTACTTCACGGTTACTCATCTTCTACTCTCCTTGGTTAAGAGGATACAAACTTCCAGTTCATATATTTGGACAATCAAGGAGGAAAGGAAGTAGATGCTCATTTGAAAGTTCTTTTTCCCTCCCCTGGTTTACTCATTGATGTCACTGTACCTTTTTGTTTTCACTATTTATAAGAGCACATATGGATAAAACAATCTGTCGGCAGATTTGTACCCATCAGCACAGCGGCCTTGGAGCTGCTGTGTCTTGTTTTTGATCTTCAAGCTGTAGACAGACGGGCAATGCTGCAAAGAAACCAAACCACTTCAAATGGGTGTGTCATTGAATTGGTCTTTGAGCTCTTGAGACACTGCCAATTCTGGACTCTCTCGCACATTCTCTTTGGCCCCCAAGCTCCCTTCTCAGCAGAAGAGCTCCGAGTTAAACAGTAAAGTAAGCAGCTGGCTTAAAATACATTGCGATCAAATTATATTATGCATCTTCATATTGTGCTGGACTGAGGGTCAAACAAGATTAGAATGAATCACTGCCATTGTTCGACTGGTAATAATCTGTCCCTCCATCTAACTGATATGGGAGCATTTTGTGATAAAACAGCAACTGGCATTTACATAATGCCTTTAACATAGTAAAATATCCCAACGCACTTTTAAGGGCTTAATGGAACAAAATATGACACCGAGCCACATAAGGAGATACTTAGCCGGAATACCATAAGCTTTGTCAAAGAGACCTGTTTTAAAGAGCATCTTATGCAAGGAAAGGGAGGGAGAAAGATGGAGAGACTCAAGGAGGAAATTCCAGAGCTTAGGCCCTTGGCAGCTGAAGGCCCTTGCCGAGATGCTCAATAGGCCAGAATGTGTGAATCTAGATAGGGTTGAAGGAACTTACAGGAATAGGGAGGAGCAAGGCCATGAAGTGATCTGAAAACAAGGATGAGAATTTTCAAATTAATTGTTTGACTGAGAGCCAGTGTAGATGAGCAAGTACAGGAGTGGGGCTGGTGTGTGTTAGGAACATGGGCAACAGAGTTTTGGATGAGCTTAGGTGTACTGAGGTCAGAATGTGGGAAAGCGGCCAGGAGTGTGTTGGAATGGCCGACTCTAGAGATAACGAAGGCATGGATGAGGGTTTCAACAGCAGATGAGCTGAGGCAGGGTCGAAGTCAGACAATGATATGGAGGTGGAAATGGAATTCTTAGTAATGGTGTGTATATGTGATAAGAAGCTCATCTCAGGGTCGAATAGGAACCTAGATTGCGAGCAGTTTGACTCCACCTCAGGCATTTGGACAGTCAGTGACGAGGGAACAGAGTAGATATATAGATTATATAAGGCAGATGTTTGGAATTGTGCAGTCCAGCAGCACGGACAATACATGGTGAACTTTGCTTCCACACATATTGCAAGACCATTCCTGCTCTAACTTTCCTATTTAGAGACTTCATTATGGGGCTTTGGTGAACTCTCAGTTCAGATATTCAGCATTATAGCAGCTATTTCAAAGACTGTGGCCCCTTTTGAAAGGAAAGGGAGGCTTTCAGACAGTGAAGAACGTGGTCATTGCAGATAACGCTTTGCCTGATATAATGGAGCAGTACAAAGCAGAGTTGCTGCTACACCAATTGGTAAAAAGGTTGCTCTTTTCGCACACCAGGAGACCACCCTTTCCCTTACACACAAGAGAGTGATTTTGACACCGGGCATTAGGTGGTGTGAAGCTACTTGTTGTATTGACTTACCAGCATAAGAGAAATAAGTTTGCATGCTTCAAAAAGAAACTCAGCGGCAACAAGGTTACTCGCCAATACTTTACTCCAAGAAGATTGGGCAAGTGAATCACCAAGTATCTCCTCACACCCTCTATTGCTCAGGGATTGGTGCCCTGTACAAAGTGGAAGGCTCACCAACACCTTCTCGAGGGCAACTAGGGCTGAGCTGTAAGTCTTGCCAGCAACATGCAGAGAATGAATAAACAAAGGTCAGACTGCCTTACAGCCTATGGGATGATCCCTTTGCCTGCCTGTTGGGCATCAGGCAGTGATTTCAGCTGCAATTAATAACTGAAACTCTTTCGATCCCTGTCATCTTAAAAGAGCTTCACCCAAGAGGCTGCTGCCAGCAGGCCATGTGCACCCAGTGTCTGTTACTCTCCTTGCAATAAATTCATTAATGCTGCAAATTCATCCACTCATACCCATGATGGGCTGACTGACATCTTGGCAACACTTTATGTGGTCTTGACACTACTTCCCTGCTTGTAAGACAGCGTTACTCACAATAAAAGGGAGCAGATATACACAGTAAAGCAACGCTCCATAACCATAAACCTTCGTATAAAAACAAAATGCTGATGCCAGAAATCTGAAATAAAAACATAAAATTCCAGAATTCCAGAAATGGTCGGCAGTTCAGGCAGAATCTGTGGAGAGAGAAACAAAGTTGACAGTGGGCATCTTCCATTCTGGAGTCTAAGTTCGGCGGCAGGCAGAAAATTGGGAGTGATTTCCACTGTGGGTGGTGGGGAGTGGGCGTGGGATGGCTGACCACGCGTCATCTTGCGCTGTTCAGCTCGTTACATATGCATCTGCGAGGAGGTCGCCGATTCTCACGGCAGGTTTCCTGCCATTAGCTCATGGGGGTCAAAGGTGCAGGCGCCATATTTAAAGGGCACCTGGACAGCCTGCACTATCCTTTCCACCTTTGCCCGGCCAGTGCTCCACCCTTCCCTGCTAACCCTTCCTCCCTTCTGTGGTTATCCTCCACGCAACTTGCACTGGTCTCGAGCTCAGGCTGGCATTTACAGACACTCCCCCCAAAGAGGACACTGCAGCGGCAACTTACCATTAATCATGGAAGACGCCGATCTCGCCAGGTGCCCACCACTTACGTGCAGTCATAATGTGAATGTTCTCATTTCTTGATGGCGGGGAACTAAACTTAGAGGGAGAACTTCATTCCGGTGAGCTGACCTTTTAATGAGGATACATGACATGCTAATGCATGCGAAATGGCTTCCCGACATTGTTCGTCAGGAAGCACGGCCCACCTCTAACCCACCTTTAAAGTCCTGAGGACACAATTGCCAAAGCTCACCCTGCCGTCAGGAAGCTGATTCTTGGCCCTGCGCCAAATTAAGTCCCCCGCCTGTCAAGCTTCTGCAGCTGGTGGGACCGGGAGATTCTACCCAAGGTTTCAGATTGATCATTTCAGGTTGACCTGAGACCTTTCTCTCTTCACAGATGCTGCCTGACCTGTTCAGTACTTCCAGCAATTTATATTTATTAACCTTTGTATCTACCTTGTACAAGGAGGGCAACCATGCTTCAGCTGCCAAGGCCCTCAGCTCCGGAATTCTCTCCCTAAACCTCTCTCTCTCCTTTAAGAGGCTCCTGAAAATCTACCTCACTGATTAAGCTTTTAGTAAACTGTCCCAAGCGTGATTGATAATGCATTTGTGAAGGGTCTTGGGACGGTTTACTATGTTCAAGGTGCTGTATGAATGCAGGTTGTTGTTGGTATCTGTTAGAAGAGTCCCTCATGGAAACCTTTGTTAAGCCACAATCATGGCACCCTTCCACAAGCACAGACTGCCAACTACACTGTCTGCAAATACAACCTATGCCATGCCAGGGGCCTGTACTCTGGCCCAATCCGTCTCCCCATTAAGCACCCCACCCTGAAAGAATGGTTTCTGTGGTTAAGGTTAAGGAGAGAGACAGGCTTCAATGGTATTCTAGCTAATGAGTTCTCCTGCAATGCTAAAGCAGATTTTTTTGTTTAAGTGTTTCTTGGAGCTGGAACACACTCTCCTCTGCAAATGTGACATCTCAATGATCAGCTATACAAATAATCCTGGTCAGAGGGAATGAAAGATTGCACTTACATAGCGCCTTTCACAACCTCAGGCCTTCCAATGAGCATCACGGTCAAAAGACACTTTTGCAATGTAGACAACGTGAAAGTCACACAGCAGGGCTCCACAAACAGCAATGCGATAATGATCACATCACCTGTCTTTGTGATGTTGATTGAGGGATAAATATTGACCAGAACACAGGGGATAACTCCCCTGCCCTTCTTAGAAACAATGCCACGGGATCACTTGCTTCCACCTGAGAGAGCATCTCATCTCATCAGAAAGAATCAAATCACACAGCGCTCCCTTGGTACTGTGCCAGGGTGTCAACTTAGATTGCATGCTCATCGGATGAGGGGGCTGTCCTATGATGAGCAGCTGAGCAAATTAGCTTTATTTCCTCTGGAGTTCAGAAGAATGAGAGGCGATCTCATTGAAACGTACAAGAATCTGAAGGGGCTTGATAGGGTAGCGGCTGAGAGATCGTTTCCACTGGTTGGGGAATCTAAGACACAAGGGCGCAGTCTCGGGATAAGAGGCCAATCAGTTAGGACTGAGATGAGGAGAAATTATTTCACTCAAAGGTTTGTGTATCTTTAGAATTCTCTGCCCCAGAGGGTTATGGATGCTCTATCGTTGAATATATTTAAGGCTGGGATAGGCAGACTTTGGTCTCTCAGGGAATCAAGAGATATAGGGAATGGGCAGGGAAGTGGAGTTGAAGCCCGAGATCAACCATGATCGTACTGAATAGTGGAGAGCACTCGACAGGCCATATGGTCTACTCCTGCTCCTATTTCTTGTGTTTCAGTGTTCTCATCAAGACTAGGGGTGCAACTCATAACCCACAAATTTCTGACTCGGAGATGAGAGTGCCACCAACAGAGCCACAGCTGACCCTGGTGATCACTGTAGCACAGTACAAACCAACAAAAACCATAATCCAAGAAGAGTACTTGAGGTTTAAAATCCAGTAGCAATCTTCACATTGCTCATAGTTGGAATCCAGTACTAGCTTGCGCAGGTGATGGTTCATCGCTGTGGTCACCCGTGTCTTATTTTCAAGGTGTGGTCCAGAGTCCCTCTCTGCCTCTCTAATGAAATCATTATTAACTCACTTCTGCACAATCCACTTCAAAACACCCAGGTTTGGTCATAGCAAAGACAGTCAAAGTGTCAGAATCCATCGGCATTACTCCTCTGAAATGGACAGCAAGTCCTGGAGTCCGCACATGCACAGTTAAATACGGAAATGCAGAAGTTGCTGTCACCTTTCCCTTGGGTCCACTGTTAAAGACCCCCCCCAGACTATAACCAAGTAGAAATCACTGAGCTGATGAGATCTTGCTCCTTTATACTACTAGTCTTGTTGTAAGGGTTGGTTGGTGTCTCAGGAAGAGGTCTGAAGGTTTGTATTAAGTGTTTATTAACAACTCATAACTATGTACATCTCCAAGGTACAGCCACGCATGGGTGCTGTGCTGTCTCCATGCTTGCTTCTTCCAGGCTCTTCTATTGGATACAGTCTACTATCACGTGACTCTCTTTACATCACGATGTGGGCACGACTGTTTCCCCAGTCCCAGAATGAATGAATAAAAAATTAACACTTAGTCTACCGAAAACCCTTATACTACACTATAAAAACCCTTGAGAAAGTCGATGAATGAGGAAAAAAAGTTAACCCTTGGTCTGCCGAACACCATTACACTACAATGTAAAACAAAACCCTTGAGAAAGTTGATAAATGAGGTGTAACTAGGTTTTTAAGAGTTCATAACTATTGCTGAACAGCCTCACCAAACTCCGCCAATAACACTTGAAATCTTAGCATGTAGTCAATTTCAGCTGAAAGGATTTAAATTCAGGCTGTTAGAATTGGAGAAATAAATCATACTTATTGTGAAGTGGCAATCAGTAGTTTTGCTTTGTTTAAATAAGGCCTTATAATATCCCCCCAAAAATATGAACATAGTTTGCAAATAGAAATTCATGCTGACAGTAAGCAAATGCAATCTGCCCTCACTTTACTTCTGCTTCTTTTTTTTGCTTCAATTGTGTCAGCATCGCAGACGAATATCCATATTCCACCAACATTTATATGGCTAATCCAGGCATGGCCTGCTGAGTCTCATTTGTTTCCATTAGATATGGAGTAACAGCATTGATCATATGACCTTGGGACTACTTGGGAACACCCTCTCTTCCCGCCTGCCACTCTCAATAGGCCTGCTGCTACTCCTGCCTATGGCCAAAATTTAGACCCTGCCATCAGTTTGTGCGAGAGGCAGGGAGAAGGTCCAGTGTAAAAGTTTATTTGCTTTATAGTGGGTCTGTGAGGAAGCCCATCAGAAAAGTCCGTGCTCACAATTGTGGTCCTTGATACCACAGTAGTTGCTTATCCCTGTATAGAAACATAGAAACTTACAATGCAGAAGGAGATCACTCGGGCTTTGTACTTGTGCTGGTTCTTAGAAGGAACAGTCATGCTTAGTTCCACTCTCCCCGTATTTTGTCTGTTGCCCTGTAAATCCCTTGTTCTCCGGTACCCATTCAACTCCCTTTTAAAATTATTAATGGATTCAGCTTGCACCACATGTTCAGGTAGAGCTTTCCAGAACAAAAACAAAAATACCTGGAAAAACTCAGCAGGTCTGGCAGCATCTGCGGAGAGGGACACAGTTAACGTTTCGAGTCCGAATGACCCTTCAACAGAACTAAGTAAAAATAGAAGAGAGGTGAAATATAAGCTGGTTTAAGGGGAGGGTGGGACAAGTAGAGCTGGATAGAGGGATAGACAGTGGCGATAACCAAAAGATGTCACAGACAAAAAGACAAAAAGGTGTTGATATTGGTGATATTATGTAAAGAATGTGCTAATTAAGGGTAGAAAGCAGGACAAGCAAGGTACAGATAGCCCTAGTGGGGGTGGGGTGGGGTGAAGGAATCGAAAAAGGCTAAAAGGTAGAGATAAAACAAAGAATGGAAATACATTTAAAAATAATGGAAATAGGTGGGAAAAGAAAAATCTATATAAATTATTGGAAAAAAAGGTGGGGGGGGGGGGAATCGGAAAGGGGGTGGGGATGGAGGAGAGAGTTCATGATCTAAAATTGTTGAACTCAATATTCAGTCCGGAAGGCTGTAAAGTGCCTAGTCGGAAGATGAGGTGCTGTTCCTCCAGTTTGCGTTGAGCTTCACTGGAACAATGCAGCAGGCCAAGGACGGACATGTGGGCATGAGAGCAGGGTGGAGTGTTGAAATGGCCAGCGACAGGGAGGTCTGGGTAATGCTTGCGGACAGACCGAAGGTGTTCTGCAAAGCGGTCACCCAGTCTGCGTTTGGTCTCTCCACCTGACAACTCTCCTCATTTATGACTCTGGTTATAGACCCAGTCACTAGAGGGAACAGTTTTTATCTATTCTTATCAAAACCCTTTGTCATCTTGTGACTCTCAATTAGATCACCTCTTAACTTTCTATGTTTTAAGGAGAATGGTCCTAACTTTTCCAACCACACAACTGAAGAATGTTTTCTCCAGACAAATATGGACTCTGAAGGAGGTGGGGCTTTGTCTACATTGGAGAGACCAAACGCAGACTGGGTGACCGCTTTGCAGAACACCTTCGGTCTGTCCGCAAGCATGACCCAGACCTGCCTCTCGCTTGCCATTTCAACACTCGACCCTGCTCTCATGCCCACATGTCCGTCCTTGGCCTGCTGCATTGTTCCAGTGAAGCTCAACACAAACTGGAGGAACAGCACCTCATCTTCCGACTAGGCACTTTACAGCCTTCCGGACTGAATATTGAGTTCAACAATTTTAGATCATGAACTCTCTCCTCCATCCCCACCCTCTTTCTGATCCCCCTTTTTTTTCCAATAATTTATATAGATTTTTCTTTTCCCACCTATTTCCATTATTTTTAAATGTATTTCCATCCATTGTTTTATCTCTACCTTTTGGCCTATTTCGATCCCTTCCCTTCACCCCACCCCACCCCCACTAGGGCTATCTGTACCTTGCTTGTCCTGCTTTCTACCCTTAATTAGCACATTCCTTAGATAACATCACCACCTTCCACACCTCTTTGTCCTTTTGTCTATGACATCTTTTGGCTATCTCCACCTATCACTGGCCCTCTATCCAGCTCTACCTGTCCCACCCCCGCCTCCCCCCCCACCCCCCCAATCCCTTAAACCAGCTTATATTTCACCTCTTTTCTATTTTTACTTAGTTCTGTTGAAGAGTCATACGGACTCGAAACGTTAACTGGGTTCCTCTCCGCATTTGCTGCCAGCCCTGCTGATTTTTTCCAGGTATTTTTATTTTTGTTCAGTCACGCCCATCCTTGCAGAAGCACACCTGCTATTGGCTGAAATATTTGCATGCAAAGCTCCAGATATGCTCGGTTAACAGTCCTGCTGAACAGTCGCTACACCAAAAGACAACAGATGGGTATGAGCCACAGAATTGGCTTAATTACAAAAAGGAATCGCTGGCACTTGCTAATTTGAGAACAGCATTGTTTTCTCAAAGTTGTAATGCACAGAAACACACCAACTCCCTCAAACTTATAGAAAAATACAAATTCGCTACTCTGTCTCTCATACAACGAACTACAGGAAGAGTTACCTTTAAATGAAAAGTTGGGTATGGCTGTCTGTGTCCAGGTGTCTGCTGCACATTCTTGACAATAGTGAAGTATACCACTGTTTCCACCTTTGCAGGCCCCAGCTGCACACCATACAAATCTCCATTAAATGAGTCACTTCAACTTCCTTTGTGAGCATTAGGAACGCATTCCACAAGATCAGACTGGCCAGACTCTTCGATAGCAGCAATGACAGATCACTGTAATCAGCACGCAGGTTTTCAGTGTCTTTCGTAATCATTCACCCTTTAGAGGGAGAACCCGCAAACCCTTCCAGCCAAGAGCAGAGCAAGCTGAAACTTGCTGCACTTTGTGTAGTTCCTTATTATCTTCAGATTGTACTTTCCCTCAAACTGATTGGCACTGGGGAGAATAAACCTCCCCAAAATCACCAAATCAATGATCCTTTTCATCTGCAACCACAGAGACAACCAAAACAACTTGCATTATGTATACAGGAGAACATTGGGTGTTACGTTAAGTAATATCCAGGCCAGCAACTTCAAAACCTTCTCTTTAGTAGGATTAAATACAATAACTGTATTGATTTAGCACCTTTAATATAGTAAAATAGTCGAAAGTGTGCCACAGGGGCAAAATCAAACTGATGCTAAGCCACGTACTCAAGGAGATATCAGGGCAGGTGTTCAAAAGATAAAAACAAAAAACTACTGCGGATGCTGGAAATCCAAAACAAAAACAGAATTACCTGGAAAAACTCAGCAGGTCTGGCAGCATCGGTGGAGAAGAAAAGAGTCGACGTTTCGAGTCCACATGACCCTTCAACAGAACTGAGAACAAGGGTCATGTGGACTCGAAACGTCGACTCTTTTCCTCTCCACTGATGCTGCCAGACCTGCTGAGTTTTTCCAGGTAATTCTGTTTTTGTTCAGGTGTTCAAAAGCATGGCCAGAGTTGGTTTTATGGAGCTTCTTCAAAGGAGAAGTAGAGAGCTGCAGAGGTTTAGGGAGGGAATTCCAGAGCTTAGGGCCCAGGCAGCTGAAGGCACAAGAGCCAATGGTTGAGTGATTAAATTTGGGGATGTGCAAGAGGCCGTCAAAACCAACCTGGTAGTGAAGAAAAGGTTCTGGAGCATGGTTTTTAGTCATTTACAAGCTTTTCTTTGCAAGGACACACCTTATATATTGTGTAGCTCCAAAAATACCTGGAAAAACTCAGCAAGTCTGACAGCATCTGCAGAGAGGAAAACTTCGCAGATGCTGTCAGGCCTGCTGAGTTTTTCCAGGTATTTTTGTTCTAGATTTCCAGCATCCACAGTATTTTGCTTTAACCCTTCTTTCAACCTATCCCTTTATACTCTTTCGAGTTATCAACAGTCACAGATTGCAACTCTTTGAGTACAATCACAGTTCTTGGTTTTCCGGGAGTGGGACATGAACCCACAACCCTCTGATTCAAAGGCGAGGGTGCTATGAACTGAGCCACAGCTGACACCTCCCTGTCCCTTTATATGTGAGTCCAGGTGAGTTCCCAACTAATACCCATCACCTGAATATAATATAACTGATTTAGACTTAACCGAGGCCAGAATTAGAGGAGCGGGGATATCTCAGAGGGTTGTGGGGCTGGAGGAGGCGACAGGAATAGGGAGCAGTGAGACCATGGAGGAATTTGAAAACAAGGATGCGAATGTAAAAATTTGAACTGTTGTTGGACAAGGAGAAAACGTGGGTAAGCGAGCACATGGGTGATGGGCGAATGGAGCTTGGTGCAAGTAAGGACACAGGCAACAGAGTTTTGGATCAGCTCAACTTTATGGAGGGTGGAAGATGGGAGGCCAGACAGGAGTACATTGAAACAAAAACAAAAAATGCAAGAAAAAATCAGCAGGTCTAGCATCATCTGTGGAGAGAGAAACAGAGTTAGCGTTTCGACTCTGTTTCTCTCTCCATGGATGTTGCTAGACCTGCTGAGTTTTTCCAGCATTTTCTGTTTTTGTTTCAGGTTTGCAGCATCCGCAGTATTTTGCTTTTATTTTATTATATAGGAGTGCACTGAAATGGTCAAGTCTAAAGGTAACAAAGACAAGACCGAGAAGAAATTACCTCACTGATTCAGAGAGAGTGGGAAACAGAATTTGTGCAGTGCAGCTACAAACATGAGTCTTATCACATCAAATATAGACAAGATGTAAAGACAATTAAGGTGTGTCAATGGACACAACATCAGGTAGGTGATTGTACTGTCCATCTGCATTATAGTCAGATACAGGGAATTCTACTTGTGTGACACAGGCAAAATATTCTGCTGTCATCAACTGCTGGAGAGCAAACCATGTCAGACTTGAATTTATAAATTTCCTACAAGACAAATAAGGAATATTAAGTGGCTTTCCTTAATTTTTTTTTTAAGGGGGCTAGAACATCGACAGAAAGGAATTGAAAATGAGAAGAGAGGAAATACCGTAAGTCAAAGAGTAGGAGATTATAGAGAAGCACTGCAAATATATGTAGGCAAAGATTAAGAGAAGGCCCAAAGGTCAGTGCGAGTCATGTGCGAATGTACGCGAGTGTACTTGCTAGTAACCTCAGGCTTTCTCACATGACTTCAGAACTTGTGCAAGCATGTTTCTGTGTTTACATCTTACATTCTGTGCAGTTGGAGCTGCTTCAACCTTGAGGAATGTTTAAGCATGATAAATGATATTAAAATAAGAACACATGCTTCATAAACAGATCGTATGGTGGCCTGGAAATTATATTTTATCATACAAATATTTAACTTATTTATTTGAAATTCCTGACTGCTGTTGTAACAGAGGTGTGAGATTAAAGGAGTGTGATAAAAGCTCATTAGGTAGTTGTGAAATATTAGTTTAATTTCCAGCTCCATATGGGTTGCATTGTTGCAAAGATCTACTTTATTTTAAAGAGATAATTAACAAACCAGAAAAATGTTCCTGCTGGTTAGTTTCAAAAAGAGTGAAGGGAACAGGTTGGATTGGGACAAACAGAAAGATCATAGAGAATACGTGACAAGACAAGAACAATAGCAAGGAAAGTAGAAACAGGAAGAACTGCGAAAAGTGGAAAAAATCAGAAAGGAGTCAAAAAACAGCAGAGAAAAATAGCAAATAGGGAGAGAAAGCGTGAAGATAAAAACAAATGCGAGGAAAAATAGATCAGAGAGAAAGAAACAGGACCATGGAACAATGGCAAGATCAGGGAAAAAACAAAGTGCAAAGGGAAGGCAAAGTAGGGAAAGAAAAAGAGCCAAGAAAGATGACAATGATAACTTATTTTTATATAGCACCTTTAACATTATAAAATGTCCCAAGGCACTTCACAGGAGCATTAACAAATAAAATTTGACGCTGAGCCACATAGGGAGATATTAGGCCAGACGGTCACAAACTTGGTCAAAGAGGTAACTTTGTGAGAGCTTCTTAAAGGAGGAAAATGAGGTCGAGAGGCAGAGAAATGTTGGGAGGGTATTCTAGATATTAAGCTCACAGCAGCTGAAGGCACAACCACCTATGGTGGAGTGATTAAAATCGGGGGGTACTCAAGGGGCCAGAGGTGGGGAATTGCAGATATCTTGGAGGGTTGTAGGACTGGAGGAGTTTACAGAGAAAGAGAGGAGCGAGAACATGGAGGGATTTTAAACCAAGGATGGAAATTTTAAAATCATCGGGTTGCTTAACTGGGAGCCATTGTAGGTCAGAGGGCACATGGGTGAACTGTACTTTGTGCAAATGAGGACATGGGCAGCAGAGTTTTGGATGACCTCAAGTTTATGGAGGATGGAATGTGGGAGACCAGCCGGGAGTGCATTGGAATAGTCAAGTTTAGAGGAAACAAAGGCATTGGTGGAGGATTCAGCAGCAGATGAACTGAAGCAAGGGTGGAGTGGGACAATGGTAAGGTGGCGGAAATAGGTGTTCTCAATGTTGGCACAGATATGTGGTCAGAAGCTCATCTCGAGCACAAATATGACACCAAGGTTGCAAACACTCTGCTTCAATACAACAGCACTTTCAGAATCCCAGCTGTCCAGCTCTCAACTCCCTCCTTTAAGTCCAAGGAAATCCCTTCTTAAACCTCTCCACCCCTCTCCCCTCCTAATGTACTTCCTTGGCCAACCCTTTGGTCACCTGGTCTAATATCTCCTTATGAGACTAGCAACAAGTTTCGTTTTACAAAACTCCTGCATCACAAGATGCTTTATTATGTTAAAGGCGCTATATAAATGCGACTTATTGTTGTTGGTCCAATGGTAAATAATACATTTGCGTGCGGTTACTGCAAAGTGGGAAACTGCCCCAAAATTCAAGTTGCTGCTCAAAGGTATATTACAGCTGCAGCTTAATATCCAGCCATCCCTTTCACCTCCCCATCAACCGCTGCCAGTACAGGCAGCTGATGTCTATCACAGTATAAATATCTCAGATTGTGGACACTCAGGCAAAAACACCAATGAAAGGTAACAAGGAAAGTACAAGCTGATAAGACAGGAACTGCCGCAGATTTTGCAAGGGTAAATACTTAACTTGGCAACATGAGTTTTCTGAAAGATAAGGTCATTGACACAACAAGCTGAGCAAGTGACAGAAGCACCGTCTTGTCACAAAATGTTTCCATAGTCACTGCTGAGTAGCTCTGTCTGGAATGATCTATTTCAGCTGAGTCAAGCAGCAGCTGGCATAATGTTCTACATCTCATTGGCACAGTGCTGCTGAACATAAAGACAAATCATTATGAGCAGATGGGTCGGGAGGGGGTTGGGAAAGCATCGTAAATTACCTTGGTGGAGAGTCCTGGGAGCCATGATGGATTGTCCATACAGCGAGTACACCATTGCCATGGCCTCCTGCCAAGCTTAGCATGGGGTCTAACATGGGCAATTCCTGCCATCTGCTAGCTATGTACCACAAGTCCTTGATATTGCTAACTTGTACACCATGTGCTAGAAATTCTGTTCAGTTTGAGCATTGCCTGAGAGAGCTTCATCAGCAATACTGAGGTAGTTCAAAGTGATGGGAGTGATAGAATATGTCTGCCTTAATATGGGTATTATTCATGAAACATTTCTTATGATTCATTAATGCTTATCACAGCTGGATAATGGGCACTGATATCTTCATTACACGGCGCAATGCCACATTATCTTTTTTTTTATTCATTGGATGTGGGCGTCGCTGGCTAGGCCAGCATTTATTGCCCATCCCTAATTGCCCTTGTTCAGAGGGCATAAAGAGCATTGCTGTGGGTCTAGAGTCACATGTAAGTCAGACCAGGTAAGGACAGCAGAGTTCCTTCCCTAAACGACATGAGTGAACAAGATAGGTTTAGATAACAATTGACAATGGTTTCACAGTCATCATTGGACTTGTAATTCCAGGTTTTTCTAGGATTCAAGTTTCACCACCTGCCTTGGTGGGATTGGAATCCAGGTCCCCAGAGCATTACTCTGGGTTTCTGGTCCAGTGACAATACCACTGTACCACCACCACCACCTCCCTTTTCCAAAAGGGGAGAAACAGGGGATGGATTGAAAAACAAGGTTCTCTCTCCATCCAAGATTGCAGGCCCAAGTCAGAAAGCAGAAGAGGATCTCTGTCAGGAAACCTCAGCAGTGGGCTGCTGTTCCTAGGATCTTCTCTCAGCTGCTGCTTCCCTTTTCAAGGGCACCATACAATTTTGGCAGGATGAGAGGCAGAATGAAAAGAGTGATCACTGTGTCCAATGTTTCAAGTGGTGTCCTAGAAGGTGCGGGGGTTGCCAGCTGAGCTTCACCCACACTAGATAGGCCCTAGCAAAAAAAGGTGTGCAAATAAAGGACACATTCACCTTTGTCTTGCTTCTCAAAGGTTCAGTTCCTTGGTTACAGCCGGGTATAAGAGAGTTGGGGGCTCCACTGGCAGGGGCTGCAACCTCTATCTAGTTGGCACCTGTACATTTACTGGAAGACCTTCAGCTCTTCAGCGTCAAAGGGAGTCGTTTTGCTCTCAGCGCCATTCCGAGCAATTTGTTCACTCCCCTGTTTCCACAGGTTTCCAGTTTAAGAGTTGTTTCGGCTCTGGAGTTTGTGATTCCCCATAAGGAGTTGCTCCCCGACCAATGAACGAGCGGAACAGGTCAAAGAACTGCCCTAGGCACACAGGCTGGAGGTCGAATCATGAAATCCTGAACATATAAACAAAAGGAATCGCTCCAAATAATTCCCATTCAGCCCCGGCCCTCGTCATCCAATGCAGCAAAACAGAGCTGGGTGGCAGCCAGTCATTTCTCAACATCATATATGTTTTTAACTCCAGCCTCAGAAAAACAGCCTGTATTCTATCAGTGTGACTTTATCTCAGCATCCGACATAATAAGCAGTCGCTCAGCTTCTCAGAAACAGAAACTGGCACATCAGTCTTGAATGATGGATGGTGTGGATCCTGTAACCAGGGTTGGACAGGCTTTCACAGATAACAGTGCATCTGGAAGGTCTACCAGAAGACATGCGCCTCCGGTCCTTCATGGGCTACAGCTCACTAGCATTGCCAGTCCGATTCAAATATAAAACATTGCTCTCGCACACCTTTGGACTCTTCTCAAATTTGCTGTGCCCACACCAATCATGTCATCACCACCAATAAATAACTAGTCAGTTTTAGTGAAAAATTCTCCAGTCCGTGCAGACAACAGAAAACCTTCCATAGTTGTCACTGCAAGGATTGACAAAAGTATGTAAAATTCAAAACCCACCCAGAAGACCCAAACACACCTTCAGAGCACATGTAGCAAGCCATGGAATGCTCTCATTCAGTTCAAACAAAACTATCTGAAGTGACATTTTACCGTTCTTGGTAATATAAGCTCACAATCTTCACATTATTTTCGTACTTATCCTTACATTTTTTTTCAATCAAGGTGAGGCGAACTCTTATTTATTTTTCTCCCTTGAACCTTCCTGGTCCTCACAGTCTCTGCTGAGGAGGCAGTTTGCCCATAGCCTCCAGCAATGCCCCATCGTAAACTGGCCTTTCAGAAGTGTGCGGCAGTGTGATCCTCCCTCCACTCAGGGAGGTGTTTGCATTTAATTTGCCACCAACTCATAATGGCACAGTCGAGACTGTCAAATTTTGAAGTCAGTTATCATTGAAAAAAAATTGCCTTTTATGTATGTTATGCAGTAATGCTTCATCTTCCTGACTGAGGGACAGCAAATTAACCTCTCCTACAAAAGCCCAGTCTACAGCCAGTGGTTAGGACATGGTCAACTCCATTTCCCTCAGAACAGAGGAGGTGGTTTATCTCCATTCAGTGCCTTCCACTGGTTGAGGTTGGGAATTCGCAATGTTCACAATGAACAATGATGTTCACAAACATCAGTTTGTCCTGTCATGAGGCTTCTGTTTACAAGAAATTAATTTTTCAGGGGAAAAAAGAAAGACGTTGATTTGTATATTGCCTTTTAAGAACTCAGATTATCCCAAATGTTACACAGCTGATGAGATACTTTGAAGTACTATTTTAATGTAGGAAGTGTGGTAGTCAAAATACACACAGCAAACTCCTCCAAACAGTAATATTATAATGACCAGATGATCTGTTTGTGTGATGTTGATTGAGGGATAAATGTTGGCCAGGATACCAGGAATAACTCCCCTTCTTTGAAATAATACGAAGGGATCTTTTATGTCCACCTGAGAGGGCAAATGAGGTTTTGGTTTAATGTCTCACCAAAAAGATGGCCCTTTTGCCTGTGCAGGTTGCCCTCTGTTTTGCACTGGAGTGTCAAACCAGATCACAAGAGGCTATTAAAGGATTGGCTTTCTTTGATATAACCACTGAATAGAAGTTTGTTTGTTTTAAAAACTTTGAATAGCTTTTATGAATGGAATCTTTTTCACCATCAAGTGTGTAGGGGTGAGAGTTGTATTAGATTGTTAGAAGTTTATTTTTTCATCTCCACATGGCTCCTGAGGTCCACCCATAATGGATAGGGTGTGAGTAGCTATGAGGTTGGCATGCAGGGCATGAGGAGCCATGGGGGATGAATGGGGAACATGAGTTGGCTTTGAGTTGGCATGGAGGGTATGAGGGACTATGGGGGGGTGGGTGGGAGGTTTAGGGGCTATGAGGGGTGAGGGCTAGAGGGCCTAACAACTTCTAAAACTGGGACTCTCTTGAGGATATACATCACAGGCAAAGTTCCATGAAGCACAGGTGGGCCTTCTAACCAACCCACCTCGGCATTCACCTACACTCTGCTTCTGGGATCGAATGGCCCTGTGAACTTTGGCAGCCAAAATCCAGCCCAGCATTTCCATTTGTGATGAAGAACAAAACTAGAGGCCATTGATCGTCACCAAGAAATCCAATCGGGAATTCAGAAGAAACTTCATTACCCAGGGAGTGGAATAAATATGGATTTCGCTACCACTGGGAGTGGTTGCGGTGAATCGTATAGATGCATTTAAGGAGAAGCTAGACAAGGCAAAGAGAGACAAGGGAATAGAGGGTTATGATGATAAAATTAGATGAGGGAAGAAGGGAGGAGGCTTAAAAGTAGGCATGGACTGGCTGGGCTGAAAGGACTGTTTTTGCGCTATGCAGATGTACTTTATTGTAATTTTGGATGAATGAATTAAGATGGGACAAACACCTTCTTCATTCTAATCATCTTGAGATTGAACAAAATAGGAACAAGAGTAGGCCATTCAGCCCTTTGAGCCTGTCCCACCGCTCAGTCAGGCCACGGTATCTCGCCTCCACCTACCTGCTTTGGTTTCCATAACCCTTAATAAGCTAATCCGACAAAAATCAAACTACAATTCTTTGCAAGTGATTTTTCAAAGGAATTAAACAGTGAAAATTTTCTCCTTAAAATCATACTGACATTCTTATTAATATTAAGTCACACTTTCTGAACCACTTGTGCTGTGCTCATTAAAGCTAAAGCGAATTACACAGTGTAAGCCGACTGCAGAGATTCAAAATACTTATTCACTGCAACTCACAGAAAACAGAGCACCACTGAAACAGTGACAAATATCTGACACGACCACAGGCACACCAATTAGTCACACAGACCAGACAACAGGTGCAGTGTTAGGGCAGGAGTTGCAAGCAGGCTACAGGCCGCTCTCACCTCTTGGAGGTTCCACTCTCCGACTGCTGCAGCAGCCTGCTTGTGTTGGTGCAAAAGGGCTTCAGGAAAGTCGGGACGGACAGGGATGAGGGGAGGCTGTTGTAAGTAGGTTCGCCCTCTGAGCTACAGCGATTGCATCTCACGATATTGATGGGGCTGAGCAGGCGGAACCAAAGACAAAACACAGGAGATCAAAACAGTCGTCAAATGATAAAGTAAGGAGCAACAGTCTGCCGAGTGAGAAGTTTTTCCTTATTCGTTCATGGGATGGGGTCGTCGCTGGCTAGGCCAGCATTTATTGCCCATCCCCTTATTGGCCTTGAGAACTGAGTCGCTTGATAGACCATTTCGGAGTCAACCACATTGCTGTGGGCCCGGGGTCACATGTAGACCAGACGAGGTTAGGACGGCAGATTTCCTTCCCTAAAGGACATTAGTGAACCAGATGGTTTTTTTTACAACAATCAACAATGGCTTCATGGTCATCATTACTTTTAATTCCAGATTTTTAAAAAAATTCAAACTTCATCATCTGCCATGGGCGGGATGTGAACCCAGGTCCCCAAAGCATTACCCTGGCTCTCGAGATTATTAGTTTAGTGAGAACACTATTACCCCACCGCCTCACACAAGGTAATCCCTCTATAAGTAGGACACTGGAGAAGCTCTGCAAGAGATAGAGTTTTTAAAAATGGAAAATATTACAAATGCAAACTTATCTAGAAAAACAGGTTATAATTTTGGGTGAAAGCCCTGAATTCTCATGCGGGCTCTCCATCTGAGACATTAACCTGCCTTTTCTGCTTACAGATGCTGTCACCCTTTAAACAATAGTAACTCAGTGCAGCTTGTAAATTATATTACTGAACATTTGGGAGCAGAGTCAACCTAACAATTAGCATGCTACCCGGAACTGATATGTGAAGCTGCTTATGTGAAATGTATTTGATACGTTTATTGGCATTTACTTTGACAACTTTTAACTTTTCAAATGAAATATGCAGTGTATAATTTATTCAGTGTATTACAATATCTACTCTCTTGAGAATGAATTTCACAGAGAATTCAGTTTCGCCTTTAGGCTTTGATTCCTCACAGTGTTCTCAAACTCAGGAGGAGGAAGCGTAGAGAACAGATGATTTTAAAAACGTTAAGCTTATATGTTTATGTGAAGCAGTGAAGAAGTATTTTGCAATGTTAACTTGAAGAGTTATAGGACTTTAGATGAAAAGTGATAGGAAACAGTTAATCTCTGGACAAACTAGAAATATTGTGTGTTTTTTAAAAGGAAGTTGTGATACATTGATTCAAATGTTCCTACCTGGGAAAATCTTCCATCTTTGCTGCTTCCATGTATTGTAAATTTGCATAGTCACCAGCTCCCCTCCCACCTCCCCACCCCCACAATATTTCAACACAAGTTACAGTTTCACTATGAGCCTGGTTCTGGCCCACATGGCTCTTCACTGGAATCACAAAGGATAAAAAATCCTTTAAATGTCTCTCTCCAGGTCTCCCCTATGTGATGAACAACTTGCAGTCTGAGAGGCCAGGTAACCAAGCTGTTTCGGAAGTTATGTCAATTCAGACACTCAGGTGTCATGCCATGAGATTCCCTTCCTCTAGAAAATCATCTGTTCTCTAGTGTGTGTGGTGTGTGGTGTGTGTGTGTCTGTCTGTCTGTCTGTGTGTTTGTGTGTATGTAATCAAGGCCTAAATGAAAGACTGAATTCTCTGTGATATATATTCTCTAGTCTATGTGTAAACAAAAATTCAAATTTGAAAAAAATTTCAAATTAGGTCATCCAAAATTGGTCATGTACATTTTGTTTTAAGATTTTCCTGTTGAGAACTGAAGAGATTTGGAATTATTTACTGGATCTCTCTTCATGAAGCACTTAGAAGCTCTCACAACTAAGGGTGGACACCGGGCAACCACACCAG
This sequence comes from Cetorhinus maximus, assembly GCF_964194155.1. Taxonomy (NCBI): domain Eukaryota; kingdom Metazoa; phylum Chordata; class Chondrichthyes; order Lamniformes; family Cetorhinidae; genus Cetorhinus; species Cetorhinus maximus. Next base: position 133,881,783 of record NC_135885.1, on the reverse strand, counting down.
ATCATGGTACAAACCTTCACCTCATCTGGCATTCGGATCTGGGCATGAAGTCAAGTTAACTGACCAGCAGAAAGGAAGGAAAACTTAAAGTGTGAAGTCTACATACCAGCTTGCACCTCAGAGTCTCCATCCACTCTCAGAATGTGGTACTGACAGAAGCTATGGAAATGACCACTCAGCTATCTCTATCCCTTAACCAGAGTCCAAAGTCCGTGGTACAAAGACCACATTGGAAAGAAAAGAGATAATAAAAGTACAAAACAATGGAGACTGTTTAGATGGAAAACATTACCATACAATTAAACCTAAGATGGACTTAAGAGGTATTTAGCACAACAAACTCCAAAATTTCAGTTTTTTAAAAATTGCTGTTTAGTGATTCAGTCCCAATTAAAAGAAAACTATAGTTTATTTAATAAAATGAATGTAGGTGTGAACTTAAAAAAAACCTGAGATTATTTTTAAACTTTCAAAAGAAGGAACTGATAAACGCAATTCAATTTCTAAGAAAAGTCCTGCAATCATAATTCTGCTTAATTCAGGAGTTCCACAAACTTTAGACTAAAAAATGTTGCCAATCAGTAAATTTATACCTTGTGTGTGAGGCCATGGAGAAAACCACTCTGAACAGGCATGACAGACAAACAGTTTGAATCGAGGGACAGAATTGCAATTTTGCAATTTTTCTTCAGTCTGCTTGTTTACTTGACTTAACATTTTTTGTCACTTGGAAAACAGTTCAATAAATACTCGCTGATTTCCTGTGGATTCTTAAGCCTGGAGCATTAAGGTCACTCCCTCTAAATAAGCAAATCTAGGTAGCGTCTTCTAAGCTGCTGAGGTCAATCACAGCCCAGTTGTAATTGTTGGTAAAAGTCAGAGCCCAAGTCAATGATGGGTTTTTTTTCCCTATTCTCAAATGATCGTTCTGCACCGTTGCAAAGTGCGATAGGCATAAGGCTTTTATATAGATATGTATATTATTGATAAATTAAAGGGTTGCTGAATAAAGGTGGATTTTTTTGATATTTCCTGAAAGTTGTGCAAGAAAGACTCTGCATAATTAACACAAACAGCGTCAATGAGGATGTGTGAATAAGATGTAGATTGTCAACGAGATCTATGCTTGGATCATTCTGTCTGGAATCAACTATATTGTACCTTACGAGGATTATAACAGTCATTGTAACATCAGATTTTTTTAAAACCTGTACATGCAGGTATCATTCCTATATGATTTGAACCCGTTGTTTTCCTCACTAAACAGTTGATTTTTTTCCCTAAAGGTAACTTGAATGTGAATAAAGGATTTGGTTGAATTGAAATGAGATCTTGTGATCCTATGTAGCCTGGAAAAGGAATATCATCAGTGAAGCTTTATATTCTCATAGAACGGTGAGCACAGATAGAGGCCATTCGGCCTGTCTTGTTGATGCTGGCTCTCTGCAAGAGCGACTCAGCTAGACCCACTCGCCACCCTTTCCCGTAATCCTGCAATTTTAGTTTTCTTCAGATAATTATCCAATTCTCATTTGAAGGCCAAGGTTGAATCTGCCTCCACCACACTCTCAGAAAATACATTCCAGAATCTATTCACTTGCTGCATAAAAAGGTTTTCCTCATGTCACCAGTGGTTCTTTTGCCAATCGCTTTAAATCAGTGCCCCCTGATTCTTGACCTTCCCGCCAATGGGCACAGGATCTCCCTATCTACTCTGTCCGGACCCATGATTTTGAATACCTCTATCAAATCTCCTCCCAACCATCTCTTTGCCAAGAAGAACAGCCCCAGCTTCTCTGATCTATCCATGTAACTAAAATCCCTCATCACTGGAACCATTCTCATGAATCTTTTCTGTGTCCTCTCTAATGCCTCCGTGTCCTTCTTACAATTGGACACATTATTCCAGTTGAAGCCGAACCAGCCTTTTATAAAGGTTCCTCTTGCTTTTATACACTTTGCCTGGATGAGACAAACAGCTCCACCCTCCAAAGACAGAGGGAAATGATTAAAGGCTTTGCGTGGAACAGGTATTCGAAACACCCTCATTGTCAGATAATGATGCTCCTCTCGCCCCGCCCCGCGTACACAAGCTATTTACCTGCTCCGAAGAATCTCCGACTGCTGGCGAAAGATGGGAGACTTGCCGTGGTGCAGCTTCTCATTGGGAAAGCTGATCCTCCGCTTGCTGCTGGACGGTGGGTGGCTGAAAGTGTGAGCCCGTCTCCGGAACTGTGGCGAGTCGGGGTCTTCCTCTGCGTAGAGCTGGCCCAGCGAGGAGATGGGGGACGCCCGGGGGCTGACGGGTGGAGAATTGGGAGGGGACTCCCCCGGAGAACCGTCCTGTGCCAGAACCACCGCAATGGTCAGAAAACCAAAAGCAATGACATTGCTCACTCTAAAAAGCTGACAGTAGAGCGAAAATCCTGCAAATCTGCCAACACACTCTCAGATACCCATTGTATGCTAATTTGTGCTATCTCACCAACTCCCATATCCTGCTGTGCTTAATCCAGTGAAGATTTACAAGTACTACTGCACAGTGTTGATAAGTAAGCCAAGTTTCCAAGTTTTCTATGTAAAAAGAAGTGCAGGGGGACCAGCCTTTTCACTTCTCTTTTGCTGACAAAACTATGTTCGGTGTTTTTAAAGTGCTCCTCAAAGGCTGGAACTGCTATCGCAAGCACTTCCTCTGGATTTCACCAGCTGACTTCCTGCTCCATGGAAAGTATCCGAGCAAAACAAGTCCATTAATTGAAAAGTGTCACTGCTCAACTCAATCAGGTTAGTGTCGAGAGAGAGGGAGGTGGGAGGTGGGGGGGGGAGGGCGGGCGAGGAGCTAAAAAGGGACCACTGACCCCAGGACTCACCCTGGATGCATCCGATGCCAGGCTGTTGCAACGCTCAAAGCTGTCCATACTTCCCAACCGACCCCGCATCTTGGCACCCTAAAACAAGACACGGAGACATAAGGAGCAAAGTCAGATATGTTGCTAACAAGGTAGATCAGTTCTTGAATAGAAGGGAGGTGGCGCTGTATCGGGCAGGGAAATGACCTGACAGAGTGCACTGTCATTGTTATCACAACGCTGTCACATTTTTGGCAACGAGAATCATACTTTGGTGACATGGCCAGGTCACCAATTTGTAAATAGACAAAGGAAGAAAGATTTCAATTTATATAGCGCCTTTCACAACCTCAGGACTTCTTTGGGAGGTGATGTGCGTCAGGGAAGTGCTTTTGAAGTATAATCACTGTATGTAGGAAGCGTGGCAACCAATTTGCACACAGCAAGCTCCCACAAAGAGCAATGTGATAATGACCAGGTAATCTGTTTGAGCGACATCTGAAAAAAGAGGAATAACATATTCTAACAATTGTCATGAGGGAGAACAAATCAACAACAACCTGAATTTACACAGCATCTATAAGGTAGTAAAATGTCGCTTCACAGGATTATCAACAAAAACAATTGACATCAAGCTACATAGGGGAAGAGTAGGACAAGTGATCAAAGGCTTTGTTAAAGAGGTAGCTTTTAAGGAACATCTGAGGAGGAAAGGTAGAGAGGCAGAGAGGTTCATGGAGGTAATTCCAGAGCTTAGGGCCTAGGCAGCTGAAGGTTTGGCCACCAATGATGAAGGAATAAAAATAGGGAACGTGCAAGAGGCTGGAACTGGAAGAGAGATCTCGAGGTTTGTGGGCCTGAGGGAGTTGCAGAGATAAGTGGGAGTGAAATCATAGATTTTACCATCAAGGCACTGCCAGACTGGGAGCCAACATAGGTCAGTATGCATAGGAGGGGTGATCGGTGAAGGGGACTTGGTGCAAGTTACAGGCAGCTGAGTTCAACTGCAAGAAGGTGACATATTTTCTTCTATACTGGGTGCAGTCTGTAGCTAACTAAATGGTTTCTTTCCCAGGACAGCCAAACTCTGTTTCATGCAGTGATGCCCATTAGCTGATGTCCCAGCACATGCTCAAATTTCACACCCTCAAACCAGAAACAATGCAACAATTAGAACCATGGGGCTTCTGCAGAAGACAAACAGCTTTGAAACAGCAGTCTACTGCTGCTAAACTGCTACGGAAGTCAAGACTGGTCGGAGGCGGGTTTTCCGCCTATGTCACCTCCCTCAAGGAGAATGCAAAGTATCAGCCACAAAATTGGAAGGATGGAAAGTAAAGGCTTTGCACTTTCTTAAAGGGAGCCAGTGCTTGCAAGATGGATACGTACATAGCGCTGCATGATAGGCAACCTATAGCCAATGTTAAAAAGCAGTCCTGTTAGAAACACTAAGATAAAAGCAAAAAACTGCGGATGCTGGAAATCCGAAACAAAAACAAAAATGCCTGGAAAAACTCAGCAGGTCTGGCAGCATCTGTGGAGAGGAGCACAGTTAACGTTTCGAGTCCGCATGACTCTTCAACAGAACTAAGGAAAAATAGAAAAGGGGTGAAATATAAGCTTATATTTCACCCCTTTTCTATTTTTCCTTAGTTCTGTTGAAGAGTCATGCGGACTTGAAACGTTAACTGTGCTCCCTTCCACAGATGCTGCCAGACCTGCTGAGTTTTTCCTGTTAGAAACACTCCGCACAACATATTTGGCTGTACGGCAGCCAACAGCACACATTCACTCTAAACAACATCAACTTATATTTACATGGTGCCTCTAATGCACTAAAACATCCTATAAACATCCATTATAAAACAAGGTACCACGGAGCCACATATGCGACATTAGGTCAGATGACCAAAAGCTTGGTCAAAGAGATAGGTGTTAAAGCGTGTCTTAAAGATGGAACGTGAGAAGATTTAGGGAGGAAATTCCACAGCTTACAGTCTGGCAATTGAAGGCACGGACACCAATGGTAGTGATTAAAATCAGGTTTTCAGCTTGTTCTCACCAAGTTTCTCTCCTTACCTTCTCTCGTCTCCATTTTAATCATCAATTCAATGGGCAACGGAATCTTTCCCAAACTCCCTTTCTTTGACATACAATGTATAAACAAGACCAAAGCACATGACTCAGCTGAGCAGTGATCTCTCATCGCTCCCTCGCTTAACACTGCAGTCAGGGACTTTGGACAGGGGAAAAACACTTTCTGAATCCTCAACGAGCCTAATAAGGAGCACAGTGATCGGACACAACGCTTCACAAATTCCTGACTGCATTAGCCGCAGGTTTACAATCCCTTGCAAATTTGCTGCTGCAGCACGGTGTCTGCCAAGTCTGTCACAGGAAGCTGGGGGAGATCCAGACTGATAACTCGCAAGGCTAGAACAACGTGCAACATGGACAAGGAATAAATGACTGCAGGGTCACGGTTCAAGGTGATCCCAGGGTGAAAAACACTCAAGTCTTACAAAATTTCTTTTCATAGGTCATTTGTTGGGAGCTAACGCTAAATAATTTTACTGTTGTTGCAATAATTGTCAAAATTGATCAGATTTTCTTGTGATTATCAAACATGGAATGCACGGACAATGATGACAATGTAACAAGCAAAAAGATTGGACAGGCAGAGCAGAAACACTGGGTATTTTCCCCTTTGCTAAGCATTAGATATGGTAACATTTTAATCAAACACAACGTAACCAACACAACAGATGTGAAAAGCCAGAAACTTTACCTTACGGAGAATAATTAGCCAAGGAAACATGATAAGTGAAACCACGAACCCACTCCTGACACTACAGTGCTGTCAATGTTTAACTTTACAACTTCCTAATTCAGCATGACAGGGCACTGAAGAAAACAAACTGGTTAAATGAAGGAATCATTTGCAACACGGGTTTAGAATTGGCCATGAAAATGTGATTATGGTGATTCATGTGTTTAAGGTGGCTCAGTGTTGCTGTACAATAGCCAGCCGTTCAGTTCAACCAAGTGTTTCTAATTGGTTTACATAGATCCAATATCAATAATCATCTGCAACTGTGATGAAGACTTATGCTCCAGTCCTAAGTCCCACCTTAACTGACTAAACCTACTCGAATACTGCATCAGAAATTCTGCCTGGTAACACACCTGTGCAGTTCCTTGGGACATTTCGTGTGCTAAAAGGAGGTCTTGTGACTCAGTAGGTAGCAAGCTGCCTGAGCCAGATGCTCTGGGTTCAAATCCCACTCCAGCACTTATTGACCATGGCAACATATGAATTTTTACATAGAATTTACAGCACAGAAACAGACCATTCAGCCCAATTGGTCTATGCTGGTATTTATGCTCCACTCAATCCTCCTCCCATCCTTCTTCATTTCAGCCTATCATCATATCCTTCATGCCTTTCTCCCTCATGTATTTATCTAGCCTCACTTTAACAGCCCAGAACGTATTGTAACAAATGGTTGCTTCATCTCCGAGAATCTGACAAAGTTTTCATTTTCAAAGTGATGACTTATGCTTATTATTCTCTTCTGTATATTTCTCATAACTATTTCAGTAATTTTATTGTAAAGCATTCGGCAGAATATTGCCCAACACGCCGACGTGTAAAATGATGCACGATGACGTCATCACGCGTTATTTTGATATTTAGTTTGACGGGCGTGTGCTGAATCGGCTGTGCTCCCGCCAAACCATCAACGGCCTATTAAGGCCATTAAAAAAGTAATTTAACTTATTAGCAACGCTGCCAGGTTAGAGGGCAGGCAAAGAGCCCAAGCGGCCATGGCGTTTTTCAGGAAGCTTCATCCACAGGCCAGGTGAGGTTTCCTGAAGGTTTCGTAAAATAATTAAATAAATTTTGTCAACTTCACAAACATGGCCCAGCTCATGTGAAACTGTCACATGAGGGGACCTGATTAAATGATTTTTTTACTTTATTTTTTAAAAGCTTTATTATCTACTTAATCTCCCTGAGGCAGCTCCGTGCCTCGGGGAGTTGCTGCGCTCTTTCGCGCGCTTGCGCAAAAGAGCACAGACCCCCGACTCTCCATTCCTCCCCCCCTGCCCACACAGGTAGTGACCAGGCACACGTTACATTGGGGGGCCTTAATTGGCCAGTCTACATAAAATGGCGGCGATCGGCTCCACGCCCGCCCCCGCCCAGCCCGCCTGCCATAGTGAAAATTCTCCCCATTGTGTTTTTTCTTCTAACGCCTTTAACACGGCACAAATGTGAATATTTCATACAGAATGAATAACAATTTGTTAGTTATTTTTGCCATAAATCTGAACCTTCTTTCTTCACTGAGAAGAGTCAGCCATTAACCCACTCCATTTCCATTTTACTTTTTACCACTGCGATCTGCTACAAAAATAAATCTAAATTATAAAAAAATGTCCAACTGGTAACATGATGAGTAATAAACAATCTGTAATAGTTTAAGAAACAAAAATGAAAAATTCTGGCAGGTTTATTAGCATATGTAAATAGATAATATGACTCAACTCTGTCAGCACGATTTTCATATCTAAAGAGGACTGGAAAAATATGATAATGGCTTCTGCTATTCCTCCTGGGCTTCCTTCAACAATTTTTTTTTTACTCATTCATGGGATGTAGGCTTCGCTGGCTGGGCCAGCATTTATTGCTCATCCCTAATTGCCCTTGAGAAGGTGGTGGTGAGCTGCCTTCTTGAACCGCTACAGTCCATGTGGTGCAGGTACACCCACATGCTCCACTCAAGCCTCCTCACAACCTACTTCATTTCAGCCTATCATCATATCCTTCGTGCCTTTCTCTCACATGTATGTATCTAGCCTCGCTTTAAGAGCCTGACGATACTGCAGCCCCGTTCGGTCAAACACTGAGGCAGAACTTTGGATCTCAAAAATTCACCAAGATGACAAATCTTTCACGTATGGCATGTAGCAGTGTTTGATCCACTGGTCTGCAGCAGGGAGCTGGGAATGGTGTTAACAGGCAAGTCAGAGACGATCTTTGTGTGTCCTGTGACGAAAACGCAGCAAAGATTTTCCGGTGGGCATTGCCCATCGCAAAGAAAGTATTGCGTCTGTTATATATTGCTGTATTATCTGTAAAGAGCTAGGAGCTAATTAGGTAGGAACTAATTGTTATGTGTAAGCGGATAGGATTTGGGGGATGAGGGGTTTGAAGGTCGGCGGGCTTCACAGGCCGGGGTCAGAGTCTAGGGGGTCAGAGGTCGGAGGTCAGGTGTCTGATTGGAGGGAGACGGTGGTTGAAGGCAGGGGGGAGGTGTCAGAGGTCCATGGGGGTCTAAGGTCAGGAGATATAGGGTTTTCAGGCAGGATAGAGAGGGGCCTAAAAAAGGTGGGGTATAGCATTATTGGTTAAACAATCAATTATAGCTGTTTGGAGGGATGATATACTAAATGAATTATCAAATGAGGCCATATGGGTTGAGCTCACGAATAAAAAAGTGGCAGCCACACTACGAGGAGTGTACTATAGACCCCCAAATAGTGAGAGGGAGATAGAAGAGCAAATATGTGGGCAAACTCCTGAGTGCAAAAACAATAGGACAATTGGGCACTTCAACTACCCTAATATCAATTGGGATACGAATCGTATAATAGGCACAGAGGGCACAAAATTCTTGAACTGCATTGAGGAGGACTTATTTAGCCAAGCGCGTAACAAGCTCAGCGAGAGGGGGCGCAATTCTAGATTTGGTATTAGAGATGAAGCTGGGCAAATGGATGAAGTAGCAGTAGGTGACCATTTTGGAGATAGTGACCATAATACAGTTAGATTTAATTTAATTATGGAAAAGGATAAAGATAGAACAGGAGTAAAAGTTCTAAATTAGGGAAAGGCAAAATTTACGAAGCTGAGAGTTAGCTGGTGAAAGTGGACTGGTTACAGCTACTTGAAGGGAAATCAGTGACAGACCAGTGGGAGACATTCAAAAGCAAAATTCTACAGGCACAGTGTAGACATGTCCCCACAAAGAAAAAGGATGGTACTACCAAATCTAGAGTCCCCTGGTTATCTAGAAGTATATAAGGTAAGATAAAGCAAAAACAGTCACAAAATAATTAATACAAGAGAAAGCCTAGAGGAGTATAGAAAGTACAGGGGTGAAGTAAAACAGTTAACTAGGAAAGCAAAGAGAGGATATGAAAAAATATTGGCAGGTAAAATCAAAGAAAACTCAAAGTTGTTTCACCGGTACATTAAGAGCAAGAGATTAAGTAAGGAGAAGGTAGGGCCGAACAGAGATGTACATGGTAACTTGTGCTCTGATGCAGAAGATGTGGGCAGGGTTCTCAATGAGTACTTTGTCTCCGTCTTCACTCAGGAAAGGGATGAAGCAGATATTCCAGTTAAAGAGGAGTGTGAAATATTAGATGCAATAAGCATAGTGAGAGAGAGTGTACTGCAGGGTGACATCCTTGAAGGTGGATAAGTCACCAAGGCCAGATGGATTGTATACAAGGCTGTTAAAGGAAGCCAGGGAGGAAATAGCAGATGCTCTGAGGATCATTTTCAAATCCTCACTAGATACAGGTGAAGCACCAGAGGATTGGAGGTCTGTGAACATTGTACCAATGTTTAAAAAGGGTGCGAGGGATAGACCAAATAATTATAGGCTGGTCAGTCTGACTTTTGTGGTGGTCAAATTATTAGAATCAACTCTAAGAGGCAGGATAAACTGTCACTTAAAAAGCAATGGATTAATCAGCGATAGCATGGTTTGTTAGGGGAAGGTTGTGTCTTATTAATTTAATCAAATGTTTTGAGTAAGTAACGAGGAGGATTGGTGAGGGTAGTGCAGTGGATGCTGTCTACATGGATTTTAGTAAGGCATTCGACAAAGTCCCACATGACAGACTGGTCAGAAAATTAAAAGCCCATGGGATTCCGGGGAATGTGGTGAGTTGGATTCAAAATTGGCTCAGCGACAGGAAACAAAGGGTAATGATTGATGGATGTTTTTACGAATGGAAAATGGTTTTCCATGGCATTCCACAGAGGTCAGTGTTGGGGCCCTTGCTATTTGTTGTATATTTTCATGATTTGGACTTAAATGTGGGAGGTATGATTGGGAAATTTGCAGGCGACACAAAAATTAGCCCTGTGGTTAATAGTGAAGAGGATAGCTGTTGTCTCCAGAATGATATCGATGGTTTGGTTGAGTGGATGGAAAAGTAGCAGATGGAATTCAATCCAGAGAAGTGTGAGGTAATGCATTTGGGGAAGTCAAACAAAGCTAGGAAATGCACAATAAATGGGAGGATATTGGGAGGGGTAGAGGAAGTGAGTGACCTTGGTGTGCATGTCCACATGTCCCTGAAGGTGGCAAGACAGGTGGATAAGGCGGTAAAGAAAGCATATGAAATGCTTTCCTTTATTGGACGAGGTATAGAATACAAAAGCAGGGGTGTAATGATGGAACTGTACAAAATGCTGGTTAGGCCACAGCTGGAATTTTGTGTACAGTTCTGGTCGCCACATTACAGGAAGGGCATAATTGCTCTGGAGAGAGTACAGAGGAGATTTACAAAAATGTTGCCAGGGCTTGAAAATTGTAGCTATGAGGAAATATTGGATAAGCTGGGGTTGTTTTCCTTAGAACAGAGGAGGCAGAGGGGTGACCTGATTGAGGTACAGGATTATGAGGGGTCTGGATAGAGTAGACAGAGATGCCCTGTTTCCCCTAGCAGAGAGGTTAATTACCAGGGGATTTAGGGTATTGTTTGAAGGATTAGAGGGGACATGAGGAAAAACTTCTTCACCCAGAGGGTGGCGGGTGTCTGGAATTCGCTGCCTGGTTTAGTGGTGGAGGCAGAAACCCTCAACTCATTTAAAAGGTACCTGGATCTGCACCTAAAGTACTGGAACCTGCAGGGCTACGCACCAGATGCTGGAAGGTGGGATTAAAATGGGCAGCTAGCTTGTTTACTTTTTCTTTTTTGGCTGGCACAGACATGATGGGCTGAATGGCCTCTTTCTGTGCTGTAACAGTCAGGCCCACCGAAGAGAGGGTGAAGGAGTCCTATGTGGGTGGGTGGAATCCAGTTGGGCGGGGGAGAGGTTGTCGGGGATTGGGGGAGATCTCTGAGAGCGTGTGGGGGGAGTCCGCTTGGGGGGGTCGCTCTGGGTCCGTACAATAGTTACCCAGAAGTTAGAAGAGATTTTAATTCTTCTAGCCTTTTTTGGGTAACTATTGGGGTAACCTAGTTGGGACCATCCGAATTTGCAATTTAAATCGCATTTTCGGATGGTTCCCAGTGGAGGGCCATTGGCCAAGGGAAGTGAGCACTTCTGGGCAATTGCCGTGCAAACCTTACCTGGGAACTTCTAAAGGGATTTGGGGTACTCCCCCTCCCACCCCCCGGCATATGACACTGGAAGCTCGGAAGTCAAGGCCCATGGTGATTTACAATTCAAGGGTTACCTCTTCCTCAGATGCTCTGTGATTTGGACATTAATAGCCCTGTGTATCAATCAAATACTTCTTTTTTCAGCAAATTTTGGACCATGATGTTAAACAAAGGCCCGAATTTTTGAGGAGTGGTTGGAGCTTTCAAAATGGCGAGGGGGACCCAGATGTGCACAACAATAACTAGTAGCACTCACTGGATAGCGATCAGGAGGGGCAGACCAAGCTCTCTTCCCTTTGCCCAGGGACAGTGAGATTTCTAGCTCCTCTACCTCAGTAAGATCAGCTAACTCAGCACAAACTCAAGACTTAGCCCCCATTTCTGACAGGTCCAATTTCTGCTGGAAGGGGAAAGGGGGCGAGGCATGGCTCACACGTCAGGGAAGTAGGGCCAATTGACCTCAGTGCTGAGATCAAACTGATAGCATTTTAGGATGTTGCAAGGCATTAACACGCAGTGTGGAAGTCACGTATAAATGGAGTAGATGTAAGTGCTCTTAGAGTGTGGATAAAGTCTGTACAACTGTCATGATGTGAAGTTATTTAAATCCCCAGCCCTTTAAAAATAAAAAACAGGCCACCAGTGTTAGTGAGAGTTTAAAAAAAATACTCTCTTCTGGCAGCTTCCATAGTTTTTGTTGACATTTCCCTAAGGGGTCTTTTTGAATACATAGCTGATTTCCAAAGGCTATAATTATCTCAGTGGGTCGGTGGGGGAGGAGGGATGTTCTGAGTTCAGTTTGACAGTTCAAGGCCTATTAAAGGACTAGCTGCCTTTGATGTGGGGTTATAAATATAAGTTTGTTTGTTTTTTATAAGACATTAAGCACTTGAGGTTTAAAAGATTTGAATGGGCTTTCACAAATGGGGAGTTTTTAAAAAATATAGTGAAGGCCGTAACACATTTTTAGAACTTTATTTTGTTTCATCTCAACATGGCTCCTGGGGTCTGCCCATGGTGGATACTGGGCGAGTTGCCATGGAGGGTATAAGGTGGTGGCTGGCATCTGGCATGAGTCTGCATGGGATCGAAAGAGTTGGCATGGAGCTGTAAGGGGCCATGGTGGTGGGTGGAGGACATGAGTTGGCATGGGGACAAGAAGGTGGCATGAGGAAGGGGTGGGGGTGTGACAGGGTGTTGGGGGGGGCGGGGGTGGGGAGAACCAGAGGGCCTAAAAGGTAACCAAACAATTGGAACAAAGTCCCAGATAATGGAGACGGGCATTTTACCAGCCCAGCTCGGCAGTTGGTCATTCCTGTGCCCGCCCCCAATTTGCTTCTGGGGCAGCGGGCCCGACTCTATCTCACAATCCCACCCACACACAGGAGAGAAGATCCCACCATTCGGGTGCCTTTCTACCAAAGCTGGTGCGGCGAGCCGGGAAATTTCCCAACTGGAGCTACCTGCTTCGGTAATGAAAATCCAGACTAAAATCATTCCTACTCAGAAGTGTTTGAAAATATTTTGAACTTTAGCTAAGATATTAGTGTTTATTGTGAAAGCACTTCCTCCTCTATTTCTCCCAGTTAAAACTTCTCTAAGTAAAAATACCCATTCTCCAATCTAACTGATTTTTTTTAAGGAGCAGGAAATTCATAGGATTCGGTACTGCAGAAAGATGCTATTTTATCCCAAGATTGGCATTTACTTTCTCATCACAAAAACAGAATTACCTGGAGAAACTCAGCAGGTCTGGCAGCATCGGTGGAGAAGAAATCAGTTAACGTTTCGAGCCTTCATGGCCCTTCGGCAGAACTGAAGCATAGTTAGGAGAAAGGAGAAATATAAGCTGGTTTAAGGTTGGAGGTGGGGTGGGGGGGGGGGAAGAGAGAAGTTGAGGGTGTGGTGATTGTGGAGATAAGCAAGCCGTGATAGGAGCAGATAATCAAAAGATGTCACAGACAAAAGGATCAAAGAGGTGTTGAAGGTGGTGATATTTGTCTAAGAAAAGTGCTAATTAAGAATGGAAGACAGGACATTCAAAGTACAGCTCTAGTGGGGGTGGGGTGGAAAAGACTAACAAGGTTTTAGTTTTAGATTTTAAAATAATGGAAATAGGTGGGGAAAGAAGAATCTATATAAATTATTGAAAAAAAAGGGGGGGTGGCGGAGAAACGGGGTGGGGATGGGGGGAGGGGGAGTTTAAGATCTAAAGTTGTTGAATTCAATATTCAGCCTGGAAGGCTGTAAAGTGCCTAGTCGGAAGATGAGGTGCTGTTCCTCCAGTTTGCGTTGGGCTTCACTGGAACAATGCAGCAAGCCAAGGACAGACATGTGGGCAAGAGAACAGGGTGGAGTGTTAAAATGGCAAGCGACAGGGAGGTTTGGGTCTTTCTTGCGGACAGACCGCAGGTGTTCCGCAAAACGGTCGCCCAGTTTGCGTTTGGTCTCTCCAATGTAGAGGAGACCGCATTGGGAGCAACGAATGCAGTAGACTAAGTTAGGGGAAATGCAAGTGAAATGCTGCTTCACTTGAAAGGAGTGTTTGGGCCCTTGGACGGTGAGGAGAGAGGAAGTGAAGGGGCAGGTGTTGCATCTTCTGCGTGGGCATGGGGAGGTGCCATAAGTGGGGGTTGAGGAGTAGGGGGTGATGGAGGAGTGGACCAGGGTGTCCCGGAGGGAACGATCCCTACGGAATGCCGTCAGGGGGGGTGAAGGGAAGATGTGTTTGGTGGTGGCATCATGCTGGAGTTGGCGGAAATGGCGGAGGATGATCCTTTGAATGCGGAGGCTGGTGGGGTGATAAGTGAGGACAAGGGGGACCCTATCATGTTTCTGGGAAGGAGGAGAAGGCGTGAGGGAGGATGCGCGGGATGTGGGCCGGACACGGTTGAGGGCCCTGTCAACGACCGTGGATGGAAAACCTCGGTTAAGGAAGAAGGAGGACATGTCAGAGGAGCTGTTTTTGAAGGTAGCGTCATCAGAACAGACTAGGCACTTTACAGCCTTCCGGGCTGAATATTGAATTCAACAACTTTAGATCTTAAACTCCCCCTCCCCCCATCCCCACCCCATTTCTCCCCACCACCCCCCCCACTTTTTTTTCAATAATTTATATAGATTCTTCTTTCCCCACCTATTTCCATTATTTTAAAATCTAAAACTAAAACCTTGTTAGTCTTTTCCACCCCACCCCCACTAGAGCTGTACTTTGAATGTCCTGTCTTCCATTCTTAATTAGCACTTTTCTTAGACAAATATCACCACCTTCAACACCTCTTTGATCCTTTTGTCTGTGACATCTTTTGATTATCTGCTTCTATCACGGCTTGCTTATCTCCACAATCACCACACCCTCAACTTCTCTCTTCACCCCCCCGCCCCCGCCCCCCCACCTTAAACCAGCTTATATTTCTCCTTTCTCCTAACTATGCTTCAGTTCTGCCGAAGGGCCATGAAGGCTCGAAACGTTAACTGATTTCTTCTCCACCGATGCTGCCAGACCTGCTGAGTTTCTCCAGGTAATTCTGTTTTTGTTTTGGATTTCCAGCATCCGCAGTAGCTTTTAGCTTTTTGTTTTTATTTACTTTCTCATCCTTGTTTTCAAATCTCCCCATAGCTTCACCTCTCCCTATCTCTGCAATCTCCTCTAGCCCCACAACTCTGCAAGATATCCATGCTCCTCCAAACCTTGCATCTTGTGCATTCCAATTTCTATCGTCCCATCCATTTGTGCCCTGCCCTTAGCTGCCTAGGCCTTAATCTCTGGAATTCCCTCCCTAAACCTCTCTGTCTCTCTCTCTCCTCCTTAAAAACGCCCCTGAAAGCCTTCCGCTTTGAACAAGCTTTTGATCACCTACCCTTATATCTCCTTATGTGGCTCTTGGTCAGTTTTTTTTGATAACGGTCCTGTGAAACATCTTGGTACACTTTACATTGCTAAAGGGGCTATGTGAATGTAGGTTGTTGTTGTTGAGTGTGGGTCGCAGAATCGGCCTAACCAAATTAAGTTATTTGACTGAGGAGGACAGTATTGCTGGATTTACCCTATAATGCACACAATCTGAACTGGCGGATATTTCATTAAACATTTGAGCTAAAAATGGAAAGATAAAGAGATCAGGAAGTTAGTACTTCCCTCTCCACAACCATAGCTCAAAACTGCAATTCATCAACAATTCTAAAATAACAAACAAAAACAGAAAATTAATTCTATTTGTTCTTTTGATGTATTTGAACTTTTTCCAGGCTAATGGGGTATGACCTAAACAAGGGTCTGAGCTGGGCCCATGCAGTGTACATACTTCCAGAAAAGGTTAAAAATTCTTGTGTGCATTGTGGGTTTTGTTTTTAGCACGGGTCATTGTGATGAATTGGACAACCATTCCTCTGGCTCCTGGCTTCTGGCTTCTGGCCTGTTATTGCTCCCCTACCCATTGTGAACCATACCACGCTACTCCCCTCCCTCTGGTTCCAGTTCCCAGGCCCCTCGCTTATTTACAACATTAATAGTGCACACAGCAGGCAGCCATGTCAAAATCAAATACCCTGCTTTCCCCACAACTATGGGATGGTCTTAAAGTTTTTTTTTTATTCTTTCACAGGACATGGACTTCGAGGCCAGCAATTGCTGCCCATCTATAGTTGCCCTTGAGAAGTCATTCATTTCACCAGTTTTAAGTTAAAAAATATTGGAGGCATGTTATACACAGGTACATACACCAAGACACAGCAGAGTGCCCCCAGTAAGAGACATTGGCCGGAATCTTCCATTCCAAAATCTAAGTTTAGTGGCAGGTATGGAAGTGGGAGTGATTTCTGCTGTTGGGTTGGGGGGGGTGATGTGACGGTTGACCATGTGCAATCTTGCGCTGTTCAGCTCATTAAATATGAATCCAGGAAGAGCTCGCAGTGGGAATAGGCAGGAAGTTGCTCTCCCCGCCAGTACCTCATGGGGTCGAAGGTCCAGGCACCATATTTAAAGGGCACCCAGACAGCCTGCACTACCCCTTCCACCTTTGCCTAGCCATTGCCCCACCCCTCCCCGCTAACCCTTCCTTGGTCATCCTTCACGCAGCTTGCTCTGCCACCACCTGGTCTCGTGCACAGGCTGGCATTTACAGACACTCCCCACAAAGAGGACAATGCAGCAGCAACTCACCATTAATCATGGGAGAAGTCTACCTTGTTAGGTGCACACCACTTATGTGCAGTCGTAAAAGTGAACATTCTAATTTCCCGCTGGCGGGGAACTAAATTTGGCGGGGGGGAGCTTAATTCCAGTGAGCTGGCCTTTTAATGAGCATGCATGACTTGCTAAAGCCATGCAAAAGGCCTTCCCGACATTGTTCGTCAGAAAGCTCGACCCACTGCGGGATTTAGCGAGCTCCTCCTGGATTCATATTTAATGATCTGAACAGGATAAGATCACATGTGGTCACCCATCACATCACCCCTCCCTGGCACACCCCAACTCCCCCACCAGCAGAAAGCACTCCCACTTCCACACCTTACACTGAACTTAGACTCCAGAGTGGAAGAATCCGGCCAATGTCTCTTACTTGAGGCATACTTTAACCCGCCTTTAAAGTCCCAAGAACATCATTGCTAAAGTTCATCCTGTCGTCGAGGAACTGATTTTTGACCCTGCGCCAAATTAAGTTCCCCTGCCAGCCAAGCTTCCCTTCGCTGTCAGGGCCAGAAAATTCCACCCAGAGGTTCTGAAATTATTAACATTAAGGACTTAATGCATTTGTCTGAAATCTGTTTTGTTTTAGCAGGAACACCTCTGTAGGGATGACAGAGATAGATACACTTAAGCTTCATCAGCTAAGTATTCTACGGTGTAATTTTAAGGCTGGAATGTCACGGCCGCTCCAGAGAAGCTTTGTGAACCCAGCAAAGTTCAAGTACTTCTCTCAGAGGCTTGTCTCTCATATCCTGACATCTCGGAGAGGTGGTGATGGCCAGGGAACTGGTCACCAAGCTGTCTCCTCCACTGCAGTTAGTGTGGGGTCAAGTAGATCAATAAATGGGAAGACAAATTAAAACCCATGGGTCATAGCCCAAAATTATTTTGCACGTCTCCAGTGCACTCTGCTCTAAGCCCAGTTCCAGCCCAATAACCAAGGTCAGGAATTTCCTGCATATTTGGCGGGAACGCTGCTTACACGCGTACACGGGGTTTCCGCCACACTTCCACTGAAGTTACAGTGACACGTGAGCAGCTCTCACAAACTCCCAGGCAAAACTGCAATGGGGAGTGTGGATGAATATTTAACTGGGTGGTTCAGTATGGCATCTTCCGCTAACAGGTAGGATAACTGAAACATCACTGACAGGTGAGTCAGTGTTGAGCTAAAAAGAAATCGAGTTTGGCTTCAGTTGCGCTAATGCCCATTGGGCATCCCCACCCCCCCCAAACACCAAGGAGCAGCCAATTTTCTGACAGATATTCCAGCACCATTTTCTTCCCTTTGTTCCGTCAACAGGTCCTGCAACACTGCAAGATAATTCCTGTTCCCTTTTTATTGATTGGCACTGCACTGTGAATATGCATTTATACATGACGCTTATCACATCTCCCAGGACAACCCAGCGCACCTCACATCCTATGGTTTGCTTCTGGAAGAGAAGAAAGAATTTGGATTTCTCTAGTCCCTTTCATGTCTTCAGGGTATCCCAAAGTGCTTCATAGCTAATGAATTATTTTCAGAGTACAGTCACTGTCGTTATACAGGTAAACATGGTGGACAAATTGAACAGAGTAAGTAGAAATGGAATGCGGCGATGGTGTGTTACACTTCACACAAGGAGTCTGAGTTGCTATGGCAATATGCATTTTTACATTCATGTTGTGGTCTGGAGTGATGAACAGTGACGGCAGAAACTCCAACTTCATTCCATCACATGGCTGACCAGGGCCCTCTCCCACTCTTACCACCTGCCATTGGTGCATGTTGGAAGGATTTGCAGGTTGATACTCGACCTGTTTGGCCACATTATGAACACACCTTACTTGGCCATCAAGTCCCGGGGTGGGACTTGGACCCACAGCTTCTTTCTCAGAGGCAGGGATGCTACCTACTGTTCCAGCATAAATGAAGTGTGTAAGCAGCTAGTTTTGTGGCACTGGACGTTCTCCCCTGCCATGAGATCATTTACATTCACCTGAACTAGCAGGTGGAGATTTGCCTCAATTTCTCATCTGAAGGTCAGCACGTGTGCCACAGCAGCACAATTAAATATCAGGCTGGATTACGTATTTAAATTCTGGAGTTGGGCTTGAACCCATGAGCTTTTGACTCATATGTGAATGTGTTACTTAAAATGCTCATTTTGCTCACAATAAGGTCTCACAACCGCAAAAGAGATGAATGATCGGTTAATTTGAATCATGGGAAGGTAGGGGTGGGGTGGATTTTGACCAGGACACATGTTTGCTTACAGGAAGACACCTCATTTGTCTTTGAATAGTGCCATGGGGTCTTTCTCACCCATCTGAACCATGGGAGAGTGCAGACACGAGCTCCATTTAGCACTTGGACCCAAGAAGCAGAACCTTCACAAGTGCAGTATTCCCTCAGTGACAGTGTTCTGAAGTGTCAACCCAGATCATTGTGATGTGGGGCTTCAACGTCTAGCCTTCTGACTCAGAGCAAGGGTATTATCCACAGAGGAGTTTTCCGTTATTACAGGAGTCAAACAATTTACCTCCATTTACTTGAGGTCATCCAAAACTCTGCTGCCTGCCCTAACTCCCGTTCACCCATCATCCCTGTGCTCACTAATAATACATTACATCCCAGCCTGGCAATGCCTCAATTTTCAAATTTAGATCCTTGTTTTGAAATTCCTCCATGCTCTCGCCCATCCCTATCTCTGTAATCTCCTCTAGCTCTACGACCCTCCGAGATACCTGCCCTCCTCCAATTCTGGCCTCTCGATTATCCTGGATTTTAATCACTCCATCTCTGATAGGCGTGCCTTCAGGTGCCTGGATCCTAAGTTCTGGAATTTCCTCCTTACACCTCTGCACCTTTCTACCACACTTTCCTCCTTTAAGACACTCCTTAAAACCTACCTCTTTGGCCACACTATTGATCAGCTGCCCTAATATCTCCATATATGGCTTGTTTTTGTTTGGTAAAGCTCCTGTGAAGCATGTTGGAATGTTTTACCATATTAAAGGTGCTATATAAATGCAATTTGCTGCTGTTGAAAGTGAGTCAAGGTCACTAAACATTTCCAGGTTTTCAGTCTGTTTGTCATTTTGACCCTGGAAGATAATGGCCATCTGCACCACTGCTGTAATATCATTTCATCAGGATTATATTGTGATTAGCATGGTGTGTCAGACAATGATTTCGTACTGTTGTAGGGTTTCTTAGGCCAGCAGAATGAAGCTCTGCAATAATGCAACATAATACTAAGACAGTAGGTGGCACTGTCACTAAAGAACTGCAGGTTTTCCTTATGATGCATGTCTCTATTTAGCTGAGAGTCAGTAAGGTCCTTGTTGAGAACTGAGAAATCTCCCAAGTTTACATTCCCAACCTGTGTTAAGGTATCTGTTTATAGCCAGTGACAACTGACCTCAGAGCTAGGGAAGGTGATAGGGCTCGGCACCTGATCACTAGCCAATCGGGAAATGCCTGTATGCAAACATTAAGTGAGGAAGGTTAAGGCTCAAATATGAAGGCCCCATGCCTGCTTAAACTACTAGTCTCAGCAAAAACAGAATTACCTGGAAAAACTCAGCAGGTCTGGCAGCATCGGTGGAGAAGAAATCAGTTGACGTTTCGAGTCCTCACGACCCTTCTGCTGAATTTTTCCAGGTAATTCTGTTTTTGTTTTGGATTTGCAGCATCCGCAGTAGCTTTTAGCTTTTTGTTTTTATACTAGTCTCAGCAATCGGGCGAGGCAACAGTGAAGTGCCTGACCACCTGTGAAATAGAAGCAGTGCCTTCTGAAGAGACGGAGGGGGGGGGATAATGGGAAGGCTTTTGTGAAGTCTATGCTTGTTGCATATGTGTTGTATGTCCAGGATTAACCCAGCTCAATCGCAGTGCCACTAGCAGCTCTGAAAAGTGGTTGTGAATGAGGAAGGTTTTCTTTGTCAACGGAGCTGATCTTTTCAGCTCACAGCAGATGGACACAGGGCTCCTGGAGTTTAGAGAGATCCCACATTCTGATTCATGCGCACTTCTCACAAGTAGTGTCCTAGAAATATTCATGAGCCTAATCGCACCAAGAAAAAGGTATGGAATGTTTCCATATCTTTGTCAGTGTGTTTTCCCCTTACCTCTGTACAATTTGTAAAACATGCATGCTGCTTGACTCCTTTAAGCACTGTTTTCTTGGCTCCTCTCTATTTCCTCTTGCTGTTATTTCTATTTTCATTATCTCGCAACACCCCATTTAGTTTTCTTTTTGCTTATCTCGCTTCTCTTGCTGTCCCCCTCCCTCCCACTCCTTTCTGCATTATTTCTCTCTGTCTCTTCCTGCTCACTGTGAAGCATGGAGATCACAGATTGCCAGCCTGCTGATTCACATCCTTTCTGCTACCCGCCAAGTGCGAGTCATCTGACGTCGCTGCCTCATTCAGTCTAGTGAAGTATGTTCTGAAGAACAATCAGCGTTGGGCCTGAATACAGTACAATTTCCCCTTGCTGCCATGTCAAATGCCCAAGTCAACTCCACTAAAATAATGAATGTTGAGAACATCTGCATTTTCATTGAGAATCCTCTAAATTACAGGACTCAAAACACAATGCCCTAGCATCTCCTTTACAGCGAGGGTCACTTGCTAAGTTCCAGAAACAAAAGGCAGGATTTTCCCTTTCGACTTAAGGTCCCTTCTTGTCAGAGTCAAATGGAGATCAGAAGCTGGCATCATGTGGGGAATCAAGCTGCGATTTTCCCCAAAAGGGCCAATTAATGGTCAGAGGGAGAGCTCGCTGTTCAATTAAAGGTGGAAGGTGGGCTCCTAAGGGTGGAGGGCCAATAGGAAGTCCTGCAGCACTGAAGAAGTAGCAAGCTGCCTTTACAGATAAGAGAGAGAGAGAGGGCATTCCCAATATGGAGGCTCCCTCTCTCCAGCCATTTTAATTTTAAAATTTAAAAAACACCCTGAGCAGCTGAGCCACCATTGTGCCCTCCACAGGGCAGCCAATGGCTGCAGCTTAAACCAGGCCAGCAGGGAGGGCCTCAAAGGGAGGACTATTGCCCGATGCTTCAGGAGGCCTGGGGTTCCAATCACACTCAGACAATGGGCCTTAATAGACCTTTAACTCACTCAATTGGCTACAACCCACTTGTGTCCCACCGCCTCCAAGCTGGTCCCCACCGGGGGCTAAGAATCCTCCCCAAAATATCAGCGCAGGGAGATAGACCAAAACCTCAAAGCCCGCTCATAATTATCACTAACTCGCGTTCAAGATGAGGGTCAACATTACAAAGCATTTGTTCCTCAAAATGTCTGCCTGTGCGGCAGTCGCCCTGTCTCCGCTGTCTTCCTCATTTCAGCCAGTGCATCTCTGTCCAAAAATACATTCCATACTGCATGCTTGACTGCAAGATTAAAGAAGGCTTAGGAATAAAAATTAGTAAGACTGGAACACCACAAAAACAGTACAGTTACCACACTGAATACAATTTGATTAAATGGAACAAGAGTCCAGTGAGGTCTGAATAATGGCTCTGTGCTTTCCTGCACGTTATGGAGAAAATTGAAACACATCAATAATATATACACTTATCGAGTTACCCTCCCATTTATGCTCCGCTCACTATACAGTGATTAATGTATTTTGATGGGCAGTTTAATGGAATGGCAGGCCTTATATGTGACACACAACCAGCAAATGTAACTTCACGTGCAAAACTTGCTGAATCAATCTCATATTTCTGCCTCGCTTACGAGTGAAAGAAATGCTGGCAATGACCAACTCTTTTCCAGCAAATGTCCAAGAATTGACAATGATGTGCTGTCCAGCTAGGCCCAAGTTCTTGCTGTCACATAGAAATGCAGGTAACCAGCCTTGCAGCAATGTTGGGGTTTGACATTTGCAGCCGCACATCAATTCAAACTAAACAATCCGCTGCTGCTGCAGGTCATACAGCGCCGAGTTACGGGTTAATTTTGGGGTTAAGCACAGCAATGTAAATAAATGTCATGCTGCTGAATTTCAGCTCAGGCGCTTTTAAATTCATGATAAGCCACCTAGTATTACAGAGCTGATATCTCCAGCTTTACGCCAACAGCATTACACCCCACTAACCCATCACAATGTGTGAATGCTGATTACAACCTCTGATAGTTGGTAGCACGCTGTCCCATTTCCATCTTTCTTCATTTCATCTGCATGTTATATGCTCAAGTATGATTTATTCAGATGGAATGCCTACAACTATAAGCAAGACACAGGCAGATTGCCTCTGGGCATTGCGCAAAAAATAGTCCACCTAGTCTTTATTAATAAGAACTATATGATTAAATATGTATTACTTCTTTTTTCCTGTTCTTACACTTATTCCCTCTTGTTTTAGCACTTAGAACACAGCAGAGAAAATGATTGAGAATTCTATGGCACAAGGAACTCAATCTTAATAAGCTGGACAATCTGATCTCTAAACGCTACAGAATAATGATCAGTTAGAGCACTGTACCTAGAGTGATACAAGTGAAATTTTCCTCTACAATTATCCATTGATGATGCATTTCTAATTTCAGTCAGAACATCATAGGAAAGTGTAGAGGAGACATATTTTGGAGGTAGCAATGCGTAAAAGAGGTACGGCACAGAGGAACTTGCTATATATTTTATATGTCTGATTAGCCGCAAAGCAAGGACACTAAGTTCTAAGCGCACAGGATCTTTATTTATAGAGGGTGGATTTTTCTGTGCACACTGACGTTGGGTGTGATCGGTGGCGTGAGCGGACAATTCGGCGCAATTGGTTTCACAACGGCATGAAACCAGTTCGAGATAGTCCGCTCAGCCTGCCAGCAGCGGGACATGTTTCCCACCATCGGACGTCAGGAACCTTATTGTCATACATCAGTATATCATTATCAGGCCAGCCCGCTGGAATCGTCACCCCGCCCTCCCGCCCTGCTGGATCGTCCGTCCACCTCGGCAGGAAAGCACTCTGACATATTCCACACCAGCACATAAGCAACATGCACTTGGTAGTCTGCACTTTGAGGGGAACTCAGAGGAGAGTACACAGTAACTTTGCGCAGCGCCTCCCAGAGTCGCCTGTTGGACTTCAAGCTTGAGGGGCGCCTGGGGGTTCAGGGTTAAGGGCAGCCCTGCCATTGAGAGGTGACTTGTGGAGGGGGGAGCCAAGAGACCGCCGTTGAATATAGTGCACAAGCATTCGGGGGGGTGGGGGCAGGGTGGGTGACGGAAGCAGTCACGCGTTAGGGAAACCTGTATAAAGTGACCATTCCTCTGGAACTGAGACAGTTCAGGCGCAGCCACATTGATATGATTGGAGTTGGACCTCTAGCTTATCTGCCCACTCAAGCAACACAGAGGCATCAAAGTGCCACCAAGTGCTCCAAAGCTTTTCACATCCCCGCCCCGGCACAGACTGCAAAGTCATAAGCATTTCAGTTAGCTGCGGAACAGTTGAACGATTGGGCACATTGTACAATCTCCTTGCTAAAGCCGGCCATGGAGCAGTCACTGGTGGAGGTGCTCACAGCCCCTTGTGATGTCATCATCCCGGTTTGGACCAGTCTCCCCCATGGTTCAAGCTAACAATGCAGCCTTGCAGTGCGGGTTAGGAGAATGTCTGTACCTGAGCTGAGAGCACAACATGCAGTCCAATGGGCAAAGCTGCTGCCAATTGGTTGGGTAGAGTGGGGTGGAAGTGGTGAAGTTTCGGGCACTAATCTCTGGCCATCCAAATGGTGACCAGCCCTCTCCAGCAATCGTTAAGGCGCCTGCATACTTAAACAGGACAGGTTCTTAGTACACCCATTCTAACCTTGTGTCTCTCTCTTTCATCCTGCAGGAGGAGTACATCAGGATCATGGAGCCTGGAGAACTAGCTGTATGCTTGATAACCTACAGAGCGTGAAGATGATGGAGGAGAGCGACTGAGGCTCCTGGCTGTGCAGAGGCAGGAGCAGCAATCTCAGGGAGAAGGAGCGACTGGGCCTGGCACACACGCTGCCCAGGAGCCACAGCGAGCTGTCACTGGTCGGTGCCTAGCAACACCCAGGGTCTATAGACGCCGCCTTTCATTCCTGCAGATGACCGAGAACCAGTGTTGCCAGAGACTGCGCATGTCTAGGGAAGTGGTTGATCACATCTGCCACCTGCTGCAGGATTTGGCACCACGGGGACATGGAGGGCATCCACTGCCAGTGGCCATGAAAGTGACAGCGGCGATCAATTTCTAAGCAAGTGGCTCCTTTCAGGGCTCCACAGGTGACCTCTGTGGGATGTCACAAGCCTCCACCCACAAATGCATCCATGAGGTCACGGATGCCACTTTGCGAATGCATTTTGCTCAGGACCAGGACAGCCAGGATGCAAGAGCGATTGGATTTTCTCAGATCTCGGGTTTCCCACAGGTGCAAGGTGCCCTCGACTGTACTCACATGGCGCTTAGATCATGTGACAACATGTGGGGAACGACATCAACCGCCAGGGGTTTCATTCGCTGAATGTGCAGCTGGTGTGCGACCACCAGAAACGCATCCTGCAGGTGTGCGCACGGTTTCTAGGGAGTGTGCACGACATCTACGTCCTCAGTCGGTCACAGATCCCTAGAGTCTTCCAGGATCCACAGAAGCTGCAGGGATGGCTCCTCAGGGACAAAGGATAACCATTAAGCCCATGGCTGATGACACCCGTGCGGTGGCCTCAAACTTCAGCAGAGCGAAGGTATAATGAGGCTCAGGCTGCAGCTCACAACTTGGTGGAGCAGACCATTGGGATGCTGAAAATGAGGTTCCAATGCCTGGACCGGTCTGGTGGAGCCCTGCAATACAGTCCGCAGAGGGTGTCATGCATCATCGTCATCTGCTACGTCCTTTACAACCTGGCATTGCAACGGGGAGAGGAGCTGGCTGAGGAGGAATTGGAGGAGTTGGAGGCCTCATCTGATGAGGAGGACACCAATGGGGATGAGGATGAGGAGGTCCTCAGAGGGGATGATGATGGGGATGAGGCCCTTGCACTGGCCAGACAAAGACGGCGCGTTCAGGATTGAGAATGAGAGAACTCTGTCGGGCCTGCCCACTACATTCTGGCAGCAACAACAAGCGCTGCCGAGGTGCAGGCATCAGTAATGCTTCCAGGGAGTGGGAGGCTGGACTGTCACTTTGGTCCGAAGGCTGCACAGAGCACCGGGAAGAGGCCCTGGACTGAGACACCTGCCCTTTTACCTTGTGCAGAAAGGTTTCACATCTGAGTGACAAGAACACTGCTCATCAGAACAAGGCGCCACAGGCAGGGAGATATTCTTGGGAGTTTATTGACAATAGTGAACATTATGTACAAGTTATTAACACCCGTGCTCAGGCTGTGCATCTAATTCTCCTTAACTTTACTAATCCTGCCCTGTATTTGTGCTCCCCGGACATACACAGCAGAGGTGGAGGCAGCCTGCTGACTGCGGCGCCCTGTCTGTGATGACCTTGGTGGGTGTCCTCTGGAGGACCGAGATTGGAGGGCCCCAGCCTGCTTTCGGGGTCCTGCTGTGTGGCAGTGGCAGCCTCCTTGGCCTGTGGAGCTGGAGCTGCTGAGGTCGCAGGAAGAGGAGAGTCGGATGGGTGGGCCCAGAGTGTGCACCTGCTGATCCTCCTCTCTATGGGTGCCAAGGGGCCCCAGGCTGACTCCTTGAGGAGCGGAGGTAGCTGGCGTGAGATCGAGCCCACTCGCCATGGAAATGGCGTGTTTGCCAGGAGTGCATAAATAATGTGGCGGGTTTGGGATGATACGGTATGAAAACCCGCCATCGCGGCCGACAGGTAAGATGTTGTTTTATGCCCCCACTACCGCACTTAGTGCAAATCTGGAAAAATTCCACCCAGAGTCTTATACAATGCTTTAAAATATCTACCCTATGCTTCTAGCTTAGCTTCTAGTAGCTTCTATGCATCTGTATACTTTACTAAGGTTTGACCAATCAAGTACAGCGAGAGTAGATCAGTTACCAGACTCATAATCAAACACAGAACAATTGAACCATTGAACGCTACAGAAACATGGCATGGAGGAGGCATAGTTCAGAGTAAGCAATGCTCAAAAGAAACATGGCAAGAAGGAGGATTAGTCCAGAGGAACTATGAGAGGAGGCGTGGTCATGGGTGAAACATGGTGAAGAGGAATTATAGTTTAAAGGAAGTATGATGTGAAGACTGGCATAGCATGAAGGAGACACCATTTGGTAGAGACGCAGTTAGGATGATACATGAATGGAAGAGACACAGTTTGGAGGAGGTACGGGCGGAGGAGAGACAGCTTGGAGTAGGAATGGATTGAATATGCTTAGAGTGGGAGACAAGAGCTTTATGAGTGAGGGGAAAAAGGAAACAATTCAATCTATGCTACTCCCAAACAGCTCCTCTTCACAGGATCATGCAAATTACAACACAGGAGGTGTGTCCCACTGTTGACTCTTCAACAGGAACAATCTCCTCTAATCCCATTTCATAGCTCTTACTCCGTATCCTTTCATATTCCTCCATCTAAAAAATCATAACGGCTTGAGAACAGCAATCAAAGAACCGAAATAAAAACAGAAAACACTAGAAATACTCAGCGGCAGAACTGGCGAGAGGTCAGCAACCGGAAATGTTGACTCTGTTTCTCTCTCTCCACAGACCTGCTGAGCATTTCCAGCAATTTCTGTTCTGATTTCAGATTTTATTTGCGATTTCCAGCGCCCATAGCATTTTGATCTCGAATCAGAGAATCGCGTGAGCAACTGATTAAAGACGAGCAGAAAAATCTCTAAATGGATTTGGACTGATACATTTGAAGAACAGCAGTTAGACTTTATAAAAGTGTTGTCACGGGGGCACCAGCATTGTTTGTCAGGCACTTTCCCTGAGCCTGAAGCACACAGTGGGCATCAGGAATTGAGTCCAAGTTACAGCACATCAACAGATGCCTCACGAGAAACCGGTCACTAGGAAAGGTTGTCTCTTCAGGTTTGCTGCCTATTTCACTGTGCACACATTCTATTCCAGGAACTAACCCCCTGTCTATTGAGTGCAACCTCTGTGTGGTATTCGGTAGATCAGGAGTCTTCAGGAAATGCTGGTATAGGAAGTGCAGTGAAATGCAGGGGAGCTACGTGCTCATCGGGGCTGATCCCAAGGAAAAGCAACAAGAATATTTATTCTCAACCGTGTCGGATGAAACACTGAGGAGCGTTTCCCAGGCTGAGGCAGAGCGGGAACTTCAGGGGTAACCAAAAACAATTTTAACAGAGGGTGCAAGTTAATTGTGCAGTCTTGCAAACTGTCTCAAGAAGGTAGAAGCCACACTAGCAAGGTGAAGCTCAATAGGCCACAGAACAGATGTTCAACTTGCCGCTGAAAGTGGCATTGCAGTTTGGCCTTGCAGTATAATATCTGACCAATTTTTCACTCCACTCCTTTCAGTAATGGGCGGGTAATTCTCAAGTTTGATGTCCTGGGCACCAAGATGAAAACTGGCCTCAATATTCAGGATTACAGAGTCTGCAGTCGAACCAATAGACAGGCAGTGAGCTGCGGACATTTTTGTTCATTCCTCCTGTCACACCAGTTGTTTAAGATGGTATTGTATAAATGTTAAATATGCCAGCTGTAAGTGGGTGACACCTTTCTTAGCATTCGCTTGTATGTTGTGGGATAGGATACATGAGGGCCAGAGACAACATGCAGAGACTTGCATTTCAACATTTAAACAGGTACCACATATTGACCTCTCATGTAAAGCCCGTCAATGTATCATGCTTCAAAACTACGTCCCATGCATCTTACCCGTGAGAAGATATTTTCCAGAGAGCTGGTTAAAGACTTCTTGGCCTTGTTTTTCAGAACGTCGAGTTTAAACC
Organism: Cetorhinus maximus; assembly: GCF_964194155.1. Lineage (NCBI taxonomy): Eukaryota > Metazoa > Chordata > Chondrichthyes > Lamniformes > Cetorhinidae > Cetorhinus > Cetorhinus maximus. The sequence continues at coordinate 133,853,452 of NC_135885.1, read as the reverse complement.
TCCCTGTGCTTGCTGAGTGCTCTGGGATCATGTTGTTTGGCACAGGCTTTGAAAGAGAAGAGACAAGGACAGTTTTACGGGTGAGGTGAGGCGAGCAAGACTTTCAGTAGGTTCACTGAAGAAGGCAATCTAAACGAAATCAGACTAATGATTCGAAACACTGCTTGGAAATCCTGGTGAAAATGTTAGAATGTGCTTCTCATCTGTCGTAAGTATGGTAGGCATGGAAGAAAAATGTGGCTTGCATTTATTTAGCAGGCTCATGATCTCACCACTTATGAAGATTTTCTGAGGTCGGGACTGAAAGAGGGTCTCGATCCTGTTGGTGATGTCTGGCCGCCCACTTGCGCAGTCTTACCGGAGACAACCAATTAAGAGGCCACCTCCGAGAGCACCGTCCAATTAAGGGTGGCACAATGGCAGGGTCTGCAGCAATATCTTGTCGGCAGCCCCACTAGCAAAGGTGGATGCTGCTGCGGCAGGTAGAAGAATGTGAGGGCACTTCAAGAGAGGACCCTCTCCACAGGCTGGCCTACGACTGGCTGAAGTAGCTCCAGGGCTGAGGGGGAAAGGTGGAGGTAAATAACGGAGGCCTCACTAGTCTCCTGACCTGCCTCCAGAAGCCTCTTCCAGGGGCCTACCGGGCTCTGCCAGAGCATGGGGCCCACCTCAATTGGTAATATTTTGACACTGTTCCCAAATGACCCCAAGTGGCCAGTTAGGTGCCAGTAATTGGCTACCAACTGCTGCCAGGCAGGTAGTAGCTTCTGTTGCTCACCTGCCTCTGGCCAGATCATCCAGAGGTGGGAAAATGACAGCCCACAGGCCATCATTTGGATTTACTTTCCACTCCGGCCTCTAACCTGCCTTTATGGGTCTCATAATACATCATCCCAGGTTTCTCAAGGCATCTCAAAAGGCTTCTAAAACAATCAATAACCTTGAAGCATAGTTATTATGGTGGTGGCAAATGTCCTTGAACTAATTCCCTACATGTTTACATCTGAAATTTAAGCAGCTATGGCATTTGGCTGGTAGAAGCCATCTTATGATCTGAACAGAACATTACATTGAAAAATAATGGGTCATAGCCATCCATGCATAACTCCACAGTTACAAATTCAAGCCCTTTACTTTTCCAAAGTGATTGAAGAAAGTGTTTACCATAGGGGTCTCGCCAATATGAGCGTGGGTCTTCTGTTTGGTCTCACATATCTGCCGCAGAATGAGAATCACTAGCTCATTCTCGTCTTGGTCATCAGCCGGCTTCATTTTCTGTTGATACAGCTAATTCATTAATAATGCTCATGGATAAGATCCCCAGCTGTTCTGTACTTACTTTCTGGTTATTCTTAAACTCTAAAAGATTTCTGCTATAATTGCGGAAGGCTTTAGTTACAGTGCATTGCTCGATGTTACAATCACAGTGTGCATGCTATGAAAGACATGGCTCACGATGACAATGAGTGAGTTCCAAAGAGTGGCTTGGATAATGGACAACCCTAAAAACAATTCCAGGAAATTAGTAGCTGCTGATATTTTTTTTTATTCATTCATGGGATGCGGGCATCACTGGCTAGGCCAGCATTTATTGCCCATCCCTAATTGTCCTTGTTCAGAGGGCATTTAAGAGCCTACCACATTGCTGTGGGTTTGGAGTCACATGTAGGTCAGATGAGGTAAGGACAGCAGATTTTCTTCCCTAAAGGACATTAGTGAACCAGATGGGTTTTTATAACAATCGACAATAGTTTCATGGTCATCATTAGACTTTTAATTCCAGATTTTTATTAAATTCAAATTCCACCGTGGCAGGATTCAAACCCAGGTCCCCAGAGCATTACCCTGGGTCTCTGGATCATTAGTCCAGTGACAATACTACACCATCACCTCCCCCAGGAACCTATTGCAATGGGAATGTATATCAGAGGATCAAATGCATATTACACAAATGTCAGCTCCATTGTGGTACCCATGAGGAGAAAGCATAGTTCCTATGGGCCTCACCTTCCACTTTGGGAGCCTTCTAATGTTATCTGAATGCATAAATTCTCATGCTCTATTCATTCAACCATTTGATTCGGACTACCCTCATTTTCCAGGCAGCAAGTGTCACACCACAACCTGGGCTCTGTCTCAGAGCAGTGTGAGGGCAATTGCCAAGTTGTTCATATTCAGGATAGTCCGTTAGCTTCTCACACAGGTAGAGAAGAAAGCTGCAACCCTGAGAAGGGAGAGGTGTTCAATTGCCAGCAATGGTGGAATGAAGGATGTCCCTTGTCTCTACGAAGGTCATCTCCAGTTTTGGAATGAAGAACTAACTGATTGTGGAATAGCAAATGTGAAGTCTGAAACAAAAGGTGACATGATGTCTTTTGGGTTTCATCTTTTGGCATCAGACTGGTCCCATGTTCTTTACATTGTTTTGTGAGAGTCTTCACAATCACACTTAGGGGGAGGTGGTGGTCTAGAGGTAATGTCACTAGATTAACAACTCAGAGGCCCAGGCTAAAGCTTTGGGGTCGTGGGTTCAAATCCCACCATAGCAGCTGCTTGAATTTCAATTCTTAATTTTTGAATAAGTAAGTTAATAAATCTGGAATATGAAGCCAGTCTCAGTAAAGGTGACCATGACAGCTATCATTGATTGTTGTAAAAACCCATCCGGTTCGTCAGCTTCCTTTAGGGAAGAAAATCTGCCATCCTTACTTGGTCTGGCCTATATGTGACTCCAGGCCCACAGCAATGTGGTTAACTCTGAACTGCCCTGTGAAATGGCCGAGCAAGCCACTCAGTTCAATTAGGGATGGGCAACAAATATTAGCCTTGCCAGTGACACCCACATCTGTGAAAGTTTAAAATAAAACTTGAAGCAATGCTGACATTAGTGTTTATCTGGCTGTGGGCCCAGTATACAATCCCCATCAATAATCATACTAGCGTAAGGCAGAGTTAGGATGGCATCAGAAGGCATCTGTAATGAGGATGTGTACATTAAGAAGAAGTACTTCCAAATCCTCAATGAATCTTTACAAGCAAGCAATGGACTTACAAACTGGGGCAAAATTGGAACAAATATTATCATAATTATTTTAGATTATAGTCACAAATTCATGATCACATTGGAAATTTCAGTTTTATCTTTTGTTAAGAATTAAAGTAATTGTAATAACATATAAATAATCTATAACCCTTATTTACCATGACAGTTTCCAATAATCAAGATATAATTTTAGTGAACTCTTTTCGAACAGCCTCTGTATTGTTACCTGAACACGTTCAAAAATATCAGCTTGCTCATTGTCACTCAAAAGAGAAACATGCCTCTGTATGACAAGCTTGGCTCTTGGTGGGTAGAGACCTGGAAAGTCAGAGGAGTGCTGGTCAATGCGTCACTTAATTGTTCTGTTTTCTTAAACAACTGACAATTCTTTCCAATGCAAAATTCAAGCACCTGCTTTCCTGCCAACAATATTATGATATCAAAGCGATTGTGCAACATCTGTCTCTGTTACAGGTGTTTTGAGGTATAACCAGTTATTATGATGCAGTGTGTACCACATACAAGTTGCACTGCAGCAACTCGCCAAGGCTTCTTTGACAGCACCTCTCAGACCTGCAACCTCCCCTGCCTAGAAGGACAAGGGCGGCAGGTGCACGGGAACACCATTGCCTCCAAGTTCCCCTTAAGACTTCCACCATCCTAACATGAATATATATCGCCGTCCCTTCACCGCCACTGGGTCAAAAAGCCTGGAATTTCTCATCCAACAGCAGATTGGGAGTACCTTCACCACACGGACTGACGTGGTTCAGGAAGGCAGCTCTCCACCGCCTACTCAAGGGCAACTAGGGATGGGTAATAAATGCTGCTATTGTCACTATTCCTGCATCCCAAAAATGAATAATTGTTTTTTTAAAAAATCACTGAGACACCTTCACAGTGCTTGCAGGTAGTGTAAACCTTGAAATCTTATCTCATCAAAACAACTGATTCTGATATCACTTGCAGGTTTCACACCATTTTCACACTTTTGATACTCAGAAAACGAAGCACAGATGAAATGCTGGAATATTTCATTTTCAATAGTCTACACTTGTCTTTAGCAATCTCCTGGTAACCTGCATCTCATAACTTTCCTGAAGAATGTCATCTTTTTGTTCCAATTTTCTCTCCTCCTCTGCTGAAGGCTCATTTTAAACTGACTCCAAGGATTGGGAGTAGATAATGCTGGTCCTGTCATTCTACTAGCTCATGGTTGACCTGTATCCCAATGCCACTTATCTATCCTTGATCTACATCCCTCAATACATTTACCTAACAAAAGTCTATTCAGATGCAATCTAACCAGAGCTTCATATAACTATAGCATAAATTCCACCGGTTTATATTCCAGCCCCCTTGCGATAAAGGCTAACATTCTATTAGATTTTTAAATTATTTTTGCTAAATTGTGACATTGACAGTAAAGATGTGAGATTTATCCAGAGCCTATATTAATACCAAACAGCGAGCTTTAGGTTAGAAGATAGACAATCAGACATGTTTCAAGTGAAGAGAGAAGTATGACAAGGCTGTGTAATGTCACTAAAACTATTCAATCTGTGCACAGAACAAATATTCAGAGAATTAGATGTACTTCCAGGGGTAAAAATTAGAGGCAAGGACATAACAAATTTGCAGTATGCTGGAGATACCGCACTACTTGCAGAACCCAAAAAGGCCCTACAAAATATTGCGAATCAAGTAAAATCTAGAAGTTTAGAAAATGGATTGAGTATGAACACCAAAAAGACAAAAACAATGGTAGTTAGAAGGAATACGTTAGAAGAAATTAGAGTAAAGATTGAAGTGGATGGTGTCACACTGGAAATAAGTAGGTAAGTTTGTCTACTTAGGACAAATGATAATGGCAGATGGCAGGTGTGATGCTGAAGCCAGAAGAAGGATAGAGATAGAGAAGAATAGAGATAGCCAGAAGTAATTTTGTGAAGATGAAGGTTGGGTTAACAACAAGAAAACTCAAGCATGCAACAAGGAAAAAAACTCATAAGATGCCGCATTCTATCCACTTTCCTGTATGCCTCAGAAAAAGTGGAAGAAAATAGAGGCCTTTGAAATGTGGATGCTAAGACGTCTGCCTAAAATCCCACAGACAGACCGTAAGATAAATGAAGAGGTGCTTGAAATAGCAAGAGCAAAAAGATCCCTATAGAGTGACAACCAAAAAAGAAAATGTCGGTACTTTGGCCATTTGATCAGAGGTGAAAAGCTACAGAGATCTCTGCTAGAGTGCAAAGCGAGCTACAATGAATGTATGAGGACAGCACAAGACATACCATGACAGCAGATCTCCAGGCAGAAGTAGCTACAAGCAGCAGCCGCATGCATGAACTGTTAAATCTCTCTGCACCCCTACGGTTCCTAGCTTTTTGATATTTAGAAAACACTCTCAACTACCTTTCTTAGGTCTAAAGTGGATGACCTAACACTGTTCTGCATTGAACTCTCCCTGCCACAATTTGGTCCACGTCACTTTATCTATCAATGTTCCTTTGCAACTTTTTACTCCCATTTATTTTATTAACTCTGCCACCTAAATCATTTTGAGTTAGCAATGGAGTGCACCCTGTCCCAGTGCCCATTCTCTATGTATGAAGCCAGACATTAAGGCTGGGATTTCCTGGTCCCACCCTCGGCGGGAGTGGTGGGCAGGCAGGACGGAAAATCCGATGGACCAGCCAAAGGTCCGTGGGCTTTGGGTGGGAATTTCCGGTCCCGCAGCGGGCAGGACCTGGCCTAAGTGTTGGCGTGCTCTGTTCAAAGGCGTTAAAGAGTTAAAAGTGGCCGTCACTGTTCAGCACTTTCCTGTTGTCAGTCGTGGTGAGCAGGGTCAGAAGCCCTGGCTGATTTTCAGGCATTCCTAGTCTTGGATCACAAGAGGCTTCACCAGTGTCTCGGTATGGATCAGCCAAACGAGTTAAGTTCAAGAATCAACAACATGAACTTTTGAATCTGAAAGGCCTAAATTCATGTACGGTGCCTTTAACCAAAGAGTCAATAGCAAAGCTCTTTTTTTTTTATTCATTCGTTCACAGGACGTGGGCTTCCCTGGCTGGGCCAGCATTTATTGCCCATCCCTAATTGCCCTCAAGAAGGTGGTGGTGAGCTGCCTTCTTGAACCGCTGCAGTCCATGTGGTGTAGGTACACCCACAGTGCTGTCAGGGAGGGAGTTCCAGGATTTTGACCCAGCGACAGTGAAGGAACAGGGATATATTTCCAAGTCAGGATGGGAGTGGCTTGGAGGGGAGCTTCCAGGTGGTGGTGTTCCTATGCCACTGCTACCTTTGTCTTTCTAGATGGGAGTGGTTGTGGGTTTGGACGGTGCTGTCTAAGGAGGTTTGGTGAGTTCCTGCAGCGCATCTTGTAGATGGTACACACTGCTGCCACTGTGTGTCGGTGGTGGAGGGAATGAATGTTTAAGATGATGGATGGGGTGCCAATGAAGCAGTAGCTTTATCCTGGATGGTGTTAAACATCGTGTTCATATCGCATTTTAACATTGTCTATAACCTTTAAAACTGAGTATCAGATTTTTGCTTATCCCAAAAAGAATTTGAGTTGACATGGTGCCTTTCACAATCTCAAGACTTCAAAGAGCTTCACAGTCAAATCAACTTTACATTTGAATTGGTATTATATAAGCAGCTATTTTATGCCCAACAAGTTTGAACAAATAACAAAGGCATGAAATCACCATCGAGGTGTTGGGAGAGGGAAGAATATTGGTCAGGACAACGGGCAAATCCATTGCTCTTCTTTGAACAGTGACATGGGAAATATTATGTCCAGTGAAGCGGAGCTCCTGAGCTTTTGTTTTACACCCTATCTGAATGATGGCACCAGGGACAATGCAGCACTCCCTCAGTCCTGCACTTCCATCGGCTGACCTCTGCTTTGCCGGCTGGGAGCATTCAAAGCAATTTGGCCTAGGTGTTCCTCTTTGGTGGTAACTCTGCAAGGCAGATTTTGTGCCACTTGTGTCCCCTGACACCGACCCAGGTGGAAATCCAGGATTAACTCAAATTGGTAGGATCCGGGTGGGATTATCAGCAACGCCTGGAATCCCTCCCCTGGATCGTGAGGTGGGGAAGGGAGTGGACTATTGCAGCTGCAAGCCTCAGCCGCCTGCAGCAATGGAGGACTGACTGCTTCCAGGGCAGCTGGGGAAGTGGTCAAATATTTTTCAACAGATTGAGAAAGATTCTGCTGGGCCAGTGTGATTGATCCCTCTGTGATTCGCTGCACCCGAGCGGTAGAGGGTGGGGAATAATTTAAAATTTAAACCGCACCTCCTTAGCAATGCTGGATGCCAGAACACACTAGAGGCTTCTTGACAATGACACACTACCAGGGTTAATGAAGGAAAATAAGCAGGTATCCTATTTAATATCCACCCAGTATATAGTGTCTATGATCATTTCTAAAAGGAAATCCAGATGTGGCAGTGACCAATGGGCAGACAGGAGATTGGCTTCCTAGCTGATTTCCTGCTGCCATTTTGGAACTGACTGTAAATGGGCGGGAAAAGCGTGGAGAACCTCACTCAATACGACTTGAAAGCAGAGAGAATACTCTACAATGCCTTTTGCTGCCTTCAGAATCCTATGGCTACAGTTGTCTGATGCCTTATATCGATTTACCTTCAATCCGTTCACAGAGTTTATGCAAGTAATGCATGGGACACGCCTCGCACAGTTTGATCTGAGTCTTAGCGTTCTGTAGGGCGGCAGCAGTGCTAAAGGCCTGCTTCAAGGTCAGCATGACTTCATCCACCTGTCAAAAGGCACAATTCAAATGAGTCACTGCACAAAGCAAGTACATGCTGCTCGAGAAAGAGCAAAAGCAATTCGACAGGCAGAAGAATTATTTTTACTATAACAAGAACTTGCATTTATATAGCGCCTTGAATATGGCAAAATGTCCCAAAGTGTTTCACAGGAGCATTGCCAAACAAATCTGACTCAGGGTTGACATCCAAAAGGCATTTGATTAGATGCCATACAACAGAATTCTGAGCAAAGTTAGAGCTGGAGAAAGGTATATAGGGATCGGTGTTAGGGCCCCTGCTCTTCCTTATATATTAATAACTTAGACCCTGGTGTACAGGACCACAATTTCAAAATTTGCGGATAGTAGGAAACTTGAAAGGATTGTGAATTATGAGGAGGATAGTGTAGAACTCCAGAAGGACATAGACAGGTTGGTGGAATGGGCAGATAAATAACAGATGAAATTTAACGCAGACAAGGATGAAGTGATTCATTTTGCTAGGAAGAATATGGAGGGACAATATTCTTTAAAATGGGCACAATTCTAAAGGGGGTGCAGGAGCTGGGTGCATATGTGCAGGACAGGTTGAGAGCGGTTAATAAAGCATACGGCATCCTGAGCTTTATCAATAGGGCATAGAGTACAAAACCAAAGACGTTATGAGGGGCTATAGGGGTTGGTTGGGGGGAATCCTTGGCATGGAGGGCCATAGGGCATGGGTGGTGGTATACCTTGGCGTTGGGGTATGAGGAGGACCTTTGAACTTACCTTTTAAAAGGCCCTCTCATGCAGACTATGGTTCACAACACCTCTGAGGTGCCGTGAATCACGACACATTGAAAGCCTGGCCCAACTCCATGAAAATTGCGGAGGACTAGGATATGTCTACCCCCACAACAGAGCAGACCAGGCTAGGAGCATAGGACACAGGCTTTTGACTCAAACCTGCTGGCACACTTAAAAGGCAATCCTTAAAATGGGAAACCCTGGGAATGGGGTCGGGAGTCCCAGAATCGGGTTCCAGCTGCCATTTTTAAAGGGCCCCTGAGTCATCCCAACATGGTGCAAATCCAGCCCTATGTCTGCAAATTTGAATTTAACAAAAGAAAGCCGACGAGACCAGTTAGCCACCAGCTGAGTATGAAAGACCACCATCTATATCCTATTGCATAATGATGTCTTTGGGCTTCCAAACCATTCTGGTTAAACAATATCAGTATTGGGCACGTGAATGAAACCGGCCAGATATGACAAGTTTTGATTTAAAGACCCAGAAAAGACCAGGGTGGTCTGCGAGCAGCAGCCGCAAAAAGCGGCCTCGCCGTTGCCTTTTAGGAAACAAGAGGCAGTGACCTCTTTTAAAAAGCCTCCCAGCCTGATTCCAAAGCTCCAAGTCCAGCTGTAAATAAATCGACAATGGTTTCATGGTCACCGTTACTAAGGTTAGCTTTTCAATCCCAGATTATTCATAGAATTTAAATTCCACCCAGCTGTGATGGTGGGATTTTACCCCTAGCCGGGGCCTCCAGATTACGAGTCTAGCCATTATGCCCCCATCTCCCCACTTCTGCAAAAAGGCAGTTCATTAACTGCGCTATTCAACTTGGAATGTTTCATATGTGAGTAACCAAGTGATAACACAGTAACAGAGCTTTCTGAGACAATAGCCCTACATTTGTTAGGCAAAGCAACAAGAAGGATGAGGTAAAACACACGCAAGGCCCTATACCTATAAGGGATATTAATTCCGACAGGCCACATGTGTTTAAAAACACATTCATTTAAATTAAAAAAGAAAATGGGAAAATGCCAAAGTTGGCGTTGCTCATAGCTGGGATCTGGAATGTGTTTTTGATGTTTACTGCAGTCACACTGTAGCTTAAACACAACTGTGGGTCATCTATCATTGCACTACAGCAAGCTTATCAAAACAATATAAATCATGTGACTAAGTAAAACATGACCCTCCCCTATTGATATTGAAAGATTCAAACCTAAGCTTTAATGCTTGTTCCACTATTTACTAACCACTTCTCAAAGCTTGTCTAATCTGCAACATTATTCTCTCCGCCCTTCGATGTACCAGGCAGTTTGCTTAAGATACATGTACTTTGTTTGTTTATTCTTCTCCCCACCCTCCACTAAACTTTATTTTCTGTTGCCCCATTCTGTTTTATAGGCCTGTAAATGTTTGCTACAATTCACAATTTCCACCTCCGCCCCAGCACACTTTCTTTCACAGCAGAAGGGCAGTTTCCAGCTTGATCCTCTGTGTGCTGGTTATAAACCCACTTATAAAACCTTTTTTTGATCATTTGACACACGCACGACACAGAGAGGACATCTTTGCGAGTGGTCGTGGTCCTATGAACCATGCCCCCTTGCTCTTTTCAAGGTCATTGTGCTGAACAGTGAGCTTCCTTATGACAGGAGGAGTCTGCATGGCTTGTGGGATACTGCCCCAAAGTTAAACTGTGAACAGGTCCCGCTTACTTTGGGTGTCTTTTGCTTCCAGGTTACACACTGTAGCTTTCTCAAGCAACTGCTTTTGCAAAATCTAAACAAGTTCCCCTAAACAGCCAGACTCTGTCTGAAACTTTGAGCCTTGTGCTAACGTTGTATAGGATGGCTTGCCTCAAGACTATCAGTCGTCCATTTACCATGGTTACCACAGGTAACACGGTCCACTCCAAAAGATGAAAAAACATCACAATGTCAGACTGTAGCGTTCAGACAGCTGAACTTATCTGTATTTCTAATTGTTTTGACACAGAAGTACCATTGCAAGTGCACAAGCACATAAGCAGCATTACAATGCTTCATTGATTCATTACGTTAAACTGCCTTGAAAGTGAGCACAGATTTTGGGCCTCACGTAAATGTCCCAATCAGCAGCTTTTAACATAAAAGCAAAAGACAGCGGATGCTCCAAAGAAGTCATACGGACTCGAAACGTTAACTCTGTTTCTCTCTCCGCCGACGCTGCCAGACCTGCTGAGCTTTTCCAGCAGCTTTTAACAGCTGCCTTTCACAAACGTTACATGGGTGCTTTCGTTCTGTCGAGCCTCTCCCGCTACTACAATGTCAAAAGGGGCAGGTTGACAGGAAACTTAACATCCTGGGACCATTGCCCAGAAATCATAACATCCAATTATGGGGCTAACTGGGTAACACTTCAGCACAGAGGAGATGTGCTGAATGGCCTCTTTCTGTGCTCTATTACTCTACGAATCCATGACAGATTCTTGCAAGGATTTCTAGCATTGACGTAATTGTTTTTATTTCAGTACTCCGTATTTTATTAAGTTTGTTATGAACATAATGCTAACAACACTTTGCTTCAGGCATTCAATCTGTCTGAAGAAGGCAGCTTTAAACAGCGCACAGAAATCATTTGATTAGCCAGTTTTATTAAAGCTGGTTCATGAACTTGGCTTTGAAAAAAATATTAAGATGGGGGAAGTGATAATTCTGTAATCCTCCGCTGGTTACATGCTCATCTCTTGTAGTTATTGTTGGTTTAGGCTTGAAGTTTTGACTGGACTCCTTTATTGACTCCCATATTTGACCAGGTTGCAGACCCTGGCATCATGCACCTACCCTAAGTCTTGGTGTGGCATCAATGCTGGCAGATGGACAGTTGATATGACTTTTTCGTTTTGGCAGTTACAGTGTCGCAAACCACTCCACATTGCTTTCATAAACCTCACCCAGGCCTTCGACCTTATCAGCAGATGTGGGGTCTATCAACTGCTGTGGAAATAGGCTGCCTGCCTGGACTCTTAGGCATCATTTCTTCTTTCCACAAGAACGTGCACAGTTTCGCAGTTACAATGGAGCATCATCAGAGACTTTCAAGATCAGCAGCGGGGTAAAGCAGGGCTGTGCCCTGGCGTCAACTCTCTTTGGCATATTCTTCTCCATGCTGCGATTATACACTTTCAGTGACTCAAAAGAGGGTGTCACTGAGAGTGCCTGCATTTGCGAGCCGACGGCAGGCTTTTCAACTTGGTAAGACTGCACACCTAGACCAAAGTACGCAATGTCCCAGTTCGTGAGTTGCTGTTTGTTGATGGCGCCGCACTGGCAGCCCATATTGAAGTTCACTTGCTTCAGCTTGTAGGTCTGGGCCTGCGAGGAGTCTGCACTGATATTCAGTGTCAGGAAGACCAAAGGTATGGGCCAGGACGCAGAGAACCCTTCCATCGACATTGATAACCTCACTCTGGAGGTCGTCGACAGCTTCACATACCTTGGGTGAACAATTACCAGCAACCTGTCCCTTGATGCTGAAATCAGCACCAAGATTGCCAAGGCCGCAGCTGTCATATCAAAGTTGAGAAGTCAAGTGTGGACCAACTAATCAAACTAATTAAACCAAAAATACAAAGCTCCATGTATATTAGGCTTGTGTTCCTTTATAGTAGCCACGCATGGATAACTTACACAAGCCCAAGAAAAGTGGCTGAACAGGTTCCACCTCCGCTGCCTTAGATGAATATTGGGCATCCCCTGGCAAGACAGAGTGCCAAATATGGAAGTACACCAGTGTGCACGGATCCCCAGCATGTTTGCCCTCTTGAGTCAGTGCTGACTCCATTGACTGGGTCATGTGAGCCAAGGATCATGTGAGCCAAATAGATGATGGCCACATCCCCAAAGACATGCTCTATAGCGATCTTGCTATTGGTATGAGACCTACAGGTCGCCCACATTTGGGTTACAAGGATGTCTGCAAGCGAGGCGTCAGGTTGACCAGGATCACAGTCAATGTATGGGAAGTCCTCTCTGCTGTCTGGAGAGCCTGGAGACAAGCAGTCAGGATCTTATGGCAGAAAAGAGAGCCTTCCAGCAGGAAAAAGCATCAGTTGACCCCGGACCAATGCTATTCATCTGTGCCAGCTGCAGAAAGGGCTACCACTCATGAATCGGCCTCTACAGCCACAACAGATGATGTCCAATTCCAGAAGTGACATAGTGACATCCACACTGGGTGCAATCTCCCGAGATGGACGGATGTCAATAAATAATATGATTTCTAATTGAACAAACCATTTGAGACAATCATTTTTTTTTTGGAGCATGCACTCCCTCTATACTGTTGACTTTCAATACAAAATGCAGAGTGCAGCAGACTGTAGAATAAGGGTTTCTGGCATAGCAAGGGTTAATGTGGGACTGGGAAACAGTACACTCCACAGTGTGATGTAAAGAGACACATGACCTGAGGCTAGAGTCAATTATGGACCGGACAGAGACCTGTGTAGAAGCAAGCATGGAGTATATATATATATGTACATAGTTATGTGTTATCAATAGACGCTTAATTTTAAACTATACAAGACTCAGAACCTCTTTTTGAGACCTATTGAAAATACAACATATATCACAGACCTTTCATTTTTATTCTGTAAATTAAGGAGACCAGCCTTTTGCAATGTATTGTAATTATGTCTATACTGAAATATTCATAATTGTGCAATCCTTTTATTATTTGACACTTTATTGTTATTTTAATGATTGACTCTAACTATGTTATGAAGTATGATTACTTGTTTAATTTGTATCATCATCACAATTCAGTGCTGCCGCCATGATGGATTTTCAATAAACCAGTTCTATCTATCTAACTGACATAGTGATCATATTCAATACAGAAGCCAAATAACTTGCCCCATTCCCAAGTGCAGCACTTCCATTATCACTGCTCTTTGTTTCTCTGAATGACACTGCCCAACCTGTGCAATGGGAACTGAATTCAACGACACTTGTAGCTCACCATTTCTGCTGCCTGGCAAGAGCTAGTTTGAAACTGCCCAATCTCTCACACTACAATCCCTTTGCGAACATCAGAAAAATCTCAATGCAATCTACCAAGGAACAGGGATAAACAGGAGACCCACTCGGGAGGCACAATTCGACTCCAGTGGTTTTAAAGGTTATTTGGACCCCGACATTGACTTTGATTTTCCTACAAAGTCTCAAGCATTAGAAAAGATCTTCAATCATTCCAATAAAAAATCTATCCCTACACTGAACAATGCATTGGCAATATTCCACCACAATGTTATCGTGATGTGGAATAATGCTGACATGTTTCTTCCTCCAAAATTAATGAAAATATATTAAAATCACACATTTTAATACTGCATCACATTGGCATGTCACTGATACTGGAATCTAACATTCCCCATCTTCGCTAAATGAGTAACTTCACCCCATACATAAATGATCCCTAGCTCAAGTGTTTTTCCATAAGGATCGTAATCAGCTTCTTAACGAAGCACTACGCAGTCACTAAGCAGATTCTATTAAATATGTGCACCAGGTTTGTTTTGTTGCAATACAAAACAGTCGCTACTGTAAGTCACGATGTATAAGTCAACTTGGCATATACGGAGTCCCCACTTCTCCAGCCCCAAAGATCAAGTTTTTGCACATACTCAGTATATAAGTCGGCCTCCTTTTTTCAGCCATGACATGTTATACGCTAAATAGCAGTGAGCTTCAATTTTTTACCCTATAAATGCCTGTTCTACTTACCAGTACCTTATAAGTGGGCGTAAGGGATCAAGCAGGAGACACGGGCTGTGTTATGAAGATGTGGGAGTTTAAGACACGTCCACTCCTTCCGTTGGATGCTGATTTGACATTTCAAAATGGTTAGCACCCACACCCACACAGGCAGTTCACTTTTATACTCAGTGTATAAGTTGACCTTGTTTTTTTGGAGGGATTTTTCGAGGCCAACATCTATGATAAATAAACCAGCTAATACCGGACCTAATTCTTCACTGAGAAGCCTACTGCACTTTATATCAAGTAGTTACCCAGGTCTACCCAATCCTACATTCAAAATTAAATAAATTTCTCATCAAAACAAATCTCACAGCCTGGCCCATGAGCTGACGTCACCGGGCTCTTGGCTCTCAAAATGAAGGTAAAAGGCCAACTCTCTTACTGAAGTAAAATTCCGTTCATCTGAGATTTTTAACCACTGTTTTGCAGATTACATTCCTCAAGTGAGCCTGTTTGTCATTAAATTTGTTGGTTGATGTTGGCTGAATTAGTGCGATTCTATTGTTAAGTGTGAGTTAGGGGTTTCATTATGTAGTTTTGCCCAGTTTTCCATGAAAAGTGCAGCTTTTGTCATCTGTTCCTGTTTTCCAAGTCTGTTTATTTCTGCTGTGCTAGCCACCTCAACGAGGAGAAAGATTTCATCTGTGTGCTGGGTATAAACCCACTTATAAAACCTTTTTTTGATCATTTGACACGCACGACACAGAGAGGACATCTTTGCGAGTGGTCGTGGTCCTATGAACCATGCCCCCTTGCTCTTTTCAAGGTCATTGTGCTGAACAGTGAGCTTCCTTATGACAGGAGGAGTCTGCATGGCTTGTGGGATACTGCCCCAAAGTTAAACTGTGAACAGGTCCCGCTTACTTTGGGTGCCTTTTGCTTCCAGATTACACACTGTAGCTTTCTCAAGCAACTGCTTTTGCAAAATCTAAACAGGTTACCCTAAACAGCCAGAGGAGAGACGAAAATGGCCCAGTAAGTACATTGCGTACAACAGCCTGGGAACTTAGCCATATTCGTGCCAAATTTATTCCACCTCAAAGAGAACCTGATCACAATAGTCCTGATATCGGTTGCCTAATTGGCAAGAGGCCAACAGGCACTTTTATGCCCAACCATGCACTATTTTCATATTGTGGTCTAATTTCTGATAAAGCCTTATTCTGGAAGATTAGATATGCAATTGCCAGAGTACAGAAAGGAACTTACCAGTGATTCATTGGCACACTGAAACACATAGCACACATAATGATTCAGACCTTGTTCAACACTTTCTCGACAAATGAACCCAAAATGGTCCACGTGTTTAATACCCTGGAATGACACAGTTAAAAGATGCCAATTAGATACGAGGGAGTAAAAAGGGCAGAATTAAGCAACTTCACAAATTCTTCCAGTGATCAGCAAGATTAAATTGGCAAAGTAGCAGATTTTCATCTTAAGGTTGCCTCTAGTTAAGCCCCATCATTTGACCAACCAACCAAGGGATGCCATCACTTATAGATTGCCAACCAATCTTGTTGACTTTGGAAAAGCAAACTACTGCAGATGCTGGAAAACTGAAATATGAACAGAAAATGCTGGAAACACTCAGCAGGTCAGGCAGAGAGAAACAGGGTTATGAATATCCCTTAATCAGAACTGCAAAACATTAGCAATGTACCAGGTTTTAAGCAAGTACACAGACTACACAGGAAAGTGGGGGGGCGGGGAGAACAAAAGGGAAGGTCTATGATAGTGTGAAAGGCCAGAGAGATTAAATTTCAAAAGGAATGCTGGTGGAAGGCTAAAGAGGGTGCTATTAAGTAAAGAAACAAAAAGTGGGTGTAGAGGGGGTGTAAATGGTAAATTTAGCCTTGCACTATTATCTGTTTTATCACTTAATCTCTCCTGTCTTCCACCTGATCATATGAACATACAAGCATATCAATTAGAAGTAGGAGTAGGCCATTAGGCCCCTCAAGTCTGCTCTACCATTTGTTGAGCTCATGGCTGATTTGATTGTGGCCTCTACTCCAATTTCCTGTACCCCCGGTACCCTTCGATTCCCTTATTAGTCAAGAATCTATCTATCTCTGCAATAAACATATTCAATGACACTGCCTCTACCACTCTCTGGGGAAGAGAGTTCCACAGACACACAACCCTTTGCGAGAAAAATTTTCTCCTCACTTGCATCTTAAACAGGAGACCCCTTATTTTTAGTTCTGGTCTCTCCCACAAGGGGGAAACATTCTTTCAGCATCCACCCTGTCAAGTCCCCTCAGACCTTCCACCTTGTTCGCGCGCCCCCCCCATCTCACACCCCACCTTCCCTGCCTCTGTACTTGCTTAAAACCTAGTGTGTTGCTAAATTTTTCCAGTTCTGATGAAAGGTCATTGACCTGAAACGTTAATTCCGTTGCTCTCTCAACAGCTGCTGACTGACTTGCTGAGTACTACCAGCAATTTCTGTTTTGCTTATTAATACTGGATTTGAACAAAATGACTAATTGTAATCCCCCAAAAGCACAACTCGCACCTTACTGACTGGCTCAAACAAAGCCAAAGAGCTAAGCAATTTAATATAGGTGAAAAGTGTCTTCCAAATGACACCATAAGGGTTAAACCAGTTTATGCTCTGCAGTCATGAGCTCAAATTTGCCGACAAATTATTTATAAAATATCTCGTTGTCAAGTTTGTTTTCAGGTTTTCAAAGGAATTTATTATATTGATTGCAATTGGCCGCAATGAGAGAAGCCAATTTTTAAACAGAATGAGGCAAGCTAGAGTCAAAAGCAGTTTCGAAGCAGAATTTACAGTTGGCCCAGGGAAGGTCTTATGATCTGGGCTGAGGAGATTCAATGCAATTTACATCATCGCATTATGTGTTTGTGGGATTGCCAGTTCCATTTGACACATTCCTGGCAGTTTCATTGCATGCGATCCCACTTCCAATCACTCCTCCCCGACTTGCATCTACACTCCACACTACCCAAGCCAATTAGAAATTAATAGACTCTTCATTACTTGATGGAATGATTCTTGAGTGCCAAACAAACAGCACTTTTCCCATCTCCACTATTTTTATAACCAATTAACAAAAGTATTCAATTTATTTTTCCTGGGCTTCAAACAGCAATGGGAATTCCAGGATAATCCAGAAGGGTTGGCAACCATAGGAGGTTGCAAAGTTTGTCAAATGATCTTTCGCAAAAAAAGAGGCTCTTCATTTTGCCATGCCAACCTCATGATCCAGGAAGCCATGTTTCCAGAGGGTAACTGTCCACTCTGGAGGTCCCAGCACTTACTTGTTAATTGTATATTAATTGTGTTTAATTATAGGCAGTTGGCCGACATTAACTCGGGAGTTAATTATACCCCTATAAATAGACACAGACTGAAACTGTGGCTGTTGTGTTAGGAGGCGCTTGCTTGTAATCTGTAGCTGCGTAAATAAATGCTTATAAATGCGTGTAAACATTGGCACCAGTTACATCCTTCACCAACTGGCTTTATGGGATATAATATTAACAACCTTTCAGAGATAAGCATCAGACAATACTGGGAGCCAGAACTGAGCAATAGACTATCATGAATCTGGACCCATGCCGCAAACACGATTGCAGCCTTGTCAAGGAGATCAGTGAACTCGAGGTGATTTTTTTTTTTAATGTTTAAATAAAATGTAAAATAACTAACTGGTTGCAGATGAGCTGAAAAAATTTAAGACCAACAAGGCAGAGAATACTGGAACACAATATTACTTCAACCACTCCTCGTTGTAAAACAATAAACTGTGGGCAGTGTCCAATTCTACCACTTGCAGTAACAAAATAAAAAGTGACCAGAAAAGCCAGATGAACACAAACCTGAGAACATGAGGAAATATTTTTGAAATTCTTTTCAAGTACAACTGTTTTGGTATCGGGGCTGATGAGGTTAACTTCAAACCGACCAACCTACAAAGGTAAAAAGAACGCAGAAATGATTCCTCTTGAAAATAAAACAAATAGCCCTGTGTTTCACTCAGGAACCATAGGCTGAATGTTGCTCAGATCCACGTTGTGCTGTGAACGTATGACACTGCCTTGGGTTATGGACATTTACTCTGTTCCGTGACCACCACGTGCTGATGAAAGAATGAAGACTTCTTTGTGACATGAACATACACAGAGACAACTGTAGCTGGCTTTCAGTCCTCTTTCATTTAAAGAGACACTGACAAAACAGGCATAATTATCACCAAATTGTTAAATCCAGATTTTTCTTTTTTTTTGGCTTTGTTGTTTCACTTCTTCATGATCCCTTTATCCTCGTGCAAGACATAATCTGTGGCTCAGCAGGCAACCTACTCCCGGAACCTCCATCTACTCAAAGCTGTACAAGAATCCAAAATGAAAACAACTGTTTGTGTTAATAATCACAGCACAAGGCCAAGACAACTTAAAGCACCCAGGGTCAGAAGCATTGGAGGGTGTTACAAAAGCCAACTTACCTTCTCGTTGAGAGCAGAGGTCGGGAACTCAAGTCCCGGCAGACCTCGGAGTTTCCTCGCAAGTGCGGACCGAGAGTGGGCAGCCCATGCGCAAAGCAGCATTTTAAATTCTTCAGGCCGAGGACGGCCCCGGTGCACCTGCGCAGAGATGGAAAACGGCGCGAAAACCCATGTTATGTGACCCGGAGTGGCGTGCCATTGAAGATAAGAGTCCCAGGCAGGGCACAGGGAGAGGAGGCAGGGAGGTGTCCCAAAAGAAGCGTCGCAGGCAGGGGACAGAGACTGTCCCAGTTAAAAGTTCAGGAAAAAAGGGAGGAGCAGAGAAACAGACTCCAAGCAAGAAAAGGGCTACACTAGCAGACGATAAGTGCTGAGGGCTCAGGAGACGCCCTGGAGTGCTAAGAAGGAAATAGAAGGTTGGTGACTCCCTGCTCCCTTTGGGAGCAGTAGCGTTCTGTTCGGTGGCTGAAGAGCTGAAATTGTGTTTGTGAGCTGGTGCTTGAGTACAGAAATCCAGGAATCCAGGGGAATGGAATCTTGGGAGACGAGGGTGAAAAGCTGTGAGGTGGGCAGTATTGAGGCCGTCTGTGTTGGAGTGATTTTTGGAACGAATTCCCAGGTTAGATCTTCAAAGCTGAAGACTGGAATTCCTCATGATAGAGACACAGTTTCAGTGAGATTGGCTAACACACAGTGTTTACTGATGTCGGGGTGGGTTGTTGAGAAATCTGTGGACTCTGTCTTGGTCACATCTGCCACTATTTGTGCAGTGTGGTGTGTTCGACCACAGTCTGCCTGTTAATTCACATGTACCTCATATTAACCCTGAGTTTTAGAATATAAGATAAATATTGTAAATTGTTTTATCTTTCTGACCTTGTATAGTAAAGTTTATTTTGTTTGTTCAAAACATGTGGAATCTTGAGGCTTTACTCACTGAGCAAGTGCCTTGAATCTCAAACTTTGTCTACTTTAAACAAAACATTATGCGTCCCTAACTGCATCTTACCAAAAACTTAGGGGCCTAGACCAGGATCATAACAAGGAGAAGAGTTAAAATAATCATGCATCTCTTGCACTGTAGTGACGCAGTAATGTAAGCAATTATTTTTCTCTCTACCTGATTGGAATGACCACACCAGCTCAATCAGCAAAGAATAGGAAACATTTTCTCTGAATACATTTTGTAACAAGAGTGCTTCAGTGAAGTAGTTAAATCAGGAAGCTAAGCTGTCCGAGCTCTGCTAGGTTAAACAGTGAATGGATCTGTTTAGATGCATGACTAATGGATTCATTTGTATTAATGTATTTGCACAGCAATGAATCTGCTGGTTGGGTACATGGTAGGCATGAATGAGCTGCAAAGCTATCAGCCTGAAATCAATTACTCCTATTAGAAAAATTACCATCAATACTATAAAAATGAAAGTGGGAGAATCCTAACACTTGTAAAGGGTGCACCTAAAACTGTGTGAAAAGAACAGAAAACAGACTTCCACTTATATAGTACCTTTCACAACCACCTGATGTCTCAAAGCACATTGCAGCCAGTGAAGTACTTTTGAAAGTGTAATGTAACAAATGTGGCAGCCAATTTGCTCATAGCAAGCTCCCACAAACAGCAATGTGATAATGGCCTGAAAATCTCTTTTAATGATGTCGATTGAGGGATAATTATTGGCCAGGACAACAGGGAGAACTCCCCTGCTCTTCTTCACAATAGTGCGATGGGCCAGGATTCTACATTCAGTGTGTGAGGGCGGGCCCGACACGCCGGAATGTAAAATGATGCGTGAGGACCTCAGGCCCGCCAATAATTAAAAGGCCCATTAAGGCCATTAGCAACCTCATTAGCCTGAAATTTATGCTACCCGTCCAACCTAACGGTTGGCGGGCAGGTGAAAAGGCCAAGCGGCCTTTACATTTTTTAGGAAACCGCATCCACAGTCACATGAGATGGGACATGTTTCATTAAATTTTTAATGTTTTTAATAATTTCTTCAAAAAGCGCTTCAAGCTCTCTGAGGCAGCTCCGTGCCTCAGGAAGATTGAAGCACTTTTTCTCGCGCATGCGCGTACTGCGCGCGGGGCCAAGCTCTCCCTCCTCCCCCCCCCCCACCCGCACAGGTAGCGCTCGCTACCGCTCGCAATCCACACTGGGCAGGCCTTAATTGGCCCGCCTGTGTGAAATCGCGGTGCCGAACCGATTGCAGGTAGCGGTTAGCTCCACAACCGCCCCCTGCCCGCTCCTGTCGAGCCCGTCTGACGTGGGAAAAATTCAGGCCATGGGATCTTTTACATCCACCTGAGAGGGCAGGCAGTGTCTTGGTTTAACATTTTATCTGAAAGATAGCACCTCTGCCATTGCAGCACTCCTGTACTGCATTGGAGTTCCAGCCTTAATTTTTGTGCTCAAGTCCTGGGGCAGAATCATCCCAGATTTGCACTAGGTGAGGTAGCAGGCAGGAAAAAGGGCTTTTTACCCGTTGGCCACAATGGCGGGTTTTTGCACCATATCGTCCCAAACCCGCCTCATTAATCATGCCTTCCCGGGAAACACGCCGTTTCGATGGTGGGTGGGCCCTCGTTCACCCGCCATGCTATTACCTCACGCCGCGCACCATATTTAAAGTGCAGCCATGCGCACGCCTCTCAGTGTTTCCAGCCTAGGACTGGAGCACAGAAGACATGGCCCCAAAAGGCAAGAAGACTGCAGCCCCCAATTCAGTGACACATCCCTGGGGACGCCACCTGGACACCATTGGATCTGGCCGCAGTGGTCTCTACCCCCTCGCTGACCACAGGAGGCCCAGCTGTGTTGCCACTCCAGCTTGGGGGGCAGTGGCAGTGGTGGTCAGTGCCAACGCTGCACAGAAGAGATTCGCCATCCAGTGCAGAAAGAGGATGAATGATCTCATCTGTGCCATCAGGGTAAGGCAGCCATCTCATCACTCTAAACTCACACACTCACAAGCCCAGCACACATTCACTGGCATCTCACTCACTGCCAGCACAAGGGACATCACCACTCACTCTCTCACACACAGCCTCAAATTTCCATCTGGACTCATCTCCTCTGGAGACTGCCTCCTCAGCCCTCACCCTCTTGAGGCCACTGCACAGATCAACATGTGTCCCCACACACACCTTGGGATACCCCCTTTCCCCAGTAATGCCCTAACCCTGCAGCCTCTTCCCTTGCCTGAGTCCACTTCTCCCCCTTCCCCAAATAAGCCATAGCCCTACAGCCGTTGAAAAACCAGCCCCACCTTACGGCTGGTCTGGTAGGTAGAGACCTGCCCGTGAGCCCCCCTAAAAGTGATGTGGTGCTGCCTCCGAAGCCTGGCGCTGATGACCACGAGTGCTGCCTGAAGCCAGGTAGGCAGACAGACCTCGAACTCTCGAACAGAGTACTGCTCGCCAGGCGCACGTCGCTTACAATCAGTTGTGAAATACATCGGCCTGCAATCACGCTGACGTGCTCGGATGATCCAGCATGGGGGCGGGGGTATGGTTCCAATGAGCTGAGCTTAGAATAATATGTAGACATATTACCATGAAGTTCCCAATGTGCAGTGGCAGGAAACATGGCCCACCATTGACGGGCAGAGCGGGTGTTTGCAAACGGGCTTCACAACAGATATTTGGCCTTCCTGCCATCTTGTCTGCTCATGCCCGCCATGACACCCAATGCCAGCGGGCACAGAAAATTCTGCCCCTGGAGTGGGACTTGAACCCAAAACTTTCGAACTCAGAAGCAACAGTACTGCCAACTGAGCCACAGCTGGCTGTCAGGCTCCCTCCCACAAGGAAGGAAGAACCTGTTTCCACGGCAGCGTCAGTAACCAGAGTTCAGGTTTAAGAGAACTGGCAAAAAAAAATCCAGGAGAACTTGTTTGAAACAATGATCTGGAATTCCCTGCCTACAAGGGCGGAGGAAGCAGATTCGGTCGTATCTTTCTAAAGGGAATTGGAAAAACTTGGAGAGGAGAAATCCGCAGGTCTATGGGGGAGGAATGGAGGAGTGGGGCTAACTGCAGTGGTCTTTCAAAGAGCTGATACGAATACGAACACAATGGACTGAATGGCCTTCTTCTGTGCTGTATGATTCAATGACACCTGGAGGGTGAGTTAGCAGAAGCCTGAGAGCAGCTTAGAGTGCATGTCTATAAAGCCAGGGGAGTGATGTGTCACAGCGGAGGCTGGATAACTAGGGAATGGGCTAAATATACATAAATGCAAGGAGGTCTTGTGGTGCGGTGGGGAGTGTCCCTACCTCCGAATACTATTCTAAAGGGTGTGCAGGAGCAGAGAGACCTGCGTGTATATGCACATAGGTCATTAAAGGTGGCAGGACAGGTAGAGAGGGCTGTTTCTAAAGCATAAAGTATTCTAGGCTTCATTAATAGGGCCATGGAGTAAACGATCAGAGAGGTTTCAATGAACTTATATAAGACAGTGGTTAGGTCTCAGCTGGAGTATCGTGTACAGTTCTGGGTGCCACACTATAGGAAGCATGTGAACGCATTGGAGAGAGTGCAGAAGAGGTTTACAAGAATGGTTCCAGGGATGAGACACTTCAGTTATGAGGAAAGATTGGAGAAGTTGGGACTGTTTTCCTTGGAGAGGAGAAGGCTAAGAGGAGACTTGTTTCAAAATCATGAGGGGTCTGGACAGAGTGGATAGGGAGAAACTGTTCCCACTCGTAAACGGATAAAGAACCAGAGGGCACAGTTTCAAAGTGTTTCGCAAAAGAAGCAAATGCGAGGTGAGAAAAAACTTTTTCAAACAGCGAGTAGTTCGGGTCTGGAATGCGCTGCCTGGAAGTGTGGTGGAGGCAGGTTCAACTGAGGCATTCAAGAGGGCATTGGATGATTATTTAAATAGAAGCAATGTGCAGGGTTACGGGGAAAAGGCAGGAGATTGGCACTAAGTTAAAATGCTCAGAGAGCCGGTGCAGACACGATGGGCCAAATGGCCTCCTTCTGCCCCATAGCAATTCTGGGCAGAATTTTGCCCTTGGCGGTTGGGCTCAGCGAGGGCAGGCGGGGGTGGTCGGGAAGCTGACCGCCATCCGCGGTTGGCACCACACCGAGATTTCACACCGGCGGCTTGTCAGGTTCCATGGGAAGCAGTCACTGGTATTTCTGTTTTCTCACCCTGTGACAGATTGATCCTTTTCCCTCTCTGGAAAATGTACCGCCACCTTGCACAAGAGAGCTGGATGGGGGAAAAGTGGCATCTCCCCCCCCACCCTCGCCCCCTCGTGAGTCAGCAGCCTTCCCCAGCCCTGCCCCAGCTTGCTGGGAGACATTCCCTCAGCACGTCTCAAAGTGGCTGTGGGAAGCAATGCGGATTCCTGCCTCACGGCTCTCTCAAGGTTATCCTCACCGGCATGTTGAAGATGGACAGCCAGGCACGAGCGGCAGTGAGAGTAGTCACGAGAGCAGAGCCTCGTGTTGCACTGTGCTTAGGACCTGTGCCTCTGTAAATGTCCAGGAGCCAGTCACACCACCTGTGGTTAACACTGTAATTCGGCGAGGTTTCCCAGAATCTCCGCACTCCTATGGTGCATTAGACTGTTGCAAGTGACACCTGTCAGTCCTCCTGCTCAGGTGGCAGCCATCTTTTCCAAGCACGCCCTGTTGCGTTCAAATATCAGGAGCTGGAGGAGGAAGTTCCTGGGGGAAAAAACTTAACACAACAACAACGTGCACTTATGTAGCACCTTTAGCACAGGGGTTATCTCGAGGTGCTTCAAAGGACTGTTGTCTCAAAAACAACATTGGCAAAACATGTCAAGAATTCATCTGAAATACTGGATGCAGCAAGTTTTCATGAGTGTCTTTAAAATATATCAGTATTAACAACCCCAGGATTCCTTAACTAGATTTATAAGGATTCAGAAGTTCCAGTTCTTTTTTTCAAAAAAGTCTACAGCAACAATAGGAGAAATGAACTAGTTAAGAGCCTTAGTGAAATCTTCATTCAATGTTTGTATGCTGTTCAAATCATAGAATGAAACAAAACACAATGAGGCCTTTCAGCCCATCATGGCTGTGCCGGCTTTTTGGAAGAGCTGTTCAATTAGTCCCATTCCCCCTCCCCCCGCTCTTTCTCCATATCCCTGCAATGTTTTCACCTTCAAGCGTTTATCTAACTCCCTTTTGAAAGTTACTGTTGAATCTGCTTCCGCCAACCTTTCAGGCAGTGCATTCCAGATCAAAGCAACTTGTGTAATAAAAAAAATCTCCTCACCTCCCCAATGTACACATCACATGAATAAAGTAGCAACACTGTAAAAGTAACCTCTTAGAGCACATTATTACCGCAAAAGGCAAAATTGTCAAATTAGTGTTAAAAAGCTTTAAACTCCAGTGTGCTCAATAATGCCGAAATCAGTTTGAATTGTGTTACGAATCCTCCAAAAGTCACTGTAAAGTCCAATAAAAACAAAGCAGCAGTTTAAAATCACATGGTAATTCTCTACATGTGTTGCTATGTCAATACGTCACCTCTATTATTGCTATGTATCAATCTCAGTAGTGGAGGCTTTGATACCTCTTCATCCTGCACCAATTGAGCTCACTATATTTACTGATTCCAGTGTTTTTACCTTTTTTACTTCAATGGCACATATTTCTTCACAAAAATTAACAAACATGCATACCTGGAACAACATTGTCCTATTTTTCTCTGTGTCAGAGGGTTGGACGTGACTTGGAGCGCTGGCATGACGCCTTCGGGCTGGCAATTTGGTGCCCAGGTCGGGAACCCTCTTGAGCCGGATGCTGGCGACGCTGTTACACCGAGAGCGGAACTCGGCTTGCTCTTCCTCGGGCGGGATGTCGTCTAGACTGGCCTCGGTCAGCGAGGAACGCAAGCTCAAGCCTGGCAGGTCGCTCTGACTGCCGCTGGCCAACGGCATGTTGGTGCTGACTGTTGCCTCATCGGCCACCTCATGGGGCAGGGCTGAATCCCCCCCGGCATCTTCTTCCTCCTGGCCAGCAATGACGTCGGCCAGGGGCTTCTCATTCAGCAGCCGCAGCCTCTCCTTTTCCAGCTGATGCTGGGCAAACTTCTCGATGCAGTCGTCAATAAGGGTGGACGGAGCCTTCTTGTGTGTCACCACCACTTTACCGCAGTACAGCACCTCGTACTTCTGAGAGTTGTAAAAGGCATCCTCACTGATTTGCCAGGATTTTGTGTCCCCCTTTAAGGTGGCCTTGGATACCTGCCGAATACTACTGATAACATCAGGAACCTGAAAGGACAAAAAGAAAAGCATGAGAGACCAAAGATCTCCCTTTGAAAACATAGAAACATAGAAACTAGGAGCAGGAGTAGGCCATTCGGCCCTTCGAGCCTGCTCCGCCATTCATTATGATCATGGCTGATCATCCAACTCAATAGCCTGCTCCCGCTTTCTCCTCATATCCTTTGATCCCTTTCACCCCAAGAGCTATATCTAACTCCTTCTTGAAAACATACAATGTTTTGGTCTCAACTACTTTCTGTGGTAATGAATTCCACAGGCTCACCACTCTCTGGGTGAAGAAGTTTCTCCTCAACTCAGTCCTAAATGGTCTACCCCATATCTTCAGACTATGACCCCTGGTTCTGGACTCCCCCACCATCGGGAACATCCTTCCTGCATCTACCCTGTCTAGTCCTGTTAGAATTTTATAGGTTTCTATGAGATCCCCCCTCATTCGTCTGAACTCCAGCGAATATAATCCTAACCGCCTCAATCTCTCCTCATATGTCAGTCCCGCCATCCCAGGAATCAGTTGGGTAAACCTTCGCTGCACTCCCTCTATAGCAAGTACATCCTTCTTCAGATAAGGAGACCAAAACTGCACACAATATTCCAGGTGTGGTCTCACCAAGGCCCTGCACAATTGCAGCAATATATCCCTGTTCCTGCACTCGAATCCTCTGGCTATGAAGGTCAACATACCATTTGCCTTCTTTACTGCCTGCTGCACCTGCATGCTTACCTTCAGCGACTGGTGAACAAGGACACCCAGGACATTCCCTTCTCTCAATTTATAGCCATTCAGATAATAATCTGCCTTCCTGCTTTTGCTACCAAAATGGATAACCTCACATTTATCCACATTATACTGCATCTGCCATGCATTTGCCCACTCACTCAGCTTGTCTCCTGTAATCTAAGAAAGAAAAAGATGGCCTTATTGTGATAGCTGGACAAGATGCTCAAACTCGTAGAGGCACACTGAAACCAAACATGTCCAGCTGACCCCAGCACATTACTAACACCTCAAACTCCAAATTACTGCTTACTAACAGCCCTGAGAGCCCTAGCTCAGTGGCAACACTCATATTTCTAAATCACATGGTTGGGAATTCAAATCCCACCAACAGAGGTTTGATCACAAAATCAAAGGCTGATATTTCCAGTGCAGTGCTGAGAGAGTCCTGCGCTGTCAAGGGGTACTGTGTCTTGCATGAGACATTGGCCAGAACTTTTCCCTCGGTAGGTGGGCTCAACGGGAGCGGGCAGGGGTGGTTGGGAAGCCAGCCACCGCCCGCAATTGGCTCCGCTCCGCGATTTCACGCAGGCCGGCCAATTAAGGCCCACGCTGCATGGATCACGAGCAGTAGCGCTAAGCGCTGCCTGTGCGGGCGGAGGGAGAGAGGGCCTGGTGCTCAGTTCGTGCATGCGCACAAAAGAACAAATTAAAAAACTAATGAAGACACTAAAAACTTAATAAAACATGTCCCCTCATGTGACTATGTTGCATGGCACGGGGCATGTTTTTAATATCAAAATAAAGTTTTTATTTAATGCGCATTTGCTTTAGGAAACCTCATCCTGCTCGTGGATGAGGTTTCCTAAAAAATGTAAAGGCCGCTTGGCCTTTTCGCCTGCCCGCCAACCATTAGGTTGGACGGCCAGCATAAATTTCAAGTTAATTACCTTGTTAATGGCCTGAATAGGCCTTTCAATTATCGGCGTGCACGCAGCCGACTCTGGCGCACATCCACCGATGATATCAGGACACACGCCTGATGTCATCGCGCGTCATGTTCCGCTCGGGCGTGTTGGGTGCCCGCCGAAGGTAAAGTTCTGGCCATTATTCGGCAAGAAGAGACAGTCACTAACCAGAAAGATGAATAACCAACTCAAAAAGGGACTCATAAAGAGCTTGATTTGGAGTGTTACTTTGCATGAATGTGAGACTTGGACCTTAGGAAAGAGGAGACCAACCTGCTAAACAGCATTGAAATGAGGGTTTGGAGGAGAATGGCAAGGATCAGCTGAACAGAAAGAGCAACAAATGAAGAACTGCTGCGGAGAGTGAATGAACAAAGAAATTTGTTGAACATAATTAGTCAAAGGCTGAGAAATGAATAGGACACATCTTAAGAGGAAGTGGACTTGTATGGAATTTTAAAGAAAAATAAGAAGAGAATATCAATGTTAGATGGCTTGAAAAGTGGAAGAGGTTATTGGCGAATGAAAAGTCTGGCACAGGATAGAGAGACATGGAAAGACCATGAGCCAAGGACCTGCCTTCAGGCACAGCACACATGATGATGATGATGATTAAACTGAGGCCCCATCTTCCCATTCAGGTAGGAGTAAAAGAAGTCACTGCACTATTTTGAAGAAGAGGAGGAGGGGGGGTTCTCTCTGCTGTCCTGGACAATATTCATCCCTCAATCAACATCACAAAAACAGATTACCAATCATTAAGAGCAGTTCAGTGAAGGTTTGCTAGATTAATGCCTGGAATGGGCAGGTTATTTTATGAGGAAAGGCTGGACAGGCTAGGCTTGTATCCGCTGGAGTTTAGAAGAGCAAGAGGCTACTTGACTGAAACATGTAAGATCCTGAGGGGATTTGACAGGGTGAATGTGGAAGGAGTGTTTCCTCTTGTGGGAGAATCTAGAACTTGGGGTCACAGTTTCAAAATAAGGGGTCGCCCATTTAGGACAGAGATGAGGAAAAACTTTTTCTCTCAGAGGGCTGTGAGACTTTGGAATTCTCTTCCTCAAAAGGTGGTTGAGGCAAAGTCCTTGAATATCTTTAAGGCAGCGGTAGATAGATTCTTGATAAGCAAAGGGGTGAAAGGTTATCGGGGGTAGGCGGGAATACGAGGTTAAAATCAGATTAGCCACGAGCTTATTGAATGGCGGAGCAAACTTGAGGGGCCGAGTGGCCTCCTCCTGCTCCTAATTTGTGTGCTCGTATCACACTGCTCTGTGTGGGAGCTTGCTGTGCACAAATTGGCTGCCATATTTCCTACGTTAGAACAGTTTCTACATTTTGAAATAAAGTACTTAATTGATCGCAAAGCACTGCGAGGCGCCCAGGGCACTTTATGAATACCAGCCTTTCCTTTTCTTTCTTGTGCACTAACAGCCTCCGAATAAAAAGCGAATGGGGAATTTATGAGAAGGAAAGAATATTAAACTGCCTCCAGACGTAACCTGAATAAATATAACTTGTACACGATTTAAAAGAGAAATTAACAGCAAAAGAAAAATGCGCTAAAATCTTCACATGGCTATTTTGCAAGCCCTGCTTATCAAATGAGCTGGTACCTTTTTAATCCAGATTGAGAGAGGGGCCATTAATAACTCCCAGAGGCAGCACCCAGTTGAACCACCATGCAGTGGAATCCCTCAGTGTTAAAACACCGTAACCTCAATCGAAATGATTTGCTCTCCGCAGTTCCCAGGTTAGAAATGCAGTTGTCGGAGGGGATGTGACAGTTGCAAATTTGAAAAAGGGAAAACATCTTCCAGATGTTATCTGTTTAATTATGATGTCATTCAGCTGTACTTCCAAACCATTACGCTGAATTACATAACTCTGCATGGCCTCAATACTGGAGACCAGTTTAATTGTTCTACTGGTTTCCTGTTCAAGACAGTCAGCCCACATTTCTGGCTCTGTGTATACTTACAGCAAAATCATGTCTTACTGAGATGCTGCAAAGACATTCAAATCTTTGGCTTAATTTAACGAAAAACCCATCGAGGGTCGCAAAGAACTTGCATTTATAAAGTAACTGTCACAGCCGCAAGACAATCTCAACTCCCTCACAACCAATTGGCTACTTTTGAAGCATGGATGTAGCTGTAGATGCAGCAGTCAATTTTCACACAGCAAGATCCCGCAATCTATTTAAGTGGTGTTGGTTGGCTGGCCAAGCCAATTAGCACCACGGGACCATATATCCATTGGAGAAGGGGTACATTCGTAGAAGCTTACAGCACAGAAGCTGACCAATCGGCCCGTCCAGCTTGACCCTGCTCTTTGAAATGGGGGGGTGCCTGCAGCCCAGCTTTCTCCCCATAATCCTATAATTAATCCTCTTCATGTATATAGTCTATTGTGTTTTTCAAGTTTCTTCGTGTCACATTCAATCCTGAGGTGAGCTCCTGATCTCATATTCATGTCAACACTAAGATTGCCTATTTCCACCTCCATAACATCGCCCGACTTCGCCCCTGCCTTTAATACATCTAAACTTGACTATTCCAACACACTCCTGGCTGGTTTCTCACATTCTACCCTCCATAAACCTGAGGTCCAAATCTCATGTCTTAATTCGCAGTAGGTCCCATTTCCTCATCACCTCTGTGGTCACTGACCTACATCGCTTCTCAGTCAAGCAATGTTACGTCTTGCTTTCAAAATTCTCATCCGTGTTTTAAAATCCCTCCATGGCCTCACCCCACTCTACCTCTGAAATCTCCTCCAACCCTACCACCCTCCAAGATATCTGTGCTCCTCTAATTCTGGCCTCTTGTGCATATAAACATACCAACAATCGAACAAGGAGCAAGAGTAGGTCACCCTCAATTCTAATCCACATTTTCAGTTGCTCAGGCCCTAATCTCTGCAACACCCTCTTTCCACCTCTCTGCCTCTCCACTTTGCTTTTGTCCTTTAAGACATCCCTTTAAACCTACCTCTTTGACCAAGCTTTTGATCACTTGGCATGTTATCTCCTTATGTGGCTTGGTGCTATATTTTGTTTTATATGATTCCTGGGAAACACTTTGGGACATTTCATTATGTTAAAAAGGTGCCATATAAATACAAGTTGTTGTTATTTTGCGGAATCTGATTTCAGATAGTGCGTTCTCGATCTTAACAATCCACTGTGTGAAAACATTTCTCCTCAACTTCTTTTGCCAATTATTTTAGACTTTATAACCTCTGGGCCAAATCTTCGGGTCGGCGAGCGCACCATTCAGATCTTGAGTTCGGCTGAGCGCCCGCCGGACTGTCAAAGGCCTATTAAGGCCATTTAAATAGTAATTAAACTAATTAACTGAGCTGCCCGTCCAACCTTAAGGCTGTCGGGCAGGCGAAGAGCCCAGGCGGCCTTCGCATTTTTCATGAAGGTTTTTAAAGTTTAATAAAAAATTTTTAATAGAAGTCATAGACATGTCCCAGCTCATGTGTCACTGTCACATGAGGGGACATGTCTTAAATTTTATTTGTTTAATTAAAATTTTTTAAAATCAAACTGATCTCCCCGAGGCAGCTCCGTGTCTCAGGGAGATTTCTGCGCTCTTTCACGCGCATGCGCAAAAGAGTGCAGGCCCCAACTCAGCCTCCTCCCCCCCACCCCCCAACCCGCACAGGGAGCGCACAGCGTTTCCGGCTACACATCACGCTGGGCGGGCCTTATTGACCCGCCCACATAAAATGGCGGCACGCAGCCAATCAGGGGCGCCGATCAACTGCATGCCCGCCGGCACCTGCTCCCGCCCAACACCCCCTCCCCCCCCCCCTCCACCGGGCGGGGAGAAAATTCACCCCCTGGTTTCCAACACATGCTGACTTGCTCTATCAAGCCCCTCAGAATTTTGAATCTCTCTATTCCTCTCCTCAACCTTCTCTGCTTTGAGGAGAGCTTCTCCAATGTGGCCAACAGCTGAAATACAAATTCTCGTTCTCGCTGCAGGGAAGTGAAACATAGTACAGATTATCGCTTAAGCGTTTTTGTTTTATTGTTGTTTCATATTCCCAAACACTTCAGCCAGCAAATAAACCTCACCTTCACAATGTACGATTAGTGCTAGACTTTTGCTGCCCGTTGTGTTTACGCATCTTTGGGCACCGAGATTATACTTTTCATTTTGGAAAACAGTTTACAAGCAAAGATTCTAATCTCCTCACTCTGGTCCACGCACGCAACTCATGCACAGGAAGGAAGAGTGGATTTCAGAAGGCAACCGAACTGCCAGATGCACTCTCAGTGCTAATATGTTGACTCAAGTGTGTAAATTGATTTGACTTCTATCCAGCAGACTGTCCGGTCAGGAAATCTCAATTTTCAGGCATCAGGCAAGTGCTTCCAATCGGAACATTGCATGAAAACTCATTTCGCCAACTACCCAGCCATTATGCCAATTGTGCGATGTCATGAAGAGATTAATATCTGCAATGTTATTGGAAATGATTTTTTTTTTTAAATAGAGTTCTAGTGGGGTCTGTGTCTATGTGTGTGCCTGTGTGCCTGTAAAAGCCAGCTGGTCTAGAGGCTTTGATGTATAAAAAGAAATAGGCTTGAAATGGAAATTAGATAAGCATGGGCAAGTTTAGAAATATAGGTGTGAAGAGGGCAATTTGCATTTTTAAATAAAGCATTCAAAAGAATAGGTGGAATCTTGCACCTAGCTAGAAGACGCCAAGCAATGTGTTTCATTTTTTCAGCTTACTAATGAAATTGGTGGAATGAATGTAACTTGTTTGAATGTAAATTTTCCAATATCACTAGGCTTTAAATGTTACATCTTTTAAGGAAAAGCTAGGTATAAACAGAAAGGAGTTTGTGTGTAAGGCAGAGGCATTTAAGATCTATCCAGCCTGCAATTATGTCTGCAAGGAACCTCATTTTGAATTTGTAAGGTCAGATGTGCTTTGCCTGGGGTCTTTTTAAATCTGAGTTTTACTGTTGCCTGAACAAGGATGTAACTGAGAGTCAGATTAATTAAGGGATTTTTGTAGTTATTATAGTAGTAATTTTGTGGACATATGTATGTGCTTACAATTTTTCTTGTATTAATAAACATGTAATTTAGCTTTATAAAATAAACCTCTTGAGACTTGGTGGTCTTATTATTCCTGAATTCAAAGCCTGCATCTCGAAACATACAAATTGCAAAAAATGGGTTTTGGCAGTTGTTTCAAGTTTCCCTCTGGGATTTGAACAACTCAGCCTCTACCACTGGCTGTGTCATATTAGCGAACATGATTTTAACAGGAAGCACTTACTGAGTGTCACCCGTGGTTCAGCTGGCAGCCCTCGTGCCTCTGAACCAGATGGTTGTGGTTTCAAGTCCAACTCTGGAGACCTGAGCATAATCTAGACTGCCATTTGAGTGCAATATTGAAGGAGTGCTGCACTGTCTACGATGCATCTCCCAAATGGGATGTCAAACTGTGGCCCTGTCTACCACAGATCATCTGGTCATTATCACATTGCTGTCTGTGGGAGCTTGCTGTGCACAAATTGGCTGCTGTGTTTCCTACATTATAACAGTGACTACACATCAAAAGTACTTCAACTGCTGACTCATGGTCAGTACAGGTAAGCAGCCTAAACACATGTAGATTATATAGTCAAATCGCTCTATAAAGTGAGGGCTGAGTTATTTAATGAGTGAATATTGGATTGGCCTCCAGCAAAGTAAAGGATGTTGATTCCCTTTTGCTCATTGTGTGCACCGGCTGAATGATCCGATTGCAGATCGTGGATCAGAATCCCCTCCAAGTTACACCTCGTCTGTCCTTTCAGTTGGTGAAAATTGTTTCAACAGTGCCAGATGTAGCACTCAACATCATATTTATGTTCTAGAAAAGTTAATGTTCCCCCTCCGTTTATAGAATATGAATGATTTTGATTTACTCTCATTAATGCTCTCGTGGATGTTGCAAAGACCATCACAGCTTTACTTCTCCGAGCTCTGTTAGGAAGCTAGCAGAGGTTTAACATTGCCTATTCACACATGCCACTCTCATTATTCTTCCCCCCCAGTTTAGGAGTTGCATCACTTTGTCTGTCCTCACATTCCTGTGTTCTCCATCTCTCCTTCAACACCTGCAGTGTGGTTTTCATGATCAATCATCCCAGAAATATGGGAAGCTGAATCAGATCTCATTCTTCATGCGCCGCAGTGTGTGTTAAAAGAAACTTTCCTTCATGTTCAAATCCCTCCATGGCCTCGCCCCTCCCTATCTCTGTCACCTCTTCCACCCTTACAACCCTCCACGACCTCGGCATTCCTCCAGCTCCGGCCCCTTGCCCATCCCCAATTTCCTTTGCCCCACCAATGGCAGCCATGCCTTCAGCTGTCGAGGCCCTGAGCTATGGAGCTCCCTCTCGAAACCTCTCCCTGCTCCCTTAAAAGGCTCCTTAACGCCACCTTTTGCTATCAATTCCCATAGGAGGTGCAGTGAGCAGCTTTAGGGACTTTGTCAGCAGAATTGTAAACATTGGTGAGGCTGTGCGTAAACATTTCATTCAAAAATAAAAATGGATTTACAAAGCACCAAATTATGGGAAATAGTCAACAAACATAAACAGGAGACAAGATTGGATGACACTGAAATAGATCTTTGAGGATACCGTTAATTTAAGAGCACAGCCATATTACAGAGAGTACGTGGATGTTGTTTTGATCCTTGCTTTATTTAAGGATTTATAGCAGTGATTATGGATCTTCCCATAAGGTTTACAACTTTAGTCCTTTGCTGTTGGATTTTCTGAGGACTTCTGCGCATCTAATAATTTTTAGATCTTCAGATATATTCCCAAGCCACTGATTTCCCCTTAAGACATGAGTACACTTGGCCCTTGCCTTCAGTCTTAATCAGTCTCCAACAAATCAACCTGTCTCCCTACTTTCAACAAACTCCTAAAAGCTGATTAAAAGTAAAGGATATGGTGGTGTCATGGTAATGTCACTGGCCTAGTAATCCAGAGGCTCAGGCTAATCTCTGGGGACAGGTTTCAAATGCCACCATGGCAATTAATACAATCTGGAACTGAAAGCTAGTCTCAGTAATGGTGACCCCTGCCCTGCCGCCCGCCCCCCCTAAAAACCTATCTCATTCATCAATGCCCCTTTAGGGAAGGAAATCTGCTGTCCTTACCCAGTCCAGCAACCTCTATGTGACCCCAGACCCACAGCAATGTGGTCGATTCTTAACTGCACTTTGAAATGGCCAACAAGCCGCTCTGTTCAAGGACAAGGGATGGGCAACAAATGCTGGCCTTGCCAGCAACGCCCACATCCCATGAAGGAATAATAAAAAGACAGTGGGTGCTGCAAATCCAAAATAACAATGGCGTGGGCGTGTTCGGTGGTGTGGGTGGAGAATATGGCGCAATCGGTTTCACGACGGCGTGAAATCAGTTTGTGATTGTCCGCTCAGCCTGTTGATGGTGGGCTGCATTTCCCGCCAACAGACGTTGGGAACCTCATTGTAATACATCTGCATATCATTATTAGGCCAGCCCGCTGGAATCGTTACCCCCCCTACCCTCCCGCTGGATTGTCCGCCCACATTGGCAGTAAAACACGCCGACGTGTTTCGCAGCACCACATAAGTGACTTGCACCTGGCGGCCTGCACCTGGCTCAGGACTTCAAGGTTTGTTTGCCTGCCTTGCTTTGGGCAGCACTCACAGTCATCAGTGCCAGGCTTCACAGACAGCACCACATCACCTTTAGGGGGGTTCACGGGTAGGTCTCTACCGACCAGATCAGCCAGATGTGGGTGGCTTTTCAATGGCTACAGGGCTAGGGCTTGCTTGGGGAAGGGGGAGGAGTGGCCTCAGGCAAGGGAAAAGGCTGCAGGCAGGTAACCCAGGATGGGTGGGGGGGGTACATGTTGATCTGTGCAAGTGGCCTCAAGATGATGAGGCCTGAGGAGGCAGTCTCCAGAGGAGATGAGGCCAGATGGAGATGTGAGGGTATGTGTGTGAGAATGGGTGGTGATGTCCCTTGAGCTGGCAGTGACTGAGATGCCAGTGAATGTGTGATGGGCTTGAGTGTGTGAGTTTAGTGATGAGATGGCTGCCGTACCCTGGCTGCCTGGATAAGATCATTCATCCTCTATCTGCATTGGATGGCCAACCTCTTCTGTGCAGCATTGGCACTGATCACCACTGTCACTACCTTCCAAGCCTGGTTGGTCACGCCGCTGCCCATCCTGCAGCCAGAGCGGGGGTAGAGGACATCGTAGCAAGCCTCAACAGCATCCAAAAGGCATTCCAGAGCCATGTCACTATGCCTGGGGGCTGCAGTCTTTTTGCCTTTCATGGACATCTTCCCTGCAGTAGTCCTGGGCTGGACACACTGAGATGCGTGCATGCTTCTGGACTTTAAATATGGCATCCAGCATGATGAAGCAGCAAAGTGATGGAATGGCGGGCGAATGAGAGCCCGCCCGCCATCTAAACAGCGTGTTTCCTGGGAATGCATAACTAATGCAGTGATTTTGGGACGATACGGCGTGAAAACCTGCCATTGCAGCCGGCAGGTAAAACGTCGTTTCATCCGCCCGCTACTGCATTTAGTGTAAATCTGGGATGATTCTGCCCATCGACTCTGTTTCTCTCTCTCCTTGGAGGCTGGCCTGCTGAGTGTTTCCAGCATTTTCTGTTATTAATCCCACACCTTACTGCTGTTCTGAATATGTACAACTTGTGTCACTTGAGGTCAACATTGTGACCTCAATCACATCACTGCAATTTCCATTTATTGGAACTTTTCCATTAGAATCAGAAATTCCATCCCCTTTAAATCTGACCGGAATGGGAATCTTCCCAGGTTATGGATGGAGAAGCTTAGCCTTGGGTTTAAACTATGATTTAAGGGTAGATTTCCAGGTAAGAGAGTGTGTTATGACAGTGCGATTTAGAATAGGGATTAGGGTTCGATTTGGAATTAAGTGTGGGGCTGTTGTTCATCTTAGGTTTAAAGGTAGGTTTAAACTTTGGAGTTGGTTTTACTCAATAGAGCAGATTTTCCAGTTCTGCCTTTTCAGCTGAAGAACAAGCAAAGTCTGATAGGATTGTGTAACTCCTCATACAATTTTACTTCATACACTAACCTGGGTGTTTATCTACAGCCAACACAGAAGAGGAAATTCTGTCTTGATATTCAGTAAGTGCATTTATTAGAACTGTGCAAACACACAGAAAGAAAGCCCACAATTTGTTAGTAAATGCATCGGATCTTAACTTGTGTGTTCCATTTATTCACAGCGATGTTTTAATAGAAAGCACCCTCCAGCTCTTCTGAAAGCCAAATGCCAAACTGAAAGCACATTATTTCAGCACACGATCACTTGCAATCTACCTCAATTCCATGGTTCACAATTCCAATTTCTACCCATTGTTGTGGTGCCTTCTAAGAATCGACCACAGGAAACTCAGATACAGGTTAACAATCGTTTTATTCAAGCGAACGCAGGGAGAGTCTGCCTTAGACTAGGTAAAACAGGACTCGACAGACTATAGGGAAACCATCTTTTTTGTATACAACTAGTCACGTACACATTGCATTATTCAAATTCTAATCTTGGCAGTACATGATAAGCAGGTGTCTCCAGTCTCTGGCACTATTTGTCTCTACCCTTATCTGTTTATCTTCATCCCCCTTTCTGTCTCCTAACCAGTTAATCCTTTATGATCCCCAAGGCCTTTCTGGAGAGTTCTGCTAATATCGGCCCTATGGTGTACAAGGCTTGCCTGGAGAATTCTGCTGGACTTTGGTTTTACTAATAGAAGTCCCTGTTTAACTCTCACACCATCAAATTTCCTCCCTGTCCAGGCAATCTAGGTTCTAGACAGTCTAGGCTATGAGAGAATTGCCCAGATTACTCTTTTTAAAAATTTTATACATAAACCAGATCTCAGAAGCCTGACTTTCTCTCCAAACAGAAATCCACGGGGTTAAAATTGATACATGCTGCTCTAATGGTCTGGGCACAAAATGGGTGTGACCCTCCTACAATAGGAGGGTCGGCATCAAATTTGCTTGTGCACTTGGGCTCCCTGCTGAGTTCACTGGGCCCATGGTTCAGGCCTGCTGGGCAGCTGCTTAAAACAGTCACTAAAGCCTTTGCATATGTTAATGAGGGGTCTCTCGCTCATTTAAGGAACTCCTGTATATCGTGAATATATTTGAAGAAATATTTCTGTACAGCCAGGAGGCGCAGGCTTGCTCCCTCACTCCCTCAACCCTATAGTAACCCGATGGACCCCACACTACCCCAGGACCCATCTTTGGACCATTGCCAGCATGGAAAGTGCTCCGATATTCATTGTGTTCAAGTGGGTTATTTGTCTGTGGAGGCACAAGCTGCTTGCCTAATTAATATTATTTCTGAAAAAAGGCACGAAGCTGAAGCTTTTCGTCTTATACTCATCGGGACAAACACAAGGATGCCAAATTTCAAATGATCACAGCAACTTATACTACAAGGGAAAAGGGTGCTGATTGGTTGGCAAGTTAACTCTGATTGGCCGAGGCATTGCCATGGAGAAAGCAACAGGAAACTATAGGCTCCCCTAGCTCCTAGGTATTTCAAAAAAAGTGCACGGCTTGAACATATTCCTTTTGTTGGCAGAGAAAGGCACCCTGCGTATGAATATACATCGCTTCTAGAAAGTGAAAATGAGCCACATTAGAAACTTGACTGGTATCTAAAATTGGTTGCTCGTACACAGCGGCCCATTCTATGCAAGCAAAAGGAATATGTTCAAGCCTTGTGCCTTTTTTGGATTGCTTGGAAGTTTGGGAAGCCTTTAGTTTCCCCATTGCTTTTTTCCATGGCGACGCCTTAGTCAATCAGAGTTGACTCTCCAGACAATCAACACCTTTTTCTCCTGTAAAATACATTGTTTTAATCGTTTGAAATTTGGCATTCTTGTATTTGTCCTGATGAGTGCAAGACAAAAAGCTTTGGCAACATGTCTCGCTTTTCAGCTAATTAATATGATTAAGGCCCAATTTCAGGTCATCCTCGGGCCTCCTGGCTCACCCATGGGCTGCGGCCTTACTCTTTCCCTTGCACCCGAATTAACTTTGTTAGCCTAAAGTGGTTAGAGAATGGAATTTGTTACCATGCAGAGTAATTAAAGCAAATAACATAGGTGCATTTAAAGGGAAGCTAGAGAAATACGTGAGGGAGAAAGGGATAGAAGGATATGTTAAAGGGGTTAGATGAGGTAAAACAGGAGGAAGCTCGAGAGAAGCATAAACACCAACACAAACGAGTTGAGCCAAATGGCCTGTTTACATACTGTAAATGCTATGTGAATTACTGCACCCATGTGTATTATGACATGGAAGTTGTCACTAAGGTTACCCAGCCAATTTTACTCACCAGCTAAACAAGTAACAGATCTCAAAGCATGATTCTTTCCCCTCCCCCCACAGCTGGTTTCTAGTTTCGGATGTTTCACAACAACAGCTTGCATTTATACGGCACCTTCAACATAGCAAAGCATCCCAAGGCATTTCACAGGAGCATCACCAAACAACATTCAACACTGAACCGCGTAAGGAGGTGTTAGGCCAGATGGCCAAAAGCTTGGTCAAAGCGGTAGGTTTTAAGGAGCATCTTAAAGGAGGAGAGAGTAGAGAGGTGGAGAGATTGAGGGAGGGAATTCCAGAACCTGGGGCCTTGACAACAGGGCTGCAAGTGGCAGAGCGATTAAAATTGGGGATGATCAAGAGGCCAGAATTGGACAAACATTAGCAAACTAATCTTCATTCTTAGTCAGTCAGAGAAGAATCGTGACTTATTTCTAATTTATACATTTTTTGAAGTCTATCCTTTTAATAAAGAGCTGCGTATGATGAACACCCAACTAATGATTGCCTTGCTCTCATGCATAACTGAAATTTCCACCATAAACAAATGTTAAAATGCAATGCTAAGAAATGAGGCCATGCCTGTAGCTGCAGAGAGGCAGGTCATATTATGCATGGATGTAATAAAGCTTTGCACATTTTGCTTCAGTTTGAAGCATTTTGCAAGGGATATGAAACTCAAATTCACTCCATGCATATGAGTTTAATGACCTAGAATATCCTAATGGCGAGCCAGATGCTGTCAAAATTGGTTTTGCTTATTAGTTGAAGGGATAAGGAATTTTGAAGTGGGTGGGGAATGTTCCTTAGTGGGACTGTTGTGACAACAGGGCACACTGTTCCTGGGAGCTATGCTGACGGCAAATCAAGGGACATTTGAGCCAGTTCTCCATTTAAGCTGTTTCGCAAAACAGCGTCGCTCAAATTGAAGCTTGCAATGAGGCTGGCTGATGAGTTCCCTAAGGTTTCCAGGAATTAGAGATTAATCTCCAGGGCCCAAATAAAAGTGGAGAAAAATGAGAGGAGCATTGAAAAAACTTCCCCATTTTCTTTGAATATTTCATATTTTGATTTTTTTTTTTGCTGCTAAAAAGATTGAAAATGGGGACTGACAGGCAGGATTCATCCAATTGGGTATCAAAGACATTGTTGCTTTCCAATTGGTTCAGGAAGACAGGATAACAGGAGGATGGACCAATGGCAGGGGGGTATGGGGCAGAAGGGTGTCAGACAGGTGGTCATGTGATCAGGCCTCCAGGAATATACCAAACCAGGGTTGGCAACTCTGCCTGTGGCCTGCATGCGACATTTGACTTTGTGCATATTAGTTGGTCTGCTGTTCCTAGCCAACACTCACTGGAGTCCCACTTTTTATTGGGAGTCAGAGCACTGCACGTGTCTGCGATTTCCATGCCTGAGGATGCTCGAACAAGGAATGGGGGGGGGGACAATAATTCCATCAAATGCTATTTTGTTTGCTCTTTGTTCATGAGTCCCTGTTCACACAGCAGAAAATTCCATACCAGAAGGCAGAACCTAGGAAGTGAAATCCAGTCATTCATACACAGGATTGCATATTTTATATAACTCAGAGCGCTGCTGAGATGACTCTCATTTCTAAATGTGAAACAGGTTTATTCACAACAGTTCTAAAATACCTCTGCAATCACAAAATATATCGGCACTTCGCTTATCCGAGCTCTCGCTTCCAGAACCTTCTGTGGCGCCTGTTTACTTTGCTCTGAGTCCACTCCCCAGGCCCAACCAATCAAACATTGAGCGCAGAGCAGTTTCGGGGTTCACATCATAAAACACAGATTAATTAAGACATTGAACACGACACACAAGTCCTCCTCTTACGCCTTCGTTTAACTTTGTTGCAAGCAAGCTCGATGATGCAGGAACCATTTCTGTTTTCAGTGCCTCAGAACAGGAGGTAACAATCTGACAGCACATCACAAAAGGCTTGAAAATCTGAGTTTGCAATGCAGTTAGAACACTGGAAGTCAAATCATTTATATCTGCTTAGCAGCATTGGGAAGCCTGCCACCGATAGCACTCTTTGAAAGTAAAGGGGCCTTTACAGTGCCCTTTAACAATGTAAAATAGCACTGTCGATCCCTCAAAAGCCATGAAATTTCACCAAGTGGGATCACTGTGACTTAAAATGTGCTCTGCTTGCAGCCAGCAATTAGTGCGTGACAGTAATGAAATATTATAGTATGCTGTGCTGCCTAAATAAAAGGCAACATAAACTCCATCTGTCCTTCATATTAACACGGCTGTGCATTTGGCACTTCAAACAGCACAGCCACGTCAGCTGGTGTGCGCGCCGCCTGCAATTACTCTGCTGGCCTTCCAGAGGGTGCTGTTGTCTCCCGGACTGGATCACACCTCGGCTGCAGCACTGACTGCGGAGACAAACATCATCCTTCGATTCCTTTCACTCCCATTGGCCTGGGAGTGCGCGGCTAGACCAGGGAAGCAGAGGCAGGGGAGCGGAGCAGCCTCTGTTTTGGAATTAAGGGCTGACAAGGCGCCTGTGTTAGTATTTTAAGGAAACAAACTTCCCAGAGCACATGGAAGAATTTGCTGCAGATGGAAGGAGTGGAAGACTGAGTGGGGTGATTTGTGTCTCGCTACCCACCCCATTTTCCAGAGCAAAAGGAGTAGGATAAAAGTATAAACTTGTGTCAAGTTTCCACTCCAGGCCTGCCCGTTGCGATTTTCAAGCGATCCTCAATTTAGGCAGCCAACCCCCAACCCCCCAAGCCAGAAACGAACAGGACCCTCACACACATATTTCGATAAGGTTCCTATGGCGTACTTAGGGCTCTGGTGCAATTTTGGGCTTCCATTGGCCGCAGTGCATGGTGCACCAGTCCCGGCTCTGCGTATCTGAATCTAGAGTGGCCAAACCAGAGTCCACTGGGAACAAACGTGACAAGAAGTGTTTATTTTCAAACCAGTTCATGTTGGGGCCAGGAGGAGCATAACCTTGGCCCCATACAATGGTCTTGCCCACTGCTGTGTGCTCCATGCATCCACTGACCCTCCCTCCCATTCCCTTTATGGTCACTCTGCCAGTGCAGCTCCATGAAGATGCCACCAGATTTCCCCGATCAAAGAGTTGCTCTGTGACTCTCTGTTTAGCGGTAGCTGCTGACCGATTTTATTCAAGTGGGGCCCGATTGCCAAAATCAACCAGGCCACTCCCTGGTGACATGGGGTGGGCAGAGGGAGGGAGGTGGGAGAAGAGAACACTCTTAACTTCAGCTGCCTGACACACCTCAGAAATGAAGAGTGGCCCACACCACACCAACAGGTCCTGTTCCAGACCCTATTATAAGACACGAATAGCGTACAAGGGTGTAAATATGATAGTGACAAAGGCTTGTGAGGGAGGCAGATGTAGAGTAAAGGGTTAACACCAGGAGTACATATGTCGCTGATGTAACAATGATGTCAGATCACATGGCTGAGAAGTGGGAGAGATCTGGAAGGAGGAGAAGTTCCGACCTTGTGTAGAGGTCCGAATGTGTAAATACTTGCTGTAAGTAAAGAATCATGGTTTTGAGAAACTACAGGCTCAAGCAGCATACTTTGGGAGAACAGACAATCCCCCAAACCCCCCTCTAGACCCCGGCCACACAACAAAACAGATAGTGAGGGGCTGCAGTGCAAATGTGTGTTTGTGTAACAGGTCCCTACTATCAGTGACATTTTCAATCTGCTGTACGTGTTTCATTAACTGAGTATGAGTTGGCATCCAATATTTATCCAAGCTTGATTTTTCACACCCAAAGGAGACTTAATTGACTGCAACTCCGAAGGAAGTCCTCATTCTCCCCAGATTAACTGCAAAAGTCCAATAATTTTCTCTGGCAGGCTTGCGGACTTTATAATTGCTGAATATGAATATGAAACGTGAATCCACACACATGGTAACAGGCATCAATTGGTCTTTGTGGAAGAGAGTTCCAAACGTCTGTCAGTGTAGAAGTTTTTCCTCATTTCACTCCTGAAAGGCCCGGCTCTAATTGTTAGACTATGCTCTCTGGTTCTAGACTGCCCAGCCAGCAGAAATTGTTTCTCTCTACCTACCCTATCAGTTACTCCTAACAACTTGAAAAAAATTGATCAAATTGCCCCTTAACCTTCTACATTCCAAGGAATACAACCCGAGTTTGTGGAATCTCGCCTTGTAATTTAACCCACAAGAGTTCAGATATTATTCTGGTAAACCTATTCCCTCCTCAGGCCAATGTCTCCTTCAGAAGGTGCAGTGCCCAGCACTGCTCTCATGGCTCCAGCAGTGGTCTAACTAGGGCATTGGCTAAAAATTGGAAATGGCCCATTTGCGAGTGCGGGGGCCACACCAAATGATTAGCCGTTGCCCGATCAAGGTGATGGACGCAAGCTTTAAACTGCCTTCTCATCTCGCTGGTTGCAGCATACAGCCCAGGACTAAATGCACCCAGGCTTGTGCAAGGCTAGCACAAATTAAATCCAGCCTGTAGTTCTTAAAGGTATGGTGTATTTTGGCTACAGAATGTGTTGAATTATCTCTGTAAATTTTTTCCTTCATTCCTTCATGAGGTGTGGACATCACTGGCAAACCAGCATGTGATGCCCATCCCAAATTGCCCTTGAGGACAGTTAAGAGTCAAGTACATGAGCCCATTCCCATTCTCCCGGCGTGTACAGTTTCTCCTTTCAGCTGTCTGTGCTCCATCTCCCTTCCATACCTCCTCATAACTTGAAAGTGTCAATCAAATTACTGAAACTAGAGCCCCCATGACTGTGAACCAGTGTCTTCCGCCGAGGCCTTTGAAAATCCATTCAACTCCTGCCCCCCGCCAACTCCCGCCAACCTGCGACAATTCCTCCAACAACATTCCAAATGCTTCCGCTAATTCGGCAGCAGCAGAAGTCAAAGGCACCACATCCGACAGTCCCAAGCTGATTCCCTTTAAACGGTGATCGTGGGGAGGGGCTGGGGGGTCCCAGTGCCTGTGCGGAGCACTGCACCAGACACTGCAGCACTACAGAGCCCAGGGCAGCGGCCTTCAGCTCCCGAAATCTTGGCGACTGCTCGCCTGCCGGACTTTGACATCCTGCCCCTGCCACAAAGTGTCCAAGTTTGGAGTTGAGGTTGGGTCAGCGCATGTAAATATTCTCGGCTGGGGCTAGTGTCAGTATTGTTGCATCTTACAGCCTCCCCAGACTGAGAGGCGGTGGAGGATGCAGCCACCCACCCCTCATCCCGCACTCCCACCCATACCCATACGAGGTGCTGTTGGCCGACTGTTCCCTCTCCCCCCCCACAAAAGGTGCGACTCTCCAGCCCGATGCCCCCTCAGTACGAGGGCTAATGTTAAACAACTTATAAAGAAAATTCTGAAGTGTTCTAAGCTATAACCGTTGCCTGGAGACCCCGGGCGGGCTCTACTTAAACCACAACCAGGGTCTGGCACGCCAGTTGCGCCCGGATACCCAGATCCTAGGCCGCAAAAGAAGATGTGAACTTCAAGCGAGGGAGACCTCTCCTAGCAACTCCACCTTTGCTATCCCATGGGTCATGCATGGATGAGCAGGAACCTCCCAATAACCCAGGCCCCAGGAGCTCCTCTTCTGGGTACTCTCCCTCCACTGTACACCCTTGGGCAATTTGTGGCAGGAGCCC
Organism: Cetorhinus maximus; assembly: GCF_964194155.1. NCBI lineage: Eukaryota > Metazoa > Chordata > Chondrichthyes > Lamniformes > Cetorhinidae > Cetorhinus > Cetorhinus maximus. Next base: position 133,808,490 of record NC_135885.1, on the reverse strand, counting down.
GTCCCAAGCCCTGTGGAAATTCAGGGTCTTTATTTCATTAGGTAACGGGAGGGGTGAGTCAAGCCATTTAATTCAAAAACAAACTCAAAGGCTCTGGCTGTCAATCCTTGATTGACGGCTCCTTTTGGGTTTTAAGGAACACATATTTCAGTTCCGTTGCCCCCCCCATCCTCCATTTTTGAAAAGGGTTTCCCAGCCTGGCAATGTGACAATTGCTTTGTCCATCAGAGAGCGACAGGGCTTGGAGAGATTCCGTGGATGGCCAACTGCAGCTCACCATCTCCATATTACTGCAGATGCTGGAAATGTAAAAGAAAAACAGGGGGCGCTGGCAAACCCTCAGCAGGTCTGGCAGCATCTATGGAGAGAGAGAAACAGGGTTAATGCTTCAGACCTGATGAAAGGTCACTGACCTGAAACAGTCCTCGCCTCCAACATTATGTAAGTGTTACTATTCAGGGAATCAGTATCTAGTCTCCTTGACAAAGCAGCTTAATAAAACAGATGGGAATTATTTTTCTACTTTCCAAGGAGGGATGCAGTGAAACCTTAAGTGCTATAAATCTACAGCATTATTGCCTCTGTTCACAGCATAAGTCATAAATCTGTTTGGCCTAAAACGCAGCCCACTGCAGTTTTTAATCTCATCAATTTCAAAAGGCAGGAAGAAAGGAAGAGTTTGAGCAGCTGAATCCAAGTAGATATCTAGAAAAGGCCTGAGTTTTACTGCGGGTGTCAGGGCCCGGACATCGGGGCGAAAAGTGAGCCCTCATTGGCTACCTGTAGGCCCACAGTCCAGGGGATCCTCAGGCCATCAGCCAAATCAGAGACTGGGCAACTCTGAAGCCTCAGCCACACCACCGGGAGAGGTAGTGGCTGCTGAGGCAGGCAGGAGAACGCGGGAGCTCGGACAGGCAATTTAGAAAAAAATAACTTTAGCAATCTGGGGGTGGGGTGCGTGAGTGTCAGAAGGGAAACCCCTCTGCTCACAACCCCACTCTTTGGGCCATTGAAACTAGCACCCCCACCGCCCCCGCCCCCCCCCCCCACCCCCCATACCACGTGAGGTTTCCCCACCATCGGCAAAGTGCCAGCAGCCCCTTAAAAAAAACTCTAATTGGGCCTTTGATTATGCTGATCAGTTCCCTGGCTCCTTGAAGCGGGCAGTCTCTCCGCATACGTTCTCACCGCTGGTAAAATGCCCTGGTGGAGGGATCAGGTGGGGGAGCCCTCCCGACATGACGCCCCATGATTTTACCGAGCTCTGCCCCCACCCCACTCGCCACCTTGCCTCTCAGCCTATCTTCGGAGGGGGGTGGGGCGTGGTGGGACAGTAAAATTCTGCCCAGGAATCCAAAAATAAGGATTATGGTCAGAGGGTGCAGGTGTGTGGGGTGACACTAGTGTCTGGTATTAGTGCGAATCAGCCACTCGATTGCCACCTCGCTTAGTTTTCATTTCCATTAACTTCAACAGCAACACAGGTGTGGGGTCAATCCGGTCTCCAGTTCACCATCGCTTGATTTATGCTACTGTTTCACCTCCAATGCCTCGACAGTTCAACATATTATTATCCCAAATTTACGCAATTATGAGGCTATTTCATGAGTACAACAACAGGCTATAAAAGGCAAACAGGTAAACTTGAAATAAAGTTGTTCTGAAGAAGAGTCATATTCAACTTGAAACATTAACTCCGTTTCTCCCTCCAAAGAGGCTGCCAGGCCTGCTGGGTTTTTCTAGCACTTGCTGTTTTTATTTCAGTTTTCCCGCATCGGCAGCACTTTGTTTTTATTTCAGGTAAAGTTGGAAGTTTTGTGCAAAACGCAATTGTTAAGACACAGCAGATGGTAAATGCTGAGCTGTTCAAATTCCAGGGGAAAACTTGAAACAACTGTCACAACTAATTTTCAATCTGTATGTTTCGAGATGCGGGCGTTAAATTCAGTAATAATAAGACCACCGAGTCTTAAGAGGTTTTTATAAAACTAGATTAAACATGTATTAATAAAAGAAAAGATTGTAAGCACATGCATATGTCTACAAATTACTTCTATAATAACTTCCAAATCCCCTAATTAATTTAACTCCTAGTTACACTTTTGTTAAGACAACAGTAAAACACATAGATTTTAAAAGGCACAGGCAGAGAAACATGAAACCCTGAACCAGTTGAATTCAAAGTGAGTTTTCTTAACTTCAGTCCCTGGAGGCCGCAGTCTGGTACACACAGGCTGAAGGCGTTTCACACTAGTTGAATCTTAGACCGCCTACCCTTACACACAGCTCCTTGGTACGTATTTTCGCCTTTGAATGCAAATACCCATTGTGTCACTATAACTTTGGACTTTACCTTATTGATAATAAAAATCTCTCATAGCACTAAGTTTTATCAGTAATCTTTGAGAAAAATAAACACACTGTTTCTAAACTTCACCTGGCTAGGTGACACATTTCACCTCTCTTTTGAAAACAATCTAGTCTGATTAATTTAAAAATGCAAATATCCTTTTACACCTCACATTCTAAACTTCCCCCATGTTTAACATGTTTACCTCAAAACCTTCAGACCAGCTGTCTTTAATCCAATTAAGTATCTCTCTCTCTCTCTTACACACACACACACACACAGATACCACTATTTTGCAATAAATTCCAATAACATTATGAGAATTATTATATCTTCCTGACATAATGAAATACAAATAGTAAAGCACCGTGCAACTAACATCATGACAGAACCGGGCAACTATGAAATAAAATTAAAATCAGAATTCTGTCCTTCTGTTTGCAGGAAGAGCCAGCCTATAGGCTCCGAGGAGAGAGAAGAAATATCAATGTCTGTCTCATCTGCATTGCTCTGAAAACTAGCTGCGATACTGTTGAGGGGAGCCAATGTTCTTCCTCATCCTATGACTTACTGCAGTGCTATTTTAACCTCTCAGTGAGAGTGCTGTGGATTCTGAGAACCACTGCAGGTGATTCAGCAGGGAGGGCATCGGCAGGTCAGCCCCGACATCTGATCCATTGCTTTAACAGACTAAAGCCCTGCTCCATTTCATTTCTGCCTTGGGAGCGTCCATCGCCACAGGCTGTCCTTATACGACCTGGGATTCTACAGACCTGTCATCAATCACATAATCATGTCCTTTCAGAGTCAGTCCTGCATTCTGTTCCAACTGCCCCTGAATGCTCCATGAATTGTTGGGAATCCCCTCCAGTTACTGCTGACTTCCACGTCTTTATGTTTAAAGAGAGGGTATCCCTATATTGATAAAAAAAAAAGGGGACACCAGCTCCAGGTGCATTAGTAGTGACACGAGTGTAATCGATGGCACCTCTATGCTCAAGAGACGTCACAGAGCTGAAAGAGCTGGATCTGCCGCTCCAGCTGGCATCAGATGCTGAGCTTTCTCTGTGCAAAGACATGAAAAGAGCATCAGATTCCACTGTGAAACAGCAGTCAACTGCAAACAGATCGATTCCACTGATAACCTCCTGCTGAAGACAGGAAAACCCAGTAGATCACTTTACTGCCAATGTGAGTGACATTTGGAGGCAATGTCTCAAACTGCAAATTCTCTGCTTGTGTTTATATCCCTCCATGGCCTCATTCCTCCCCATCTCTGCAACCTCCTCCAGCAATAAAACCCCCAGAGAGCTTTGTATCCTCTAATTCTGCCCTCCTGCACATCTCCAGTTTCCATTGCCTGTGACGACCTTTGTCCAGGAAGTAGCACAGTAAGGAAAATTTGTAATTTCTTTAAAAGGTCTGCGGAATCTGTAATAGTTTTGAAGAATGTTTAAGAAGGACTTGTAAGACTGCATCAATTGCAAAGGGATCGATTGTAATTTTCTTGGATAATAAGAAATACTGGTCCATGTGACCTGGTGACTCTTGACCTGGAAGCAGTACCAACAGGGGGTTACAGAAGCTGTGCAACCAGTAACAAAGGAGATCTAAAAGTAGGGGAGCTGGTGGGTGAAGGCACAGGTGAAGAGACAAACAAAAAGCAGACAGAGACAGAAAGGGCAGCACAGAGAAGGCTTGTGAGGGAAAGAAGAAAATAACTCTCAGGAAGAAGTCATTTTTTTTTCTGTCTGGACAGAAAAAGAGGCAGGAGTTCTTAGAGGCAATGTGTGAGCTGGCTAAAAAGGCCAAAAACCCAGACAGCTGTGTGAGTAGCTCAGCGACGCTAAACAGCTGCGTGTTTTCCTCGAAGTGGCCAACCCATGAACTGAGATGTTCATGGAAGTGTGCTTTGCTAATGGTAATCGTAGCTGTGGAACTAAGGGTGAAAGCTTTGTTCAAAAGGAATCCTGACCTACCCTGCATAAATAAAGAACAGCATATTGTGGAACTGTATAACTATGCAGTGCCACATTTGTGTGGGGAGTGAAGCAAAGGCTTCTGGTTGTCTAAGATGTACCTTTGTTGTATCGACTGGTTAAAAGTGAAATTTACCTTTTTATTTGACGTATCGTTTGCCTGTTAATTCATATGTAATTTGTATTTGATTCGTGTTAAAAGTAAAAGCTACGAAACCTTGTCGGTAATTTCTTCAAAGGGGATCATTCAGTAAACTTGGTTATTTCGGTTTACGGTTCCAAAACTCCAATCCTCCCTCGCTCCATCTAGTAAAATGCTAGGCCTGTTGCTCGCATAAACACCTGACAACATATTCTCCAACAGAGCTTACAGCAAGCAGATATCACAGAGAGAGGCCCATGTAATGCACCACACGGTGGTGTCAAATGCACTTTGCCACTGTCCCACAAATAAAATAATCTTTCATAAATCCGTCACTAAAAGCTATCGGCTGCTCTTAAGAGTCACCAGCTCTGGTTGGACATACTCCTACACGTTTTATCATGTGGTGTCCGCATGAATAAACAGCCTTTTCTTCCACTGCAATAGGTTTATAACTAACAGACAAATGAGTCCCAAGTAAATCAAAAAAAGAGCTCACAACTTTTTTTCATGCAGTTATGATTTTTTATTGTCACTGGGTTGCTCACAAGAGTTCCCAGCAGGCGAGTCTTGGGCACTATCAACTCTTTAGGGTGAATTTTACAGGGTGGGGGCATTGTATTGCGCGTTCCAGCCAGTAGAAAAGTCGTTCAGAAGCCCACCAACTTTAAAACGGGGTGCCCCGCTGTGATAATAGGCTGGGGAAGGCCTCAACAACCTGAGAGGGACAGGAAGCCCCACCTTAGAGAGCTGCCAGCCAATCAGATTAGCCAGCAGCTGAGTAGTCCCAGCAGTGCTGGAATGCAGTGGTGGCCACTGCTGGGATTACGAGGGAGTCCCAAGAGGAAGACGACATGCCTATCCAATAGGTAAGTTGAGGGTTTTGGTCAGGGAGGGACCGGGGTTCCCAGGGAGGGGGTGGGGTGTCGGGTTTTGGAGGCCAGGGGAAGGAGGCACAAAGTGGGGGTACAGATTTGGGGAGGGTGAGATGGTGCCCCCAATGGGCACAGGGACTCTCCATACCACCCCCCCACACAAAAGGAAGTACCCCCTTCTTTACCACCTTTTAGCCCGAGTTGCAGAAGTAGTGGGCTTGCCTCCTTTGTACCACCTTCCGCAGCCACACATATTATTGCGGCGGAGGTGGAAATGAGGCCATTAATTGGCCAGTTAAGGGCTTCAGTATAGGCCTAAAGGTAGGTGGGCTGGCTGGCACCTTACCCGCACCCCCATAAAATGGCAGACAACTCGGGGGTGGGCGAGAAGGTGAGCTAGCCACCCATTCTATTTTACATGCTCCCCACCAACCCTGGCCTGGAAATAGGCTGGTGGGGGCGGGGTGGGGGGGGCTGTAAAATCCCCCTGTTTGTCTGCTACAAAACAAATTAATGATCAACAATAACAACTTGCAGATATTAAGCACTTTTAACATGTAAAAACATGCCAATTAGACACTTCACCGAAGTGTTATCAAATAAAATTTGACACTGAGACACGTAAGGAGACTTCAGAACATGTGGCCAAAAGCTTGGTCAAAGAGATGGGTTTGAAAGGTGAGGTGGGAAGATTTAGGGAGAGAATCACACAGCTTAGGGCCTAGGCAGCAGAAGACACAACTGCCAATGATGGGGTGGTTAAAGGTCGGTGGTGGACATGAAGCCAGAATTGGATTAGCACTGAGATTTCAAAGGGTTGTGAGGCTCCAGGAGGTTACAGAGATACGGAGCAGCAAGGCCAGGGAGGAATTTGAAAACAAGCATGAGAATTTGAAAATGGAGGCATTGTCAGGCAACAACCCAAACAATGCCAGTGAGCATAGGGATAATGGGTAAACTGGACTTAGTGCAAGTTAGAACATGGACAGCACAAAGTTTTGGATGACTTCAAGTTTGTAGAGGATGCATTGGGGAGCCCAGACATGACAGTATCATGTTAGTCTGCCCGAGGGTATCAGACGTCCTGAGTGAGGGGTAGGGACAAGCGATTTTAGCGAGGTGGAAATAGGTGGTTTTAGTGATTGAGCGGATCTGGGGGTCTGGAGCTCATCTCAGCATCAAATAGGACACCATGATCTGCTTCAGCCGCAGATAATGATGAGCGAGAGGGATGTTGTTGCTGGCTGGGGAACAGAGTTTGCGGTGGGAGACGGAGTTTTTGGCTGGGACAGTCTTCTCTATATTTAAGTGGAGGAAATTTCGGCTCATCCAAAGCTAGACATCGGGCAAACAGAGCGACAAAGCAGGGGCAGTGGCAAAGCCGAGGGACTTGGTGATATGGAAGAATTGGGCATTTTCAGCATACCTATGGAGTCCATTGTTTTGTTTTCAGATGATGTCACTGAGGAGCAGCATGTAGATAAGAAAGAAGAGGGCACCAAGTTTAGATCTTTGGGTGACTCAAGACTTAATGGTGCAGGAGCAGGAGGAGAAGCCATTGCAGGTTACAAGGTTTTAAAAATTGGACAGTTCTTCTGAAGGCTCTTAGGTTGACAAGTTAGGTTTGGCCACATCCATATTTTGTATCCCTTATGTTTTACTAAAATGGTGCCTGCGGCACACACACACTCACTCCTAATGTAAAGCGAGCTGGATCACTTTGGCAACGATGTTAGTGCGCACCAACATTGGCCAGAAATACACAGAGCAGGCGGATCATGGCACTCGGTGTGCAACACTGAATTGACATCAACACGGCCACTTTGCAATGGTCAACCCTTCAGCTGATGCCCTCTCCTGAGCTGAACAGGTGTTAAGCATGAGGAAGGGAGCAGTACCTGTGCTGTTTAAAGGGATTAGCTGTGGCTCAGTCCATAGCACCCTCGCCTTTGAATCAGAAGGTTGTGGGTTCATGTCCCACTCCCAGAAACCAAGAACTGTGATTGTACTCAAAAGAGTTGCAATCTGTGACTGTTGATAACTCAAAAGAATTTTTTTTTTAAAGGGATCATCAACCACTTACAGGTTAATTGCTGGTTAATTTATTTTGGTTGTTGCAACAAATGTACACATTCTTGGTGTTTTCTGTTTCAAGTTTCAAAAGTCTACAGGGAGTGGCTTTTGGCAGGGGCTGAAGGAATTTTTGCTGACTTCAATGCTTCTGCATGCACCAGCTGCTCCCAGACATGGGTGCACTGGCATTCCTTTTGGAATAGAGAATAACAGGAGAATGATAAGAGCCACGCAGAGCAGAACAAGCTGCTAAAAGAGGGAAGGGAAGGAGGAGTAGAGCTCTCAGCAGGAGATCATATCCACTCAGGGTGTTTAGGGAGCAATTTTCCTACTCGAAACTCAGCAAGGAACAAGATGTGAAACACATTACTACAGTAAGAGCGTCCTCACTGAAACATACCACCTGCTGCAGCCACAACTGCATCCTCAGAGAATTGTACATACTGCACTGCCATTGATTGCGAAAGTGATTATGACGATGACCTTTTACGTATCCAACTCCTGCCTGGCTAGCGCTGGAGATATTTACAACATCTCGCACTTCGACATCCACGCTTGCATCAGGGAGGTCACTGACACTCCCAATTCTGGGAGAAGTAACTTTGTTTCCTTCCCTCTTGCCAGAGAGATCAAAGCAAATGGAGTGATCACAAGGACTGCAGAAGTCCCCATACAGGGTGCCACTGACTGCAAACACATTGCTTTGTGGGTGCAGCATGTCGACTATTCCACATATGGAAGCAAAAGGGATTCCACTCCCCCAACATCCAATTAACGTGTGACCATAGACAGCGCATCATACAGATCAATGCCTGGTCACCTGGCAGCAGTCATAATGCCTTCCTTCTGTAACAGTCTGTGGAGCTAGCTGTGTTGGATATTTAATATATCTCAGAGCAATGCAGATGTGACACCAGTTTCTAAGTGTGCAACAGGTTTATTTACAAGAATTTAACAATATCTCTGCAATCACAAAGTGTCTGCACTCATGCTTACAGCTCAGTTCCTAGCAGCTTCTGGGGTGTCTGTTTACTTTGGTCTGAGTCCACGCCCAATCAAGTACAGTGAGCATAGATCAGTTACCAGACTCACATAATCAAACACAGAAAAACTGAACACTACAAGTCACTGCATTTAAGTCACCACAGCAAAAAAGAGGGTGGAAGCTGGGCAATAAGACGGCTCATGACTCCAGTTCACAACCAGGGCACAGATACACACCAGAGATAGTGACAAGGACAATGCTGCCATGCCAAGTGCAATGTAGCAGACCATTGGGCACTTAAATAATGATTCCACTGTCTGGACTGTTCTGATCGCAGCTCTGCAATACTCAGCTGAGTGGGTCTCAGAGTCCGTTGTAGTCTGCTGCATGCTGCACAACCTCAGAGGCAAGCAGCCAAGGAGGATGGAGAGCCAGGGCGGAGGCAACCTAGACAACCACGTTCTGCCCAGGCTGCACATGAAGAACTAATTTCAGTGTGATAACCACAAGCCCAATCCCTTAGTCACCAACAGTCCCACAATCCTAATCTTCCCTCTGTCACTGACCATCACCTCATACTCTGGGCCATAATGCAAAAATAAAAGCCAACACTAAATAAACATCTGAAACTAAATTTATCAATGCTATCATGCTGCATTGCATACAAGTTCAAACTAATCACCCTTGTGCATTCCATTAGTGCTTGTCTTCTGTGTTCCTTTGCCTTTTGCAGTGCTAGCCTGTGACTGTAGCACGGCTGGTGGAACGCTATTGTCATTCACTGGGGGAGAAGGCAGATGGGCTTGCAGGATGACCTCAAGTCGCTCTGGTCCAGAAAGCCCAGCTTCAGACTGTACCGTCTCGGCATGGATGACTCTGTTGGCTAACGGACAGCAGCAAAGGACACTGGTGGAATGACAGATGTGGGAATATGAACGCTGTCAGCCTTCACCTGAGCCATGTTAGGACCAATGTTCTGGTGAATCATGTAACTAGGGCGGTACAGAGGGCTTTAAAGTAAATAGTAAGAGGTAAGGGTACACATGAGGGAAGATGCGATAAATGAAAAGGAAAGGACAAGGCAATAGAGTAAGATAGCAATAAGGGTGATGATAATCAGAGTGTGGCAGGAAGGAACAGAGCGTACAAATTTAAGAATGTGGCAGCAGACAAGCCCAGAGTTTGCAAAAATACTAAAAGACAGAACTGAGGGCTCTGTATCTGGATGCAGGTAGCACTTGTAACAAATTGGATGAATTGTCAGCACAATAGAAATAAATATATATGACCTGATAGCCATTACAGAGGTGTGGCTGCAAGGTGATCAAGGCTGGGACCTGAATAGTCAATGGTACTTGACATTTCAGAAGGACAGGAGGCCAGGTAATAGGGTTGCTCTGTTAATTAAGGACGTCAATAGCACAATCGTGAGAGAACCTTAATTCTAAACATCAAGTTGTCAAATCAGTTTGGGTAGAGATAAGAAATAGCAAAGGTGAAGGTACACTTGTGGGTGTAATTTATAGGTCCCTAACAGTATTGACACTGTAGGACAGGGTATACAGGAAGAAATAATAGGGGCTTGTAAGAAAGGGATGGTGATATTCACGGGTGTTTTTAATCTACATATAGATTGGATGAATCAGATTGGCAAAGAAAGCCTGGGAGATGAATTCATGGAGTGTTTTCAGGACAGTTTCTTAGAGCAGCAGATTCTAGAGCCAACAAGAGAGCAGGCTATTCTAGACATGATAATGTGCATTAAGACAGGATTAATTAATGACATCAAAGTAAAGGGGCCTCTCGACAGCAGTGATCACAGCAAGATTGAATTTCACTTTAAGTTTGAGGGAGAGAAGAATGGGTCTAACACAAGTGTTTTAAACTTAAAAGAAAAGCAATTACAAGGGTATGAAGACAGGTCTGTCTAAAGTGAACTGGGAAAGCAGGTTAAGGGCTAGGTCAATAGAGATGCCGTGGCAGACATTTAAGGAGATATTTCGTAACACTCAGCAAAGATACATTCCAGTGAGAAAGAGACTCTAGTAGGAGGATGCACTGTCTGTCACTAGCTAAGGAAATTAAAGATAGCATCAAATTGAAAGAAAATGCGTACAATTCTGCGAAGACCAGTGGTAGGACAGAAGATTGGACAGAATTTAAAAAGCAGCAAATAATGACTAAAAAACAGGGAGAAAATAAGAGCATGAGAGAAAACTAGCTGGAAATATAAGAACAGGTATAAGAACAATATAAGACAGAGTTTCTACAAGTATTTAAAAAGGAATGAATCTGGGGAATTAATAATATAAAATAAAGGAAATGGTGAAAGCATTGACCAGATATTTTATGTCTGTCTTCACTGTAGAAGACACAAATAACATCCCAGAAATACCTGTAAATCAAGAGGTGAAAGGGAGGGAAGAGCTTAAAACAATTACAATCACCAGGGGAAGTGTACTGAAAAAACCATTAGAACTAAAGGCTGACAAGTCCCCAGGATCCGATGGCCTACGTCATAAGTTTTAAAATAAGTGACTGCTGAGATACGAAATGCATTGAGTGTAATTTTGCAAAGTTCCCTAGGGATCCCTCGATTCGAGAAAGGAGGGAGACAGAAAGCAGGAAATTACAGGCCAGTTAGCCTAACATCTGTCACAGGGAAAATACTAGAAGCTATTATTAAGGATGATATAGTAGGGTGCTTAGAAAACCTTAATGCAATCAGGCAGAGTCAACATGGTTTTGTGAAAGGGAAATCATGTTTGACTAATTTATTAGAGTTCTGCTGAAAAAAGAGACTTTTTGTCAAAGTTTTACATCCTGCACTCATCAGGACAGTTTATATTGTATGAGAAGAGAATGTTGATTGGTTGGCTCAGTGGACTCTGGTTGGTAGAGGCATTGCCATGGAGAATGCACCAGATGATGGTGACTACTAATTAACTACCAAGCATTGTTTGAAATTTAAACCAGGCAGCTTGACTCTGATTGGTCAAGGCATTGCCCTGAGGGATGAACCAACGAATTGGCTGTCACTTATTTTGTTTAGCTGAAACAGACACAATATATGTTCATGTTCTTTCTGCCTGCAAAAAACAGGGCCCTGTGTATTAATATATGTAGCTTACAGTACACACAAATGCACCACACTGCAAGCCTGACTGACAATCTTAAATTGGTTGTCTGCATAATTCTTAGCACACTAAGGATGATTTAGCAAATGTTGTCCAATGGGAGTATCACATCTAATAATGGAGAGAGATTGCAGAATTCTGTGGTAGACGCGGATCTGGGGTCCTGGTACATGAAACACGAAAAGGTACAGCAAGTGATTAGGAAGGCAAATGGAATGTTGTCACTATTGCAAGGGGAAAGGCATATAAAAGTAGGGAAGTTTTGCTACAGTTGTAAAGGGCGTTATTGAGACCATATCTGGAGTACTGTGTATGGTTTAGTCACCCTATTTAAGAAAGGACATTGTAGTATAAAGGGTTAATGTTAAATATGTAAATATATAGTGTACATCATCAGTGATATAAGATCATACAACAGAGCATGTAAAGAGCATGTAGAGCCTCGTGCTGAGCCTGTATTGTACATAGTTTGTATACTATTCAACAAAAGGTAGAGTTTACCAGCAGCTTTGCCTCCAGCAGTACCTGTAAGTCCAGATCATGAACAACCCCACCTAAGACCCACAAAGATGATAACAGAGATAGTATTGCATTAAAAGCAGTTCAGAGAAGGTCCTCGACTGATTCCTGGGGTGAAGATGTTTTCTTATGAGGAAAGGTTGGATAGTTTCGACTTATATCCATTGGAGTTTAGAAGAATGAGAGGTGGCCTTGTTGAAACATAAGATAGTGAGGGGACTTGACAGGGTGGATGCTGAGAGGATGTTTCCCCTCATGGAAGAGACCAGAACTTGGGGACACTGTTTGAAAGTAAGGGGTCTCCCATTTAAGACAGAGATGAGGAGAATGTTTTTTCTCTCAGAGGGTCATTAGTCTGGGGTATTCTCTTCCTCAGGGAGCAGTGGAGGTTGGGTCATTAAATATTTTTAGGACTGAGTTAAATGCATTCTTATTGACAAGGGAGTCAAAGGGTATAGAGGGGTAGACAGGAAAGTAGAGTTAAGACCACAATCACATCAGCCATGATCTCATAAAATTGTGGAGCAGGCTCAAGGGACTGAATGACCTACTCCTGCTCTGAATTCGTATGTATGTTTAAGTAGGGTGAGTGAGTGGTGCTTTTTTTTAATCCCACTGCTGATGCATGCAGCCAAACAACAGTGTAGTTAGTGCTCGCTGCACAAAGAAATCATGCCAATAAGCTGGCAGAACAAAGATGCCACGCTGTCTGTATTACTTCAAACATGTATGAGGTATTTGCGCACTGCAGTCCCTGCACCTGTTTTCAGAGGCTAGTCCCCAAAAGGTATAAAAGTTTTCATGTTTCTTTCGAATTCAACCCGTCGAAAGAAGCAACAGACCTAAACTTGTGCAGCTCTCACATGAGAAAAGCAACAAATAATATGCAACGCTTCCCGGGTTAATGTGGCAGGATAGGGAGCCAACATTAAACCAGGCAGTGTTAGCTTTATAAGAACAAAGATAAGCTATTTGACTTTCCACTGTTTTCATAGTCAACCCCTCACATTTATCACTGCCATAACTTGTGGTAACATCAAGGCACAGTGCCAGTATATTAACAGAAGTAACTGAAACGTAAAACTCCCAGGGTTAGCCAAGGCTGGAAAATTAAGAGGTTGAACTGATGAACGTTCAGTGCATGGCCTTCATTCAGAGGCAATCAGGCTGCTGTGTATGGACAGGGTTTCACTGGGCCTCCTCAAGTCTTCTCAGCTTCAAACCAATTGTGTCACAGTTTAAGATGGACATCACAAGGGCAAAACCTGCTCTCTCAACTGAAAGCCAGTTTAAAGTGTAGCTCAACTCGGCTGATAGGGTACAGGGCAACTATTAAGTTGGATGACCAGCCACGGTCATATTGAATGGCGGAGCAGGCTCGAAGGGCCGAATGGCCTACTCCTGCTCCTATTTTCTATGTTTCTATAACTGTAGAGAGACTGGAACAGCACCAGCCTGCTGAGGGAGGCAGTTTTTCCTGATGGCTGTGGGTCATCTTATGCTTGGTTTTACAGCGGCAGCATCAACAAAGAACTGATTTTTGCATTCTAATCTTCCTTGTCAAGCCCTATGGGAATGAATGGATATTAACTTTTATTCCAAAATATTATACTTTTAGTGCTTTTGTTTGGGCTTGACACAATGATGAATATCAGTGGAACAGATTTAAGGAGTCATTCTAATGAGTTTGACTCCCAGCAGAAGAATCAGCATTCCATAGTGCATATCGAGTTTTGATGTACAACAGTCTATGACTTTCCAAACATTTTAACTAGTTATGGGAAGAGCATAAGCAGCATGTGTCCAAAATTCTGCTACAAAAGGATAGAACTTGTATTTATATAACACCTTTCACAACCTGTTGATGTTCCAAAGTGCTTTACAACCACTTTGGTGCTTTTCAAAAGTCATCACTGTTGTACTGTAGGAAATACAATGGCCAATTTATAATAGCAATGAGAAAATGACCAGAGAGTCTGTTTCTGTGATGTTGGTTGTTGGATAAATATTGGCCAAGACATCAGAGAGAAGACTCTACTCTTCTTTGGAGTAATGTCATGGAATCTTTTACATCCAACCGAGAGGGCAAATAAAGCCTCAGTTTTACACTTCACCTGAAAGACAGTACCTCCAACAGCGCAGCATTCTCTTAGTACTGCGCTAGGGTGTGTGCACAAATCCCTGAGGTAGGACTTGAGCCCATAATCTTCTGCCCCAGAAGCAGAAGCACTGCCAGTAGAGGAACAGCTGGCAACTAGGAACCAATCTGCAAACTGCAGTTTCCCATAGGTTATATTCGCCAACTGACCTATGCATGTTTTTAAGTTTCCCAATTTCAACATGAATCCTAATTTTGAGCGTCTCACTGCTAGAGGAGCAGATTTCTCACGATCGGTTAGTCATGCAACAAATTTCTGGAATTCGCCAATTCTATCGATAAAGTGAACAGTTCATTGCAATGCCAATTACAGTCTCTATTCCTTTGATCCCAATCATTGTCATCAAAATGCAACACAAAGAACAATGCTGGGACATTGCACACTTTCAGGAAACTGAACTACTAGGCGGCAGTACATTAATCTGAACACAATTTGCCACCAAGTTAACATATTTCATCACGCTATAGCTCATTCCCAAGATACTGCATACTACCACTGCCCAGAGAATATACATCAGGATACAGCACACTCTGGGATTATCGAGCTTTATTAAGATCTTACCTTACCAAAATCATTACAAAAGGCTTTCTAAATAAAAAAATAGCTAAATTGTATAAAAGCTGGAATCTTCAACAAAAGGTTCTGTATTAAAAAATCTAAAAAGTGCTTGGAATAGGAACTTCATTAATCCATGCTATATCAAAAAAGACAATGATCCCTTGTAGCAGGAACTGAATTTTACCTGCAGCAACTTAAAAGTGATCTTCTTTAATCACTATGTTAGAAGATTAGATTGTCTGTTCCTACAGTGTTGATACAACAGCCACAATCAGCATGAATAAAAACCAGAATAGTTTTGTACTCAAATCAATTATTTAATTATCGACAAGAGGAATTTCATCCCACCCTCGTCAGTTAATAAGCAATTCCGAAGATCACTAATTTTCTATTTTCAAGAGAAAAGGGAAGGGGAAAACGAAGGCCAGATGCAAATTGTGGTTTATGTTGCAGCCAATAATTGGGAAGAATAAGATGCAGGTCTTGGAGAGGGAGTTTGGACATGGATTAAAAAGTGGAAACTCACAATTAGCAATTCCAGAACATTAACAGTGCCATCCACTAACCAGCACAGGAGCAGATTAGGAAGGTAAGCTTGCAACACTGGAAACATAAAGCAAATCGGCCTTAAAAGCAAAAATATGGGAAGGAAATGCAGCTTAGAAGATTTTAAATTGAGTTAAGGAGCGGATAAACAGACTATTTGTAATAGCACCCTCTTGTGGCCATTTGTATATGTATGTATTTAAACAAACCGGAATAAACCAGTTTTCAGTGGGTACTTGACTTTCCGTGTGGCACACTGTCTCTTTTCTGTCCTGCAAAAATTATTGTTAAGGGTTGAAACAAAGGTAGCTAAAGTCACAAAAAAGCAATAAAATCTTTGGTATTGTATCAAAAGGCATAGAATACAAAACAAGGAGATAATATTGAAACTGTGCCAGACTTTAGTTAGATCTAGTCAGAGTAATGTGAACCCATTATAAGAAGGATATAGAAGTATATAAAGCAGGTGCAGCATAGATTCACTGGGATGTTACCAGAGATGTAAGAGCGTGAAAATAGACTTCTGGTGTTAGGAATCAGGCTATTTTTCATTAGAACTGAAAAAGGTTAAGGGATGACCTGATAAAGATCTCCAAGAGTTTAAAGGGTTATAAGAAAAGATACATAGTCATAGATTGCACCCAATGATCAGTTAGACTGTAACAGGAAGATGCAAATTTATTACAAGAAGAATTGAGGAGGTTAGCATTGGAATTCTATGTCACAAACAATGGTTTAAGGAAAGTCCATGAATTCTTAAAGAGATTAGGTAGTCCCTTGAAAAGAGATATAATTGGAGTTTGAGGAGCAAGCAGAAAAGTGGGATTAGGCTGGGTGGCTCACATGGAGAAAAAGGCATAATTAATGGGCTGAATGGCCTTCACTGTGCAGTGACATCCTATTGTTCTATGATTGCACGGTGCAACATTTCGGTAATGACTTGAGATGAAACAAAACAAATTGTTGCAAGGGCTTGTAAGGAGTTTGAGAAGTTTGTGCTAAGTACAGGCCTTAGATTGGAGGGCAGGAATATTTCTAATTGACTGGCTTTCCTCTTTTTGTACTTGATCAGGAATGGCCCACATGCAACAAGCCACAAACTGCAAACACACATTTCCAAATAGAAAGTGGCTGAAGGCCAGCACCAATCTCCACTGAGTATGCCCAAGACACGCGAGCAACTTATGTTCAGGCACAGCTTCATAAACAAACTCCTGTTCAACATTCCAACCCATAAGATTCATGCAAGGACAAACGTATTCAGCTGTTGCTTTATGGCTCCTGGTTACTGACTGGTACGGGCAAGCCTTTCACATGTTACAGAACAGGCTGTTCTTGTACAAGGGTTCAACGAAAGTTAGCATATGAGCTTTGGAATTTAGACAGTACTGTATTTTGTTTTAATGTTTTTTAACATTCACCATCCTAAGAAGGTATGGGAAGAGGTTAAAATGTTCCGATATTTTATGATATTCCAAATTATTTTTTGCAGGATTCTTTTATTTTAAATCAGCAATAGATAATGGAATTATTTTACTTTACACATTGGACAACATTGGCCTCTTCTAGGTCTGGCACACCAGCACTGGCCAGGTGCAGGGTATAAGGCTCTCTCTATAACACAACAAGGTGTCATTACATCAATCTCAGCCTAACACTCTCTGCTGGACCAGTGTGCATTTTGACGCACATCTTACTCCAGCCATCTTTAACGCCTCATTAAGGGAGCTGGTTCATTTAGTGCCAATATGGGCTGTGTTATGGGACACTTTGTACAGTGAGGCACAGCCATTAGAAAATGGGCCGAGACTAGCCAAATTAATTCTATCGGACTCTTGCACGAGACAAAGAGAAACCTCCACCTGCCCACCTCCCCCCACCACCCTCATTTGCTTCAAATGAATGCTTTCAGATGCAGATACCCCAGGATAAAAAGGAATGCCTAATTAATTCCTGACAAGATTTTTTTTGGACACTAAAGAAATCAAGGGATATGGGGATAGTGTGGGAAAGTGAAGTTGACGTAGAAGATCAGTCATGATCTTATTGAATGACAGAACAGGCTCACAAGGCTGTATGGCCTATCCATGCTCCTGATCATATTCTTAATGTGATTTTTATACATATTATAGCTTCTAGAAGCAAATTGTCAGGATCAATCTCTTCAAAAATAATGAAAGTAGTGATGATGATCCTGACACCTGGCTGAATATAAGCATGCCTGTTGTGTATTTGCCAGTTTTTTGTATATATCTCAGGGCGTTACAGAGATGACACTAGTTTCTAAGTGTGCAGCAGGTTTATTTACAGTGCTTTAAAAATATCTCTGTAATCACAAAATATCTGCACTATGCTTATCCTGGGTCTAGCTTCTCATCGCTTCTGTGGTGTCTGCTTACTTTGCTCTGAATCAACACCCAGGCTCAACCAATCAAGCACAGTGAGCATAAATCAGCTACCAGACTTATAATACCAAACACAGAACAATTGAACACTACAATGCCATTTGTTCGCATCAAGATATTTAGCTTGTGCAAACAAAACTTTTTCAATGATCCTATGCATAGCACTCAAAAGCACAGCACCTCAAACAAAAATAACTTTTCTTTCCAAATACTCCTTTGTGTTCATGATGGTGCAAGATGAAGGAGCCAAATTTCCTCAAGAGTATAAGAATAACTTCATGCTAATTCCTTCACATGGTGATAGGCACAGGCTCCAGGTTGTGCTGATAAGGTTAGATGAAGAGGGGTGGGAAGAGGCTCGTGTGTGAAGTACAAACACTTGCATGGACCAGGTGGGCTGAATGGCCTGTTCCTGTGCTGTGAATGCTTTGTAAAAGTTGAACTAATTGTATTTGTTACATTTTCTTTCCCTGGTGATGGAAGAATTAGGAAACAGCAGGGACATTGCTATTATTTCAGTCACTCCACCATTTATCAATCCCTATCCTGACTTCTGGTCGAAATTTTACCGACAAACTGGAATTAGTTTCAGGCAGGACTGCAAAAAAAAAGCTTCAGTGTTTTAAGACTGAACAAAATTTACTCATGTCCTGACACTAATGCATTTTAACTAGTAACAGAATAATTTATAGGAAAAATTATCCAAAGACTCCCGTGGCTATCCCTGAACTCGCACAAACTCCGGAGCAATGCTAGTGAACACAGGACTACTGCAGTAGAATTTGGCTCGGCTTTATCAACTTTATATTAAAGGCAAAAACCAGCTATTTTAATTCAGGCATCAAGTGCAGCTACCCAGAAAACTTTGTACTAACACAAAGCACACTGAAAAAAAAAATTATTCAGGACAGCTGTCAGATCTCAGGTCGCTAAGTAACAAAAAATAATCTTTTCATCTTTATTTCTGAGAATGAGATTGCTTGTGAAGGTGGATTTTATGTCTTGGGCAAATGCGTTCATTGGTCAGCTGAACTCTAACTGCACGCCTTACTATGTCCTCCTCAATTGCTGCTTGCAATCAATAACAGGGAGAGACTGATGTAAGAATAAACAGTGATGGTTTATTGAGACATAGGGCAGAGCACCAGATCATACGTGCTCACTCAGAAACCTCCAGAGCTAGACTTACAGTTCCTAGTTGCCTGTGCTGTACAGTGATTCATCAGTGCTGTCACATGATCAGTACACTTGCATTTTCTTAAAGGGACAGGTACCTCACTTTACCACAGTGGAGCGTTGTGATTTTTGGTGTTGCACTACTTTCCCCTGGTTCTAGTTCACTGCAAGAGAAGGGACATATATTTACACTTCAAATTAATGTTTAGCTGCCTCCTGATTGAGCATCCCCCTCTCCCATACACGGAAGCATGCCTCAATGTGGCTGACATATTTTGGCACAAGGCTAAAGTTTCCTTGGAAATGCTTCAAAAAAAAAGCAAAATAAAAACAGTACGATGGAGATATCTGCATGATAATTTACCGAGAAGCAACCCAATTCAATTACCACACACTGTATACTTGCACTATTTTTGTGTAAAAATAAATTGCTTGCTTTGTATTTGTGCCCCTCAAAAAAAGGCTCGAATTTAGATAGGGCAGAATTTTTGCCCGCTCGCCGACGCATAAAATGACGCGGGATAACGTTGGGCGGAACCCCCGACATCATCCCGCCCCATTTAAATTTTCAGGAAGGCAAAATCAGCTGCGCGCCCGCCGACCTGTCAATGGCCAACTGAGGCCATTGACAGGATCATTTAACCAATTAAAGGACCTGCCCGTCCAACCTTAAGGTTGGCGGGCAGGCCAGGAGCCCTGGCGGCAAATAGAAAAAACATGAAACCTCATCCACAGGCGGGATGAGGTTTCATGCAGGGTTTTAAAAATTGTAATAAAGTTATTCTGTAAATTATGAACATGTCCCAACTCATGTGACATTGTCACAAGAGGGGACATGTAAGGGATTTTTCTCTTCTCAATTTTTAATAGTTTTAAAAGTCGAAGCAATCTCCCTGAGGCTGCACTTAGCCTCAGGGAGATGTTCACTCTTTCGTGTGCATGCGCGAAAGAGCGCACTGTCGTTTTTGGGGAATCCCCCCGCCCGCACAGGAAGCGCGCTTCCTGGCGGACGTCACACTGGGCGGGCCTTAATTGGCCCGCCCATGTAAAATGGCGGCGGGGCCCGCTTCACTGGCGGCGATCGGCTCCCCGCCCGCCGGAGATTGGGTCGGGCCCGCCCGCCCGACAGGCAGAAAATTCTGCCCCTAGAGTTTTTCCCAACCACAGGATGTCCCAAACCTCTTTACAAGCAATGAAGTACTTTTTGAAGTGTGGTTACTGTCTGAAACACGGCAGCCAACTTGCACATTGAAAGGTCTTACTATCAGCAACGTGACATCCTTTTTTAAGTGTTGTATGAGGGATAAATAATGTTCAGGACACCAGGGCCAAATCCCTCCTTTTCTTTGAAATAAGAACATAGGAAAGAGAAGCAGGAGTAGACCATTTGGCCCTCTGAACCTGCTTCACAATTCAGTAAGATCATGGTTGCTCTTCTACCTCAACTCCACCATTTCGTACTATTCCCATAACCCTCAATTCAGCTCAGTATCCAAAAATGTTCGACCACTGTCTTGAACATTTTCAACGACTGAGCATCCACAGCTCTCTGGGGTAGAGAAATGCAAGGATCCACAGCCCTTTGAGTGAAGAAATTTCTGCTCATCACAGTTCTAAATGGCTGACTTTTTATTCTGAGACAGTAACCCCTAGTTCTAGACTCCCCAGCCAGGTGAAACATCTTCCCAGCATCTACCCTGTCAGGTCCCTTAAAAATTTCATATGTTCCCATGAGATTAACTCTCATTCTTCTAAACTCGAAGGAATACAGTCCCATCCGACAGAATTTCTCCTCATATGTTAATCCCCTCCTCCAGGAATCAGCCTTTGTTACACCCCGTCTAGGGCAAGTATGTTCTTTGTTAGTAAGGTAATCAAAACTATAAACAGTACATCAGCTGTGGTCTCACCAAGGTCTTACATAATTGTAGTAAGACTTCTTTAGTCTTATATTCTAGTTGCTTTGTAATAAAGGCTAACATACTATTTGCTTTCCTAATTTCTTGCTGTACCTGCACCTTAACTTTCTGTGAATCACATACAAGTGTTAACTGTAAATCAATTGTGTTTAATTATATACAGGTGGTGAGGGCATTAATTGGGATTTTACTTGAGCATGTACAAAGAGACACTTACTGAAACTGTAGGACTGGGGAAGGAGGTATATGCTTGTAATGTTTCACTCTGTAAATAAATATAAGCTCTAGTATTCTCCATCACCAACTAGATTTCTAGGGTATAACAAAGATATCCAGGTCCTTCTGAATACCAACATCTCCCAGTCTGTCAATATTTTAAAAATATTCTGCTTTATTATTTTCCTTCCAAAGTCGATAGCTTCACATTTCCCCACATTATATTCCACCTGCCATGTTCCTGTTCACTCGCTTAACCTGCCTATATCACTTTTTAGCCTCTTTCCACCCTCCTCATAGCTTACTCTCCCACCTAACTTTGCATCATTGGAAAACTTGGAAACCTTCAAATCTATCCCCTCATCGAACTCTTTGATGCAGGTTTTAAATAGCCGAGGTCTAAGCACTAATCCTTGCTCCACTAGTTATGGCATAGCAACACAAAAATAACTTGTTTATTCCTATTCTCTGTTCATTATCTAATCCTTGATCCATGCTAATATATTACCGTCAATACCACAAGCCCTTTGAGCCCTGAGAGGGCAGATGAGGCCTTAGTTTGAAGTCTCACCTGAGAGATGGCACCTCTGACAGAGCAGCATTCCCTCAGCGCTCTACTCAAGTGTTACCAGCATTTTGTGCAGAAATCTCCAAAGTGAGACTTGAATCCACAACCATCTGACTTATAAACCCACTGAGTCACAGCTGATGCCACTGTTCTTCTGTGGTGGCAGTATTGATACGAAGTCTATAGACAAGATGGTCAGTGTTAAGAGTGCCATAACGCACTGTAATTTTTTGATATACTGCAAAACAAATAGCAAATGAACACGACGCGAAGAAATTAATGAGTTGCTTTCGTGCCAAGTACAGTTGCAATCCCCACACCTTTCACACCCCTGTCTGTCCAACAGGCACATAGCCAAGCCAATCACTAAACAATATAGACCTGGAAGCAGATCTTATCAATATGCTAAATCAAAAGCAGAAAACACAAAGCAGGTCAGCCAGCTCTATGGAGAAAACTTACCTATTGACATCCATCCAGTTTTTATTTCAGAATTCCAGGGTTCTGTGGAACTTGGTTTTTCAGTTATAAATGTACTTTCATTTTTTTTTAAAAAGGCCATTGTATTTATTTAAATTATTTGTTCCTTTATTTCAACAAACACAAGTTTCCAATGTTGACCCTAATGACTGCTGTTTTTGGTTATCTATCCACCAGAATGTTCTGAACAATGCTCTCATTTTATGATGAAGGGCTCAGCAAGCTTTGATTCTCTTATTCAATCTGTGCAATGGAAAATCAGCACCAAGCTGGTGCATTGGCACTGTACTACTCCAACAACAATGAAATAGCGCAAAGCTTTCAATTCATCTATTTCAGTGCTGCCTATTGTACATATTGACTTTATGTCCCCCCACCAAAAAAATCACACCCAGGCCACAAAGATATATGTGCCTAGTAAACCTCAGTCTCAACAGATTACATGACAAGTAATTAAATAAAGCGATGTTTACTTCAGGAGCAAGTCTCTCAGCACAAGTTGATCTACCAAAGAGTATCATTTACTAAGGTTACGTTTCAGTTCCAAGAGAGACCACCCTAATTCCACGCAAATCTAAATAAAAATTTACAAACACCGATCAGTCTTATGCAGCCTGTCATATATTACCAAGCATAACTGGCCCATAAAAGGACTCTTTCTACCCAACAGAACCTATGGACCCACAAGCTAATAGCAAAGCTATCAAAAGCCTTATCTTTTTGCCAGTTCAGTAATAAAGAGGCAAGGTAGAGTCTACAAACCAAGTAACAATGTTATTCGTCAACAAACCGTCAGCTCATTGGCTGACTCGAGGTGAATGCCGTGCATTTTTAGACTGGAGTCACGGATGTTAAATTCTTATTTATAATACACTTCCTGAAAAGACACCCCAATTTCTTTACTCACATCTTGCACTATTGCCTAACCAAATGGCAGGTAGCCAGTTCCCAACTATCCCACAGGATCATTCTGATGTTTAAGTATTCTAGTGCACTTTCCAAAGTCGAGCAACAAACTCTCCCAGTAGCCAAGTTAACATTCCTTCCTCAGCCAATTCCAGACAAACAGACTAATGAATCAATCATCTCAGTGCTGCCCACAAGATCCTCCAATGCCTAAAATGGCTGCCATGCTTGACGAGGTAACAACAGTCACTGCACATACTTAAAAGTGATCCACTGTACCGGGAAGTACTTTTTGAGATGTTTCTGTAAGGTATAACAATGAATGGGTGGAAAGCCTAAGTGCGAATGCAAGCGTCTCAAGCACTCCTCAATTAACCCATGAGGTATCGGAGTGCAGTGCAAGTCCACCAACTATTCGATTCTCTACTGCGAGGCTGAGCCTTGACTCAAGCTTATATTTTGTTGGAACATCCACCACCCAACCCCCCCATCCCCAAAGATCAGGAATTTGCAGTTTGGAGCACTGTTGTTAGAATCTCATTCTGTGCTGAAACCAACATGGAACTCAGAGATGTAGCTTCCAATTAGTATAAGGGCAGTAAAACTGCAGGATAGAGAAACATCTACAAACAAAATGATTTGATTAATTGCTGTGAACAGAGATGTATGACTGAGAAACATACAAAGGAGGTAGAGAAGGAAAGAGAGAGGAGATAAAGGAAGAGGAAAGAGCTATGATGAGAAGTAAGATGTGGTGGAATTATTTGGGAGCTGTGTCACAGCGCACAGGTAGGGATTTGACTGATCCATTAAGTTTGGAATTTTGGAAATAATGTGCTCTTATTTACATAGGATTTGCAATTAGCTGAAAACAGCTCTTCTGGGAATACAGTATGCCCTGAATAAAAACAGATGGATTCCAAGAGAACTTTCCCAGCCTTTAACAGAAGTCAGATCAAACTGCTGGGCCTATTAACCCACAGAGCTCTCCATGGTATCATGTTTCAATTAAACTGTCATGTGAAACACAAGGCTTGGGCCACAGTGGTCTATATCACAGCATTAAAGTGCAGATAAATATGCTGAAGTATTCATACACTAAACATTTCATTTCAGATACTGGAAGTCATCCAAGCATCAGTGTAATGTGGCCTTTCAAAGAAAAATGTTAAAGGCTGACTGTTTTCACAAATTCCTAAACAAAAGCCCCAGTGTTTAACAATTGTTGCTGCAACTTGCCTTATATGACCATGGAAAGTAATGAGAAATATTACCCAGGACTCACAGAATTACCAACTGCCATCTTCCTGCCGCAGACATGTTTTGCTTTATTACTGAGAAACAAAGGTTAAGCAGAGAATTTACACTTCTTGCTCAAGTTTGCCCAACATTACAGGGTCTACAAAATGGTCTCGCCACGGCTTCCCTATATCTCTAACCTCCTCCAACTCTGCAACCCTCTGAGGTCTCTGCATTCTCCCAACTCTGGTTGGTTGAGCACCCCGACTTTAATCGCTCCAAAATTGGTGGCCGAGCCTTCAGCTGCCATGGCGCTAAGTTCTGGGATTCCCTCCTCGACCTCTCTGCCACTCTCTCCTCCTTTAAGAAGGCCCTTAAAACTTGCATCTTCGATCAAGCATTTGGTCACTTGTCCTAGTATCTCCTTGCGTGGCTCGGGGTCAAATTTTGTCTGAATACGCTCCTGTGAAGTGTCGTGGAACATTTTACTATATTAAAGGCTATATAAATGCAATTGTTGTTGTCCTTACAACTAGTTCAAATGTCTGTACTAAGGTAGTGTAGCTAACCTCGATTGCATGCTTTCACTTAATTTGCAACCTACAGATGTTGCTGGGACAGAGGCCTGTCATATAATATATTTATTTTGAAGCTTGATTTCCGTGAATGTCAAACAACCTTTAAATTGGAGGCTGGATAGTATTAAGCTGCAACCTATCATCTTTGAAATGTGGGCCTAAATTCAAGCTCCAGCGGATCTGATATGCATCTCTGCGCTTTGGCAGCTGCTGATGCACGCTGCATTTGTCGAACTGATATTTTGGAGCAGAAAAATTTCTAATTGAACTTCAATACCTGGCTCTAAAAAAAGTGATCTACGTGATTTCAAGAAGATATCAGCCAGCAATCCCGTTACTGATTTTTATATAGTGACCACTGCCAGGAAGTATGTACCACTGAAGTTCGAATAGGCTCAAAGACAATGACCTCTTGGTTATAATCGCAAGTGAAGAATGTCCTTTGGTGCGTGTGTTGTGGGTGCAGTGCACACAGTAAATTCCAGCCTTCGTTCCTTCAACAGAGGAAAATCATTCAAGATTCCCATTCTTGGCTTTTATTACAAAGTATTTACAGCACAGATACAGGCCATATATTCTAACAGGTCCAGGCTGATGTTCATGCTCCACACAGCCCTCTTCCCACCTGACTTCATCCAGCCCATTCTGCATACCCTTCTATTCCTTTCTTCCTCAGGTGCTTACCCAACTTCCTTTTAAATGCATCTATACTATTCGCCACAGCCAATCCTCATGGTAGTGAGTTCCACGTTCTAGCCACTCTCTGGTAAAGAAGTTTCCTCTGGATTCTGAATTGGATTTATTAAAGACTTTCTTATAGTCATGGGCCTAGTTTTAGTTTAGAGGTCTTGTGGCACAGTCCCTACCTTTAAGCTAGAACAGCTCCAGGTTCAAGTCATACTCCAGGAGTTAATGATCAAGGGAGGTGCGGCCATAACATGTCCAAACAGGTTAAGTATCAATTTGTAAACCCTTCCAACACACGTCAATGGCAGCTGGTAAGAGCAGGAGAAATTCCTGGCCAGCCATGTGATGGAAAGAAATTGGAGCCTCTAGCATCACTATCCATGGCCCTGTGTAAAAGTGCATGTTGCCACAGCAACTCAGATGGGGTGGGGTGGGGGAAGATCACCTTATCAAGCTCCTTTATCATTTTAAAGAACTTCATCAGGTCATCTCTCAGTCTTTTCTGGGAAAAAGAGCCCCGACCTGCTCAACCTTTCCTCATAGTTAGAACCCCTCAGTTCCAGTCTCATTCTTATTTTTCAGCTTCTTCAGTGCCTCTATGCCCTATTTATAATATGGAGACAAGAACTTTCCACAGTATTCCAAGTGTAGTCTAACCAAGGTTCTCTACAGGTTTAACATAACTTCTCTGCTTGCCGATCCTACCCCTCTAGAAATAAACCCCAGTACTGTGTTTGCTTTCTCTATAGCCTTATTAAGCTGCATCGCTTTCTGTAGCCCCCCGACCCCAGATCCCTCTGTTGCTCCACACCATTTGGATACTTATTTCCCAGGGTCCCATTATTATTTATTCTTCCAACCACAATGTACTGCTTCACACTTGGCCATGTTGAAGTTCATTTGCCAGAACACACACCTTTGGCAAGTTTATTAGTTCCTTCCTGTATTTTTGTTTGCAGTCCTCCTCTGTATTAACCACAACCACCCTCCTCAATGTAGTGCCATCCACAAATTTTTACCTTGTACTTCCGATTCCCAAGTCCAAATTATTTATGTAAATGTGAACAGTGGTGCCAGCAACAATCCTTGTAGAATACCACTTCCCAATTTCATGCAGCAGCAACTGTTTACTCATGGCTCAGTCATGACAACACTATCAAAACTCAAAATGAATATTTCAAATGTAAAGAGTGGAAACCAGGCAGGTTCTATAAAGAGTGTGCAATTTGTCCCAGCAAATTTCAAACTAGGCAATGAAAACAAAAATCTTTCCTAGTAAATATCCGATTGAAAGCACATTGTGTGCTGGTTAAAACTAACAGTCAGATTTATTTGGAAGCAAAATAATTACACAGGTCTAGAAGTATACTGCAAATACTTAACAGTGCAATACTAGGTTTACATAATACCAATAAAATACATATTCTGTCCTAACAACCATCTATTCAACCATTCCTTTCAGGCATTATTCAGACAATATTTCTAAATCCCTGCAAATATGTAAACCAAAAGATTTATCTATGGTTGGCATACAGTTCCATCTTGGTGTTTGTTATTTCCAGAAAAAATAATCTACCTTTAGCCATAAAAAAAAATTGAATGCATGTGTTTGAGATTTGACAGTACTTCTTCATACTGAGAAATATGTGACTAAAGGACCACAGTCAATTGTGTCAAACACTTGCCAGCCCCAGATTCACCTTGTGATAAAACAATGTTACTATTGGTAAAGTGTTTCTGCTTCAAAGATTCTCCCAGTACAAGCAGGAATAAATAATCCTACAGTAGCAACTGTAAAGAACTATGCTGGGCAACCATGTTTCAGTAATAGGTAGGCTACTTGTCTCGTGCTTACAAGATAAACAGTGTTGAGAACACAGTCTGTTAACAGTCCTTGGGACTTTTACTATTAACCCTTTCTTGAGGTAAATAATTACATTATGCCAACCAGAATGCAATTGAAAAACATTGACATATGGGCTAAGTCAGCATAATGTGCTTGAAAGCATGTTCACAAAGTGCTTCTGACTGCAGTGCCACTCCAAGATAGCTCGCATCATGGGAAAAAAACTGCCTTCACATCCATAACTGGCAAAACTTCTGTTTATTGTTTATTTTACACTAAGATTTTGGTACTGGTGCAGTTGGATTCCAGGAAGTGCTCACGTCAGCACTGTAACACTGAATTAAATATGCATTGTTTTCTTTGCTATCAGGAAAGAAATGGTTTTGCAATATGCTGGGCGGCAGAATAGGCACAACTCATGAGTTCAAAAGTCCACATGCCATCCATCCCAGGGTAACTGCCGGAATGCCCTTTATGGCAACCATCCCACCAGACCATGCAGGGTTTGGGGGGGATTGCAATCTCTTTGCACAATCCGGGCAGGTGCCCACATCACTAAGGATGTATGTACGGTACCCAAAGGAGGAAGGATAGCAGATGCATCTCAAAGAAGAGCTACTCATTTAGGCATGTTTTAATGAGATGATTCTGGGAGCAACAACTCCAGATGTGTTGCTCCAGATGGCCCCGCATTTGTGCTGATCAGTTAAATTGGTGCCTTAAGGTCACAGAATGCCAGATGTATTGGTGGCTCATTTGTATTTCCACCACAAGTAACTGAAGTACTTTTACTGGATTTTACATTACTGCTTATTACAGCACTGAAGGAATATCCAGGTTTGGGCTGACAAGTGGCAAGTAACATTCGTGCCACACAAATGCCAGCAATGACCATCTCCAACAAGAGAGAATCTAACCATCGCCCCTTGACATTCAATGGCATTACCATCGCTGAATCCCCCACTATCAACATCCTGGGGGTTACCACTGATCAGAAAGTGAACTGGACTAGCCACATAAATACTGTGGCTACAAGAGCAGATCAGAGGCTAGGAATCCTGTGGCAAGTAACTCACCTCCTGAATCCCCAAAGCCTGTTCACCATCCACAAGGCACAATTCAGGAGTGTGATGGGTTACTCTCCGCTAGCCTGGATGAGTGCAGCTCCAACGACACTCAAGAAGCTGGACACCATCCAGGACAAGGCAGCCCACTTGATTGACACCACACTCACAAACATTCACTCCCTCCACCAACGACAAACAGTAGCAGCAATGTGTACCACCTACAAGATGCACTGCGGAAACTCACCAAGGCTCCTTAGGCAGCACCTTCCAAACCCACGGCTGCTACCATCTAGAAGGACAAGGACAGCAGATACATGGGAACACCTCCACTTGGAAGGTCCCCTCTAAGTCACTCACCATCCTGACTTGGAAATATATCGGCCGTCCCTTCACTGTCGCTGGGTCAAAATCCTGGAACTCCCTCCCTAACAGCACTGTGGGTGTACCTACACCACAGGGACTGCAGCGGTTCAAGAAGGCAGCTCACCATCACCTGCTCAAGTGCAATTAGGGATGGGCAATAAATGCTGGCCTAGCCAGCGAAGCCAACATCCTTTAAGTGAATTTTTAAAAAACAACTTTTCTCCATTTAAATATATATCCAATTTCCTTTTAAAAGTTATTTTTGAACCTGTGCCCACCACCCTTTCTGACAATCCATTCTAGATTATAACAACTTACTGCCTTTTAAAAGTTCTAATCACTTCTCTGGTGCCGCTGCCAGTTGTCTTAACTCTATATCCTCTGGTTACCAAACCTCTCGCCAGTGGAACTAGTTTCTCTTCATTTGTTCAATCAAAACCCTTCATAATTCTGAACACCTCAATTAAATCTCTCTTTGACCTTCTTTGCTTAAAGGGGAACAGTCTAGGCTCTCCATATAAATGAAATCCCGCATCCTTTTGTTTATAATGGCGCTTCACGGTCGACAGTGCAGAGTCAGCCAAGCAGCAGTCAAACGATTTGACCACTGTAGGGCTCCCAGGATACGGTGCAATGCAGCAAAGTGTTCTGCAAGCAGTCACACTGCTGCACAGCTAATAGACCACTGTGACTAGCATACTGATTAGTGGCATTGTCAAGAAACCAGGTAATACGAATTCAGACGAAGAACACAAACAAAAACTCATCGACCTTTGCTCCTCTTCTCTCAGAGGCAGTAACCCAGGAAAGAAGGACAGTTCTGCAGGTGGCAGGAGGGAGCAGGCATTCCTTGTGCATTGAACAATTCTGTCTGCATTATCCTACACTCAGGAGGCTACTGCATGGCTGAGTCTAATACCACTCCTTGTCTGGCATTGTATACAGGCAATTCCAATGGGGGTTGAGGTGGGGGAGGGGGTTCACTAGTAAGAGATGAGGAGCAGGAACCCCAGGTAATTTAGATTGTCCCTTCCCAAACCAGAGAGCATTGAGGCTAATCATTAGCATCACTATAGGTATAAACTTGGAAACTATGACCCTTCTGATCTGTACCACAAAAATGCAACTGAAGCTGCAGTTACCCTCTGATCCATCAAGAACATAAGGCAACAATTTGAATTGCATTTCTTTTTAAATCTGAAAATATGACCCACTATAGTAAATAAAAATAGAATTTACTTAGGAAACTGTGACCAACTACGACAAACTATCTCTCAACCCGAACCCATTAACCATCCCAAACCATGATGATTGTGAACCAAGTCCTGTCCATCCATCATTCCTGTGCTCGCTGGTCTACATTGGCTCCCAGTCCAGCAACATATCAATTTTAAATAAAGGCAAAATACTGCGGATGCTGGAAATATGAAACAAAAACCAAAAAATGCTGGAAAAACTCAGCAGGTCTGACAGCATCTGCGGAGAGAAAGACAGAGTTAACATTTCAAGTCCGTATGACTCTGATAAAGAATCATATGGACTCGAAACGTTAACTCTGTCTTTCTCTCCACAGATGCTGTCAGATCTACTGAGTTTTTCCAGCATTTTTTGTTTTTATATCAATTTTAGAATTCGCATCATTCAACTCCCTCATAGCTTCACCCCTCCTTATCTCTGAAACCTTCTCCAACCCTATAATTTTTTGAGATCTCTGCACTCCCCCAGTTCTGGCCTCCTGTGCATCCCCAATTTTCATTGCTCTGATACCCGATCCTTCAGCCCCAAGATTTGCAACTCCCTCCCTAAACCTCTTTGCCTCTCTACCTCTCTCTCTGTCCTCCATCAGTGAAATCTCCCAAGGTGAGTCACAGAACTGTTGCTGAACAAAATTTGACACCAAGCCACCTAAGGAGGTTTTAGGGAGTTGACCAATTGTTTGATGAAAGAGAGAGGTTATGAGGAGTGTCTTAAAGCAGAGAGATGTATTCATAATCCTATTGTTGTTAGTGTAACCCTGCTGTGTGCTAAATGGGTGCCTTGCCTGCCTATATAACAACAGCAACTGCTTTTCCAAGTAAGACATGGGGCAGAATTTTATATGGTTGCAGGCGGGGATAGGGGCATCTGTAAAATTCCCCCAGTGGCCATCCCACCACCTCCCACCTATCCCCAACCTGTCCACAATTTTACAGGGGTTGGGAGATCAGGGTGAGACCTAGGACAGCCTCCCCCTCCCCTCACCTCAACTGAAGCCCTCAAGTGGCCTTAATTTCTCAGCCAGAGGGAAGAAGTTCAGGGATTGGAGGGAGCGGGGTTGGGGGGGAGGGGCGGAGGTGCCCAGCACATCACTCTGCTTGGGCCTTGGATGGGAAAGAGGAGAGGGTGGGGGAATGCCTCCACTACTGGTTTCCTTTCTGATACCCGACCCTTTAGCTGCCTAGGCCCCAACGTTTACAATTCCCTCCCTAAACCTCTCTGCCTCTCTCTCTCTCTCTATCTCTGTGTCATCCCTCAGTGAAATCTCCCAAGGTGATTCACAGAAACATTGTCAGAAAAAATTTCAGACCAAGCCACCTAAGGAAGTATTAGGGAATTGACTGAAAGAGATAAGTTATGAGGAGTGTCTCGAAGAAGGAGAGAGATGTTGTCTGCCTGTTTGTCTGGCCTTGCTATCATGACCCCCATCACCCTCTCCCGACAACTCCAGGGCCTCCCCTCCAATTCCCAAGGGATGCCTCCCCACATACCTCCATCCTGGGCTTCAGGACTTAGAATCTGGGGACTGCTTGTAATCCCAGCAGTGGCCACTGCTCCTGGGGCGCTGTTGGGCCTATGGAGCTGCCAGCCTTTCTGATTGGCTGGCAGATCTCGGAGGCGCGTCGTCCTCCCTTATGAAGGGGCAGAAATCCAACCTGCAGCCAACTAACACTCATCGGAACAGGGCAGCCAGTATCAGTGGGGATACGCTGCCTGCCAACTCCTCAGGTGGCAGGACTGGAAACCCCATGACACATAAAATTCCACACCTCATGAATGTTGGGAGCTTTTTCAGAGATTTGATCACATGCGGTATGAATGCAGCCATCATGTTGTCAGTTGTCCTGCCCTATGTTCTTCAGTTTTTGTTTTGCTTGGATGGGTATCAATAAAACAAGTTTGGAAACCATGAGCATAACCTGAGAGGTTGCTGAATAATAACAAAGCATTTGATGCCCACATCTTTCTGGGGCCTGGAGTGTCAGCGCTCAGTGATATATTACATGATGTGACGCTCAAAAAGTATCTGGCAGATAGTTTTGGATGTCAGAAGAGGTTGTAAAATTGCAAGAAGCGAG
This sequence comes from Cetorhinus maximus, assembly GCF_964194155.1. NCBI lineage: Eukaryota > Metazoa > Chordata > Chondrichthyes > Lamniformes > Cetorhinidae > Cetorhinus > Cetorhinus maximus. Next base: position 133,776,382 of record NC_135885.1, on the reverse strand, counting down.
CCAAAACCTTTCTCAGTTAAATTCTGAGCCCATTAAGACAAGTGAAGTTGAAAATGCAATAGTTTTCCATTATGTGTGTTCAGGAGATGCAATTCAACTTTGGCAGGGATGCACGGCAGGCAAGAGAAAACTGGCTGCCATTCCACACCCCACACAATTAGCCATCGGCTTCAATGAAAAGCAAAATCTAGTGGCACGTGTTACAGGTCACTCACTGCCACCCGTTTAGTGCATCTGGCGATGTTGAATTTCAGCCACTCAATGTCACCATCAATAGCTCCTGGGCCAGGTATACCAAAGCCAGCTGTGGAGTAAAGTCCTGCGCACTCTCACCTAACAATGAGCCAAAGAATCAGAAAGCACTGTTTGGCCCATTGTGTCTGTGTTGGCTCTTCAGACTTATCCAATTACTCGCAAAGCCCTCCCTGCTCTTTCCCCATAGCCTTGCAAATTCCTCCTTCTCAAGAATATCCACTCCCTTTTTGGAAGTTACAGCTGCATCTCCTTCCATCAGGTAATGCGCTCCAGATCGTAACACACTGCACTCAAAAAAAGGTTTCCTCCCCATCCCCTATTTTTATTGCCAGTTAAAATCTGTGTCCTCTTGTTACGGACTCTTTCGTTGGTGGAAGCAGTTCCTCCCTATGTAATCTTAGCAAAACCATGGTTTTGGATAAATCTAGTAAATCTCCCCTTAACCTTCTCTGCTCTAAGGAGAACAGTCCTAGCTTCTGTAGTCTCTCCGCATTATTGTGGTCCCTAACCCCCGGTACCATTCTGCTAAATCTCCTCAGCATCCTCTCTGAGGTCACAATCCCAGGTCTCACAACGGTCCCGCCTACTGTGCTTGTAATCCGATGGCTTAAACAGAAAAACACAGACCCATCAAGCCTGAAGTGAAAAAAGGCTTCAAGAGCCATTTGAACCTTCTGGCCAAGCAAAGGTTTATTTCTGTAAACAAACGAGCACAGTACAATAAACATGCTGGAAATGTTCATGCTATCTGGAGCTCCAACCCGTCAACACGCATGAGTCAGTTTAATTATCAACCCATGCTGAACCGCATATTGTCACTGAAATTCAAAAAAGACACATTCAATTTGATTTCAACCGTCACCCTATGGATCAGCATTAATTCCCTTCATGGTGATGCATCATCACACTTGTAGAGCACTGGCAATCAATCATACAGAATGTTAGACCCTACAAGGGCAACTTTGTTTGCAGTTGACAGTTGCAATGGACCAGGCACTAGAAAAACCTCTGCATCAGAATTACTGAAATATTAATGCTGGCTTTAAGTACTTGCAGAAAAGCCCAAAACAGATGTTGAGTGCACTATGAATGCTTTTAGCGAAAATTAATACTCCAGCCTGTAGGAATGAATAATGGCAGAGAACTGAGAACTTTTTCAGATATGTTCCTACTGGATAAAGATGCCAAATATTTAAAAGCTGTGAGTCACCATCAATTTAGACAGAAATCCCTTTTCGCAGAATCTCTCTCTCTCTCTCTCTTCAGATACCATGCCTTCAAAGGGCACTGGCGACCATGAACCTTCATGTTAACCTTGCACTGGAGGCATTGGTGATACATTCATCCAGTTTATGAGGCTCTTTAGAAAGATCGTTCTTTGTCTACCTCAATCTTTAGAGAGAAATCCCTTTTCGCACAATCTATTTCTCTCTCTATCTTCAGGTACCATGCCCTCAGACATGGACCTCCATGTTACTCTTGCACTGGTACATTCATCCAGTTTATGAGGCTCTTTAGAAAGATTGTTCTTTGTCTACCTCAATCTCTTTTACCATCGATCTTTCCCATCAGCATCAGACTTTCTAAAGCATGATTTCTTATTACGCGCCAAAGAAATTCTCTTCCTTGTCTTGGTCAACAGAGTTCCTCTGGTCTCAGATTTTACTAGGACCTCTTCATTGATAGTGTGACATGCCCAAGATATCTTCATTAGTCTCCTCAAAAGCCACAGCTCTCCAGCCTCAACTCTTCTCTGCATTGCTTCACTGATGGTCCAACACATGTTTTGTATGTCAAAACTGGTGTGATGTAGACTTCCAGGATTCTCAGCTTTGTTTTCATGGCTAATTTTGAGTTGATCATAAACTTTCTTTTTTTTTTGAAATGCACCTTTGGTCACTACAATCCTTTGTCTTATTTCTTGCTTGCACTTTCCATCTGATGTTAACATGCCTCCTAGGTAATGGAATTTGTCTACCTGTGTGACCTTTTCATTCTTCACTGTGACCTTACATTCTGGTGGGGCTTTCTTTTAGGACATTACTAGACATTTTTTTTTACAATTTATGCTCTGCCCTTTCTTCCCACTTTCACTCGCTACTCTATCCAAAGTCTTTGCAGAATATACTTTTTCATTAACATGCTGAAGAAACAGCAACTCCCTCAGCCGCCATCATACGGGATCTTGGATGAGGAATGGGAATAGAGGAAAAAGCATCTGATGTGAAACAAAATGTCTGACCATCCAATGCAAGCACCTCACCAAAACCAAGGGCAGCAACAATGAACTGGCCAAAGGTAGGACAATTGCAGGAGTGTCGTCCATATTTACAATACATTTACTCTAAATGTCAGCATAAAAGTCAACCTTTGAAGCCTCGAAAAATCCCTCCAAAAACTGGGGTAGCCTTTTACACTGAGTATAAAAGCGAAATGCCGGTATGATAGTTGCTATCTTGAAATGTCATCAATAACCGGCACTAAGGGTGGAATCGCCTGGTCCCGCTGGAGGCAGGTGTCATGGCGGGAGGGGGGCCAATATGGCGAGAAGGCCAAAAATCATTTCACGTCGCTGTGAAACCAATTTGCGATCGTCCGCTCCACCCGTTTCCCGCTGCAACAGGTCAGAAACCTGATTTCAACACTTTAGCATCTTATTATAAGCCGTGCTCACTGGAATCACGCCCCCACGTCAAAATTGCCGCACACATCGGCGTGACTTCAGAACGGCGTGCTCCTGGCGAGCTGAACTTCGAGGGGAACGCGGAGGTGAGCGCACACAACCTTGCGCAGCGCTCACGAGCATCGCCTGTAGGACATCGAGGAAGAGGTGCGCGCATTCCGGGGGGTGAGGGGTTTGGGGGGAGGGGAGGGCACAGCAAGTCACTTTTTCCTGACTTTCAGTGCAGTGCCAGGGCAAGGGCTCCAAGGCAAGTCAGGCCAGTGTAGTGGGGGGGGCAAGGCATGCACAGAATGAAGGAGGCACACAAGCACATGCCGGGGGCATGCAGGGAAGGGGGGTGAGGAAAGCGGCCATGCACTTGGAATTTGTCAAAAGTGAGCATTCTTCCGCAGCTGCAGCTCCATTGACATGCTTGGGGTCGGGCCTCTGAAACTTTTCTGCCCACTCGAGCACACAAAAGCATGAAAGTGCCACCAAATGCAGACTGCAAAGTAATGTACATTTTAGGGAGCAGCTGAACAATTGGCCGACTGGGCAAGTTGTACAAGCCCCTTGCGAAAGTTGGCCATTGCGCGGTCACTGGTGGGGGTGCTCAGAGCCTCTTGCAGTGTCTTTATTAAGGTTTGCACCAGTATCCATTATGGTTCAAGCTAACAGCACAGACTTGTTGTGCAGGTTAGGAGAATGCCTGCACCTGAGCTGAGAGCACAGCATGTAGTCCAGTGGTCGAAGCTGCCGCCAATCGGTCAAGTGGAGTGGGTAGTGGGTAGGAGGTGTGTGAGGTTTCGAAAAGCCATGAACTGCACTACACACTCTCCATCCAAGTGGTGGCCAGCACTCTCCGGCATGTGTGAAGGGGCCTTCAAGAGAGGTGCTTAGGACACATATGCTAACTTGTGCGTCTCTGTTTGATCCTGCAGAAGGAGAACATCAGGATCATGGAGCCTGGTGATTTGGCGGTGTGCCTCATGGCTTACAGAGAGCAGAGAAGAAGAAGAGTGGGGCAGAGGTGCCTGGCTCAGCAAAGGGAGGAGCACCTCCCTCAAGATGTAGGGGCGGCAGGGCCTGCTGCTCACACTGCTGAAGATCCACAGTGAGCCATCGCTTGTAGACACCTCGCCAGACCCAGGGGCTATACACGGCACTTGTCATTCCTGCAGATGACTGAGAACTAGTGTCACTAAAGACTGCACATGTCCAGGGAACTGGTCGGTCACATATGCCACCTGCTGCAGGATTTGGCGCCACGGGGACATGGAGGGCATCCACTGCCAGTGGCCGTGAAAGCGACCTGGGCGCTCAATTATTACACCAGTGGCACCTCCCAGGGCTCCACAAGTGACTTGTGGGGGTTCTTGCAAGCCTCCACGCACAAGTGTATCCAGGAGGTCACGGACGCCATCTTCGCAAAGGCTCAGAGCTTTATGCATTTCAGCCGGGATCAGGAATGCCAAGAAGCAAGAGTGCTGGGATTGGCACAGATCTCTGGTTTCCCACAGGTGTAGGGTGCTATCGACTACACTCATGCGGCGCTTAGATCTTCTTGGCAACAAGCAGTTGCCGCAAAGGCTCCCACTCACTGAATGTTCAGCTGGTGCATGACCACCACCACCACAGGTGTGCGCACGATTCCCAGGGAGCATCCATGACTCCTACATCCTTAGCAGGTCTCAGATACCTTCCAGGGTCCAGAGAGGCTGCAGGGTTGTATTTTCGGGGACAAGGGCTACCCAACAAGGACGTAGCTGATGACACCCATGCGGCGGCCTCAGACTGCAGCAGAGTGATAGTATAACGAGGCTCATGCCACAACCCAGACTTTGATGGAGCAAACAATAGGCATCTTGAAAATGAGGTCCTAGTGCCTCAACAGGTCTGGTGGAGCACTGCAATACAGTCCACCAAGGGTTTTGCGCATTATCGTTGTTTGCTGTGCGCTACACAACCCAATGCTGCAAAGTGGGGAGGACCTGGCTGAGGAGAAGATGGAAGAGCTGCACATCTCCTCCGTTAAGAAGGACGTGAATGGGGATGAAGGTAATGAGGTTCTCGAGGGCGAGCATTCCAGTGATGAGGCCATTGCACTGGCCAGATGAGGCAGGCACTCGGGAGGCCCTCAGCCACAAGATTCATAGAGCGTGATGACGAGATGCAGCGAGGACAGTCCTGACATCCTCACCTTGCATCTGTGAATGTTTGACTCCTGTGTGGCTGGTGGCAGCACACATACCCTCAGTGCTCAGGTTCATGTCATGGAGATACAGCGGAGGCCCTAATAGTCGCTAGGTTCCAGGAGGATGATGATAACATGCAGTGAGGACACTATCCCCTAAGCCCAATAATCTATCACCCCCTTGCTTACCAAGAATCTATCTACCTCTGCCTTAAAAATATTCAAAGACTCTGCATCCACCACCTTTGCAGGAAGAGAGTTCCAAAGACTCATAGCCTTCTGAGTGAAACAATTTCACCTCATCTCTGTTTTAAATGGACCACCCCTTATTTTTAAACAGTGACTCCTCCATCGTGCCTTGCAATCTGAGGAGTGCAGCGGACATCCCTTCCTGATGTTCCCGAGCTTGCCTTTGCAGCTCCAGTAACTGAGACATGACCAAGGTCAGAGGTTCTTCATCTGACTCGGACAGGATAGATTTCTGTCTTAAGGCAAGTTTTCTTATATCTTTCTTCTATTGACTATCATTCAATTCCATACCGTGTTAGCTTACACCGTCAATATCAGCACATTAACTATAACAGGTTTCAAGGAAAATCTTCACTATTCTCTCCTAAACACAGACACACAATCTCTACTGGAGTGTCTGTTTAATCAGCCACATATATCCTTGATGGACTTGCCTTTCCATAATCCAGATGCTATGGTCAATTTTAATATTCCATTGCCACCTCAGCTGAAATCAGCTACTTTAACACAGAAAACGTATCAAAACTGAGACTTTCTTGGTCGTGATGGCGGAATACCGTGTCACAAAGTCCATTTAGCTACTGAGACATGAGAGAAGCCTTCAGAATTTATGTATATTAGAAATACATAAGTGCATCCCAGATTGTTTACTGTCCATTTGCATGCAATACAATTAGAAGTTGAAGTCCAAGATCCTCGAATCTTAATGAATAAAACCACTGCTGGTTTTCGCTACTGTTGCCTTTGGGCATTTCATTAAGCTTTTGCTGATTCATTAAAAGTACTGAGTATGTTTAATCATCAGAGCAAAACTCTGCTGCTAATGAGAGGTTCTGCACCAAAACTGGAAACAAGCTATTAAAACGCTGAGGTAAAAGCTCAAAGATCAATTGCGTTTCTCTTATTCTTTGGAATTTTAAACAAATTTAATTGGAATTAAAATGAAGTCTCCGCAAACTTCAGTTCAACAAGGGTGAGAGAAAATAAGACTTTTAAAATTTGTGACGAGCAGCTTGCTGTCTTTTGAGTTTCATTTTGAGTTTCTTGAGTCTCACCAACACCACCTCCAGTTGGTGAAGTTCCTAAGCAACTTTCTCCAATGGCTCTGTCCGAGCCCGGATGAGTTAACTTTCTACACAAAGGAGCATTTCACACCCCACACTATTGAAGATGGTGTACATTAAGCAATGCTCTGACATTCGTGATGCACTGTGTTCGGGCTACATTTTCCATCAACATGACTGAGAAGAATCTGATAGGTATGGTACTTGCATATTGTTACCCGAACTCTGAACTCATCCAAAACCCTGCTGCCCACATCCTAACCTGCAACAAATCCTGTTCACCCAGCCCCACCCCTCCTGCTTGCTGACAAACATTGACTCCAATGGCCCCAAATCATAATTCTCATCCTTGTGTTCAAACTCCTTCTGCCGTTCCCCACCCTGCAATCTCTCTAACCTCCTCCAGCCTTAGGGCTCTCTGACAAATTTATGTTCCCATAACTCTGGACTCTTGAGCATTCCCAACTTTCTTTGCCCCATTCCTCGCTCCCTGCCTTCAGCTGTCTCGGTCCTAAACTCTGGAATTTTGCCCATGAAACTTCAATTCTCTTCCTCCCTCTTCTCCATTAAGTCACATTTTAAAACCTATTTACCCAAGATTTTACTGCCAGTCCTTGGAACGCCTTCTTTGTCTCGCTGTAAATTTCTTTGTATGATTAACTCCTATGATGCACCTTGGGACATTTTATTACTTGAAGGTTGCTAAATAAATGCAAGTTATTAGTGGATGTTGCTGTTGTTGCACATGTGCGGGTGCTCTGATGGTAGTAAGCACATTGTTGAAATTACTCTTCTCTTCTACTGGTTTATTACTCTTTAACAGGAGTGTTTTATAGCAAGCAGGCTTTATAAACATGAATTGCCATGATAGCCAGTATAAAGAAAGACTTACATTTATATAGTCCCTTTCATAAGCTCAGAACATCCCAAAGCACCAAGTGAAGTATTTCTGAAGTGCAGTCACTGTTGCAATGTAGGGAACTTTTGACAGCCTTTATGGCAGCTGAGCACAACTTTTAATAAGATTTGCAGAGCATGCTGTCAATTAGCAAAGACATTTCTCTTAATCTTTGATCTCTGATCTTACTGGCTAGGAAGCAAATAACTGTCAGGGCTGGCACAATTTTCAAAACAAAACCTTTTGTTTGCTTTTCCTGGAGAGCATCAGCATCATCCCTGTTTTTCTTGCTAAGCCCAGTCTAAGCAATCGAGGATTCCTCTCACTCAGGATATTTATGGGTTTTGCGTTAGCTTGTGTTGAATGTTTTGATGTTGGGAACAGATGCTGAACACATCAGGGAAGATCTTTTTGCTGATACAACTTCTTAATTAGTGTTACTGCTACAATATGGGGATGTTCGCTTTATTTAAACATTCAGAGGTTTGGACGAGTGACCGTTTTTGCTGAAAGTAAATTTACCATCTTATAACCACAAATTTCAAAACGACATTAATGCAAAGGGACAATGGTGGTCACTTTCATGGGCTATATGAACGATCGCCCGTTTTAAACCTGATCATTTTTGGACTGCGTTTCCACCAATCGGTGTGTTTATTCATACATAATGAGGCTTATGGTTATTTGATGATGAAAAGTAGTCAGGATTTGCACGTTAACAGAGGAAGCGACATGGACTGCTGCACGGCCCCACAACCTTCAAATTTCTTCAAATTAAAAACAACCTATTTTGGTCAGCTCCTGAAATAGGTAATGTCTGTTACATCTGTTTACCCCTCACATTAATCAGCCAGACTCCAGTCTAGTCCAGCCTGTACTCCGAGTCATGGCAGCACAACTGACGAACAACTCAGAGAGGAAAACAAGTAGAGCAAACTGTAACAACTACCTGGCGTGGGCACTAAGAGCATCACAGTCTTGTTCTATGTAGTAACTCTACCCAGCATTAATCTTATGTGGCTACATTTCAAAAAGTATTTCATTGGCTGGAAAGCGCTTTGGGACCTCCTGTGGTCATGTGAGATACGATCTAAAGGGCAGCAATCGCAGTTCAATATTCCTGGTTACAGGGTTTTCCGGGCCTCGATATTGGTTAAGGAAGCAATCGCATCCATGAGGAGGGATATTATTCCAGAACAGTCATCAAATGAGGAAAACACGGGTTGAACTGAGGAACGGAAAAGGGGCAGTCACACCGGTGGGAAAATAATATCGACCCCTGAACAGTCAGCGGGAGGTAAAAGAGCAAATAAGTGGGCAAATTACTCAGAAGTGCAAAAACAACAGGGGATCTCAACTACCTTAATATTAACTGGGATAAATTCAGTGTAAAGGTATAGGGGGTGTAGAATTCTTAAAATGCTTTTGAATACTTTTTAAGCCAGTTTGTAGTGAGCCAAACATGAGAAGAGGCAGTGCTGGACAATGCATCCTCCAATTTATATCTTGGGGTGCACGAGCATATTAAGTGTGTGGCCCCTTTAAATTTTTTGTGCAGCCGCGTTACAGACGGTAACTTGAAGGGATTGACTTGTGCGCAGCCTTTGCGGGAACTCTTGAGTTGCAGCACAGCCACCCAGCTCAGAGGGATTTTTGGGTTGTGACTTAAGTTTCAGGAAATGAAGCTGGGTGGGTGGACAGGGTATCAGTGGGAGAGCATTTGGGGTGGTAATGCTCATAATTTAGTAAGATTTTGAGCAGTTATGGAAAAGGAAGGAGATCTTGTGGCGCAGTGGGTAGTATCCCTGCTTCAAAGCCAGAAGCTCCAGATTCAAGTCCCACTCCAGGACTTGATGGTAAAAGAAGGTGTTCATAACACAGCCAAGCAAGTTGAGTATCAACTTGTGAATACTTCCAACAGAAAGCAATGGCAGGCGGTAACAGTGGGAGAGATTCCTGGTCAGCCATGCGATGGGATGAAAATTGGAGCCTCTACCATCACTACTCATAGCTCTGGGCTACAACATGCACATAGAAGTACTTGTTACCACAGCAATTAGGTGGCCGGCTAGCTCAGTCGGCTGGTGTCAACAGCATGAGGTTCAATCCCCATTTGGGCTGGGGTGGATTTAGGACCAGCATCATTGCCCTATCTATGATGGAGATCATGATGCTCTGGGCCAGATCTGCCTTTTGTTCCGAGAACTGAAGATGGAAAAGGACAAAGACGTGCCAAGACTAAACATTTTAAATTGGGAGAAGGCCTAATCAGCTAAGACGTGATTTGGCAAACTTGCACTGGAAACAGCTACATAAATGTAAATGAGTGTCAGAGCAGTGGGAAGCATTTCAGGAGAAAGCAGACTGCAGAACAAATATGGTCCCAGCAAGAAAGACAGGACTCCCAATTCTAGGTCCTGGATAATAAACTGCATACAGAGGAGGATAAGGCAAAAATAGGAAGCTTATATCAGATACCGAGAGTTCAATGTTGCAGAAAGCCTGGAGGATCATTGAAAATTCAGAGGTGAAATTAAAAAAGAAATTAGGCAACCAAAGAGAGAGCATAAAAAAATATTGGCAAGTAAAATCAAGAAAAACCCAAAGATGTTCTATCAATACATAAAGAGCGAGAATATAATGAAGGAAAGAGTCAGGCCGATTAGAGACCAAAAAGGTAATTTGTGTGTGGATGTGGAACTCTTGGACATGGCTGTTTATGAATTCTTTGAGTTTGTCTCTACAGAAGAGGTGGAACGATGTAGACATTGTATGGAAGGAGGAAATATTGGATGGTATAAGCATTGTGCAAGAGGAAATATTAAGGAGTTTAGCATCTTTGATGGATAAATCACAGGCCTGATGAAATATATACCAGGCTGCTACGGGAAGAAATAGCAAAGACTCTGACCATCATTTACCAATTATCTCTGGCTACAGGGATGGTGCCAGAGGACTGGAAGACTATTAACATTGTACCGTTGTGAAAAGAGGAGGAAGGGAAGGCTGAGTAATTACAGGACAGTCAATCTAACCTCAGTGGTGGAAATAATTCTCAGGGGCAGGATAAACCGTCATTTAGAAAAGCAGGAATTAATGAATGAGTCAGCATGAATTTGTGATGGGAAAGTCACATCTGACTAACTTGATGGAACTTTTTGATGAGCTAACAAGAAGGTCAATGAGGGTAGCCCATTTGAAGTAGTCTACCTGGATTTTAGCAAGTCTTTTGACAAGGTTCTGCACAAGGCTTACTGGTCAGAAAAGTGAGAGCCCATGGGATTCAAAGGCAACTGACAAGTTGGGTCCAAAATTGGCTCAGTGGCAGGAAGCAAAGAGTAATGGCTGAAGGGTATTTTTGTGACTGGAAGGCTGTTTCCGGGGTTTCACAATAGGTGCCTTGCTTCTCATAGTATATATTGATGATGTAGACTTAAATGTAGGGGGCATTTTTAATAAGTTTGTAGCGGATACAAAAATTGGCCACTCAGTTGATATTGAGGAAGAAAGCTGTAGACTGCAGGAAGATATCAATGGACTGGTCAGGTGGGCAGAAAAGCGGTAAATGGAATTCAATCTGGAGAAGTGTATTTGGGGAGGGCAAACAAAGCTATGGAATACACAAGAAATGGTCGGATACTAGAACTGCAGAAGAACAGAGAGACTTTGGTATTCAGAGATCCCTGAAGGTATCAGGACAGTTTGATAAGGTTATTAAGGTGACACACAGGATACTATTTTTTTATTGCCTAAAGCACTGGGTATGAGGCCAGGCACATTATGCTAGATCCGTATAAAACGCTGGTTAGGCCATAGCTAGGGTACTGAGGTCACCACATTACAGGAAGGATGTAAGTGCATAGAGAGGGTAGAGAGGAGATTTAAACGAATATTGCCAGGAATGAAGAATTTTAACTGTGAGGAAAGATTGGATAGCCTGGGGTTGCTTTCTTTGGAACAGAGGAGGCTTGAGGGAAGATATAATTGAGGTATATAAAATTATGAGCAGTCTAGATAGAACGGGCATAATTCTCTATGCAGGAGAAATCAATAACCATGGGGAAAAGATTTAATTTGTCATAGATCACAACGTATAAGTTGACCTTTAAAACTTTGAAAAATACTTCCAAAAATGGAAGCCAAATGATACGTCGAGTATAAAGTGTGAACTGTCGGTGTTAGTGTAAGTGGTTGCCATTTTGAAATGTGCAAAAAAAAAATCGGCAATTCAAGTTAAATCTATGTCACGTCTTCGTTCATGAAATAATTTGACAAGGATAATTTGAATCACAATCATAACATCCTAAAAATCGCCAAATTCATCACCTTCAGCATCTGATGCAGAGTTCGTCAAATTCATCCTGACTCACTTTGGCTATGGCATCTCCGTAAGGATCCCACTCCCGATCAGATGTGGCAGTTTCGGTTTCATTATCATCCCTCCACAGCAAACAATCTTCCTCCCCATGCATTGAACTAGAGATCCCGACGTTTGAACGATCTGAATGTTTGGTTGCCTGGCAAATCGCAATTCAAAGGTTTTTCATTCATATTGCCGATGTGACATAATGGATACTCATGTTTTTACCGCTGTCTGAATGATGGATCACAGGAAACTGGTAATTATAGCTGAGGTGTTTTGGTAGTCTGTGAGTGCTCTTAGTCTTCTGCCACAATACTGGACAGAAAGTGGCTACACCAACTAGTTGTTTCTCTGAAATCTTTGCAGAATTCAGGGTTTGACTTGGCTCACCTAAGTGTGTTATTACAAATGAGAGGTTTTATATGGTTATATTTTTGGCTGCCTCTTGTAGTTCCATGTAAAGGAAATTCCTTAGAATTACCTTGTAAAGGTAAAATGGAGCACGTGGCCTCCAACTATTTCTGCCCAGTGATAAGACGATATGACCTGGTTGCCATGGGGACTGGGGCCCAGGTCAAGTCCTACTGAAACCCAAGAGGCAGCTTTCACACCTGAACACAAAGAGCAGCTGTTCTTGCTGATTGCAGACTGTCAGAGACCCTGGACAGTAAGAAAGAGTCCCAGAGAGAAAGAGAGAGACAGAGAGAGAGAGAGAGAGGTGGGTTGGGGGGGTGGGAGAGTGGGAAATAGCAGCCGCTGCAAACAGAAGGAGAAAAAGCTGTTCTCTATTAGTCACTATTCAGAATGCAGGCGGGAGCACATATTCTGCTCCAAGAGAAATTAAATGTGGACATTGAAGGGTACTGGGAGGTTCACTCTGGTGTGATCAAGTGAAGGAGTCGGCAGAAGAGCCTTGCTGCTAGCAGTCAGTTCCAGGATTCTCAGAAGGCTAAGGGAGACAGCTTTTGTTGGACTCTGGATGTTACGATTCAACGAAACAGGGAGAAGTGAACCTATTGGAAGCTAGGAGTAACTTTGGATTGGCTCCTGTAAAGGCTACAATTCTGCGGAGAGTGTGATATAACGTATAAATGGGCATGGGGTTTTTGGGTGTGTTAGGAAGTTAGAATAAGAACACAAGAAATAGGAGTGGGACTAGATCAGGTGGCCCGTCGAGCCTGCTCCGCCATTCAATGCCATCATGGCTGATCTTGGGCCTCAGCTCCACTTCCCTGCCTGTTTTCTTCTGTCTCTTCATCATCTAAGTCATTAACATAGATTGTAAATAGCTGAGGCCCCAGCAGTGATCCTTGTGTACTCCACTATTCACTATCTACCAACTTGACAAAGTCCCCAACTCTCTGCCTCCTGTACGTTAACTAATCCTCTATCCATGATAATACATTACCTCCAACTCCACGCACACGTTAACGTTTAATCGATGTTGATTTTGGTTGTTTGTTACAGTAAAGGTCATAAAACTTGACATCTTGTCGTGCAATTCTTTGAGTCGGTCATTGGGAATTCAAATCTCTTTTTCCAAGTTATTGGTCTCTACGGGCATCGTAACAACGTACATACGTATTACATTTCTGGTGACGATATAACCACTCTTACTGATTTTTGCGGACCCATTTCGATACATGCTTCTCAGAATCAGGCCAGTGGCTGGTCCCTGTTCTCACGGTGCATTTGGTCTTGGGTATTTTCTTCTGGGCAAAACCCTTCTTCTTCTATTCTCATACACTATGTTTTCCACCAAAACCGAATTCCCTCACTGCAGCACAGATGTTTGAGGAGTTGGCAAATGTCACAACTTTTAGCTTGAAACCAGCTTCATGCTTCTTGCAGGGTGACCTATTTCTGTTTGTCGAATGCCTTGCACGGTCTGCTCAGTGAGGGCGCGTCTTCAACTCCTGGCAATCTCCTTGGCAACTTGGTTCCCATGGGCCAACTTAAAAGGCTAGTATAACCCTAAACACGTAATTCTGAGCTGAAAAGTTCACATCAACTCCTAATGTGAGTTTAGACCTAAACATGCATTTACTAGATGAAAGATGGGGGGTAGACTTATACATCGAGTATACACCCAACCATGCAATTTGGTGCCAAAAAAATAGGTCATCTTACACGCCACAATCTATGATAGTTGGCAAAAGGACTAGAGGGGAGTCGAGAAATTTTTTCACCCGGAGGCTGGTGGGGTTCAGGTAGTTCCCACTGTCTGAAAGGTGATGGAGGCAGAAACCCTCATCACATTGATAAAAATTATTCAATATGCCTGTGGAGTGCCGTAAACTACTATGGACCTAGAGCTGGAAAAGAGAATCAGGCTGGATAGCTCTTTTGCATCTGGAGCAGACATGATGAACCAAATGGCCTCCTTCTCTGTTATAAATTTTCTATGTTTCAAAATACAAGTCTCTTTCTTTCTTTATTGAAAGTGTTACGAACAGATGGGGAATTAATTTAAACAATCTTGATTTCTCTTCTCACTACCCGTCCATAAACAGAAAGGTGTTTATGATTTCTGATTTCCCCCTTTATAAGTGGTGGTGTGTTTCCCCCAGCCCTTCAGTTTAGAGTGATCCAATCCTCTATTAATAACCCCACAGCAAACTTGAGATAAAGTAAAATAAGAGGGTTGGTTTATTTTTACACACATGCAAAATGCGGGAAGGGGTTTCAACCGTCCACCCCTGTTTGCACTCATATAATAAAAGAGGGATAAGGGGAAAGGGAAAGAATGGGGTATAGGGCAAGACCACGATAAAAACACAAATTATGGTTACATGTGAGTACAGAATCGAAAGTCAAATGGTGTATTCCTTCAGGGGGTAGCAGGCTGACTGTTGCAGGATGATCCATCTTTCTCAGAAGCGAGGACAGCCATGATGGGAGAAGGCACATAGAGATGAAGTAGTCTTAAAGGTACAGACACAGAAGTTCCAAAGTTCCAGCAGTTCACAGTGTAGATGAGGACCAGACACTTTTATGTGGACAGAGCATTTTCTGCTGCTACCTATTAGATGGTAAAATGGTAGACTCTCTGGGTTCAGATGCACACGGCAATATTACAAGTTCTAGCAGCTTGGGGGAGATCATGTGACATTCCTCCCACCACTTTTCCTGGGTGTTGGCCAAAGCATGTATTTTCCCAGGTCTGAACTCTTGAGGTGTTTAATAAAGGAGTCAGGGTCCCTTTTGTCCTTTGCAGACATGCCGTCTCCATTGGCCGCAGCCTTACCTTAGGAATGTAAAGGAGGTCGATGCATTTCTTTGGAATTTGATTATCGCAGTCACAAAAGACATTGGCACCTCTTTAAAGATAACAAGGTCCCTGCTGGTTTCTGAAGATTAGAAATTCCTCTGACATGAGTCATGGCTAGTCAGGGTAAAGCCATGTCCATTTTTAAAATAAAAATAATAATTTTATAAAGTAGCCAGGTTGACGTCAATATATATATGTACACATATAGAATATATATATATAAAATATAAATATATTTCCTTCCTGTCTTCTGGCTGGGACAATAGAGAGAATTTTTAAGAGTTCTGGTAACCCCAGAAGGCACATGAATGAAAGCAAGACAGGTGGGAGGTTGACAATTTTAGGTTGCAAGGGAAATATAGTAGAAGTATTTTCATAACATAGCCATTAGGTTTCAATGTCTTGTGAAGTCTCAACTAGTAGCACCCTCACCAAAGACAACGGACTCCAGGAGTAGAACACAAGGTTGAACACAAGAATTAGAAGCAGGAGTAGACCATATGGCCCATGGAGCCTGTTCCACCTTTCAACACGATCATGACACGGGCGGGATGTGGTTTCCAAAAGCAAATAAAAATAAAATTAAAACTTTATTTTTTAATTAGTAACATGTCCCTGCTCGTGTGACAGAGTCACATGAGCGAGGATATGTTTTATAACATTTAGAAAATCTTTAACTTTTTAAAAATTCTGTTCATCTCTCCGAGGCAGCTCTGTGCCTCAGGGAGATTTGCAAATGGCACTCGCACGCGTGCGCGAAGTTCGTGCTCACTCCGCTCACACTCCCCCTCGCCCGCACAGGCAGCGCTGAGTGCTGCCGCTCGCATTTCACGCTGGGCTGGCCTTAACTGGCCCGGCAGCGTGAAATCGCCTTCCAACCCCGATCACGGGTAGTGGTCAGCCTCCCGACCACCCCTGCCTGCCTGCACCGAGCACGCCCAACATGGGTGAAATTCTGCCCATGGCCTCTGCAGACCCTTACATTCATTCAGTCCATTAAACTGTGTTACGATATACTCAGGTTACATTGGAATGCCATCTGAAGCAGTTCAGAGAAGGTTCACTCGACTGATACCTGGGATGCGGGGGGGGTTGTTATCTTATGAGGAAAGGTTGCACAGGCTGGGACTGTATCCATTGGAGTTTAGAAGAGTGAGAGTAAATCTTATTGAAAAATAATAAGATCCTGAGGGTACTTGACAGGGTGGATGCTGAAAGGACGTTTCACCTTGTGGGAGAGACTAGAACTAGGAGACACTGTTTAAAACAAGGCATGAGGTTGAGAAGGTTGAAAGGTTGGAGGTTGGAGGGTTAAGGTTGAGAAGAGTTTTTTTCTGTCAGAGGGTCATTAGCCTTTGGAACTCTCTTCTCCAGAGAGCGAGCGAGGCATATTTTTAAGGTAGAGGTAGATACATTCTTAACTAACACAGCAGTCAACGGTTATTGGAGGTAGGCGGAATGTGGAGTTGAGGCCACAATTAGATTAGCTATGATCTTACTGAATGGCAGAGCAGGCTTGAGGGGCTGAATGTTCGTATGTACATTCTCATGAACAAAGTCTCATTCCTATTGCTGTTATCAATGGTTCAGGTTTCATAAAATTGTGAATCATCCTTTTGCCCCTCACTCTCTTCTAAACCGTAAATGTTTTAGCAGAAGGTGAGAGAAACAAGAAACAGAAATTGAAAATCCCTACAAGGAGCAGTGCAGCACGAGCTGTCAGACCTCATACGGGCTTTAGGGCTTCTGCACAAACCAGTTGCACCCAGGCCTGCAGTAGCAGGCGTTTCCATTCGACTTGGACAATGAGCACAGAGACATGCAGAACAGGACAATCTGCTAGAAGAGGGAGGAGTAGGAGGCCATATCAGCCTAACGTGTTCAGGAAGCCGCTCACCACCCACGATCGGCTGCGTGCTGCCATTTTACATGAGTGGGCCAATTAAGGCCCGCCCAGCGTGACGTGCACCCATAAGTGCTGAACCCTCCCTGTGCGGGCAGGGGGAGGAGGGAGAATCGGGGCCTGCGCTCTTTCATTCGTGCATGCAAAAGAGCGCAGAAATCTCCCCAAGGCAAAGCGCTGCCTCAGGGAGATTACTTTGCTTATGAAAACTGAAATAAAGAAAAAAAAATATTTTGTCCCCTCATGTGACAGTGTTTTAATAAAAATTTTTATTCCATTTATAAACCCTTCATGAAACCTCATCCCGCCTGTGGATGAGGTTCCACGAAAAATGCAAGGGCCGCCTGTGCTCTTCGCCTGCCCCCCCGCCAACCTTAAGGTTGAACGGGCAGCCCTGTTAATTATTTCAATTGCTATTTAAATGGCCTTAATAGACCCCTGGCAGTTCGGCGGGCACGCAGCCAACACCGGTGCACGCCCGCCGAACTGAAGATCAGAATGGCGCGCAGTGAGGTCGGGACGCACGCCCAACGTCACCGCACGTCATTTTACATGTCGGCCGGTCCCCGCACGCCGACCAGAAGATTCAGGCCCTTGTGTCGACTTCGCCATCTATCAAGTTGGCAGCAATGCCATCCTTACCCTCTGTCCAGGTTGCGGCACACTCATGCAGATCCCACTTCTATGCTTAGTCTTCTAACATCCAATCTGAGAAGCTTGTCTTAGGCCTGTGCCAGATTTGTGAATGATTAGTGCAGGGTCAAACATGCCAGGACTCTATTATTGAATAGTGAAGTTCTGGCTTAAACTCAATTCCATTTTGCAGCCTCGTTTCCAAATTGATTTTTCTCTTAAGATTCTTTGTAATACTGGATTGAAAATTGCTCTTGGGCTTTTCCCAGTGGTGTAGGGTTCTTATTTTAAACTAGCTTTTGGATTCAACAACATCCAGTTTTGGACAAGAAGTGAATTGCACTCTAATGACTCAGTCATTATTCAGGTGGTCCAGGACAATCAGGGCTGGTTATAGTGAAATCTTTTTGACTCAACCGCTACCTAACTACAGCGCCTAATTGTGTTTTCTCTCTCTTCTTCTCCCCCCACCACCTCTTCCCATCCCAAACGAGCCCCTTTACAAGCTGAACAAAATGAGAAAGAATGGCAAGTAACAAGTCATTTTCCGCTGACTCCTACCATAAATAAACTTTAGTGAGTTTAATATTCATGATTCATTTGCTCCCGGTCAAGCAACATTTTGATCTTAAAATTCTCATCCTTGTTTTCAAATCCGACCGTGGCCTTGCTCCTCCCTATATTTCTGTAATCTCCTCCAGCCCAACAACTCTCCGAGACTCTGCACTCTTCTAATTCTGCCCTCTTGTGCATTCTCAATGATAATCGCTCACCCTTCGTGGCTGTGCCTTCAGTTGCCTACGCCCCAAAGCTCTGGAATTCCCTCCCTAAACCTCTCCACCTTGAGCGAACTTCTTAATACATGCCTCTTTGACCAAGCTTTCGGTCATCTGGCCCAATATCGCCTTATCTGGCTCAATGTCACACCTTGTTTTATAATGTTCCTGTGAATTGCCTTGGGATTTTTCATTACGTTAACGCTGCTATATCAGTATAAGTTGCTGTTGACAGTTTAACAGCAACTGAACACTTACGTTAGCACAATCAGGCCTTAATTGCCCTCACCATCTTTCTACTCAGTTCTCAATCTAATTTCCACTTCTCTTCCATTTCTTAGATGGACTTTATCCCAGTCTTCTTATCTAAAGTCCTTTGGCTGTTTCACTTTGTACGTCATCTAACACTTCACCTCTTTATCGCTTCTTATAAAATAAGAAATAAAGTAAAATAAAACAAGCCTACTAGAAAGAAATGCTGCTTCTTGACCATGGCCTCTCGTTTCCCCTCCCCAAGTAAATCCTTAAAAAGGCTCATCTTTCAATTTCCAGTTCTAACAAAGGGTGCTACATTTGAAATGTTCTATTTTTATTTCAGATTTCCAGCAGTTTCAGCTTTTAATTTCATCGCAACGGTGTGTTTGGAGCTTAGCAAGACCAGGAGAAGAAAGTTGAGAGGTATCACAGTTTTGGCAAACACAGATGGACAAGGATGGGGAGAAGATGTGAGAGAGGGATCGCCTGTCAGAAGAGAACACATTTTTTGTATATCCAAGTTGCAGAAGTTTGAGCACTGACTCCCTATACACAGGAAAGATAATGAAAATCTGCACAGGCTTGAATTTATATCAATTTGAGAAACGCTGTGCTTGGCGCAAAAGAGATAATCACATTTCTTGAAGTCTACTTCAGCAATAGAGGGAGTACTACAAGTTCCCAATGAAGGCGTTCCTCATGGAACATCCATGGAGAAGCACCTAAGGTGCTGCCATCAAAATTAGCAGCTGTAGTTTCGACTTGCAAGGTCCATGAGAGAAACATAATTTTTAGAAGAATTTTAGAAGAATTGAAAGGAGCCAGATTTTCACCGAAGGGGATGAAGAATGAAGGTGCGGTGATTCAGCCATTGCACTGCAGGGGGACTGGAGGCTGTGCTTGATGAGCGAGTATCATCTGAGGAAGTTAATGAGCATCTACCAACACATACACCACAGCCAGATGGAAGAGAGGTGGCAAGGAAGATTTCAAAAAGCTACAAGAGACAACCTTGGCAAGGAACCATAAACAACAGTTGCTGGAAAGGCAGGAAGGTAAGTTAGTAATTCCTATTTTTGATGTACAGAAATTAAAAGAAAATGCTAAGTTGCACGTGGATGTCTCTGACTGAACAAGATGGCAGATCCAATCAGTAGAATTGTTAGGAGACAGCTGCAGAGTGGCAGGCCAATTGAAGTAAAGGGGAAATTGGAAGACTGGAAAATGAAAAAGGCAAAAGTTGAGTAAAGTGAAAAGACACAGCAAACATGGCAGCTAGGATGTGAATAATTACATTATTTGTGTATTTTGCATAGCATTGATGAGTACAAGAAAAGGATAAAGGGCTGATTGTTCTAATGTATAAATAGATCCCATGTCGCCTATCAATGGTCTTAATAGTGACTCCCATATACAAACACATGGGCCAGAATTTTACACTCCCACCCATCGTGTGGGTTCTGAGGCGGGGGGAGCGTGAAATTGCACAGGTGGGATTCCCTCCGCGTTCCCACCCGCCTCGACCTCAGAGCGGTTTTACGCTGGGGCAGGCAGGGCAGGGCCTCAGATAGGAAGCCTGCCCTTGCCCCAGTTAAGTCCCTGAAGTGGCCACTTTATGGCCATTTAAGGGCCGCTTTCTGCCCAGCCTCAATTTTTAGACTGGAGGGCGGATGACAGCTCAAGGAGCGGAAGGCCAGAAACGAATGGAGCTAGGTATCTCGGGCTGGAAGGTGGGGGGTTGGGGGGGACACCTCCATCAGAAGCCCCATTCTGACTGGGAATGCCCTCCCCTTAAGGTACGGTGACCTGCGGACCTCCCTCCTCCTCTGGCCTATTCCCCAAGACCCCGATCACCCATCCCGTGACCACCCAGGTCTTCCCTACCCTCCTGGACCCCTGACATTTACCTTTTTCTCCGGTTCCCTGGACTTAGGCTTGGGAAGCTTCTTGCAGTGCCTCTTCTGGCCATTGCGGCACTGTTCCTGGAGGGACTGGAGAGCTGCCAGCCAATCTGATTGGCCAGCAGCTCTCCAAGGCGGGACTTCCTCCCAAGTGAGGGGCAGAGCCCATGCCATCCTAAACTTGCTGGCCATGGTGAAGATATCCATCTGGTCTATGAACTACACCTGCTCCAAGAACACTATCCCAAAGTGAATCCACATGTTAAGGCTCCTCATGATCAGATGGCTGTGCCATTGGACTACATGTGACCACAATATCCTCCAACATACATGTAAAGGAGCAGAATCTCCCTTTTATCACACAGGCTACTTCAGCAGCACAAATCCACACGCAGTGTGACTGAACAAAATGCATTGTCCTCCAATGCCTTACATCATAACGAAGTGACGAGCAAGAAAGAAAATTGGGCCTAAAAAAGCGGAGGGAAGAACAGTGAAACTCAAGGGAACGATCAAAGGAAGAGAACAAAAGAAAGAAAAAAGGGTCTTTTTAATCTCCTTAGGACATTTTAACATGCTTCTGAAACTTGGAGTTTGTAGAGGTTGTAGCAGTACTATTCCAGGTAATCCCAAAATCTCCTAGAAAAAAACTGTCCTAAGCAGGCTGCTAAACTCCCTTTAGCTCTCTCCCTCAACCTCGCTTAATCACTCAGTTGAACTTCACTATTTTCCCAGCTATTGACTCCTCAGCTATTCATCCAGCTTTCTTCCCTGCGCTTCATGGCCAATGTTTTGGAGGCTCAATTTAAAAAACTTTCGTCCTCTTTTTTCCAGTCCTTACCCTTCAACGGCCTTAACCGTCTCCCTCCCTCTGTAACCTCCAAAACCCGCTCTGCACCCCTCCAATTCTGGCCTCTCATAAAACCCCAACTTCCTTCGCTCCACCGCTGTGCTCAGCTGCCTCATCCCTTGGGCTTTGGAACTTCCTCTCTAAACCTCTCCACTTCTCCACCTCTTTTTCCTCCTTTAAGATGCTCCTTAAAACCGTCTGCCTTGTTTGATCACATTTCCTAATGTCCCACCTTATGCCGCTTGATGGTGAATTTTATTTCACAACAGCCCTGTGAGACATTGAAGTGCGTTTTACTACATTAAAGGCTCTAGCGCTGTTATTGTTGCTCCTGTTCAAGGATATTGTAATAAAATGCAGTTTGACAGCTGTTCTACGTCAATACATCTCATTCTGTGCAGTACTTAATGTTTGCAACCCTTCAAACACTTTGAGGTGATTACACAATATACTGGCAGGCTGCTAAATTGTTGGGTAGTCAGCAATTCTGTTACAATGAACTTAAAAAACACCTTGAACCTTAATGCCCGGGAACAGTGCATGCAAGTAAAAGGCAGTAGCCTGTGAATTTTGGAGGAACCTATTTCTCAGCAACTTAATCCCGATTCACCTGCGTGGATTTAAAGTGATACAGAACGAGATTATTGTCTTCCAAAATGCAATTTGTTCAGTCACACTGCGTGTGGATTTGTGCTGCTGAAGTAGCCTGTGTGATAAAAAGGAGATTCTGCTCCTTTACATATATGTTTACACTTGAGAGCACAGGAGCTATCCATAAAATGTCAAACACACTTAAACATTAATTATGTGACCTTCAGAATGGAATGTTTGATATACTTTAACAACCAAGCAACCAGAAAACTCTTCAACACAGGCTTTTATTCCTTCCAAGTCCTCACATCCACAGTCAGTATTTTTTTTTTAATTAAAAAGATCTGCTTAGCAGCAGAGCCATCTAATTCAGCTTCAACCTTCAGTTATTACGCTGTTTCAAACAAACATTGCTATTTGCTTGTCAGGCATCCAAGGGCGACTTCATTTTTTTTAATGGATTCAGGGATGAATAGGCTAGAATGAGTGAGCCCGCTATTGAAATTGCTGAGGAGAGAAGGCATCTCTTATTTGCACCATCAATAATCAATGCACATTGTACGTACTATTTTCCCAGCTCAGTCTTGCCCTTTACTCCTGAGAATGAAAAGGCCCCAAAGTCTACATTGTTGAAATAGCTGCTCACCAATGTCAACAAAACACTATTTAAAGCATTGATGTCCATTCAATCAGCAAGAAGAAAAGACATCGAGACATAGCAAATGCAAAGATGTTACTACTTGGGTATTCAGGCCTTGGGTTACCACCCCTGTTGTATATATTCCAGAAGGTTTCTGACCATGTGGTGTCTGACCAATTGACACTGGATCACTTAACTTCTACACATTATTGGATTCCCCTTGTTGGGTCCCCTGTAGTTGAGAATCTTTACTCATGGCACCAAAGCTATTGTGCCACAAGTTTCAAGAACCAGCCGGCCACCCATGAATAGAGGGGAGGGGGAATCAAGGGAGAGAAAATGGGGGGAACCATTCTCTCCATTTTCCCCCACAAGCCCCCGAACCCCCATTCCCCAGCCTCCATCACTCCCTCCCTAAGTCCTCATTCCTCATCACTCCACCAAAACCCCATTCTCTAGTCTTCTTCTCCCCAGTTCTCATCCCCTCCTTTTGGAGCCATGCCCTCAATTATTGACTCCATCCCTGATTTCAGAGTGCCACCATCCCAACATCTCTCCCTCCCCCCCAACCCCTGACTCCCCAATTTCAGAGTGCCCCTCCCCAGCGCCGCCCCCTCACCCGCCCATCAGCCAATCATGGCTCTGGCTCTCTGCAGGTGACAGCTCCAAGCTGCACCCAGTGAAAAGGCAGGGAAATTATTCTGCTTAAAATGAGTGCACTTTAACCTTGTTCTGACTCCCAGCACCAGGCCAACAATTAGGAATTATCGACAGCACCTCACAGAGTCTTTGTTGCTCATATGAGTGCGATGTGGTAGAAAATTTAAATTGCTGATCTCCAGGGCTGTTGAAACTATGCTTGGGATAAGAACCTTCACTTCTCTGAAACTACCAGTCATCCTGATCCACGCCTGAAATACTGACCGCAGTGTATCAAAATGCTACAGAGGCAAATCAAAATTTCAGTGCGATTTAAAAATAGTCAGCTATTCTATGACAATTGGTGCTGACTGTACTCTTGCTATGAATCTCAACGTTGGGAAACATGATTGGACTCAAATTTCATCAGTCTTTATTACTTTAGCTTCTAAGCGCAGTTGAGGTCATTCTATCAATGCTAAAGTCTAGCTTCACATATACTAAGGAGCATTCATTGCACCAGTACAAACGGCAACTGCAATCATCCTTTTTCCCTTGCCATAGATGCAACTAGGGAGAGACAGTGGTGCAGTGTTAATGTGTACTCCAGAGGACCAGGCTAATGCTCTGGAGACATGAGTTCAAATCCCACCATGGTAGCTGTAGAAATTTAAATTCAATTAATAAAATCTGGAATTGAAAGCTAACATCGGCAGTGGTGACCATGTCAGTTGTTATAAAAACCCATCTGGTCTACTAATGCTCTTTAGGGAAGGTAACCTGTCATCCTTACCTGGTCTGGCCGACATGCAACTCCAGATCCACATGTGGTTGACTCTTAACTGTACTTTGAAGTAGCACTCACTTCAAGGGCAATTAGGAATGGGCAAAAATGCTGACCTTGCCAGTGATGCCCACATCCCATGAAAGAATAAAGAAAAAAAGCTGCTCTACCAGGTACATTGGCCACAAAGGACTATGTTGAGATAACCCAACTTAGCATGCTAGAGCACAGACAAGATCATAAACCAGTGCCCATGGAGGAATAAAGTCAGAAGGAGAAATTATGTTGTTACATTTTGGTTCTGTGAAAGTCATAAAAAGCTCTGTAAATCAAATGACATTGTTATTATCGTCTGTATTAAGAAAACCTTTTGACAAAAGTGCCAGAATTGGAAAAGCTTTCATATTCCTTCTTTCAGGTTGATGCCTGATGCGCACAGTAAAATATTACTTCGACTCATGAGATTTATTAAGCCAACTGATGCCTTTGGCAATAATTCTTCAACATGACACCTGTAAGTACCAGTATGCAATTCTTATTTTCTTCCACCTCATCAATCTAGCAATGGCTATCGGTCTGAGAATAGGATTGTATTATTTATAAAGTTACATTACCCAAATCTGGAAAGTTATCAAACTTGAGTAAATAGGTTCTGTGGATCAGCGTGCTACACAGAAGAGGTTTATTGCAAAGACTGAAACCTGTGATATTAAAGATAAAGTAGCACTGTGGACAGAGGGAAATTAGAAGGGTCACAAAGAGAAAGCCGCAGTAAATGTATGTTCCTAGGTCTGCTAAATTGCCATTTGGATGTCCCATGGACTTGTGTTGAAATTGTTCTTATTCTTCTGTTCTCTGCAATGGTAAGTCCTGTCACTGATGCAATAGTCCTTTGAGATCTCATGTTTTAAGTTGTGTTTCTCTTCGAGGTATATTTTTTAATTAATTTCAGTCTTTACGTCTGTTGTCTGCTCTTTATGCTTTGTAGTATAGAACTCTAATACTGCTGACAAGAGAGATATGTCACTGAAGCTTTTCATCTCACACCCAATAGGACAAATGTAAGAATGCCAAATTTCAAATGATTCAGCACCTGTAGGATAAATTGTCGTGATCGTTTGAAATTTGGCATTCTTGCATTTGCCCTGAGTGCGAGATGAAAATCTTCAGTGACATATCTCTCTTTTCAGCAATATTCTTTGTGCTTTGTTCTTTGTAATATTTTTCTCTCAAAGCCATCCACTCTCCCTGATATGTGACACTGCTTATTCAGCACCCAGTATTGGATGAGCAGAGATTTCTTCCAACTGAATACTGGGTAAGATTAAAGCCATTGCCTTCAGTCCCCACCACAAGCCCTGTTCCCTAACCACCAACTCCATCCCTCTTCCTGATTACTGCCTTGATGCTGAATCAGGCTTTTCACAACTGTGGTGTCATATTTGATTTGAGCTGAACTTTCAACACCAAATCGCTAACAACAACTTGCATTTATATAGCATGTCCTCTCCATTACCAAGTCCACCTACTGCCAACCTCTTCAACATAATCCTTCATCTGCCCCCTGCCTCAGCTCATCCACCACTGAAACCCTCATCCATGCCTTTATTATCACTGAAATTGACATTTCCAATGCTCTCCTGGCTGGCCTTACACTTTGCACCTTTCATAATCTTAAGCTCTTCCAAAACTCTGCTGCCTGTATCGAAACTCACACCAAGCTCCGTTCACCAATTACTCCTGTGCTTACTGACCTACACAGGCTCTGGGTTCAGCAATGTCTTGCTTTTCAAATTGTTATCCTGGTTTTCAAAATCCTTCATGGCCTTGTTCTCCTTATCTCTAACTTCCCTCTAGCCCCTACAACCCTCCAAGGTCTCTGTGCTCTGCCGAATCTGGCCTCTGGTGCATCCACAATGTTAATTGTTCCAACCCATTGGCAGTTGTGCCTTCAGCTGGAAAGGCTCTAAATTCTGGAACTCCCTCTGTTAACCTCTCCACCTCACTTTCTCCATAAAGTGCTTTAACCCCAAGTTCGAGGATCCCAGAGGTAGGAGAACACTGTTCCCAACCACTATGCAACCTCCAGTCTCCTCTTTTCAGATCTTTATAAGTGACACAAACACAATTCTGTTACCAGCAGTGGTGAGTATACGATTGTGTTTCTTCCCACCACCTTTTTCCCAGTGGCTAGGCAGTAAGTGAACAAGATGGTACAGCATACAGCCATAAACTAAAGGTTCAATCCCTGGCCTGTACTTGGATTTCCAACCTCAGCTACCGATGCACTCCAATTGCTCGTGGCGTCCCTGAGCTTTTGGGAGAGGACTCCGTTCAGATTCCTGCTTTCCGGAGTGCTTGTGCCTAAACAAGAACGGGCTTGTCTGGGCTGCACCTGTGGAAGACTGATTCATTTTCATGGTGGTTGCAAGAATGAGAGAAAGAAGTCAGCATGGGAGTTCAATACATGCCACACAGGAGCAGCATTACATATCACAGATCAGAATCTGGCCTAGATACCAAGGAGGAACTCAGTTGCGTCTTGTCTGTTAACAATAGAAACGGCTATGCAATTCACTGTAACACCACGGGGTGCTTGCTGTGGATGCAGGCCTGTGGACTTCCTTGCATGCTCCAAAGAAACTCAGCATTCAGCATCACTGGCATCCCCTGAGCAGGCACAATCCCAGCCTGTCAGCAAGAACCCCCTCATACTCACAATCAGAATAATATAATCAAAGTAAACAACAACAACCTGCATTTATACAGCACATGTAACATAGCAAAGAGCTTCAGCAAACAAAGTTGGTCACCAAGCCACATAAAGAGATATTGGGGTAGCTGAGAAAAAACCTGGGGCCGGGTTTTTCCATCAGAGACAGGAACTGGAAGGCAGGGACAATGCTGCCTCCCTCGCCAGCCTGCAGGGAAATGGGATTTTCCCAGTGGAAGGCCCCACTTTGTGCCGGAGGCAGAACTGACTCTCAATCCTTTTCAAGAGTTCCAATGATCCCTTATAAGTGTTGGCAACAGGTCTGAGCCTCCATTGCTGGCACTTAAAAATGCAAATATGAGCCTTCTGGACCCCCTGAGAAAGGGATCATCAAAGTCGATGCCTGTCCAAAATTTGGCCCCTCTATGCAGTCATCCCCCTACCTCCTCCCTTACGAACCTCCCTCAACATTAACTTGCCTCCAATTCTACTCTTAAGCCTCTAAAAGATCTGTAGCTTAATTTTCAAGAGGTTTCCTGGCCTTCTGCTCCAACTCCGTGACTGTTCCCTCTTCTTCTCATGGCCAGAAAATTCCGTTGTATGTCTCTATTTATAAATCCATCGAAAGCTAAGGCTTCAGTATGATGCACGTTACAACCATGGCTTTGTCAGACAATTACACACAACTTGGTCATTTATATTATGCAACCAACTCCACTTTTTTGAACCTGGCTCAATGCAGTGTCCAGATAGCAGCATTCAAAAGACTTGAACCTCACCAGCACTGCAAACAACAATGCTCTATACAAATGAGAATATCTTGAACCAACAGCAACATATCCTGGTTTCACTTTCAAGTTTTAAAATGGCCAAATCTTCCAGTAAGTTAGTGTTAACCAATTCGCCTGCAATAATACGCTACTTCTATCCACACAAGTGGACATTGTTAACAGAAAAATTACACTTTCCATTGAGCGATAAATATTTTCTCATCTTTAATTGAAACTAACCACACTTACAAATACATGGGGCATATAATAGGACAGCAAAGTGCTCCAGATGCTGAAAATCTGAAATATAAACAGAAAATGCTAGAAATACTCAACAGGTCAGGGAGCATCTGCGGAGAGAGAAAAACAGTCAATGTTTCAGGTCCACGATCTGCTTTAGTTCTAAAGAAGGATCACTGACCTCTGTTTCTCTCTGCACAGGTGCCACCCGGCGTGCTGAGCATTTCCAACACTTGCTATTTCTATTGGAGCAAAGAGAACCCCTTTTGCCAGTCCTCCCAAAAGCAATCAGACTCTTGTGAACCTCTCATTCCCCTTCAGCAAGAAACCCAGCAGCTGCTGCCTGAGATCTGGTTTGGCACAACATTAAACATGAGCTGCAAAAAAAAAAAATAAGTTATGAAGAAAACATAAACAGCTTGCTGAGCAAAAAGAAATCAATGCCAAAGCAATACACTGATCATTTTTTTAAAATAATAAAAATGACCATTAAGAAGCGCCAAGCAGCAAATAAAACCTTTTTTACGTTTTCACTTAAGAAGCAGAGATGGAGAGATACAGACTAGGCCGCAAGCCTTTGTCACCAGGGAAGGGGGAGGGGGACAAGGGGAATGAGAGGTGCTTTTTGGGGGGGCTGGCAAAAGGGTTTTTTTTTGCTCCAATAGAAACAGGAAGTGTTGGAAATGCTCCACACATCTGGCGGCATCTGTGCAGAGAGAAACAGTGGTCAGTGACCTTTCGTCAGAACTAATGCAGATTGTGGAACTGAAACATTGGAGAGAATTCCCCCCCCCCCACCGTCAGGAGGGTTGTGCAGGGGCGGACGGGGGTGGGCGCAGACCCGATTGGCACTCCCGATTGGGTCCGTGCTGCCATTTTACGTGGGCTGGCCAATTAAGAGCTGCCTCAGGTAGATAAGTTTTAAGTTTTAAAAATTTTAATAAAGAAAAAAAAAACTAAGACATGTCCCCTCATGTGACAGCTGGGACATGTCAATGAACTTTAATGGAAACATTTATTTAACTTATAAACCCTTCATGAAACCTCATCCCGCCTGTGGATGAAGTTCCATGAAAAATGTGAAGGCCGCCTGGGCTCTTCGCCTGCCCGACAACCTTAAGGTTGGACGGGCTGCTTTCTCAATAGGGTTAATTAGGTAATTAATGGCCTTAACAGGTGCTTGACAGTCGGCTGCGTGCCCGCTGAGCTGAAAATCTAAATGACGCGCGGTGACATCAGGACGTAAGCCCGCCGTCACCCCATGTCATTTTACGCCTCAGCGAGCGGACCCCACCCCTGCTCACCGAAGATTCAGCCCACTGACTGTTTCTCTCTCCACACATGCTCTCCGGCCTGTTGAGTATTTCTAGCATTTTCTGTTTATATTTCAGATTTTAAGCATCTGTAGCATTTTGCCCTGCTATTATTTGCTCCATGCTAGCTATTTGTAAGTATGGTTAGTTTCAATTTAAAATGAGAAAATATTTATCACTCAATGGAAAGTGTAACTTTTCTGTTAACAAAGCCCACTTGTGTGGGTAGAAATAGCACGTTATTGCAGGTGAATAAGGAGTTGGGTTTAACTAACACTGACCTTGCATTTATTGTGTGTGTTTGTATGTGTGTGTCTGTGTGTGTCTATGTGTGTGTGTATATATGTGTGTGCGCCCTTGTACTGTCCAGTCTCTATCTGTGCATGTTGTGCCTCCAGCTCACTCCCAGTTTCAGGGTTCACATGCTCTCACACTCACACGGTCTCACACTCACACGCTCTCACACGCTCTCACACTCTCACTACCTCCATTTTTTCAGAGTGAACCCGAGGACCACAGTTCCTGTGGCCCCAACAAAGTTTTCAGTAGCTGCAGCTTCCCTCTTTTTTTTTTCTGGCCTGTCAGTTAAGCACAATGTTTCCGTGTTTCCTTGATACCATTAAACTGTTTACTGAATTGAGTATCAAATTGATCTCCCCTTGACCATTTTTTACTGGATTGGGAGCAATGGGGGAGGAAGGGAACGCATTCTCATGCTGAAGACTACCACCCACCTCACCAATGATGTCTACCTCCAGAAACCTTTCCTCCCTGGTCCTCTGAAAGATAAGTTGGAGATTTTCCAATCAGCGTGGCTGTATTAATGCCTATCTGTCTGGGTGAGTGTACCCACATTTTCTAAACTGGATCCGGGAGCACACAGCCCGAAACTCATCCACATCACCCGAGGCCATGGAGCGCGCTCTGGGACATCCACATGTTTCAGATCCAATCGCCTGTGTTAATCTTCTTAGTATTTACGAGCAGCCTCATTACTCGGACATTGTGGCTCCGAGGCCAGTTGTTCTGGACCATCTAGAGATTCAGTAAATGGGGTTGGGGATATGAGGGGTGGGCAGCATGCACACTGTTGGGGGGGAGGGATGCAAGCAATGGGGGTCAGGGAGGGCCCAACCCAGGGCCACACACCATCGAGTGGGAGAAGGTCAGGAAGGGCTTTCTGGGGATAAAGGTGAGCACTAAGCACTTTGCTTTACCTAATCTCGTGCTCCACCCGTGTCTGAAGTAAAGGCAGCTTCATTTGCGCAGTCCTCGAATGAGTCCCCACACAGCGTAAGAAAGGAAGGACTGGGGAAACTGGCACGTCCTACTCAGCCAATGATTGCTGTTTTTCAGAGAGTTAGCAATGATTGGCCAAGTAGCCTGTCAATCGGGATGCTCTACACGCTGGACTAACTGCTTTGTACGCTGAGCATTCCAATTGACAGGCTCCTTGGCCAATGAGCCTGGGCCGCTGGAAGTCACGGGCCCCAGTGATTAGGGTTGTCTGCACCCCTCTCTCCCAGGCCCTGCCGATAGACATTATAAAACATGTACAACACCTTGAAACCTTGCCCTAGGGGGGCATCTAAGCTCTTTGCTAAATATAAATTATCTGCAAGGAAAAATTTGTAATAATCAGTTTATACTGTACATAATATCACTGTGGCCAGGACCATTATCACTTTGTGTGGGTGATTTTTATAAACTCGGGTTTATCATGCTTTCTATTATGGGACAGCAATGCCTCCATCGCAATCATCTGACGCTACTGCGTGTGTGTGTCCCAGTGACCGGAACAATCACCAGCAGATGTGCTTTAAACATACACTCCCTTCACAGGACCTTCAGCTAAGCTTTCAACAGGCAATCATCCCGATCTGACAACAGCTGGAGTTTACTATGCCAGGCATGAAAGTGCCCTTGAGACGTGCCAACTGGTCTGTAATGGGCGAAATTTCATCTTAACCAGTTTTTGTTTTATGAGATTATTTTCTCCCTGGTTTAAACAGAGAAAAAAATTTGACCTGTGAAAATGACTCAGTCAAAAGGGGTTTTCTTGCAGAAATCATTTTTCCTGTAAATGGTTTGGACCCTATTCTGTTTAAATATCACTTGTGCTGGAAAGCACTTGTGTTATTTTGCCCTTGCCTAGTTCAGTTTGGAAGCAGATGTACCTTATGAAAAGACTGCTTTGAAAGAGGAGGTTTAATAGTGGGCTTCACAGTGCAGCATTGTGATGTGCCTGCCTTTCAGATCGTAAAACATGCAGTACGCACCAGCACACGCTTGCTCTCCAGCACTCCAATTCAGCCCTGCAATTAACACTTGGCTGCAATGAGAAGCTGTGCGCAGACCTTCAGCACACATCGCGATCCTTCATTGTGCTGCGCCATCCAACACTCGCCACGGAAAACGCTTTAACCTTCCAATGACAGACAGAAAGGCGCTCACATCTTTCAAACTACGTGCCTCCTTCATGTTACTTTGTCCCCCATGATTTATTACATCACCTCTCACAGACCTTGTGAGGTCTGCAACAATTAAAAACAATATGTCAATCAGTCAAGGTACAGAGTCGTGGAAAATCTGCCACTCTTCTGCTTGAAACTCTGCTCCAAAGCAGAGGATGTAGTTTACTTAATAAGGAATATTTTAAGGCTTGCCAACCATTTGCTTGGTATTTCTGATCTTTTAATTCTTTCATGGTTGCCCATCCCTAAATTCCCTTGAATTGAATGTCTTAAGTTAAGAGTCAACCACATTGCTGTGGGTCAGGCATCACATGTAGGCCAGACCAGGTAAGGATAGCAGATCTCCTTCCTTAAAGGGCATTAGTGATGCAGGTGGTTTTTTTACAACAATTGATGATAGTTTCGTGGTCACTATTACTATTCAAATTCCACCAGCTGCATGGTGAAATTTGAACTCATCCCCCAAAACGTTAGCCTGAAGTCTCTGGATTACTAGTTCAACAACATTACCACTACTCCACCACTTCAGTGGGCCATCCCTATACAGCATTCCATCAGATCATCTCTTTTAATATTATTGTTGACTGGAATGGAGAATGGAAATTTAGTTTTTTTTTTATATAGTCCTCCCTAGAAGAATCTGGTTAACGAATGATCAGCACAGTACAGAAATCAGGAAAGTTTTGTATTTCAATAAGTATTCTGTTCTAACCAAGGCCCCACCTCCCTCCCAGGTGGATATAAAATGGTTCTATGGCACTATTTTAATATCCTACCCGGTGTGCCCTCTAATACTTTTTGGAGTGTGTGGGCGATTTGTTTAAGTGTCCCTTTAAATCTTTTTTGTACACTGGCACACCTGCATTGACTTAAAGAGCCCTTCCCGCCCTGGAACCCCTTAAACTTACCTTGTCCTCCGGTCCCGGGACTTAGGCACAGGCATCGTCCTGAAGTTCCTCTTCTCTCCCCTGCTGCTCTTGTCACTGCATGTACTGGAGAGCTGCCAGCCAATCTGATTGGCCGGCAGCTCTCTAAGGCGGGACTTGCTCCCTTCCTCCCAACTTTTTAAAAATTCATTCACGGGATGTGGCCTTCGCTGGCCGGGCCAGCATTTATTGCCCATCCCTATTTGCCCTTGAGAAGGTGGTGGTGAACTGCTTTCTTGAACTGATGAAGTCCATGTGGTGTAGGTACACCCATAGTGCTGTTAGGAAGGGAGTTCCAGGATTTTGACCAAGCAACAGCGAAGGAATGGTAATATATTTCCAAGTCAGGATGGTGAGTATTGAAGGAGAACTTCTAGGTGGTGGTGTTCTCATCTATCTGCTGCCCTTGTCTTTCTAGATGGTAGTGGTCATGGGTTTGGGAGGTGCTGTCTAAGGAGCCTCAGTGAATTCCTACAGTGCATCTTGTAGATAGTATACACTGCTACCACTGTGCGTCATATGGTGGAGGGTGTGAATGTTTGCAGACGTGGTGCCAATCAAGTGAGCTGGATAGTGACAAGCTTCTTGAGTGTTGTGGGAGCTGCAATCATCCAAGCAAGTGGGAAGTATTCCATCACATTCCTGACTTGTGCCTTGTAGATGGTGGATAGGCTTTGGGGAGTCAGGAGGTGAGTTATTCATCACATGATTCCTAGCCTCTGACCTGCTCTTGTAGCCACAGTGTTTATATGGGTAGTCCAGTTCAGTTTCTGGTCCATGGTAACCCCCAGGATGTTGATAGTGGGGGCTTCAGCGATGGTAATGCCATTGAATGTCAAGGGGTGATGGTTAGATTCTCTCTTGTTGGAGATGGTCATTGCCCAGTACTTGTGTGGCATGAATGTTACTTGCCATTTGTCCAGGTCTTTCTACATTTGGACATGGGCTTCAGTATCTGAGGAGTTGCAAATGGTCTGAGCATTGAGCAATCATCAGCGAACATCCCCACTTCTGACCTTATGACAGAAGGAAGGTCATTGATGAGCAGCTGAAGATGATTGAGCTGAGGACATTACCCTGAGGAACTCCTGCAGTGATGTCCTGGAGCTGACATGACTGACCTCCAACAACCACAACCATCTTCCTTTGTGCTAGGTACGACTCCAACCAGTGGAGAGTGTTCCCCCTGAGGGGTGGAAGTCTCACCTCATTCGAGTGTGAAGTGGCTGTGGGGCACTCGGAGTTGACATGGACGTGTTCCCTGCCGAATCTTCAGATGGCAAGGATGGAATACCCCACAATTCGAAAAATTCAGGCCTATGTTTCTATGGAGTGCAGAGAGGAGTTGTGCTTGTTCTCCACTGACAGAGTCCAGAGGGACAGTAATGGGTGGGGTAAGGAAAAAGGTTAGGCCCCCAGAGGGCACACCAAGTGGGAGGGTCGAGGGAGCAGGATGGGGCAGCTGCTGCTGCTGCTCAGGAGGCAGTGACAACAGCCTTTCAGAGAAGGCCAAAAGAGACTAGAGCATAAGCTGGAGGGTGTCCATTGCTCTCAATGACACAAAAACCTCAGAGTGCAACAGCTACCAGCTCTGTTACCAGCATTCTTAGAATAAGCTTTCTTTTTTAATGAACATCTGTGAGTTTAGGGAACTACTTACATTTAACGTTCTTACCCAGCCCGCCCACCCAAGTTTGGAAACTGTATTATTCTTCACTGCATGTTCAACAAAGAATAAGGGAAGGCCTGTGGAGCATTATTACATGTGCTTGGGCTCTGTTAGGTTAACTTTGATCCAGTCCCGCTGACTAAACCCTACAAAATATAATCAAATGCAATTTATAATTTTTTTAAAATCTAGTGTTGTGGAAGAAGCCCTTTCCAAGTACCTATTTGAATGTCCCTCCTTAACTCCTCGAGTCTGTACCGTTCTCAGTTTCATGCCTCTAGTTTTCACGACTGCCGCAGATGGTTTTCTGAAAACAATGCGTGATCCTGAAAGTTGCGAAACACATCGAGCACAAGGATCAAATTACTTTATAAAATATTCAAAGCACTGTTGTGAATGAGACTCACCGTCCTGCCAAGGAGCATCGATGTGGGCGGATGATATCACACACTGAAGTATAAACCCTATCTCTATTTCTAACAAAGGGACCCAGGTGTCTGGGTAACAGAGTTTCAAGGGAAGTTCCCCTTCTGCCCCAGTGAAGATACATTCTTCATGGCAAAAATTCCAAAATCTTTTATACGTAACTTTTTTTGTATTTATCAAGTTAAGCACACTTGTGCTGGGCGATGGGTGATTGCTCCACCTTGAGCACTTTCAGAGGGGTAAAGGGGAGATTTCTGTTCACTATTGGTGGCAAAATTTTCAAGGGCGCAGACAAAAAGTGCTGACTTATCCATAAATAGCCAGTGAAGGAAATCGAAGTGTCAGCACTGAACAATCCCAGGTAAAATACAAGTTTCCTCTGTTCTCCTTTGCGGCCCCACTCCCAGCCTCAAAACTAATGTCATCCATTTCCCATTCTGCTGTCCTAATGATTTTTCCAAGTGAAGCTGCCAATTTACTGCAATCCCTGCCAAACGTCAGCCAGTTTTGTCCTGTGAGCTCACATCCATTAGGAATAAAGTTTGAATCATCCAAATACATTTAGCTTGGGAAACTTACATCTGCAGGGCAGAGTAGGCTTTCATTATCAGTATTCCCCAGTGAAGGTGTATTCACCGCTCCCCTTAAAACCACCCCCAATCTCTTCGTTCTCACTAACAGCTGCTCCTCGCCAAAATCATTGAGCATGTTTTTGATCTCAAGTTCATACTCATCCTGTAACTCCCTGTCTGAATACCTCCAATGCGATTTGCAACCCTCCCACAGTACTGAAACAATGCTAATCAAAGTTACAGTCTCTGAGACTGTGATGTATTATCACTCCTTGTAATCCTCCTTGAAGCTTTTGACACAGTTTGACTGTGTTATCCACCTCTCAGACACATCTACTCCACTGTGCAGCTCCAAGGGGCTGCCCTCACTTTGTTCCACTCTCCTATTGAATTGAAGCCAGGGCGTCTCTAACCAATCATTTCTCTTCACATGCCCAAACCTTCACTCCTATCCCCTTCTTTTCCTCATCTACATGCTGCACTTTGACAACATAATCCACAGTTAGGACATCAGCTTCCACAGGTATGCTGATGACCGCATCTCTTTACTCACGCACTTGCTTTGTCCCACCAGGTGTCTTGTCTGACAGGAGAACTGAACGAGCTACAGTTTTCTCTTTCTAAACTGTGAAGACCAAATCCATTATTTTCAACCCCCTGCCACAAACTCCATATCCTGTTCAGGAACACCATCCCCCCTCCCTGTCTGCCATTTCAAGCTGAAACCGGCCATCAGCTACTTTGCTGTCCTATTCCACTTCTGATTCAATAATGATGCTTACTTCCGCCTCTGTAACATCATTCACCGCCATCCCCTACCTCTGCTCATCTGCTACTGAAACTGTCATTTCCACCTTTGCCAGATCCAGACACAATTACTTCAATGCTCTCTTGGCCATCGTCCCATGCTGCACATATCATAACTGTTAGGTCATCCAAAACTCTGCTGTTCTCATCCTTTTCCACACCAAGTCCAGGTCAGCCGTAACCTATCCCCCACTAAAATACATTGGCTCCCAGACCCCAATGCCACATGTTAACAATTCTCAACCATGTCTTCAAATCTCTTCATGGCCTCATCTCTCCCAATATCTATATCTTCTTCCAGCCCTAAATCACCCCTGGAACAGTCTGTTCCTCTGATTCTGGTCTCCTATGCTTTTCTCTCCTTAAACTCTATCACATAAAGTCATGTCTTCAGTGCCTAGGTTCCATTCTCTAGAATTTCCCCCCTCAACCCCTCAACCTGTATCCCTCCCTCTCCTCCTTCAGAACCCTCTTTCAAATCCACCCCCCTGCCAACCTTTAGGTCAGCTCCCTTGGTCTCTCCTTGGCTCGATGTGCTTTTTTACTCACATCTCTGTGGAACATCTTGAGGTGTCTTTCCTTCTAAAAGGTGCAACATACATTCAAATTATTGTTGCTACAGAGTGCAAGATAATTTATGAGGTTGCACTGATGTGCCTATTTGGTTAGATTTTGTATTCATCCTGGAAATGCCATCGGCTTCTTATTTCATCAATAAAATCATCAAAAGCCAAAAAAGAACATAAAACTCCTGAGTGGATGACATGTTGTACCAGAGAATGGAAACTTGGAATACTCATAACATTTTTCTTCAGGTAAAACTTGATGACAGTTCCTGAGGCAGTCTGAGACTAAACCAGTTCACAACCTTGGTGTCATATTTGACCACAAAATGAGTTTCTGCCCACACTCTATGACCGCCCATTTCTACTTCCATAACATGACCTGACTTTGCCCCTGTGTCGGCTCACCTACTGCAAGGAACTCTCATTCATGCCTTTATTACTTCTAGACTTGGCTCGTCCAACACACAGCTGGCTGGTCTCCCACATTCTAGCCTTCGTAACCTTGAGATCATCCAAAACACTGCTGCCGGTGTCTTAACTTGCACCAAGTCCCATTCATCGATCACAGCTGTACTTTCTAACTTACAATGGCTGCCAGTCAATGCCCCCACCATTGGTGGCCCTGTCTTCAGTTGCCTAGGCCCTAAGCTCTGGAATTCCCTCCCTACACCTCTCCACCTCTCTATCTTGCATTCTGCCTTTAAGGCACTCCTTAAAATGTACCTTTTTAACCGAGCTTTTGGTCACCTGACTTAATATCTCCTAACGTGGCTCGGCATCATTGTTATGTTTTATAATGCTCCTGTGAAGTGCCTTGGAGTGCTTTATTACATTAAAGGCGCTATATAAATATAAGTTGTTGTTGCAGCAAATATGCATTCTCATCGAAAAATGTACCTACTATTGTGCAGCTTCATTGCAGGCCAGAAGGTGTCAAGTCAAACAGTCTTACAAGGAATCAAAGCAATGCTAGACAAGCTCTGTGCCATTCTGACCGCTGCCATTGCTCTTTACAGTTCCAACCTCCTCTGCTCCTCCAACTAATGCTGGGAAATTGTCAACAGTGTTTGGTATACAAATAGGCAGGAGTTCTGTGCCCTCGCCTGGTTAAGTTTCTTTTTTGTATTTTATAAGACA
The DNA here is from genome assembly GCF_964194155.1 of Cetorhinus maximus. Classification (NCBI taxonomy): domain Eukaryota; kingdom Metazoa; phylum Chordata; class Chondrichthyes; order Lamniformes; family Cetorhinidae; genus Cetorhinus; species Cetorhinus maximus. Next base: position 133,738,841 of record NC_135885.1, on the reverse strand, counting down.
GAACTCTTTAAGGATCAGACCATCGTAAGTTTGCATGCCAAACCGAATCGACCTCTTCACAATCTCAATCTAGGTAACAAGTGCTTTATATGATTCTTTTACAAATGGCATTTTCTTTGCGAGAAACTCCGGATAGTGACTCTGGAGATCTCCTGTCTGCTTCGTAGAGTCCTGTTTAACATCTGCAGCAGAAAGGTACAGGCTGCCTGTATCAGATGCCTCTGAATTCTTGGTGCACTGCCTAATACCCAGAGTATAAGGAAATAGAAGCCGGCTTTTACAGCCCCGACATTTATACCAAACGCTACTAGCTCTATTTATATCAAACTTGGAATATTAACGGTTCTGCTGTTAACCTTTACCGTGCCTACCACACATTGACACCATGAGGTTCCTAATATACCTCTAGGTTCCTGGTGCAAGAGGGTGACTGAGCAGCCTCTTGAAAGAAATAGACCATGAGCATATCCGTACTAGGTGGTCTTAAATGTCATTCAAAGTCACGACAGCTTTCTCAAGTCTGAACAAATGGCCCTGTGCAAGGCACCAGTTCCAACCTGTGGGGACCAGCATCAGAATTCACTCTTGCGCAAAAGAGAACTGCACCCTACATTTCATGAACCGTAAATTCTGCAGCTCAGCAGCCTCATACATGACCTGAGAATGAGGGCCGTGCCCAGCAGTGAATTCAAGGAAGTAGGGATCATTTTAAGTTCACAGCCAAAAATGGATCAATGCCTTTCCAGCACAATTGAGGTGTGTATCATTTATCAAGGCGAACTAACAAATTGCTTACTTCTTTCGGGAAGGAGGGGGGAATAACCTCTAAATTGCATAGGAACCACCTCTGCTCTTTAGGTACTTTTTTTAAGTACAAAGAATACATTTGGGTTTAAAAACCCAAACTAATTCTTCTTCTAAATCTTTCCTGTGCAAAAAATGGAACATTCACAATTCCTCACTACATGAGGTCCCAATCTAGAAATATAGCACAGGAGTAGATCATTTAGCCCTTCGAGCCAGTTCCGCCATTCACTGAGACGTTTACTGAGTTGTGCAGAAGTTGGGCGCCTCGTCAAAGGTTGGAAGGATAAATAAACAGACTCTTATTCACTCCTTCTACATTTTTAAGGCTAGTTACACAGCGGCAAAGCTTGAAAAATAGTGGTGGAAATAAATAGCCACACAAGGCCTGGTTTGAGCCGTGTTGTACAAGACATTTATTCTGAACTAAAGTCTAATGTATGAAAATGTAGGCTTCCCACAGGCTGGCTGTATTTCAAAAAACCTTCTAAAATTGTGACAGATTACTAAAGAACTAGAAAGATGACTGAGGTGTGAGCAGTGTGGTACTGAATGCTCTTCTGAGGTAGAGGTCAGTGAGACACAGTAACCAGGAGGGCTTGGGACTGATCTGGACCTTAAACATTTCTTAATATAGGTGTCCCTTATCACAAGCAAGAAAAAAAATGTAAATAGAGAAGTCGTAGGAAATAGCAAACAGAGAGATGGGAGTTATTCAGTGACTTAGAGAAACCTAGTAATTATTGAAAGAGTTTTCTGCTTCCTGAGTGTGCAGTCTTGAGACATCCTATTCTATGGGCAGAATTTTATGGCCCCGTTTTGGTGGGGATGGGGGCGGGGCCGTAAAGTGCGACGAGACATTTTAAACCTCATTGGCATCGGCGGGAACATAAAATCCCGCTGCTGTAAAAGTTCGCCCTATATGTGCCCTATATATGTCAAGACAACCAAGCAGCCAAGAACACTTTGACCAATACATTTCTATTTGACTGAACACATTGCTTAACAAATGAAGTCACACAGTAGGTCAAAGGTTTAACACAATTCCTTGTGCTGTTTCTGATTTCTAGTTTGTAGAACGGTGACAGAGGCTGACAAAAGAGTCATGCCTGGCTGCACATATATTCCTCCTAAGGGCATTTTTAGACCAGCATTAGCAGTCACCTACCTGCCTTTGTAGTGTAGAAGCGGTTCAAGGCTTGGGGGAGCAGTGTTGAAGGAGATGAAAAAGGCGTGGCTGACATACTGTGCTAAACCTATCCAAAGTATGCACACCCAATTCTGACCTGGCTCCAACAAAATCTACTTAAATCAATTAGATCATAAACTCCAGTACTTGACAGTGGGATACAAATTCAAAAGCATTTTCTAATTGTTGCAATTAGATTTGTTCCTTGAACGCTCTTGGAATTCAATTTGTACCAAGTTAAACGCCTTCAGCTATTCTGAAGATGAACCAAGTTTCCAGTTGAATCACAGAATCAGGCAGCGTCATAACCTATTTGAGTGCCTAAAGATTTTCCATTACAAAATCACAGAATTCTTAAAGCACAAAAGGAGGTCATTCGGCTTGTCATATTTGAGACAGTTCTTTGCAAGAGCAATTCAACTAGTCCCACTTGCCTGCCATTTTCCCCATAGCCCTGCAAATCCTTTCTTCAGATAAATATCCAAATCCCTTTAGAAAACACCATTGAATCTGCCTCCACCACACGCTCAGACCATGCAATCCAGATCCTAACCACTCCCTACATAAAAATGTTTTTCCTCATGTCTCAAGAAAAAACACAAAAATCAAAGACTTTCAAGAAGTTAACAGTGTAGCCTGTATCGTAGCGACTGATGGCAGCCTTCAATTGGTGACAAAACAACAACGTAAATGAGGTAACACTAGCGTTAGCAGAGGCAGTGCACACAAATAAAAAAGATGGCGTTAGCCATTGGCACCATGTTTGACAGCAAAATAAATGTACAGGGGCTAGTGGTGGAGACAGAGGCAGCCACACTTTTTTGCTTTAGCAGGGCAAGCAGTTGAGACGCTTAGGCCTTTTTTCAATTATTCATGGGATGTGGGCATCGTTGGCTAGGCCACAGCATTTGCTGCCCACTCCTAATTGCCCCTGAGAAGGTCTCCTACAAGCCAGTGAAGCACTTCCAATGTCACAAAGAGCCTTTAGGAAGCAATAAAGGAAAGCGGAAAGCTCTAAACAGCAACATTAAAACCATTCAACATGCTTTTGGAGCAATGTCCTTCCCCTTCACTCTCTTTTGCAACACAGTTTGTTGGGCGGCAGCAGCAGATTTCCGGTGTCCTACCAGAAACTGGCCACGAGTCAGCCTGGACAATGATTGTTGCCAGCCTATTCGATTGTAAAGTTGAGTTTGAACCTACCCTCTCCAAGCTCCACACTCACACGCTGCCCAGCAGTATACAGGTCAAGGATCAGGAGTAGGAACTCTGGCTGATATTTAACGTTTCCTGGTACCAAGACCAATTGTAATGAACTGGCAAAGGTCAGACAGGATCATAACCAGCCTGGGACTTTCAAATGGTTGTACAACTTAATGGCATACCAGGCAGTGTTTTTTTCCCGCTAGGCCTGTATCTACACATTTGTTTTAATATAGAGCTGAATATGGGTCAGAAAATGTGTCTACAAATTTACAGCATAATCATCAAAATGCATGAGTTAGACAACAAAGGGATTGGTTATGAAGCTGACTAGTTACATTATTCCTTTTCATAAAGCCTTTATGTACTTGTCATACCAACCATCTCAACACATAGCAACCGTGTAATTTTCATTGTGCTTTTGGCAGGTGTATAAGGAGTCAGTGGTGGCTCAGTTGGTAGCACCCTGAGTCAGAAGGTTGCAAGTTCAAGTCCCATTTCAGAGACTTGGACACAAAATCTAAGCTGATGCTTCAGTGCAGTACTGAGAGAGTGCAGCACTGTCAGGCAGATGAGACAATAAACCAAGGCCCCATCTGCTGTCTCCAGTAACTGTACTACTTTGAAGAACAGTAGGCGAGTTCTCCCCGGTGTTCTTGCCAACATTTACCCCTCAAACAGCCTCACTATAACAGATTATCTGCTCATTAATACATTGCTGTTTGTGGGGCCTTGCTGTGTGCAAATTGGTTGCTGCATTTCCTACATTACAAAGGGGTTACATTTCAAAAAGCACTGTGCTGACTGTAAAATGTTTCGGGATATCTAGAGATGTGCTTTAGAAATGCTAGTCTTTTTTTTCTCTCCATATTTTAGTACAAGAACACACTTTCCTAAAGGAAACACACTCTGGAGCGTGAATACCCAGGATTTTCTCCCTTGCTTCATCCTTCATAGTTTTCGCTTCGTGGACAGTTGCCCCTGTATCATATGGAACTCCAACTTCCTTCTTCCAACAATGTCCAAGTCATCAAGTTGCTCGTTCTTATTCACTATTTATAAGATACAAGCACTGCACTTTTTTTTTTCCGCTTACTCTGTTATATTTGATTTTAAGTGGCGAATCAGACTCTAAGCTCTTGCGATGAACTCAGTCAACTCCAGATACCAGATCCAATAATCATTTCAGAAATCTGTGTTCATCTCCCCGTTCAGTTAATAAGTGAAGAAACAATTAACAGGTGAAGTTATCCTCACAGGATAAATAATTACTGTACCCATTCTACAGTTCAAAGAAAAGCTGCGCTTTTTTTTTTATTTTCATAGGATGGCAAGGCCAGCATTTGTTGCCCATCCCTAACTGCTACAACGGAGTGCCTTGCTCGGCCATTTCAGACAGCAGTCAAGAGTCAACTACATTGCTATGGATCTGAAGTCACATGTAGGCCAGACCAGGTAAGGTTGGCAGGTTTCCTTCTCTAAAGGGCATTAGTGAACCAGGTGGGTTTTTAATGACAAAAAACAAATGATAGTTTCGTGGACAGCGTTACTGATTTTTAGAAATTAATCAAATGAATTTGAATTCCACCGGCTGCCATTGTGGGATTTGAACCCATGTCCCACAGCATTAGCCTGGACCTCTATATTACTAGCCCAGTGACATTATGTTAGCATCTCGTCATGAGCACTACTACTCACTAATTCTGCTTGTGGATAATGTCCCTACCTCTACCAGACATACCCAGTGTTACGCAATGGTACATAAAACACCAAAAAAACAGAATCCATCATGCAGAGTGTGCTACCCATAGAACTTTCCACTAAGTAGCCTAATAAACTTGCAATTCAGACATTCAATTTTTGAGTGTGATTGTCATTGTTACATATAGGTGAACTGAAGGACATGAAAAGAATGAACTTGCACTGATATAGTGCCTTTCACATCCTCATAACATACCAAAATGTTGTGCATCAATGAATTATTTTGAAATGGAGTCACTGTTGCTATGCAAATAATCATGGCAGCTAGTTTATCCACACTAAGGTCACATAAATTGTAAATGGCCAGTTAAATAGAAGGAAAGCTCAGAATTTTTGGTGGATTGATGAACCTGGATGACATAATTCATGATTGGGGGGCATAGAGTGAGCAGAAGAGAGCAGAGAGCAAGGGGAATCTCAGATATGGAACTGTTAAGGATTTGACTCAGTCTATGAAAGGGTTAAACATTTAACTCAGCTAAAGGCACAGCTAGAAATCCTCTGCAACAGAGCAGAGAGTCAGCATTAATTTCACACACACATACAGAGATGCAAAGGCCAGAACAGGTTTTTCTAGGCAGGGAGCAATGATTAAGATGATAACATTGCACCTACTTTTTGGAGAAACATGTTGTTTTGCTTCTCAAGAATTGCCCAGGACAAAGAGGTCGAACAGTAAAATAGACAACAGTCATGTTCTTCAAGTGTAACAGAGTTTCTTTATAGCACAAACTTAAGTAAACAAATCAGTCAGATTTTGTGGGAATCATTGAGTTGAGACCTTAAGAAAGGTTTCCTCATGGCTAAGACAAAGACAGCATAAACAACACTTTATAATTTTGATTGTAAGTATACAACTTGTTTGTTAATTGTTTGAATATCCTACCTACTTTTATTCTCTAAGTGGATTTGGAGTTTGCATTTACTATATTTAGATAAATTAGTTTATCATGTATTTACACTCTGTAATATTCAAAACATTATGTAATCCAAGATTTAAACTTATAATAAAGTATATGGTAACAACTATAAAAGGTTGTAGACAGTCTGTAAACCTCATGGACCCTAACTCTTTAGGTTCTTAATTATAAGATCCTAAGTTCGCTAATAGGAGAAATAATTCTGCTACAAAGTACCATGTATTTTAAAAATTCTTTCATGGGATGCGGGCTTCGCTGTAAGACTAGCATTTGTTGCCCATCCCTAATTGCATTTGAACTGAGTGTCTGGCTTAGCTATTTCAGGGGGCAGTTAAGAGTCAACCATATTGCTGTGGGTATGGAGTCACATGTAGACTAGACCAGGTAAGGATGGCAGACCTCCTTCCAGAAAGGGCATTAGTGAACCAGATGGGTTTATACAACAATCAATGATAGCTTCATGGTCACCATCACTGAGGCTAGCTTTCAATTCCAGATTTATTAATTGAATTAAAATTCCACCAGCTGCCATTGTAGCATTTGAACCCATGTCTCCAGAGCATTAGCGTAGGCCTCTGAATTACTAGTTCAGCAACAATTACCACAACACCATCATCCCCCTCTACATATATTATATTCTGAGATATCTTTGTTTAGTTTGAATACTCCTTGAAGAAAGGATATCTTATCTTTGGACCGCATTAATAGCTGGTACAGCTGATTAAGTTCTTAGTATGATTTAAAATTTATTTCAGTTGAGCATTTAAGCTAACAATAAGTTCGACTGAATGAATTTACCATGCCGAGGGGTAAAGGTAGCAGAACCCTAACAGGGCAAATAGAGGGAAAATAATTTTTCACACATTAAAAAAAAGCGATCAACACTCAGAAGAATAACCAAGAAATTCAGAAAGGAACCAAAAACATTCCAAGAGAGAAACAAAGTGAAAGAAAAGCAAATCAAAAATACACAGGGGTGAATTGTCTTGCTTGTAGGAATGGGCATCGATGAATCATGTATAAAACACATACACACAGGCATATGGTAGAAGTGCTAAATAGCTTTCTCAACAATGTTGCCATTGTGCAGTGGTTTTCAGTCATAGTGTTGCATTTATTCTTACACTGCCTCTCTGATTTGCTAATTAATGCCCCTCCGAAACTCTGATATGCTAATCAATGACTGGAAATTCAGGAGCGCACCGAATCGGATGTACTGATCACCACTCTCCCATCGAATGTGATTCAGTGTTGGAAGCAGAATCTGTGGAAAATTATCCCATAGAGTGGCAAGCAGGGACAACATCAGAAATCTGGAGGGAAGAGAAGCTTCAGAACACAGGGTAGATGTTAAAATGGACATTTACCACCAATCAAAATATTTGTTTAAAGTATCCATCAAAATAGGTCACATTGTTAATGGCAAACTGGCTGATTTTCATTGTTAATGAGTTTCACTGAGCAGCTTTGGAAGATGGGCTGGCACGTTCCCACAAAGGAAACAAAATAAATTTCTGCCTGCTCGTACTTCCCCTGGTATTTGGCAAAGATTCACAATGGCGCCTTCACCTTGACCTCCGAAGGCCCAGGGCTCAGATGGCGAATTCATGAGGGGAGGAAACAAGAAGAAGAAATTAGATGCGTATCATCTTTGTTTACAATTCTAAAGTGCCATAGGGTGTATATCCTATGTTAAAGATGTGATGTAAATGCAAGTTATTATTGTATTAATAATGTGCACATTTAGCATAATTATATTTTTGTAACACCATAACCTTTCAAGCACATGAATGATGTATTCACAACAAAATATTTTGCAACACACGAGATAATGACCTGTAAAAACCCAGCCAGTGAGACTGGGTCCAGTGCATACAGGATGGATCAGGCAACAGGTCTCGACACCGGGATCGTACAGGTGAGCTAAATGCATTGTGATACAATAAAAATGAAGCTTTATGTCCAGGTCTTTAATGATCCAACTCCAATGCATATATATAATGGCACAGTTAGTAGCACTCTTGCCTCTGAGTCAGATGGTTGTGGGTTTAAGTCCTACTCTAGGGCTTGAGTAGAACAATCTAGCCTGACACTCCTGTCCAGTACTAGGGGGTGCTCTGCTGTCAAGATAAGATGTTAAACCAAAGTCCCATCTGCCCTCTCAGGTGGAGGTGAAAGATCCCATCCTATTCTGAAGAAGAGCAGGGGAGTTACTCCCAATGTCCTGGCTAATATTTACCCCTTAATCAGCATCACTGTAATGGATTATCTGGCCATTATGAATGGCTGTTTGTGGGAATTTGCTGTGCACAAATTGGCTGCTGCATTTCCTACATTACAACAGTGAATTCAGTTCAGTAAAGTACCTCATTGGCTGTGAAGCACTTTGCGATAACCAGCGGTTGAGAAAGGCAATATATAAATGCAAGTCTTTCTTCTTACATGGATATATATATTATATATATATAGCCCCTTTAACAATGGTGAGCCATTGCATAGAGGTTGTTAAGCCTTGTTTCTGAATCAATGATGTACTGCCATTTGTCTATATAGTCTGTAGTCTACAAGCTCTCAGTAAAAAAAGACAATCCTACATGTGCTGTAAGGTATTGATCAAAGAGGCTTGGATATATCCCAACTGACAAAAGCAAGAAGGGCTTGCTGGAATACAGCGGAACACTGGATTGATTTGTAGCTTTTAAGCATGATGTCACCCGGGTCCCCATGGCTCTCAGGAATCTGGATTAATTTAAAAGTTATTGTACTCTCTCTGACTAATGCCCGGGAAACCTGAGCTTTGATTAACTCTCATACCGGACTAGAAAAACACTCTAAAAATAAGCATGAAATCATCAGCAAGACAACACTGAATACAGCCAGCCCCACAGACCTGCAAACCGTAAACACGGCTGCGGCAAATACTACCACATCTGCACGCCTTCACATATTTATCCATTGTTGGTGGATTGAATACACAAACTCTTTCCCGAGGGCAAAACAGGGCAGAGGGTCGACATTTAAAATGTGCACCACTTTCGAACGGTAAAAGGCGATCTTAATGCTTTGACCCATTACCCAGTTTACACATGCCTCAATTCACTTTATACGTTCTGGTTAGGTGAAGTTCCAGATAAAGTACGTGATGTTCTGATGTGTGGTGTTAGTGGGGGAGGGGGGTGGGAGGTGGCAGGGAAAGCAGATAAAAAGAGCCACAAGGGAATTGGGTGGAGAAGATTCTCTTCCCCTCCACTGGCTCAGACAGTTAGTTGTCCCCCTACCCTGACAAATGAAATATCGGACAGCATTCTTATTCAATAAGGTGCCTGGATAGTTAGCCTGTCCTCTCTGCTAGTTTCTTGCTGTGACTCCAAAGACAGGTCTTACGTTAGGTTCAATGCACAAAGGTAAATGCTGAACCATCTGCTACAATTGTTTATAAGCAAAACACATTTTAAAATTTCTAATGTATTTTTGCTCAATTTCCACCAGGCAGTGACTAACATTCATTTTGATTTGCTTTGTTTCAAATGTGTTTGCGAAGGATTTAGACTGCAATGATAACAGGTGTTTCAACAGCTCATGTTTCATGGACCTCGACAAATCTGGTGTTTGCACTAAAGGAACAGAGAAGATCAAGGGCAATGATTCCAAGAGAAAGGAGATGATCTATTGCATTGTGCCTACAGCACTGAAAGAGGCCATTTGGTCCATCTGGTCAATAACAATGTTCAGGCACCACATAAGCATCTTCCCATCCTACCTGAAATGTTGGCATTTATTGCAGGAGGAAGCAAGTATAAAAGTAGGAAAGTGTTTCTACAGCTGCACGGGGCCTTAGTGAGATTGAATCTGGAGTACTTTGTACTGTTTTTGGCCTTTTTTAAAAAAGGATTTTATTGCATTAGAAGGAGTTCCATTCGACTGGTTCCTGCAATGAAGGGGTTATCTTATGAGGAAAGGTTGAACAGATTGGGCCTGTACTTGTGGGAGTTTAGAAGTATGAGAGATGACCTCACTGAAACATTTAAGGTCCTGAGGGGACTTGACAGGATGCTGAGAGGATGTTGCCAGTGTGGGGGAGATTAGAACGAGGGGGCATAGTCAAAAAATTCGGGGACTCCCATTTATGACTGAGATGAGGAGAATTTTTTTTCTCTCAGAGGGTCATTAGTCTGTAGAATTCTCTTCCCAAGAGAGACTGGAGGCTGGGTCATTGAATATGTTCAAGGCTGAGTTAGATTTTTGATTGACAAGAGAGTCAAGGGTTATTGGGGGACAGATAAGAAAACGGAGTTGAGACCACAATCAGTTCAGTGGTGATCTTACCTAGTGATGGAGCAGGCTCGAGGGGCCGAATGGTCTACGCCTGTTCATAATTCTTGTGTTCTTGCACTTCATCTAACCTTAACAACTTAGCCTTCTATTCCTTTATCCATCACAGGTTTATCTATCTCCCCCTTAAATTCATCGATGCTATTCACCCCAACTACTTTTTGTGGTATTGAACCCCACGTTCAAACCACTCTCTGGGTAAATGTGTTTCTCCTACATTCCACGTTGGATTTATTAATAACTATCTATATCATTATGGCCCCTCGTTTTGGATTCCTCCACAAGTGGAAACATCTCTTCCGATTTCTGTTGGGTGGATTAGGGAAGTTCACAGTCGATAATATGAAAAGAAGGCGGTGAAGGGAAGGCCTTGACAACAGAGGAAACTTCAGGTGATTTTTAAAAAAAGTGAGCCCAGATCATAAATAAGTGAAAAGTAAATTTAATAGGGATATGCTAAGAATTTCATAATTCAAAAACTGAAAAATGAGCGTAATAATCCGCCAATCCGATTACAGGGGTGAAAGGAAACAATTCAAACTTGCGTTGCCATGGCAACTTTAACAAACTCAGGATGTCCCAAAGCGTTTTACAGCCAATGAAATACTTTTTGAAGTGGAGTCACTTTTGAAAGGTGCAAACCGCAGCAGTCAATTTGCACACAGCAAGCTCCCACAAACAGCAGTGAGATAGGTGACTGGATAATCTGCTTTACCGATGTGGTTTGAGGGATAAATATTGGCCAGGCCTTTGGGGGAAAACTCGCCTGATCTTCTCCAGAATGTGGAATCTTTTACACTCAACTATGAGAGCCGATGAGAGTCAGTTTACTGTCTTTTCTAAAGACAGTCCCTCAGACAGTGCAGCACTCCTTCAGTGCTGCATTGAAGTGCCAACCTGGATGATGTCACTGAAGCTGTCAAATTCCTGACCCCGAATTAGAATGTAATGCTGATGGCACAAGGCCCTAATTACAAGGGAGAAAAACAGAGTTGACGTTTCGAGTCCGTGTGACCCTTCTTCAGAGCTACAGAGATGTAGAAATGTGATGAAACTTTGCCCTAATTACAAGCATTACTTCACATAATTGATTTCCTTTTATCTATATTTATTCCCTTGTTTTATAAAGTATTTCTCCTCCCCATCTTTTGATGCCCTCTATGCATCATCACCAATGTCACTACTGAAACCGTTGGCTAGAACCTTACCAAACCACCATCTAGGAGCTGTGGCTCAGTTGGTAGCACTCTTACTGATAAAACACAGTGTTTCAGGTTCAAGTCCCACTCCTGAGTTTAAGCATATAATCCAGACTCTCCAATGCAGTACTAAGGAATCTTCCAGGCAAGACATTAGACCATGGCTGTCTGGCCACTTGGGCGGATGCAATAGATCCTATGGCACTGTTTTGCAGGAGAGTTATCCCTGGTGTACTGGCCAATATTTATCCCTCAATCAACATCACAAAACAAAACAAAAATCTGGTCATTATCACACTGCTGTTTGTGGGAGTTTGCTGTGCGCAAATTGACTTCATTGGCTGTAATACCCTTTGAGACACCTGGTGGTCATGAAGGTGCTCTATAAGTGCAAGTCTTTCTTTCTTGGTTACTAATTTTCTCATCTCATTAGTTCATGGCACAGTGCAACACAATACTGCCAGGACACCACTGAAAGGCTGGATTCAGAAAATTACTAGCATAACCGCATGGTACATACAAATGACAAAGGCAATTCACTGTAAGGTCATAGAGAAAGGCCTGCCACAGCTACCAGCAACTAATCTCGTTAAATGCAGCCTATGTTAACTGAACACAGCCAGAATATATTGGTGTACAATTACTTTTCATCAGGCCAAAACTCCTCAGGAGACGCAGAATAATGTACAATACAGCTGGAATTCATCTGTGCTCTTTCTACAACCATATTACGACCATCCAATGGATCTAAATGAGCAACAAAATGGCTTTCACATCATGTCAGTGAATTTCTTCAGCACTGTAAATATTTTGAGATAATGTCCCTTTAAAGTCTGCAATTGTATTAATGTGAAAAGTTGACATTTGGGCAGGTCACCTCTATTTAACTTGCCTACCACAGGTCTCAGTACCATGATACAGGGATTGTTGACATATTCTGATCATATTTATATAGCATACCACTCCTAATCAGGCTATTATCTATGGGTAGCAACCAGAGGCTTGGCTGTTTTTTCTAGTCTTTTTGTCCTAGTTTCCTTAATGCAGCTCTTCAAATTCTCCTATTTTGCCACTAAAGTTAGTGATCTTTCCATCAACGAAGTTAGAATATGTTCCTTTCAGTTGCTCGTAATAGGTAAAGTAAACTGTACTCAACCAACCCGCGCTTGCCAAACCCAAAACATCTACTGTTATATGTGATTCTGCGATTGGACAGCACTTGCTGAACAACCCTGAGTGTGCTTATAGTTACACTAACAACCAATTTAAGATAATCAGTCAAGCTTGTTATGTGACTCATATATGCTTGCTAGAAGTGACACATTCACATACAGGGACCCATTCTCCGCAAACAAAAGGAATATGTTACGCCTTCACTAATTACCCGGGAGGCTTGGGGAGCCTCTAGTTCCCCTTTGCATTCTCCACAACAACGCCTCAGCCAATCAGAGTTGACTTGCCAACCAATCAGCACCCTTTTCTCCTGCAATATAAATTGTTGTAATCATTTGAAGCTTGGTGTTCTAGTATTTGTCCTGAGCGCAAGATGAAAAGCTTTGGTGACATGTCTCTCTTTTTAGCAATATTCAAATTAGAATATCACAAATACTATAGAACTCTTATTATTGTGAACAGGTGCCCAGCAGTTCTTTCCAGGTTGTGCAAAATACATGATTGGCAAACTGGTACTAGAAGTCACCACACTCCTCTACACAGTACCCCGCAGATTAGTCTTCTTTCGGCCAGACAGTTTAACACATTTTGTCACTTTATAATCTGAAAATATATTCACTTTCACTGAATAACGTGTAGTGTTGTCTTTCAGCTTCATTGACAGGCTTCACGAGTCCTCCTCTTGCATTGCCCCCTTCCACCCCCACCGCACCCCCTCCACCTTCCCCGCCACCCATCCCCCGGCCCAACTAGCAGCTCAGCTGCACGCAGCCTGGACCACAAGGAATTCTGGAGGGAGAAGTGCGTGCGTGGCAGGGCCTATTGTAGCCTCATGCAAGCACTCTTTCATCCATCACACTCACCTCACTGTCCTGAGCATTTTCAATGCTGTCTGCTGGGGTTCCCTTTCAGTTGTCCATCTGAGCTGACCTGATCTCTGCCCACCCATTGACTGCACTCCCATACAGCACCTGTGCCCGTCCAACACGAGGCTCCGCTCAATTTCGATTTGAAAAACATAGCCATCGTAAAGTTTCTTCTCAACTCCCCCGGTCACCCATGTCCTATCCCCCATCACTATGGACTCCCCTGGCTTCACCTTCTATGTCCCCACTGTCACCTTGTCATTCCAGGATGTCCAGGTGAGCATACACATTCCCTACCTCCCAGAGCACCCCACCCCGGTCCATGTTGATCTCTCCCTTTCCGCACCTAAGGTCCATGTCTGCCTCCGTGTCCCCAGCAACCACCCTCGCCGCCTCTTCTACAATTACCGATGCACCCTCACCCTCCCACCCTACTGGCTGCTTCTGCCCCCTCTCACACTCACCATTCCCTCCTACCACATCCACCCTCATATCGTTCTCCAGGAGGCAGTCATTGATTCCTCAGACCCCTCCCTTGCACGTTCACCAGGACATCCCGCCCCTACTTCCTCCTCTCCTGGACACCTTCCTCTGTCTCTGAACACCCTCCTCATCCCTGACACCTTCTCCTCTGTGAACTCCCTCCTCGCCACATACACCTCCCCCTCTCCAAATTTCCTCCTCACTCCGGATACCTTCCCCTCTCCCAACTCCCTCCTCCCCCCAGACACCTTCCCCTCTTGGATCTCCCTCCTCCCCCCAGACACCTTCCCCTCTCCAAACTCCCTCCTCCTCTTGGACACATTCCCCCCTTGCCGAACTCCCTCCCTTACACCTTCCTCCCTCCTTACACCTACCTACCATCTTGCAGTGTTCTCTCCTGTTACACACTCTTCCCCCAATACGTCCTCCTCCCCCCGACACCTTCGCCACCCCCCAACCTCACCACCCCACCCCCGACACCTTTGTTCCCCCTCCCAACCTCATCCCCCCACCCCCCCCCCCCTCCCCTCTGCCCGGTACGCCTTCCTCCCCCACTCACAGCTAGACTTTCCTCTCCCCGCCCCTCCTTTTCCGATCATCCCTCGCAGCCCATGGCCAAGAATCAATGTTCCGAGGCAGGCCTGAAGTCTGAATGGAGACCATGGAAGATGGTGCAAGCCCATGGCCAAGACCATGATGTTCTGAAGCAGGCCCAAAGCATCAATGAAGGCTTCCCACTTTCCAAGAGCTGCTTCGCGGCAGAGCCATGTGCATGAGGATCCACCCAGCATGCGATGCACGTGTTCCTCCAGGGTCCGATAGTTGTAAGGCTCCAGCGCCTTCTTCTCCTTGGATGTCCGTGATCTGGGCAAAGCCCTAAAGGTAAGTCTTCACTTCTGTACGTCACACTTATCCAGACGTGCTCCGAGCCGGCGTATTTTCCCACCAACGTAACGGTAAATCAGGCATCGTAAGACAATTCCATGGGCCTTACTTTGCATGCCATTAGCGGGATACAAGTTGTGTTCACGCCGGTCTCCATCAGGATTCTGGACACCATCGGAAGATTCCGCTGTGTTTTCATGCTGGCGTGAAACCGATTTCTACCCCTCACGCCGAATTGTACCCCCCTGCCCGCCTGACACCCACCGCCAACGGGACTGGACTATTCCGCCCAAGGTCTCAGCAAGTGACGCACTTCCGCACACTGACGTATTGTGGGGCGGTTGAAACAATTATTGATATTTAATCTTTAATGGTTTTGCTGCCATTCACTGCAATGGTAAAAGGCATTGGTAGTGAAGCTTCAAACATTTTCGAGAAGATTTAATGTTCTGTCGTTACTAATCACCCTGCCCAGTGAAGAGTGACTGATCAGCAGCCACTGGTGAAAAAGCAGTGCAGCCCCGATCACTATTTTAGAAAGATCTGTTAGCTGACCTGCTGTGCACGCACAGTGTGCAGAAATTGCCCATAGCCAAATGTAAAACCATCTGAGGTAGCAAATAGGCTGAATCAGTGTCTTGGTAAACATGCTTAATTTACACAGCGTGACAGCTACACGAAGCAATCGTTTTTTGATCTTGATTACGCTTCTTCTCAAGTACCAGATGTGCTGACTTGCATTTTCTGTAGCTGTTGGCCACGTATCGGGCACAAGAACCCTGCAGGCTGCTCCTCACAGCCACTCTTTAAACTGTATCTGCCACGTGACTGCCTGTCCCTATCACGTTTTTTTTTCCCAGTAAAATTTCTGCCTTTCACAAAATGCTTTCCAAATCTTTTTACTCACTTTGCATACTCCTCTTAGACCCCCTAGCACCAAGAGCCACAGGGCCAGGAGTTTTCGTTTCGAAGATAATCAAATTATCAGCTCTTTGAAGAGCGATCAGTCTTTTGCCCGTGAAAGAAAGGGGTTAAAATCTGGATCACAAACAGCTGATCTTATTCTTGCTGAACAAAAAGATCCCTGTTCAGTTGGTCCAAGAAACGTTACTTCTGTAAGGGATAGAATTATCTACAAAATGTGCATAAGCAAAGAGTAGAATACAATCAAATGTAACCCATCCCACCAAGTACTGTTTTAAGAAAAACATTATATTTATCTAGCAGGGTGGAAACTTGATGCATACTTTCAAGTGTGGCACTTTGGGGTCAAATGGACGTGCACTATATAAAACTTTATATTATGTAGTATAGGTACAGCTTTCCCCACCAACACCTTTTCTCTGGGTTCAATGCCATAGTTGCTTTCAGCAGGCCAGGGTCCTTCCGAGCCAAGACATGTATCTTCTTCATCACTGTGTATGGGCTAGCAGGCCCAAGTTTAACCATTATCTCCTTAAACACAGTAAATCGTTCACTGGAGAATACCCGTGAGGTTCAACATATTCTCCCATCGCTTGAAAGATGGGAGGTAGCAAAATCGCCAAGCCAAAGTGTACACACTTTAGCCACCAAGTCAAATTTGTTTACATGTGGAACAATACAAGGGGCACAATGGGACACTAAACATATAACTACACAACACATAGGCAGGGGGTGAGCCTGCACACACTGGGCAGCTTATCAGCAAGTCACCTACGCATTGTCATCTGACAGGCTGCCCATCACCCGGGATCTTTGCCCATAAGCTGTTTAAATATGCAAAAAATAAAGAGAACGTCTGAAATCCCTGCAGACCATTTGAACAATTTGAGTTCCAAAACATGCTGAGGGTTGCATGGAGGGGGGTTCTAATTGGTGTCTCACTTTGCTCCTCTGACATGCAGGCACAAGGTGAAGCAGAGGAACTGACAGCCCCATGAAAGCCTACTAGCTGTAAAAATTGATTATCCAACGATTTTCCTCTCAATCGCCTGATCATTCAAACCCTGGCAATCTTTAAACAGTTGGACGCACTGTTTGTGACGGCTTCCTGGATCTCCAGAAGATTAAATAATCTGTATTTGACATCTGACAAGAACTGTTCACACAACCTCATCCGAATCGTTGAAATGGATTCTGCGTATTTCAATGACCTCTCGCTCTTCAAAGAGCCGACAATTTGATTATCTTCAAAACAAAAACTCCTGGCCCTGTGGCTCATGGTGCCAGGGGTCTAAGAGGGGTATGCAAAGTGGGTAAAAAGATTTGCAAAGCATTTTGCGAAAGGCAGGCATAGAGCCAGTGAAGTAAGCGCTGTTTTTCATTTTCTAGAAGATACAAGCCAAGTAGGATTTTTTTTTGCCTAACAGAGACTTCACTGATCCGATCGGCTCATGTCCAATGCAACATTTTTTTGTATGTGTATCTGTATCTATACGTCATAATGTATAGCTTCGTGTAGTGCACATCCATTTCACCTCAAAGTGTCACACTTGCAAGTGTACATCAAATTTACACCCCATTAGATAAAGATAACATTTTTCTTAGAATACCAAGAAATCATTACTGTCGAGGTATATTATAGAAAGTGTTGACATCTGAATTGTGCTGGATAGAGACAGACATTTTTGGCAGCTCCACTCCCTGAAAATGTACCACATGTAGACATATGGAGATATTCAGTTGCACTGGTAATACAGCATACATTTTACTGTGTCAGCCATAGCTCAGTAAGTAGCACTCTCTAACCTCTGCATCAGAAGGTCTTGAGTTCATAATCCCACTCCAAGACTTGAGAACAAAATCAAGGCTGACACTCTGGTACAGTGCTGAGGGAGTGCTGCACTGTTGGAGGTACTACCTTTCAGATAATACATTAAACCCAGGCTCTGTCAGGTGGATATAAAATAACCCATTGCACTATTTTAAAGAAGAGCAGGGGAGTTATCCCCAGTGTCCTGGCCAATATTTATCCCTCAATCGACATCACTAGAGCAAATTGTCTGGTTGTTATCATCTTGCTGCTTGTGGGAGCTTTCTGTGCACAAATTGGCTGCCACATTTCCAAGAGTGACTACGCTTCAAGGCTATGGGCCTAGTGCTGGAAAATGGGATTAGAATAGTTAGGTACTTGTTTGACTGGCGCAGACTCGATGGACCGAAGGGCCTTTTTCTGTGCTGTAGACCTCTATGACTAGTATTTCACTGGCTGTAAAGCAGTGATCAGGAAAGACACTTATGTAGGTAGAAGTCTTTCTTTAACGGTCGAGTGCAGCAAAGGAAATCTGGAACGAGTATAATAGTTAACCCTCACAGTCACTGGAAAGCCAGAAACACTTGGGAGAAATTACGGAGATATCACAGACAGTGGATTTGCCACAACTGCAACAACCTGAGTCCAACAAATAATGATTATCCGCGCATTTCTTCCATCCATTTCCCTAGTCATTTAATCATTGTTAATTGAATGCTCTTGTTCTATATGAATAATCAATACTTAAGGATTTATTTATTTCAAAGGTTTTGCCAAATTCCTGGTAGGACAACATAGTGAATTTGTTTTGCCTTGCTCTGCAGCTGCTTGCTAGAGGATCCCAACAATTCCTAATTTGTCCTGCATCATTTTAAAAACAAGTTCCTGTGAAACAAACAATTTGCTTTTCAAGAACCAGAAATGATGTATAGACTAGAATCTGCATTCCCAAATGCCTTTTATGGCCCTGAGACTTTGGAATTCATCGAATTCTACAGCACAGTTGGAGGCCATTTGGTCCATCGTGCCTGTTACAGCTCTTTGAAAGAGCTATCCAATTAGGTCTACTCTTCCCCTGGCACATTTGTGTGTACTGGAGGCTACATATAGTAATACACAGGGCCCTGTTCTTTGCAGACAGAAAGAACGTGCACACACATTGCGCCTGTTTCAGCTAAACAAAATAAGTGACAGCCATTCGCTGGTTCATTCCGCAGGGCAATGCCTTGAAAATCAGAGTCAAGCTACCTGGCTTAAATTTCAAACGATACCTGGCAGTTAACTGTCAGTCACCATTAACTGGTGCATTCTGCATGGCAATACCTCAACCGGTAAGAGTCCACTTGCCAACCAATCAGCACTCTCTTCTCATACAGTATAGAGTTGTTGCTTCCCCTGACATTGGTATTCTTGTGATTGTCCTGGTGAGTGCAAGACAAAAAGCTTCGACAAATTGTCTTTTTTCAGCAATACCCTAGTTCTGTACTACCAAACGACTATTTGTATGCTCTAATCTTTATATATTTACAGGGCTTCTGCAAGCCCTGCACCCGTTAAGCCAATGAATTTAACGGTCCATGACTCTAATATGTCATTAAACAAAAGAAGGGTGACCCCCAACAGTCTGTCCAAGCATAGGAAAGCAATACACGGAGAGCTATCCAGTCAATTACAGCTGGAACTGACAGTATCCCAAACATGCAAACCTTGACATTTAAACGCTGCTATAATCGGACCTTTGTAAAACTCAAACCAACTTCTGCTGAACAGAAATCCTTATTAACAACAGTCCTTCACTGAAACATTGTCTGCTCAAATACACGGCTTTGTCCACATAAAAACAAAATCTCACTCTAGGGGCAGGATTTTACATTCTGGTTCAGGACCCCGATGTCGGGGTCAAATGCAGTTCCCAAGCCTGCACCAGATCGGGAGCGGTCACCCAACGTCAATTTTGTCCGGAGAAGCCAATTAGCGGCCAGAGTGTGCGCTCACTGTCCAATTAATTAATAGGAGGCACTCCAACACTGAAGCAGCTGCAGCCTGCCATTACAGATAAGGAACAGAGAATTGGCGCTTCCATCGTGAGATGCTCTCTCAGCACCTGTAAAAGTTTTGAAATTAAAAAATGGCTTCAACTGGCAGGGCATCATTGTGCAGGGAAAATAGACTTGACTGGCTTGTTAACTACCTTAACAAGCTACCCACCACTTGCGGGCTGTTAGCTGTTCCATGCCCAATTTAGCCTTCCCAAACGGCTCTGGCACGGGACCTAAGCCACATAAGTGCCTGCCCACCTTTATTCCTGCCCTGTCAGCCCATGAAAATCCTGCCCTTTATTTTTGCTGCCAGGAACACTTTTCGTATAGCATGAATGTTACTGCAAGTCAATCTGTTGACAACAATTTCCATTTATATGGCACCAGTAATGCAGTAAAACATCCGAAGGCATGATCACTCTATGATACCGAGTTACCAAAGGAGATATTAGGATAGCGACTGAAAGCTTGGTTAAAAAGATATGTTTTAAGAGGCATCTTAGTCAGCGGAAGATACAGCCACTAATGGCGGAGCAAAGGGAATCGGCGACACACAAGAGGCCAGAATTGGAGGAACACAAAGCTCTCAGAATGCATTGTAGGGCTGGAGGAGGTTACAGAGGTAGGGGCATCGGAAATAAAATCTGTGGTAACTATGGCTTTATCTAATGCGTTGTACACCTTTAAGAAGAATGGTATAAAGGAAGATCACATGATCTTGTGTAACCAATAGTGGCGTAGCGTTGGCTAACTCTGTGGTTAGTAGTCAGTTCGAAGTCAGTAGTCTGCAAGTGAGCAGCAGAAGTATGTAGATAGAGCTTGTCGTAGAAGCACACATGTGTAGCTGCTGAGCACCTTGTAAATAAACAGAATGTGTTCCACCTAAGGAGTGTCTGCAGAACTACTCTATCTAAAGTGCCAACTCGGTCATCCTGCAACAAGTGTGCAATGGTGATTCACAAGTCACCATAAACAGGCAACTTAGTCACAACAAAGTCAAAAACATTCCAAGTGTTGAGAATGCACTAGATGCGAGGCTGTGCAAGTCGGTGTAGGAAATGACTGAGCTCCAAAAGGCTGTACAATCTTCACTGGGCTCTTATATTCTTCGGTGGGCACTAATGCCTGTTAAGTTGCATCATGTATTTTCGCTGTCTTATCGTACATACATGGGATGTGGAAACTATCCTGTACCTGTGCAACAACAACCTGACCAAAACATTGACAGCCAACTGCACACAGCAAAACTGAGTTCTACCAACACTAGAGAACATTCACTCTAACCTCGGCGACTCTCATTCTCATAGCTGCCTCACTCTTCATCAAGTACTGAATGAAGAAACTCCTGCTGGCCTTCACATGGAGCTCACTGAATCAAAATCAAATCAAGTTTTATAAACCTCCGCAGCAACCAGCTGGTGGAGGGGGTCACCTCACTGCCAATTTGTGCACACAGCAAGATCCCACAAACAGCACAGCTGACTGAATGTTGAATAGAAAATGTTGGCATCTGAATTGTGACTGATGCTTCTCCAAGCTTTTTTATGGACAGAGGATAATTTTGATTGCTCCACTCTCTGAATATGTACCATATAAAGACATATCAAGATGTTAGGTGGTGCTGGTAACTTAAGTCTCTGCTTTGGCTGCAATTGGCAAAAACTTGAGCCCATTTGGAAAATTGTGTTCTTCCCCTTGAGCTTCTGCTGAAAATAATTTGCGGATTGCTGAACACGAAACTTTCGCTGAGCCAGTTAATCGGGCAATGTTTTAAAACCTAATTCTTTCACAAAATAAGTGGTAACCTGGTGCAGTTTGATTAACACAACTGAAAATCAGACCAAGAAAAAGGCAGTTTTAATCACGGTGTAATCTGACTTTAAATGACTTTTAAAACAAAATATACAGAGCTATTGGCTTGTTACTGTGGGATGCAACAGTCCCTTCCTCTGTCAATGTTTTTTTGAACAATTGCATTTAAATGCTTTTAAAACCCTTTAAATCCTATTTGTGTCCCAGCTTAATTTTTCAAGCCTCTTTAAAGATCCACAAAGAAGCACAATTAGTGGCTACTCCCAATGGTGATTAATTCCACAAACATTTGCACTGTTTTTTTGCAATTCTGGCTGAATTATGCCACAAAGCCAGCACAGTCAAATAGAAACTCCAGGCCAGTGATCTTGGCAAGGAAGGCTTTGGGCTTCTAATGTCTGAACTTCAGGAGTCCAACTTAAGTTTTAATAAGAGAGGTTAACATAGCTTTGACCCTGGCTGTTGGACTTGTACACATGCAAATGCATCCTGTTGATGGAGAGGTCAGAAATTTTAAGGCTGTAGTGAAGCATATAAATGGGCAATGTGCCTATGAAACTGTTCCCCATTACGAGTGTGCATCTAGTAAACCATTAAACCACACAGTCCATAAAGAACCCAGATCCCACGGCTGGTTTGTGTCCAGTTCTCTGGGTGGCAGCAAGAAATGGGTCAGAGGGGAGAAATGTCAACCAGGATGATCATCTTGTTATGCCTGGTAAAACATGTCATATTCATGACTTTAAATACGGACTCTGTGTTTATACACAAGTTTCTGGAACTGTCTTTTATTTAAAATGGACACTCATGAACTGCTAAGATGGCTGCCAAAGGTAAGGTGGCATCTGCAGCTTCAACACAGCTATCTGAAGCTTCCAGAAAGTTCCTAATTGAATCACCCTGGATGGGGACCTCCACCTGGAAAGGACAAATCAAGGCAAACACTATCTGTGAAATTCACACTTGCTATTGCTTGGGGATTTACCCAAAACACAAGTCCAGATTCCAAATCTCCAGTTGGAACCCTAACAACGAGAGTTGGGCAGAAACTAATTCATTCTGAGTAAGTGTGAAGAACTCCTCCCTTATCTCCACTGCAGAGTAATGGTTTTCAGCTAAGCCACTCTGGGTGGACAATACAAGTATTGATCATGTGACCGAAACTAGCTGGAGATAATGAGTTTTATCTGAAGACCCAGAGAGACCTGTGCAGCCTACGGAAAACACTGAATGAGTTAGCAGTTGCAGCCAAAGGCTGTGTCATCTTTGCGTTTGAGAACCTGAAGGCTATACATCTTAAAACAGCCTCCAAGCCTGACTCCAAAACTTCAAGTCCATCTGTAAAGGAATTTGACTCCCTGATACAAAAAAACCACAAGTACCTAGTTTTGTGACCTGCTGGACATTAATCTCTTTGAGGGAATCCCATAACAATCTGAATATCTGATTTCAGCTATTTGCATCTATCTAAATTACAATTCAAGGGTGGAAATAGACCCCTCTCTTTACTGGCCCACAGCAACTGTTCTTCTACTATAAACCCAACATGTGAGCTATGAACTATTCTTTTGATTTACAACTAGTAGCATACCATTTTTTTTAACTGTATCATGTGTGCTGAGTGATTGATGTGGTGTTTAGACTTTCAGGGTGAATGCGTGAATAAATAATCCTCTTTATTTAAACCCATTAAAGCTTGCTACTATTATTCAAATTGACCACTTACTCAAGAGACGCGCATATACCTCCCTTTCCAAAACCACACAGATTATGGGCAGTAAGGGTAAGAAATTGGGGGTTTCAGCTTAAATCTCCTCCGTTGTTTCAAACACACTTGATGGCAACTCAGTGATCCCTAGCTGCAGCCTGAAGGGAGGATGGTGCCCCTACTCTCAAACAGCCTGTCGACACCTAATTGTTAACGTTCTCTCACAAATTACCACCAGAAAAAACAGGAGGTAAACCAGTGAATAAACAATACCATCAGACTCAACCTCTGTAACAACCCCATAACGTCAATGTTGTGTTGTCTCAAATACTACTTACCGAGATTTATTCTCAATGTGCTGAAGACATGCCTAACATTTTACCAACCCAGGCTAACATTCAGGAGTCCTTCCACACAATCCCCAATATTTTATCAAAAACTTGAATCACCCTGAGAGGGTTGAGTACAGATCAATTTATTTCCCAAATTTATCAAAGAGCAACTTGGTTTTGATTGCCTAACATAGAATGATATAGCACGCAGCAACAAGAAGATGTCAGGTCGCAGTAAAACTGGGGGCAAAGGGTGCGCCAAGACAAAGACTCGCTCCTCAAGCCAGTTCCCTGCCGGCCACATCCGTCAGCTGCTGCACAAGGGTCACTATGCTGAGCGTGTCGGGGCCAGGGCCGCCGTCTGCCTGGCTGCCATCCTGGCGTGCCTGAGTAGTGAGATCCTGAAGCTGGCCAGTCACATGGCCCAGGACAAGAAGACATCCCCCACCACCTCCGCAATGACAAGGAGCTCAACAAGCTGCTGGGAGGAGTCACCATAGCCCAAGGAGGAGTCCTGCTCAATATCCAGGCTGTGCTACTGCCCAAGTAATCTGAGCACCCCAGCAAGGTTTAGGTTTGAAGAGGCGAGATGAGAAAAAGATCAAAATGAGGCCGTTTGGCCCGTTGTGTCTGTCCCAGCTCTTAGAATGAGTAATCCAACGAATCCCACTCTTCTACTGTTCTCCCTTAGTCCTGTAATTTTTCTTCCCCTTTCAACAGTGCCACCCGAAAGACGGCATCGCTGACAGTGCAGCACTCCCTCAGGACCACACTGGATTGTCAGCCTCGATGTTTGTGCTCAAGTCCTGGAGTGGGATTTGAACCCACCACCTTCTAAACTCAGAGATGAGAGGGCTACCAATGGATTATTGAAAGCTGCAGCTTTATTACATTGCGGTCCCCAAAAAGACATGTTGGGTCCTGGGTTCTTAAAAAGTAGACTACGCGAGAGAAAATCCAGGGTGCCAACTGAATGTGCAACATTTTGGCGAGCAAAGTGTAAAACTGGTAAAATATTCAAATGCTTCACCATTGGTAGGTCGTATCGTGAGGAACACTGCAGTTATAATAACGAGGCTGCCTCTGCATCAGGGCAAAACTGAAAATTGTACAAAATAGAGCAGAACACTCACCATGGATGCTCCACAGTGCACAGTTTTGAGAATCGCAGCCTCCACTTTACTTTTTATCCCTTTGTTGGACTCGTCACGGGGGAAAAAAAAAACCCTCAACTGCAAAAGGTCACTCTCCATATTGACTCTGATCAGATCTAGTGAATGCTGGGTCCAGCACTCCGTGTTGTACATTTACATTTTACTTGAGTACTCAGCATTGATTGTATACATGCCAGCTCAGCATGAACCAGGAAAACACTCAGGAAATCAAATCATTTAGAGGGAGAGAAGGAAAATATTTATCGTCTCAAAATGGGGCTCAGAATTGAAGCAAAAATAAATAACATTTGAAGTGACTGTATAATACTGTCAGCGATTTTCCCAGGGCTGCTCTGGAGGCATTAAAGAGAGAACCTTGCAATTGGAACCTCTTTTTAAATTCACTTTCGACAATTCTTCTTAATATCTTTGTTTTACTGTGGTTAAAAAAAATTGTCATGGAATTCCTCTCACCTTAGATAGTGTGTGACATCATTAACCTGTGGGACAGGATCTCCTAATCCAAAGGATTAAAGGAGAGAGAGATGTACTGACGTTAATAGGAATTAATTCAGTAATTCAGACCACTTCAGCACGTGTATCATTTCAAGTCAGTTTGACTAATGCAGCTCCTTGGCATCAGTCTTAATTATTAACTCCAAGAAATCAGTTATACCAGGCAGTGCTGATTTCCATTGGGCTTTCAATGTGTTTAAACAGCAAAATAAACAAAAGAATGTTAATTATGTCTCTTTCAATAGTTTGGTTTCTAAAATACTGGCAAAGGACTTTAAGAACAAGCTGCACTACATCTCAAGTAGCAAGGCAAGTGGACTTGGCTCACATCGACGAGACTCCAGTTCTGCCTATGGTTCAGGTTCAGATCAGTTGTTCTCGCGATCTTTGCACGATCTCTAGAAGGAAGATGAAGGAAATGACCACACAGATATGGACCAAAATGGCCACTCAACTCTTCCAATACTCTCCTGACCAGCCTCCCACCTTGAACCCTTCATGAAGTTGATCTTATCCAAAACTCTGTTGCAAGTATCCTAACTCTCTCTCTCTTTTCTTCTCTCTCTCTAAGATATTTCTTCAATTCTATCTCTTAGGTCAAGCTTTTGGTTACCTGACCTAAAATCACCCTATGTGACTCAGCGTCAAACGTTTATTTGATCATTCATCCTGCGAAATGCTTTAGTGTTTTAGTATGTTAGAGGCACCATATGAATGCAATTGTTATGTAACTCCCTTGAAGAGAGGTGCCGTGGGCTATCAATTTTGCCATAGAACTCAGTGCTGGTGTGGAATGATCTGTCATTTCAATACAGGAGCCATTTTGGGCTGTATCAGTGTTGTCACCCCCTTCACCAAGATGTGGTGTGTTCCTTCCAAGCATACAAAGATATACAGAACCATTGAACCTTAGACAACACTGGAGTCTAACAGGAGTGAGCCATGCATGCTTGCCCTGGCATTCGAGATGTAGCACATATGCTCTCCTAAAAGCTTCCCATCTTTAGCCCTACTTGAACCCATCCCAAACTCTGCTGCCCATATCCTAATTCGCACTAAGTTTGACCTGCTTATCACCTCTGTACTCGCTGACCTACAGTAGCTTCCTGTAGGGCAATGCATCAATTTTGAAATTCTCATCCTCATTTTCAAATCGCTTCATGGTCTTGCCTCTCCCTATCTCTGTAATCTCCTCCAGCCCTACAACCCTTAAAAATTGCCGCACTTCTCTAATTCTGGCCTCTTGTGTATCTCCAATTTGAATTGTTCCAAGATTGGCAGCCATGCCCTCAGTTACCTGAGCCCCAAACTCCGGAATTCCCTCTTTCCCCCACTCTGCCTCACTTTCTTCCTTGGAGACACTTCTTAAAACCTACCCCATTGACCAAACATTTTGTCATCTGTCCGAATATCTCCTTACATAGCTTAATGTCAAATTTTGCTCGATGGTGCCTCTGTGAAGCACCTTGGTATAGTTCAATCCATTAAAGAACCTATATTGTTGCTACCATATTAACTTTTTAATGATCTAATTATCTGGTATGCATTCACCATTGACGTTCAGACCTTAGGTAGGACCATTTGGAAATGGCGCCCGAGGGCAGCCACAAGTCAGCACCTACAAGAGAGGAGAGGAGAAAATAGAGGAAAAGAAGTGTCTGGCTGCATCCCTCCGAAGATCAACTAAATATACGCACAGCAATCCAATGTTCTTCCAGTCTTGTTTACAATGTTGCCATGGTTCCACACAGTGACAACTTAAATAAACCAATCATTTGAGAAGTGAAAAAGATGGGTTTACCACAACCACATAATGTGACCCAGCTACGGTATAGAGCTAGAAGATAGCTTTGGCACCAAGTAATTTCAGCATGCACTTTAGACCACCAAGTGCCAAATTAAGATCGTATGGCCATTAGACCACAGGACCCACAACTGGAAAATCACTCTTTGGCACGCATCAGAGTCTCTCCAGCTGCACAAAGACAGTGGACACATGTTTGATCACAGTACCACCACTGGAGTAGTTATACTGCCACGACCAGATCATACCCACTCAACATGGACCAAACAGCCACTGTCCGTGACTTGTTGCTAAGTCTGATGACTAGTTTGCATCTTCCAGGTCAACCATCAGTTCAAGGCCAGATCAATTTGACTGATTTCTGTTGTGTTGATGCTGAGAAGTTCCAATAGCTTATCGTTTGGCTGTGCTGGAAACTTCTAGAATGTAAGGGTGAATATAATTCATTATGGAACATATTATACATGGTCGGCAGAGGGAATAGTTTAATTTGGTAAATTTATTTTATTTAAATTAATATATTTTATTCTGAGTTTTTCCACCGCTCCTGTGCACATTTAATCGTGCACAGTAAATACAAACAAGGTCAAAATTTATGTCAACTTCACCTTATCAAAACTGAAATTTAGTTTAACAGTCTTGCTGCAAAGGTCATTATGGTTAACAGACCCACTCACTAATCATCATGAAAGACTTGCATTTATATAGCATCTTTCAGAATGTCCCAAAGTGCTCGACAGCCGACTAAGTGCTTTTTTGAAGAGTATTGACTATTGTAATGTTGGAGATGTGGCAGCCAATTTGTACACAGCAAGCTCCCACAAGCATAGTGATAATGACCAGATAAAGCATCTCTAGTGATGGTGGTTGTAGGATAAATATTGACCAGGACACTGGGGAAAAGAGTAAACCAATTTGCTGTGGGTCTGGAGTCACACGTAGACCAGACCAGACCAGGATGGCAGATTTCCTTCCCTAAAGGACATTAGTAAACTAGATGGGTTTTTACAACAATTGACAATAGTTGTCATGATTCCTGTTACTAGCTTTATATTCCAGAATTATTAATTGAAATTAAATTCCACCAGCTACCATGTTGGGACTCAACCCATCCACAAATCCTGGAATTAGCCTAGGCCTTTGGATTACCAGGCCAGTGACATTTCCTTTATGCCACAGTCTCCCCTCTTCCCCAGTCCTGCTGGGGAAGATGCCATTTTAATGCTAAAGAGAGGTGGCAGGGATCCTAGAAACAGAAAGGAAAAGCATAGTGTTGGTAGAAAAGCCCTTCATGTGTTTATCATATGATTTCCACCATTTTGACTGTGAGGTTCATTCTCAAAGTGAGTATTGAATCCGCTTTCATCAACCTCTCCAATAATAGCAAATCATTACGTTTAAAAAAAAAATTCTCATTTTGCCTCTGGTTCTTTTGACAATTTTTTTCAATATTTGTCCTCTGGTTGCCCACCCTTTGGGAAAAGACAAAAGTCTTTGACAAATGGAGCAGAATTGTCCCAGAAAGCAACAGGGAGCTATAGGCTCCCCAAGCTCCCAGGTAATTCAAAAAAGGTGCAAGGCTTGAACAATTTCCTTTAGTTTGCGGAGAATGGGTTCCTGTGTATGAATGCATGTCACTTCTAACAAGTGTAAATGAGCCGTGTTATAAGCTCAACTGATTATTTTAAATCGGTTGTTAGTGTAGCTATTAGCGCACTCAGGATTGTTCAGTGAGTGCTGCCCAATTGCGGAATCACATCTAACAGTAGACATTTTGTTTTGGATTTTGCAAGCACGGGCTGATTGAGCATACTCTGTACTCGGCTTATGACAAACAGTACTTGCTTTTTCTTGTCAGCCTCACTCTGAAGGTAACTCTTTCAGAATGATTTTTATATGACTCCTCTTCAGATACTTGAGGCCTGACTGGCTCTGCTCCCAGTGACTTGTCACGCATGCCTGTTCACTTTGCTCCAGTGCACTGATTCACTGGAAAACTTGTGTTCGCCAAAATGCAAATGAGTCCGGGGGAGGACTTGAACCCAGTGATTACTGCCGAAAAATAACACGGTTGCAAATGCATTTTGAGCTCTGTTTCCCCAGTAGCACCAAAAGCAGAAACTCTACCCCTATGTGGTATATGGCAGAGGGCCAAGGAGGACAGTGAATGAGTAGGAAAGGATGAAGAGGATTGGGAAGGATGGTACTAGAGCCATTTGGGAGGATTTTAATTTCATCTTCTTTTCCCCTCCCTTTCTACACTCTGTGGCAGACTTTTCATGCTGTCAAACCCTCAACCCATGCATGCCTACTCCCTTCTATTGTGTGCTGTCTTTTCCTGCAAGCACAGACACATTGCTGTGGTATCGTGATCACAGAGAGAGAGAGAGATACAAATGACTTGCTTTTCCAAAGCCTCCTCTTTAACTGAGAACATTTTCCACAAAAGTAATGAAGTTATTATTTTAACTCTTGTTTTCTGAAGGTTTCTTTTCCATTGATTACAACAATGGTTTACATTTATATAGTACCTTTAACTAAAAAATAACCAAGACCCTCCACAAGAGTGAAAAAAAATGGACGGGGCAAACCAAAGAGGATGATATCATGAGGTGTGACCTAAGCCTGGTCAAAAAGTTGGGCTGCAAGGTGGAGAGAAAGGTGAAAATAAAGGAAGGATTTAAACAGAAAATTTGTGAGTGAGACCAAAATGATTGAAGGTGTGGTCTCCATGATGTGGTCAAGTGAAGGGGTGATGCACAAGAGAATGGGTCAGAGGGCTGGGAACCTACGTATCAGCAAGGTTGGGTATTATTGTGTGGGATAGGGTATGGGTGGTAGAGTTTTGGGTGAGTTGATGTTATGGAGGTGGAGATGAGAGAGCTTTAGAGTAAGTAGAGTCTGGAGTTGACCTAGGAATGAATGAGGGCTTTAGAGGTAGATGGGCTGAAATAGTTTGGCAGTACACAATGTTACAGGGATGGGAATAGAAGGTGTTTGGAGATGATAATGGAGTTGGAAGCGCAGCTCAAGATCCAACCGGATGCTGAGGTGTGAACAGTCTGGTTCAGAATGTAAATGTCATCCATTTGGCTCTGTATCAATTCTGTTTCGGCTAGTTGATTTTCATCAGCACACACGCGATTTACCTACTCATCAAATTTAATAACTAGTTATGAGATTTGGTAAGCTAATTAGAGTGACAATCTAGAGGTTGATCACCAATAAAATGAATAGACATTTTGGTTCTTGTTTCATGTGGTCTACGATTTGAGGCAGGTGTTTACCAGTGACTATCTCTAAACACTCAAGGAACTGGGAATAAATAAAAAGAAAATCAACTGTAATTGAATATTTGACAGATTGAGTTGCCGTACATGAATGAAGTATTCATGCAAGTTGCCAGACAATTTGACCACTTTGATGGCTGTCATGTATCTTGACAGAATTATAGCTGCAGAGGTCTGTTCTTAAAGGTATGTATCTACTTCCTCTTTAATACCTTAGGAATGGAGTGCTTCCTAAACCCACATCTAGTGAATGGCATCTTTGCCTGGACAGCCAGCTGAGGCACCACGTGGCTCACTTTCCCAGTTCAATCAGTCACGCTGCAGTCAAAGGCTTCTTTCTGTACTTTATCATTGGGGAGTTGATATTTCTCAGTACACGGCATAAACATCTCTCGAGGTTTGAATCATTAAGCACAAGAACATTTTTGACTGTGAGGTTCCGTGGAATCTTCCGCTTCTCGTTTATATGCAAAAGGGTTGGTATTTGCCGTCCGCTTTTTATTCCGCTTATTTGGAAAGCAGTTCACTGCCTGTCGTGTGCTTATGTGCAGCACCCACCCTGTGCTTTACATGCATCATGCCCCTTTCGTGCCCTCTGTACCTTTCTGCCACTGTCTATGTGCACTTGAATCCGGTTGTTGCCATTTGTATGCAAGCGCCACCTTTGACTGCAGTGACTGTATTTTGCACATTTTTAATACCATTACCCGCCCCTCGTGTTTATTTATTCAGAATTTTGTGAAGTTTCTGGTGTCAGAGGCCGGAGATTTGCTTTTTCACTCGCTGCCACTTGGAGACTACAAAAGTAACATAGCTTTCATCTTTCAACTTCTCTTGCTGCTGCAAGTTTGGTGGGTTCAGTGAGATTTATTTATATGCTTTCCCTTTGGGAGTGCAAATAAGGAGCTAAAACGAGAAGAAAATGTTTTAAAAAGCAATATGAGCTGCAAATAAAGAGCCTGTCAGAGATAAATCCTACTTAAAGCTGTAGATGGTGTAGAAATAATAATCGGAGGGGAAATACAGGATGGCCTCCATTTTTTTGCTCTAAATATTTTACCAGTCTGGCAGTTCAGTAACTGAAATGCTACAGTTTGCGCATTTATTTTTCGCACATTTCTTGTTAAGAAATAGAGTCCAAAATTGTGTTTCTGGGGCCACAATGAAATAAAGGCCCTTGGGTTCACAATAATTAAGCATCCTTTTTAATTTTGTGTGTGGAATTTTCCCTGCCTGCTGACGTCGGGCGTGGTTGGTGGCGTGAGTGGACAATCTGGCGAGAAGGCCAGAAATCTGTTCCACGACGTAGTGAAACCCGTTTGCATTTGTCCGCTCTGGCTGTCGATGGCGGGAAATACGGCCCGCCATCGGATGTCGGGAACCTCGTTGTTAATTCATCTGCACATCATTATAAGGCCAGCCTGCCGGAATCATATAATGGAGGCACAGCCATGAAACATTAAAAGCACCTGATCCTTTATCTGCCTTCAGCACCTGACCCCTTCAGGAGCACAGTGTCACTGGTCACAGATGCTGAAGAGATGGGGGCCAAACCCACCTCAAGAGGTACTGAGATCACACAGAGCGAATGACAGGACTCTGTGACGCCTATCCACTACATTCTGGCAGCAATGACAAGCACCGTCGAGGTGTAGGCATCAGTAATGTGTCCAGGGAATGTGAGGCCGGATGATCACTTTGGCCTGAAGGCTGCAAAAAGCACAGGGAAGAGGCCCTGGACTGAGATACCTGCCTTTATCTTGTGCAGAAAGGTTTCACATCTGAGTGACACGAGCACTGCTCATCAGAACAAGGCAGGGAGACATTCTTGGGAGTTTATATACAATAGTGAACAGTATGTACAAGTGATTAACACCCGTGCCCCCACTGTGCAACTACATCTTCTTAATTTTCCTAATCCTGCTACTACGTCTTTGTGTTCCCCGGACATCCACAGCCTGCTGGACTTCAACTGTGATGACCTTGGTGGGTGTCCTCTAGAGGGCCGAGACCTGGAGGGCCCCGGCCTGCTTTCGGGGTCCTGCTGTGTGGCAGTGGCTCCCTCCTCAGCCTGTGGAGCTGGAGCTGCTGAGGTTAGAGGAAGAGAGGATTCGGATGGGCCGACATGGCCAGAGTCACCTGGGTGGATGGCCCGGGAGGGTACACCTGTTGCTCCTCCTCCCAATGGGTGCCTTAGGGCCTCTGGCTGACTCCTTCAGAAGAAGGGGTAGCTGGAGTGAGATCGGGCTGCCCCGCATACCTCTCATGTACACATTGTTGGAGACCAGCTATGGCATCAGCGATGGAGTTGAGCCCGCGCAGCAGAGCACGTGCAACATTCTACACCAAGGTCTCCATGGCAGCCGCCATCCTACCAGTGTTGACCTCGGTGCGTTGACATGCTGGCGCCATCACCTCAGCCTGAAGGCGGATGGACTCCTCCGTCTTGCCTTGCAACCTGAGGAGTGCAGCGGACATCCCTTCCTGATGTTCCTGAGCTTGCCTTTGCAGCTCCAGCAACTGTGACATGACTGAATCCCTGTTGCTTTCTCCACAGCTACGACTCAGCCAATCAGAATCAACTTGCCTACAAATCAATTTGCTTCCAAAGAATTCACCATTCCCCCCAACCCTACCCACTACCATCCCCCCTCCCTGCCACCAAACCCTCACTGGCTCCACCCATTAGGGCATTCAGGGACTAAAGCAAAATGCTATGGATGTTGGAAATCTATAATAATAAAAACAATAAAAATAATAGAATAAAAACAAGGAAATGCTGGAAATACTCAGCAGGTTAGGCAGCATCTGATGAAAGGTCATCGACCTGAAACATTGGACGGAACCTTCCACACTTTAGTATAAGTTCAGTGGTGGGCGCGGAAGTGCGAGTGATTCCCGCTGGCGGGTGGGACAGCTGAACATGCACTAACCTTGCGCTGTTCAGCTCATTACTTATGCATCCATATGCAGCACAGCAAATCTCGTGGCGGGGGCGAGCAGGAAGTCATCCACCCTGCCATCACTTCATGGGCTCAGAGGTCAGCATGTCACATTGACAGCCTCCCTCCCTTCCCCCATTACGCCGCTTATATACAGTCATAAAAGTGAAGGTTCTAATTGGGAACTTAATTTGGAGGGGGAACTTAATTCCAGCGAGGTGTCCTTTTAATGAGCATGCATGACATGCTAATACACGCTAAAGGGCTTCCCGATATTGTTTGCCGGGAAACTCGACCCGCCTTTAAAGTTCCGAGAACAGAATTCCGACAATTCATTTCGACATTGGGAAACTGATTTTTGTTCTCGCGCCAAATTAGGTTCCCCCACCCGCCAAGCTCCCCACTGCTGGCGGGACTGGAAGATTCCGCCCGTTAACTCTGTTTCTCTCTCCACAGACGCTGCCTGAGTGTTTCCAGCACTCCCTGTTCTTGTTAGGGTGGTCAGGTAGTCAGTTTGAGGATTGCGTACAGAGTGTGAATCATAGGGCATAAGCGAACAGAAGCTCGAGCTAATGGCAATGGAACTTAGCGGATGGAAGACCAACTCAGACCCTTCTGTCAGTTCGGGGGAATCCCAAGGATTTACCCCTCAGGGATCTATTTTTAATGGGAGATTGTATCTGAACTTAAGCGTTCATGCTATTAACCTGATGTGTGTGTCATTACTGATCATGTAACAGAACTGCAGCAGTATTGAACACACAACTCAAGGGGATCATTTCTAGCAGAGCTCCCAGTGTAAACTCAGATAGAGTGAATGTTCAGGCTATTTCTCTAATGGTTCTGCATTTTATTCTCTAATCAGATTCTCTTGTGTGGCTTCAACATGCTGGAAGATCAGATTAAACATAAACTATATTTATTGCCACTGCAGAGAGGGCAGACTCCTATACAAAACTGTTTCACTATAAAACCGATTACATATTAAATATTAAAGCTTGCTTTAGTGTTGTCGTTGTCAGAGGGAACACTTGACAGTGGAGATGCATTTGAAAGGATCCAGGACATTAATAGTGTGGCAACCAGACCTGGAAAGGAAACAATTGTGCAGAGGAAAAGGTAATATGCTAAAGGGGTCGAGTTTCTCCTTTCTTGGATGACTGGTACAGTGCAGTAGAATGAACAGAGCCCTCATGATTGGGCTGTACACCTTTACAAGACAAACCACAGAAAGCGAGGATGTGGCAAAGAATGACAGACTGGCATCAAATTGAATCTCTACCCAGGTGTGCCATGCTGTGCATGGAGTCTTAGACATTGCATCGTGCAAAGTAGCAAGGAAATGTATCCATGGTCAGGAAGATCATTCGAGTGAGTACAGTGAAGTCATTGAACAGCTTAGAGTGAGAATAAGGATCTTGAAGTCTCTTTGCTTGGAAGCACAAATTCATTGGAACCTGGCAAGGGCAGCTTGATGATAGTATTTAGAAATTTTGGTAGAGTCATAGAAGGAACCCATGCAGCATACTGTGTTCCTGAGAGAGCTATTCAATTAGTCCCATTCCCCTGTCCTTTCCCCATGGTCCAGAATCTTCTTCAATAATTTTTCTAAGTCCCTTTTGAAAGTTACTATTGAATCTACCCTTTCAGGCAGTGCATTCCAGATCACAACTCGCTGTGTAAAAAACTCTCTCCTCATTTCCCCCCTCTAGTTCTTCCACCATTCACCTTAAATGTGTGTCTTCTGGTTACCAACCCTTCCACCCCTGGAGACGGTTTCTCAATATGTACTCTATCGAAACCCTTCAAGGTTTTGAACATCACTTTTCAAATCTCCTCTTAACCTTCATTGGTCTCACCCTAGCCCTAGACTTTCCACTTAACTGGAAGTCCCTCATCCCTGGAACCATTCTGGTAAATCTCCCTCAGAAAAGCTTATATGTCCTTCCTAAGGTGTTGTGCCCAGAAATTGGACACAAATGAGGCTTAACCATTGTTTTATAAAACTTAACATAACCTCCTCACTTTTGTACTCTGTGCCTATGTCTATAAAGCCAAAGATCCCGTGTGCTTTTTTAAAAAGCTTTCTCAACTTGTCCTATCATCTTCAAAGACTTGTGTACGTACACCCCCAGTTCCTGCACCCCCTTTAAAAATTGTACCACTTAGTTTACATTGCCTCTCCTGATTTTTTTGTACCCAAATGAATCACTTCACGCTTCTCCACTTTAAATTTCACCTGCCACATGTCTGCCCATTTCACCTGCCTGTCTACATCCTCCTGAAGCCTGTAGCTACCCTCCCTCCCATCCACTACATTTCTCTCTTCTCTAAGATCTCCAAATTTTGATGTGACAGTTCCATGTAAATTGGAGCTTGTGAAAGGTGAAAGCAAGAAAGTGATAAGAGAGAGCACGAGAAAAGTCAACTGTGAGGGAATGAAGAATCAGATTAACCTTTAAACAACAGTGAGAAAAAGGAGGATGAATAAAAAGGTCATGTCCTGGAGATAATCATGTGTCAAGAAACTAGTGATGAAGGGATAAGTACAACCTGATCAAAGTTAATGTATGTAATGGAGGCATGTACTCACGCCAACCCCTCAGCCCCACCTACATTCCCCCACCCCCAACACTATTTATAATGTTAAAGGAGCGAGTTTTATATTGTTGTTTCCATTTTTCAGTAATTCTTGACCATTCCTGGGTTATTTTCAGGAATCTTGGGAGCCGCGTCTCCACAAAGGCAGACACGGACCGCAAAATTCATCAACGCCTCCAATGTGCCAGCTCAGCCTTTGGCTAACTGAGGAAAAGAGTATTTGAGGACCAGGCTCTCAAACCCAAGACTGAGTTCACGGTTTACCGGGCAGCAAGTTCCCCACACCCCTATATGCTTTGGAGGCTTGGACAACCTACGGCAGGCACCTCAAAGCATTGGAGACATGTCAACAGCAGTGCCTTTGCAACATCCTCCAAATCCAATGGCAAGAGAGGTGGTCCAACAGCAGCGTCCTCTCCCAAACCGACCTGCCCAGCGTCGAGGCACTGAATTACTGAAAACCAGCTCTGCTGGGCAGGAAATGTCATTCGTATGCCTGACACCAGGCTCCTAGGGCAACCGCTCTACTCGGAACATGGTGGCAGCAGGAGACTCCCAGGTGGATAGAGGAAACGCTTTAGGGGTGTCCACAAAACATCCCTGAAGAGATCAAAAGTCCAGGCCTACTCATAGGAATCCCCGGCTTGTGACCGACCAAAATGGAGATGCTTCGCTCAGGAAGTCAGCGAACGTATCGAGAGACTTTGGTCGGAAACGCACAGAGGCAAAGTCGATGCATTGGACAGAGCGCACAATCCTCCAAACCCACCTACCCAACCCTTCAAGCATCACCTGCTCCACACATGGCTTAGTCTGCGGATCACACTTAGGACTGATCGGCCATCTCAGAACCCATCGAACCGGAGTGGAAGCAAGTCACCCTCGATCCCGAAGGACTGCTTAGGAAGAAAAATTCCTTTCTGAGTTTTAAACACTCCTATAATACTGTTGATTATTAAATAAGTTCATTTGTAATCAGGAGCAATGCCAAAACATCCCGGAGTCCTAGAGATCAAACACATCCGGGTGAAATTTTCGAAGACGATTGCATTGGGCTGGTTTACTGACCTTGTTCCTGCCTTGGGCAGCTCTTCCCAAGTACAGGCTGAATGTGATGTTGGGGAACATGCACAGAAGCAGCAGGAAGGCAATTGAGGACTAATGAGATAAAGGCAAAATACTGCGGGTGCTGGAAATCTGAAACAAAAACAAAAAATGCTGGAAAAACTCAGCCGGAAAAACTCTGAAGAAGAGTCATACGGACCCGAAATGTCAACTCTGCCTTTCCCTCCACAGGTGCCTTCTGACCTGCTGAGTACTCATGAGGTCTTTTTACCGGGCATTTAGATTTTCCTGAAGGCGAATGGAACCCTTGCAGATCCCAGGAGGAGAGTGCACAAGAGGGAGGTTCAAGTGGCTAGACAGTTACAGTCAATCTGACCTTTACAAGGGCAGGGCAGCGATCATCCATGGGCAAGGGTCTGCTCTTGCAGCAGTCCTCCTCATGGAAACTGCTGTCAGTTAGAGTAGTCGGATAGAAGGGAAGCCTTCTTGTGCCATCGCCCTCATCTCTCTCTCTCGTTGCATCGCTCCCTCTTCTGCCCCGAGCTCCTCAGCAGCGCTCTCACTGTCGCCAGAGTGACGGCTGCCAGCCATGACATCACAGGTGCTGACTGGCCTGCCCACCTCCTCAGCACCCCCACCACCGTCATCCCTAATTGGACAAAGATCCCAGAGGCGGGTTCTTAGTTGGCTGTGAAATTGCACCTAATGCCCTGCCTGCTACTGTGAACAAGGTTGGGATCCGAAAACGGTCCCGCCACCCGAAAACTTTCAGACTCTTTGAAGGTTCAGCCCATGGTGTGAAGCGGTACCGGTTAATATTACTCTGTCGCATTCTCACTACTGTGGGTGTGCGACACTTGTAGACACCACCACGCGGAAGTTCCCCTCCAAGTGGCACACCATCCTGGTCTGGAACTGTATGGCCGTTCCTTCGCTGTCGCTGGGTAAAAATCCTGGAACTCCCTCCCTAACAGCACGGTGGATGTACCTACAACACATGGGCTGCAGCGGTTCAAGAAGGCAGCTCGCCACCACCTTCTCAAGGGCAATTAGGGATGGGCAACAATGCTGGCCTAGCCAGCAGCACCCACATCCCATGGATAAATAAATAGAAAAAATGTTTCCTGGTATTACACTAAAGCAGATACTGCATGAGGGCTTGATTTGTTGTGCTTTCCAAGAATTAATGTCTAAGTATGGCTCAGCCTAGCTTGGCTGTAGAAGATTAATTCCACAAATTGCAGATGAACCCAGACCGACTGCCAAGTGTACAAGTCGAGATCCTATTACTTTGTCCATTTGTTTATTCCCATCTTCATGCAACGCTCTGCCCCATCTCCCCCCAACCACCCCGCCTTGCCTCACTTGCATTTGTCCTTGGGTAGTGCAACCCCGGGCATGCTGGGTTGCATGGCCAGATCGGAAACCCGATTGTTGAAGACTGCAAACACGGCAGCATGTGTATCTTGCTGGAAGAGGAGATATGTACCTCCAAAGCAGGTTTGAAGGCAGGCATTTTTCACCAATCAAATAAAAACAGAAAATTCTGGAAAATGTCAGCAGGGTCTGGCAGCATCTGTAGAGAGAACTTTCCAGTCCCTCACTGGCTGGATCTTCCAGTCGCAACA
This sequence comes from Cetorhinus maximus, assembly GCF_964194155.1. Lineage (NCBI taxonomy): Eukaryota > Metazoa > Chordata > Chondrichthyes > Lamniformes > Cetorhinidae > Cetorhinus > Cetorhinus maximus. Next base: position 133,700,401 of record NC_135885.1, on the reverse strand, counting down.
ACTCACCAAGGCTCCTTAGACAGCACCTTCCAAACCCATAACCACGACCATCTAGAAGGACAAGGGAAGCAGCTACATGGGAACACCACCACCTGGAAGTTCCCCTCCAAGCCACTCACCATCCCGACTTGGAAATATATCACCGTTCCTTCACTGTCGCTGGGTCAAAATCCTGGAACTCCCTCCCTAACAGCACTGTGGGCGTACCTACACCACATGGACTGCAGTGGTTTAAGAAGGCAGCTCATCACCACCTTCTTGAGGGCAACTAGGGGTGAGCAGTAAACACTGGCCCAGCCAGTGAAGCCCACATCCCGTGAATGAATTAGAAAAATGCAAACGGAGATTTCAAAAGCTAGCTGGCCCTGCCACGGGAAATCCACCGCTTGGGGGTGGGGGGGTGGGGGGGGCTGTAAAAATTCCGGACAGTGTTTTTTTTTTAAACTTCAAACCTCAATTCTCAATGCATGTTAAACAGTCCGATGTAGATGAAGTGATCGCTCTTCCCTCAGTTAATTTAATTGAATTCTTGGGATAGCAGAATTATGACAGAGCCTTTCAGAACATACCATTGGAAGTTCAAAGTCCCAGATTGTAATCGCATTTTGTGCCAATTTTTATACGGATATTAAAGAGGAATTTTGCTCTCAATGTAACTCTTTTTGAGTCAAAACAATAAACTAAATTAACAAAAACAAGGGAGAAATCAAGCACAGCCCCTAAGTCAGGTCAGCTGTAAAATCAAGGAAAAAACTTTAAAGGAACCTTACAAACATCAATGTATTTGAATTTTGTGCTACTTAGGATGTTTTACTATGCTAAAGGCACCAAAGAAATACACATTGTTGTCGGACTGATTTGTAGTCCGTTCACTGTTGATTTTGTTCCACGAATTGTGAAGGAAATGTTGACATAAACATGAATGCACCAAGTATACGTTGAAATTAGGTAAATTAAAATACAGAGCTCAACATTGCAATTATTGTATTTAGAATTATTCACCTAACTGGTACTTAAGGTATTGGGTCATATCTTATCATTGTGCCTCACATTTCTGTCCCTCATTTGTACTGTAACATTACCACAATATATGTTTAGATTGGTCTTGTTTATTCCCCATACACAATACATTTTTTTTTTGTTATTCATTCATGGATGTGGGCTTCGCTGGCTGGGCCAGCATTTATTGCCCACCCCTTACTGCCTTTGAGAAGGTGGTAGTGAGCTGCCTTCTTGAACCGCTGCAGTCCATGTGGTGTAGATACATCCACAGTGCTAATAGGGAGGGAGTTCCGGGGTTTTGACCCAGCGACAGCGAAGGGGCATCTGATATATTTCCAAATCAGGATGGTGTGATTGGAGTGGAACATCCAGGTGGTGCTGTTCCCATGTGTCTTCTGTCTTTGACCTTCTAGATGGTAGTGGTCGTCGGTTTGGAAGATGCTGTCTAAGGAGCCTTGGTGAGTTGCTGCAGAGAATCTTGTAGATGGTACATACTGCTGCCACTGTGCGTCGGTGGTGGAGGGAGTGAATGTTTGTGGGTGTGGTGACAATCAAGTGGGCTGCTTTGTCCTGGATGGTGTCCAGCTTCTTGAGTGTTGTTGGAGCTGCACTCATCCAGGCAAGTGGAGATTATTCCATCACACTCCTGACTTGTGCCTTGTAGATGGTGGACAGGCTTTGAGGGGTCAGGAGGTGAGTTACTCGCCGCAGGATTCCCAGCCTCTGACCTGCTCTTGAAGCCACAGTACTTATAGGGCTAGTCCAGTTCAGTTTCTGGTCAATGGGAACCTCCAGATTAGATCACAGTCATTTAAACAAAGATTTAACATTGCTTCAATCCTCGTTTTAAGTGGCTGGAAACTGGAAGAGTAAAATAATCTTGCAACACCAAGAAATTGGAACAATAATGACAGTGCGTATTTGCTGGAATTTAGCCAAGAGAAGGCAATATTCTGAAGTGTCCATATTTAACCAATAGCTTTGAGAGCCTATAGCACACTATATTTCCCACCGTACGTACTGTTTAACACAAGAGCTATTATAATCAGTGGTCTGCAGGTCACTACATTGTACCCAGCTCCACTGTAAAGTAGCGTAGACCTTCTGGCCTTCAGGAATCAGCATTCCTAATCGAACATTTGGTAGTAACCCCATTTTGCCAAATGTTCCAGCCATTATCCCAGTTTTCTAATCAGGATTTTAATTGGAGCAGGAAGCGCCGACACAGTGATGGCTGTGGGTAGCACTCTCCCATCTGTGCCATAATGCTGTGGGTTCAAATCCCACTTCAGAGACTTGAGCATATAACCTAGCCTGACACTTCAGTGCAGTACTGAGGGAGCCCTGCATTGTCAGCGGTACCATCCTTAGGATGATACTTTAAAGCTGACACCCTGGCTGCCCTCTCAGGCAGACATAAATGATCCCCTGATATTATTTCAAAGAAAAACAGGGACATTCTCCCTGGCTTCTTGGCTAATATTCATCTCTCAACCAGAATCAATAAAATAAATTATCTGGTTATTATTACATGGCTGCTTGCGGAAGCTTGCTCCGCTACATCACAACAGTGAGTACCCATCAAAAGTACTTTGTTGGTTGTAAAGCACTTTGTGACATCCTGGGGTTGTGAAAGGTGCTATGTAAATGCAAGTTCCTTCTTTTAGAGAGCTCAAGAAATAGGAGCAAGAGTCGGCCATTTGTTACCCACTCTCCATATCCCTTGATTCCCTGAGAGACCAGGCTGATTCTACCAGTGTCACTCCGAAACCTAAGATCAGCAATGCTGGCTAATCTTTTGACTTCTCCCACCACATCTGCACCCCTGCTCAAGGCCTCCTGAGAGCAGCACAGCTAAATGATAGGGCTTGATGATGATGAATTATAAGTGTGAACTTGTATCCATACTCTTCATTCCCCTCCAATCCCATTTGCTGCTTATTTTTGTTAAACTATGCTCTTTAGATATGAACCTTACCTTTTTTTGGGGGTTCCTTTCATTAATCATAAATGATTAATTTAGCTACTCAATCATAATTGAATCCAGTATTTTTTATTTATTTATTCTTTCATGGGATAGTTGGGCCAGCATTTATTGCCATCCCTAACTGCCCTTGGGAAGGTGGTGGTGAGCTGCCTTCTTGAACTGCTGCAGTCCATGTAGTGTTGGTACACCCAAAGTGCTGTTAGGGAGAGAGTTCCAGGATTTTTACCCATCGACAGTGAATGAATGGCAATATATTTCCAAGTCAGGATGGTGTGTGACTTGGAGGGGAACTTCCAGGCAGTGGTGTTCCCATGTGTCTGCTGCCCTTGTCCTTCTCGGTGGTAGTGGTCGTGGGTTTGGAAGATACTGTCTAAGGAGGCTTGGTGAGTTGCTGCAATGCATCTTGTAAATGGTACACACACTGCTGCTACTGTGCACCAGTGGCAGTGGAGGGATGCACCACCAATGCACAGTGGAGGTGGATGGTGTGCCAATTAAGCGGGCTGCTTTTTCCTGGATGGCGCTGAGCCTCTTGAGTGTTATTAGAGCTGCAAGTAAAGAGTATTCCATAACACTCCTGACTTGTGCCTTGTAGATGGTGGACAGGCTTTGGGAAGTCAGGAGGTGATGTGTTACCACACATTAAGCGATACCAATTCACCACGGAATTTGATGGGCAGTGGAATGGAATAATTGCACACCCAACGTGCACTGGATCTCTAACCAGGTTGTGGAACCACTTGAGTATTCCAATGCACTCCTGGCTAGCCTCCATCATTCTACCCTCCATAAACTAGAGGTCATTCAAAACCTCACTACCCGTGCACTCATTCGCACCAAATCCCATTCACTCGTTTCTCCTGTGCTCACTGACCTACATTGGCTGTCGGTCAAGCAACACCTTGATTTTAAAATTCTTATTTCTTGATTCCAGGTCCCTCCACAGCCGGACCCCTCCATATCTCTGTAATCTCCTTCAGTCCCACAACACGTGAAGACCACCGCACTCATCTAATTCTGGAGAGTATCCCCGATTTTAATTGTTTCACCAGTGGTGGCTGCACCTTCAGCTGCCTAGACCCCAGCCTCTGGAATTCTATCCCTAAATCTCTCCAACTCTTTACTATTCTCTCCTCCATTAAGACGATCCTTGAAACTGACCTCTTTGACCAAGCTTTTGGCCATCTGTCTTCATGTCTCCATACGTGCATTGACGTCTAATTTCGTTTTAGGATGATCCTGTGAAACGCCTTGAGATTTCCCAGACAAGGTCAAAGGAGGGAAAAAACAAAATTCTGAAATCTTGGCTGAAACGCAGTTATAAATAACAATGCCAACCTAGTGAACACACACTGGTAAAATAGATTGTCGCGTCAACCTGACACAGCAATATAATTATTGGCTGCCGCACAAGATCCTGTATAATTATACACGGGGACTTTGCTTTTTAGGTAAAAGGAAGGACATTTCTGAACAATATCGGTTTTCCTTTTTTGACCCAATGACTCTTGAACAGCCGTTCCCAAACTGGGGTCCGTGGAGACTTTTCCAGGTGCGTGAGATGACGCATGAGTGCTTAGTGAGCAGGGCTGGCGTTGAGGGTGGGTGATCACCCAGGGCCTCGTGGTCAGGTGGTCGGGGGTGGGGGGGAGTCTCCATGGCCAAGAGTAAGTGAATGAACGGCAGCCAGAGGCAAGCTAGGTGCAACTGCCACATGCAGTGTAGAGGGGGCTGGCTGTCTCACCGAGGAGCGAAGAGCACAAAGATGGGTAGACGCTGCACTGAGAAGAGGTACACCCATTTCAATGATACCTACAAGTGAATAGTTGCTTTTCTAAACAGCATTATAAAACCCTCTTTACATGCAGCATTTTCATATTACGAGTATTGCAATTTAGATGGAGGGCGTCCATGATTCCTAATCCAACCAGTAAAGTTTGGGCACTTGATGACAAGAAAGAAAGCAAGGAAGGGCACCAAGCCCATCCAACCATTTATCAAGCCAAGGCTGCTGGTGAAAGGACAAGAAATCGGCTGAAAATCTGAAATAAAAGCAGAATGCCTACCAACTCCCAACTCCCAACCCCCAATCTCAACATTGAACAGGCTCAGGAATGAGCCTAAGGATTTCACCTCCAACACTCTTCCTGGACAAACATTCTAAATGCTGCTATTGACACAAGGATAATGTTTTTCTTATACCAGTCGTAAATTCACACTTCGCCATTTGGAACTTACGCCCAATTTAACCATTTGCCTTGAGGTGGTGCTCAACATTTTATCTTCGTTAGATGATAAAATAGATGCCCCTCCCTTCTTCAAATAAATTTGAATGAAGATGTGCTACTGCATATTTGTATTGTGTGATATTTGTGTGGGAACAGTTTTAATCACTTACAGTATATCCCATAATTGGTATCAATAATCTAAAATAAACATACAAAGAAGCAGGAATCATGCTGCACATTATGAAGCAGAACACTGTGGATGGAAGGCCACAGATTTGATTCTCCATTCCACTGAACCCTCGACCTCAGATGTATCACTAAGGAAGTGTTAAGTGGAGCCTAAGAGCTTCTCCACAGGGAAAAGGGAACATTAGAGGGAACATCAATACCAGGCAGCTCTAAGAAACCTCCTGGTAGCCAGATTAAGCACAACGTACATGAAAACCCGAGTCAGGTCTTTCACTCACCCTCTCTGGAACAGGAGCGAGAAGGCCCAGAGAGAATACAAAAAGAGAATTAAAAATTAAAAGGACAACATGGTCGGAAAAATGAACAATACGCAGCCAGTAAATGGACAAAACTCACCAGGCCACAGAGAAATTAACAGTGGGATCAAAATAATAAAAGGTAGAAGCTTCATTCCAAATGCGCTGGGGTGCAACTCTTTCCAGGCACAGTAATTATTCTGTATATTGCTCATGCGGCCATTTCTTTTATTTGCATTTTTGGACAATAAGCGCCAGCAGTGTTTTATTACGAAGAGTATCATGTTCAGTCCTGTCATCTTCCAAGATGCGCAAAAATTGCATTTTCTTTTTTGTTTAAGATAACCCTCCTTACATAACTTCCAAGAAAAAGCAATCGGAGCATTCCCTCACCAACCCAAAAGCACACCACACCAATGCAACTCCCATTAAGATCGTCTTGGCACAGAACAGTGGTTTGTCCTGCTGAATCTGGACCAGTATCAGACCACTCACTGCATTTACCTACGCAGCAAATTGAGGAAGCCCAAAAACTGATGCCTGTCCTTCAACAGTCTTTCACAAAAACAATGAGGCGTATCTTAGAAGGTTCAGGATTGATTCTGGCCTCAAGTTATAAACTTAAGATGGCTTCCAGGTTTATCAGTCACCCAAAAATCAAGCTGGAGGTTATAGAAAAATACACCTAGCGAAAGATTTCCTCAGTGGCTTGGATGAAATGATGGCATATTGCACATTTTCTTCCAAAGAGTAAGGATACAGGACACAGAAAACTACTTTGAGACAATCCTTGCTGCAGACAGGATGTTGAAAGACGGATCTTTCATCTTTTCACACTTAGTTTGTGCTTCATCCTTTCCTCCCTCTGCCCATTGGGACAAGATTAAGCTGTGAGTGTCAATCTATATTCTATGAGGCTGAGCATTACACCTTTATGGGCTTAGTTAATAAGTAATGACTACCGGGTCTGGGTGCGGACTGTCTTCCTCAATTGTGTATGGACAGTTACTGATTTCACAGTTTAAATATTGCTGCACTGCCTAAATTGTATATATGCCAGAATTCAATAAGTCAAACACGCAGTAAGCTTAAATGTGAGAATTTCATAGTCATTACAGTGTTGCATGACTGGAACTTTAGTGTCTCAAACATAGTATTATTTAATAAGACAGTATCTCAAGGGTAACAAATGTTGGACTTGACAGCAACGTTCACGACCCATGAAAGAATTAAAACAATTATGTCCGGGGTTTATTTTTAAAGTCAGTGTTATTACAACACCTTTCAACTCTAATCGAAAACATGAATACTGCAGATGCTAGGGAAATCTGAAATAAAAACAGAAAATGCTGGAAATACTCAGCAGGTATTTATTTATCTATCGGGGAGACTAGAACTAAGGGGCACAGTTAAATGAGAGGTTCCCCCTTTTAAGACGGAGATGAGGAGAAGCTTTGTCTCTCAGAGGGTCGCTAGTCCGTGGAATTCTCCTCCCCGGAAAGCAGTGGAGGCTGGGACATTGAATTTATTCAAGGCAGGTTAGACAGATTTTTGATAGGCAATGGAGTCAAGGCTTATGGGGGGGAGGGGGGCGTTTCAGACAGGAAAGTGGAGTTGAGACAACAACCAGATTAGCCATGATCTTATTGAATGGTGGAGCAGGCTCGAAGGGCTGAAGGCCCACTCCTGCTCCTAAGTCCTATATTCCTAGGTCAGGCAGCATCTATGGACAGAGAACAGAACTACCATTTTGGGTCAATGACCTGACATTCTGATGAAAGGTCATCGACGTGAAATATTAACACCTTTCAACTCTAGCTATTTTGAAACATTTTATTGTTTAAAAACTGTGTATAAACTATGTCGGGTACTTTGCAGTGGACATGTATTTTGATTAGAATGAATGCATTACACTGAAGTCCCATCATTAATCTGCTATCAGGAACACTTAGTGGTCTTGGTCTGTGTTAATTCCAAACCTTTTGACTATATCCTCCCAGTAACACTGAATTCCAGATGTAGTCAGCAGGAACGTGGATCCTTCACACTCACAGAAGAACTCCTGAAGATTACCAACACTGGTGAGATCTTCCTACATTAAAAGGATAAACGTGCTAAGATATCGCGTTCAAAATGCACATGACTGAGGAAGGTGCATTAAATGTTCACGGGATACAGATGCGCGAGCAAACTAAGTGAACGCTGATTAAGACGTACAATTGCGGAAAGCTTTTAGGCTGCTCCTCAGGCAGTGCTAATGGGATCCAATTCCAAACCTAGATGGGAAACATCACGGAACTCCAATTTGACACATTGCTGCTACTGATAGATCCTAATTTTAGATACAAAATGAATCATTAATTAACAGAGCAAAAGTCAAGTAACCACACTGTGCTCCTTTTACATTAAGTGTTATTTGACCCTTCAAAGGAACAAAGGAATTGGCAGCAGACAAACCTAATGGCTCACAGAGTTGGAATTAGTATTTTTCAAAAATCAATTGTAGACATCACCTCTCTCAAATGTTCCAGGGTAGAAAAATATCTCAGTGTGCATTGCCCCCAAGCACACCCAGTCTCAGCTGAATGTCACACAGCCAGTTATGGTATGCCCATTCACACTGCTGCTTACTTGCAATAAAGTCAAGTATTATACACTCACACAGAAAGCCAAATGCTTACTGTTCACCTGTTTGCGTACATTAAACAGCGGGTCGAAACCCTAAGTGCCCCGGATAACAGAATTATTTTATCCCGAGATATTTAGCGGAAATAATTTCAATGCAAAGACTAGTCAGAGAAGCCAAGAAAAACTCTTTACAAAATACCAGATTTTTACAGAGATTTTATACCCACCATGAAACATTTGATCCTGCTTCTTCTAGTGAATGAAAAATACCTATGATTATCAAGATTCAGCCTCAGCAAATCTTAACAGCATTTGCCAAAAGTAATTTAGATATGGGCTTTGGCCAGGCTGCTTGCAGAAGACAAGACAATTCTGATTTCTCCACAGTTAATTCACAACAACACTGCAGCTACAGATTTTTAAAAACTGTACTAAACCCCTTTGCTCATTTGACATAGAGTGACAGCATATTATCATAGAAAAGAATCAGTGTTGTTTTAAGTGTAAGATTTACATATATAAAGCACACAAACACTGTATAATTCCTAAAGGGGGCACTGGGTTTCATCTAGAAAAGCTTTACAGAATTTTTTTTTAAAAAGGATCTATTTGTTTGCTAACATAGCAATGGAACACAAATAAGCCAGTGTTGTAAAAATATGACTCCAATCTAACAAACATGATCTATCATTGTTCTTGCTCCCAATCAAGGAGGAAGCCCCTTTAAGATACAAACATGGCTCTGTTGTTTGTGTTGACAAGGTAGACAGCCAGGGTCAACAGTCAAAATCAAATGAAATGGTGTTTTTTTTACACCTAGGTTTTCTCAAATATAAAATTTTTTTTTCTATCACCAACTTCCAGTTCCCATCCCATTTCTTATCCTACATAAGCCGGTGATTATTTGATTACACTTATATTTCCATTAAGAGTTACATTGAAACCTTTGCTTCAGTTTACGTGCCCAAAACAGGTTTCCAGCCAACATTTTATTTTGTATCAACTTCAGATTGGCAGCCCTGGGTAGCTCAGTTTGGACGATGGTTAAAATTACATTTGGAACTGGGTGCGTCGTGATCGGGCCACTCCGTCAAGGTGCACGTGACACCCACCCAACGCTGTGTGCTCAACGACCGTGACCTGAGTTTCGTACCCGCGGGCTCTGCCCATCCAACCAATCACCTACCTGGTTCGGGTCAGTGGCTCTGAAAACGTGGCAGGCCATCTCCGACTCGGGGTTGTCAGGCTGGGTCCTGATGAGGTAGGCGAAGTAGGTAAGGTCGTGGCTGTTGTGGATGAACCTGGTGACGTGCTGCGCCTTGTGCTCGAAGATGAAGACCGAGGCATTACTGCTGGTGGCCTGGGGGACGCACCTGATGAGAGGGGGGGTGAGGGTGAGCTGCACTTCCCGCGCCGCCAGGGACGACCCCGCCTCTTGCTTCTCGCAACGCCTGCGGATCTCCGCGGTCAGCCAGGGCAGCATGGGCAGGGTGGTCCTGTGGTCCAGGGTGGAGCAGCCCATGTACCACAAGGTGAACCTCTTCTCGGGCTTGCCCTTTTCCTCCGGGGGAGACGGGTTGCTGTGGCCGCTGTCCTCCTCCATTCTGACCGACCGGCGGGCTCAGGGGTTGGCTAAGATGCAGCTTATTTCTTCCTTGTCCTGCGTCCAGTTGGTGCTTCAGCTGCTCAAGGGTGACACGTGGGAGGATCTCGTCACTAATAGCCTCCCAGCTCCCTGAGCCATTTGTTTATTTGAAATGCTGGCAAGTTTTGATGACAGTCAGGAGCAGACAAGCCAACTTTAAGGTGGTGTGGACTCAGTGGCCAAGACTCTGCGGTGCTAAGTGAGCACCAGGCGCTTTATTACCAATACTTGCTATCTTTTTTTAAGCCAAGCACTTCGTGCATTATTGTTTCCGATTACATAACGATCCACGAACGTCAACAGCCTCCCGATTTTTGACCCAATTAATGAACTGACCTCTGCACGAAATAAAATCCCAGCCAAGGATCTCTCTCTCTCCCTCCTGCGTCCTCCAAGGGGCTGAAATTACAGTGATATTGAAAGCAGAGGCTGGGGACAGAGCGAGTGAGCCCGTTCACTGTCCAGGGATGGTGCTTGCGATCCCCTCCTGTGTTTGAGAAACAAAACAAAAAGGACAAATAATGATTATTTTTTTGTTCCTCTCTCTACAAAACGACCGGGCGGCAGAAGCACTCAAAATAAAAAAGCGTGGCCTCCCTCCACACTGTACAACAACAGCAATAAACTCTCCTCTCTCTCTCTCTCTCTCTCTCCAGCTGCCTTTGGAGGGAGGGGGGGGGATAAGTCAGCCCATCCCTCTCTGCCTCGGAGTTAGGGGAAGGGGGGGGGATTCCCTGCACAGTTGCAGGTTGGTGATGCCTGTACCTTTCCCTGGGGCGGTTCGATTCCCAGCTGCAGCCAGTTGCCGAGAGAGCGGGCAGCCCCCCCCGCACTTTGCCTTGACTCGGTCCCTTTGGCGGTCCCCCCCCCCCCCGCCCCACCTCGGCTTCGGCTCGGTCTTACCCACAAGTGGAAAGGGAGGAGGAGAGAAAAAGGGCTTTTGTTTCACGTTTGACTAGGAAAGTGATTTGCCTGGGCCACGTGAACGGGAGGGGAGGGACATGGGGAGAGAAGCGACAAAGCAACAGTGACAACATGCAGAGGGAGGGAGGGAGGGAGAGAGAGAGAGGGAGGGAGAGGGCAGGTAGATCCTCCAGCAGTGCCACTCCGCTCATTGTGCACCCCTGCTGCGCTCACTGTGCGCCAGCGCTTGACTGGCGGAGCTCACAAAGCCATCGGGTAAGCCCGGGTTCACTAGCACCACTAGTGCAACAAGGAGAAGTCTAAAGGGTACATTGGCTTCAACAGTAAAAGGACGACTTGCTGTTGAAATAAAAACAAGAGTCCACTGCATACGTTACACACCAACTCTTAACCCAGAGAACATCACTCAGAGAGGGCGAAGTACCTAAAACTCTTGGGCAAATCTGGATTCCCCGGCACGGGTTAGACAACGAGAAGTCGAAAGGAGTGATTGCTTTTAACATGTCAAAGGGCGAATTGCTTCTTTATGCGAAAGTAGAAAACGCTGTAACTGCACAGCTGGCCAGGCAGCATCTGTGGAGAAAAAACAAAACAGGTCAATCATCTTTCATCAATTCGCATAAAAAGTCATCCGGCTGAAATGTTAAATCTGTTTCTCCCTCGGCGGTAAAGGGCGAGGGGGGGCGGGAGAATGACTTGCATTTACATAGCACTTTTCACAACGGCCAGACGTCTCAAAGCGCTTTGCAGCCAACTGAAGCATAGTCACTGTTGAATGTAGGACACAGGGCAGCCAATTTGCACACAGCAAGCTCCCACAATCAGCAGTGTGATAATGACCATTAATTCTGGGGGTTTTTTTGTGTGATAAGAACATTAGAAACAGAAGCAGGAGTCGGCCATTTGGCCTCTGGAGCCTACTCTGATGTTGATTGAGGGATAAATGTTAACCAGGACACTGAGGATAACTCCCGGGCTCTTCTTCAAAATCATGCCACTGGACCTTTCATGTCCACCTGTGTGGGCAGATGGGGCCCTCAGTCATCCAAAAGACAGCATCCCCAACAGTGCAGTATTCCCTCAGTATTGCACTAGAGTGTCAACCTTAATCTTTGTGTTCAGGCCCTGGGGTGGTTCTTACGCCCAGAACCTTGCAACTCAGAGGCAGGAGTGCTACCACCCGAGCCACAATTGATGCAAGTGCTGTCTGCCCAGTTGAGTATTTACAGCATTTTCTGCTTTTGTTTCAGATTTCCAGCTTCTGCGGTATTTTGCTGGAGCTATTTATATGGTGCCTTTCATGACCTCAGGATTTAACACAGCACTTTACAACCAATGAAATGCTTTCAAAGTGTAGTCACTGTCACAATGTGGACGCCAATTAGCACACAGCAAGGTCGTACATATGGCTTAATAACTCAGAGGCCCAGCCTGATGATCTGGAGATAGAAGTTCAAATCCCATCAGGGGAGCTGAGTAATTTAAATTCAGTTACTAAATTAATTTGGAATAAAAAGCTAGTATCAGTTAATTGTGACCATGTAACTAACAGACTGTCACAAAAACCCATTTGGTTCACTAATGACCTTTAGGGAAATAAATCTGTTGGCATTATTTGGTCTGGCCTGTATATGATTCATAACAATATGACTTTTAATTGCTGACTGAAATGAACTAACAAGCCTCTTAGGGATGGGCAATAAATACTGTCAATGAACACAAAATGTCAGAAAATAATTTGCAGTTAAATTTGGATTACAGATACATCCTGAATAATGCAAGAGCATCCTTACAAATTGTATATCTATTTCCTCTAATCCGACGTTCTGTTTTCAGTGTCAGGACAAATCTGGCACTTACACAAATCCAGCTTTTCAAATTTAGGTTTTTGCAGAGGTTTTGTGTTCCTCAAGGTACAAAATGACAGTGCTGGGGACAAATCCCTTACTCCCTTTCTCTGTGTTAGCATTCCCAGGCATATCCCTGTCAACTCCTCCAGCTTTAGAAGAGCGCCCTCTGCTGCACCAGCGAAATATCTCCATTCCCCACAACGACCATGCTTGTGGGCTTTATTGAATGAGATTCACAATTTATTGCAATTGATAATGAGAGAAAGCTTTGCCTTTGTGCCTGCTAGAAACAAAGTCCAAAATCTTTTCATTCTTATTCTTATAATTGATAGAGATGACACTTGCATCCAAGCAGCCTGAATTGGATTCGAGTCAGAGTTTACAGGTGAAAGGACAGTATTAATCTGAGGACCACTTTGCCCATCAGTAGCATCAGTCAGAAAGTTATGCCGCTATTGCATCCTTGGTCTGGAAGTGGTTAATGCTGAAGCTCAATGTAAAATTGACTTCTAAAACCATTAATAACAAAAATACTTATAGTGATTGGTACCTACTGACAAGTTTTTTAAATTTACTCTTTCACAGGATGTGGGTGTCACTGACAAGGCCAGCATTTGTTACCCGTCCCTAATTGCCCTTGAACTGAGTGGCTTGCTCGGCCATTTCAGAGGGCAGTTAAGAGTCAACCACATTGCTGTGGATCCGAAGTCACATGTCGGCCAGGCCAGGTAAAGGTTCCTTCCCTAAAAGGACATTAGTTAACCCACTGAATTTTTACGACAACCAGTGATAGTTTCATGGTCACTATTAACAGAAAGTAGCTTTACATTCCAGATTTTACTAACTGAATTCAAATTCCACCAGCTGCCGTGGTGAGATTCAAACCAGTGTACGCAGAGCATTCACCTCCCCCTCTGGATTACTGGTTCCCTGACAGTACGCCACGCCACCATCTCCCCTGTTTTCCAACTATCTTGCTGTAGACATGTGAACATTTAGCACTTAGGGCACATCGTGAGGACACTGTATATATTTTGCATATATGTTATTTTGATGGCGATGACAAAAAATCCACATTGAAAGAAGAGAAAGCACTTAACATTTACATAATACCTTTCACAACCGCAGGATATCCCACCACCACCGCCCCCCCCCCACCCCTACAAAGTGCTTTAAACTAATGAAGAACTTTTGAACTGTAGAAACTGTTCTAACATGGGAAGTGTGACAGCCAGTTTGTGCACTGCAAGTTTCCATAGACAGCAATGTGACATTGGCCAGATAATTGGCCACGGCATCAATATTGGCCAGAACATGAGCGAGAACTCCCCCCCTGCTGAATATTTCCAAAATGTTGCATTTTTATTTCAGGTTTTCCAGCATTCGCAGAATTTTGCTTTTGTGAGAGAGTGAAAGGCCTGCTTGTGTTTGCATAACCGTGTTTGGTAATTCCCACAAAACCTTTAAAATATGAACAATTAGTAGTTATCATCATTTAATACTCTGTTAGATGATTCGCTGATTTTTCTTCTCTTGTTTTAAAAAAAAAATCAAACTTTATTTGTTTGAATCGGTCAGCAGTTGTTGACGGATAATTGGGTGTAGTTGCCTTTTTTCTAAAGGAAGTCTACAGGTCTGAACGCAAACTAGCAATTAGCTGGTTACAACATGAAAAAAAGGTGTTGATAATAGCAGTGATATTTTTCACTAGTTCTGTTGTAAGTTCTCTCAAAAAGATTATAATTCAGACCTTGTTAGGGTGAAAATTCGGAAAGGTGAGGAACCACAGAATGACTAGAAAGAGGATTATGATAAAATAAACTTTAGGTTCTTTTGAGCCACAGAAGTCATGAACACCACGCTGCATGAGAATACTACTGGCCAGTCTTGCACTATGGTTTATTTTCCCTGATTCACAACTGAACTGCTCCGTGCTATATTTAAACAACATACATTGTGTAATCACCTTGAAAGCTATGGATCTGACAGTGATAAATGCTGCCTGTAAACCACAACTGAATGTTCCATATGTGTTATATAAATAATGTATTTTTTGTTTGTATTCAAAGACTCATGAAATACCTGAAAGAAAGGTCATTGCAACACAACACTAATATCAAAATGATGCTTGAAAATTAACCATTTCAATGAACATTTTTAAATTCATTTAAACAAACCAAACTGCTTAAGAGTTTAAAAGTGTGATGCACCAACATTTCAAACAAAATAGCGTGACTGGTTACAACTTTTTTGCCTATTCAACATCAGCCTCATACAATATAAACTCACGTACATTTCCAATTCTGCCCTGGATCACTCAGCTTCAGACCTCATCACAGCCTTAAGCCAGACATGACCACAAAAGCTGAATGCTAAAGAGGTGAAGGTAGAATTCCTCTGTACCTGGTTTTGGTGCATGTGAGAGAGAGAGGGTCTTTTTTTAAATATTCATTTACAGGATGCAAGCATCACTGACTAGGCCAACGTTTATTGACCATTCCTGATGGCCTTTGAGAAGGTGGTGGTGAGCTGCCTTCTTGAACCGCTGCAGTGAATGTGGTGTAGGTACACCCACAATGCTGTTAGGGAGGGAGTTCCAGGATTTTGCCCCAGCGACAGTGAAGAAACGGCGATATATTTACAAGTCAGGATGGTGAGTGACTTGGAGAGGAACTTCCAGGTGGTGGTGTTCCCATGTATGTGCTGCCCTTGCCCTTCTAGATGGTAGCGGCCATGAGTTTGGAAGGTGCTATCTAAAGAATCTTGGTGAGTTTCTGCATTGCATCTTGTAGATGGTACACACTGCTGCCACTGTTCGTCGGTGGCGGAGGGAGTGAATGTTTGTTGGAGGGGTGCTAATCAAGTGAGCTGTTTAGTCCTGGATGGTGTCAAGCTTCTTGAGTGTTGTTGGAGCTTCACTCATCCAGGCAAGTAGAGAGTATTCCATCACACTCCTGACTTCTGCCTTGCAGATGGCGGACAGGCTTTGGGGAATCAGGAGGTGAGTTATTCACTGCAGGAATCCTAGCTTCTGACCTGCTCTGGTAGCCACAAATTTATGTGGCTAGTCCAGTTCAGTTTCTGGTCAATGCTAACCCCTAGGATGTTGATGGTGGGGGGATTCAGCGATGGTAATGCCATTGAATGTTGATAGAAATTTCTTAATTTGGAAATCAAGTGAAATATAAGTAGATGGAAACCTTCTACTGCACAAAATGTCAAATGTAAACAGTGAGTAACATAAACTTCCACCTATCCAAAACATCTTTTTATTATCAAAACACAGTCATAAATAACTTGCTGTGAGCTGTGAGGACGCTTACACTGCTGATGTTACTTTGCTTACAGTTCTCTGCTTTGTGTTTTCAAAGAAGTTGCACATTACCTGGCGTATCGTACAATACTGGAGGCTATGACCACAAGACTGAAGCTAAATTCAAGCAAAGAGAGGTTGTTTGCCTTGTAGAGTGAATGTTATTGCATACCCTTGGCAGTTCATAATATTTGTAATGACATCAGCAAACCAGAAAATGATTGTTGGTTTGATTGTCTCTTGTTGGAGATGGTCATTGCCTGGCACTTGTGTGACACGAGTGGAAGAGTGAGTGGTACGCAGTTTCTTTAGTAACTTTAAGTGCAAGCGTGTGAAAAATAAACTAAACTTTTTTCCCTTTTTAAATACAAAAGGCTGGCTGCTGGGTAATTTAAAACCAACTCACTCACTCCAAGGGCAAGAACATATGCAAGCTCACATACAGATATAAATGATCACAGGAGAAAAAAAGGTAACAACTTAAAATTGTCCATGACAACTGATGTAACATCATCGCACAAGGAACACCCCTGAAGCACCAAGCCATACAGACCCGAACATTGCAGGTTTGACTCTAAGTCCGTAAGCTAATCTTAGCCAAGGGCTCTGCAATTGGCTTCAGTTCCCTAAGCTAGACAGAGAAATATTAGCCAGGATTATCATTCCTAATTGTTGTAGAATTGATTTTTGATGGAAAATTTGCATTTGTAAGGCACTAGCTGAGTTTGGCTGTGATGCAGTTGAATAGCCTATTGATACTGACTGCCTCGCTGCCCAGATGAAGAATTGGGAAATATATGCCGGGACTGCCATTAGCTATGGAACTATGTCCCAGCTAGGGTCAATGTTTTAAGAAGAAGGAAGGTAAATGTACAAGCAAAACAATATAGATAAAAACATCTGAAATTTATATTAGTAGTTTTCCAAATCTTCCACCAAAAGTATGGCAGATGATAGGCTGAATCTGCATGGAATTCCCATCTCGAAGTCTTTAGAAATATTAACTAGTCTATGAGACAGGAGAATCAGGGTTTTTTTAATACATTTGTGGGATGTGGGTGTTGCTAGCTAGGCCAGCATTTATTGCCCATCCCTAATTGCCCTTGTTCTGAGAGCATTTTTTTTTAAGAGTCAACCACATTGCTGTGGGTCTGGAGTCACACGTAGGCCAGACCAGGTAAGTATGGCAGATTACCTTCCCTAAAGGACATTACTGAACCAAATGGGTAAGAGAAATAAAAGGTTAAACCCTTCCTTAAATAAAAATGACTGACTTGTGAACAATTTCCCTGCAATTCCATCGGTCATTTTTTTATGTTGATAGAAATTTCTTAATTTGGAAATCAAGTGAAATATAAAACAAGGGCTAGTGAGTAGATGGAAACCTTCTACTGCGCAAAATGTCAAATGTAAACAGGGAGTAACATAAACTTCCACCTATCCAAAACATCTTTTTATTATCAAAACACAGTCATAAATAACTTGCTGTGAGCTGTGAGGAGGCTTACACTGCTGATGTTACTTTGCTTACAGTTCCCTGCTTTGTGCTTTCAATGAAGTTGCACATTACCTGGCCTATCGTACAATACTGGAGGCTATGACCACAAGACTGAAGCTAAATTCAAGCAAAGAGAGAAACAGAAATACCTGGAAAAACTCATTTTATCAAGCAAAGAGAGGTTGTTTGCCTTGTAGAGTGAATGTTATTGCGTACACTTGGCAGATCATAATATTTGTAATTACTTCAGCAAACCGGAAAATGATTCCTTCATTTTCAGTTAGCATCACCTCCATTTCACAGGCCTTACTTGTGTGCAGGTGAGAAACATATTTAAGAGTCGGAGTTTGTGGATGGCCAATCGTATGAGCTTTTACTTTTTCACGACAGTAATTGGTTTAAAATTGCCTTCAGTTAACAGTTAAATCTTTGTGAGGAAGCAGCTGCTTCTGTATGTGGAGACACAGGGCCATAGTTTAACTTGCAAGTGTGAAGGACTGTGTGCTTGCACATGATTGCTATAAATACAATTCATAAAGTTGTATGGATAGATACTGGGATAAAGTTGCTGTGGTAAGCTGTGCATTAAGTAAGATATCCTCTTCAATCCCACAAGCCTAGACCAAACTAAACAATTAAAACAATCCTTAAAGACAGAACCCATATTTTCTTTTCATTGTCCTGTGGAAAGGTTTTTCTTGATTCATTCATGGGATGTGGGCTTCGCTGGTTGGGCCAGCATTTATTGCCCATCCCTAGTTGCCCTTGAGAAGGTGGTGGTGAGCTGCCTTCTTGAACCGCTGCAGTCCATGTGGTGTAGGTACACCCACAGTGCTGTTAGGAAGGGAGTTCCAGGATTTTGACCCAACGACAGTGAAGGAACGGCGAAATATTTCCAAGTCAGGGTATTATCTGGCTTGGAGGGGAACTTGCGGGTGGTGGTGTTCCCAGGTATCTGCTGCCCTTGGCCTTCTTGGTTGTAGCGGTCATGGGTTTGGAAGATGCTGCCGACGGAGCCTTGATGATTTGCTGCAGTGCATCTTGTAGATGGTACACACACTGCTGCTACTGTGCATCAGTGGTGGAGGGAATGAATGTTGAAGGTGATGGATGTGGTGCCAATCAAGCAGGCTGCTCTGTCCTGGATGGTGTCAGGCTTCTTGAGTGCTGTTGGAACTGCACTCATCCAGGTAATTAAGTGGAGAATATTCCATCATACTCCTGACTTGTGCTTTGTAGATGGAGGACAGGCATTGGGGAGTCAGGAGTTGAGTTACCCGTTGCAGAATTTCAAGTCTCTAACTTGCTTTTGTAGCCACAGTATTTATATGGCTAGTCCATTTCAGTTCCTGGTGAATGGTACCCCTCAGGATGTTGATAATGGACTCAGCAATGGCAATACCATTGAATGTCAAGGGGAGATGGTTAGATTCTATCTTGTTGGAGATGATCATTGCCTGGCACGTATGTAGCATGAATGTAACTTGCCACTGATCAGCCCAAGCCTGGAATATGCATATGGGCATGGACTGCTTCAGTACCTGAGGAGTCGCGAATGGTGCTGAACATTGCACAATCATCAGCGAGCATCTCCACTTCTGACCTTATGATGGAAGAAAGGTCACTGATGAAGCAGTCAAACTTTGGACCTAGGACACTGCCCTGAGGAACTCCTGCAGTGATGCAGGGGCTGAGATGATTGACCTCCAACAACCACAACCATCTTCCTTTGTGCTAGGTATGACTCCAACCAGCAGAGAGTTTTCACGATTGTATCAATCATGACATCATTGCGTGTTACAATACTTTACTCAACGCTAGTTTTGCCTTAACTGTGTTCCAATTTTTGAGACTATTTTTTATGCCTAATTTCTTCCCTCTCTTTGCTGAAGAGCCAGATCTTCTGAGACATTACCTTCCCTATATTTCTATGCCAAAGCCTCTGGAGTGGGACTTGAACCCATAACTTTGACCCAGAGAGTACTACCACCTGAGTCACGGGTAGCCTAGTTAGTGGACGCAAAGCTTTTGCGTTGTAGTTTTGTTAAACTTCATTTTGGAAAGGTGAGAAAGCTGAAGTTAGCTCACTGTTCCCACCTCTTGGTGAGAACAAAAACTGCAGGTGCATTGCACCATTTTAGCCAAAGTAATCACTTGCAAAATGACTGGTACAGAACGTTCACCGAAACATTATGCATCAGTAACATTTGCTGTGGTCACAAGCATACTTACTGTAGCTGGGATAAAGGATTTGAAACCGATTCTCAAGTGAATGGAATTAACGGGTTAAACACGTTCGTGTGAATAAGGGCTTGTCAGAATATTCATTGCCGCCTTCACAGTTCGCCATCTGTTCTCACCCATTAAAAGCGCTAACACAGATCACCGACTATCTTTCCGTTTCTAGCTTTGTCACATATAGCATTTTTTTTTTGTTAAAACAGAAAATGCTGGAAATGCTCAGCAGGTCAGGCAGCATCTGCGGAGAGGGAAACAGAGTTAAGTTTCAGGTCAATGACCTTTCATCAAAACTGGTCTTATCACTGGAGGACTAGAAAACAAAGGGATAGAAGTCATGTTTCAACTGTACATAGCCCAAGTTAAACCACACCTGGAGTAATGCGAGCAAGTCTGGACACTTCATGAAGACTGAATGATTATAATAAGACCAATAAAAGTAGTCAAACTAGTGAAATTGAAGTAGGACTACAGGACATCAGAAGATCTTTTTGCTGCTATAATATCATGTTGACCAGGTTACCTTGGGCCAGAGTTATCTGCATCCGGGCATGTCCCGGCATGTCCAATTTGCGAGATTTGGGACATGCTACTACATTAAAGGCACTAACTACATATAAGTTGTTGTTATTTCCTGCGCCCTTCAACTCACAAAAAATCTCCCCTTTAAGTTGCTGAATGTGTGAGCTGACAATGGAGCAGCAAGGGAATCAGGGCACCTGGGACCTGGGTGACGAACAGGAACAATTGTCCGTATCCTTCATCATTGAGGTAAAAGGATTGCGAAATAGAAGAATGGAAGAACTGAGAAGGACGGCCAATTAAAGAGGATAAACTCAATGTTAAATCAGCAGAAAGAGAAATAGAAGAAATTAAAGATCGGATTAGAGAGGAAGGAAAAGAGAAAAAACGTTTTATATTCAAAAATTGCTGTTTTTAAATCCCCAACAACAATTCAAAACATGTAGGAATTTTAATTGTTCACTTTCTGGACCAAAGAGGTTGATTATCAGTCATTAACAGTTATAACAATGTTAAAAGTTTTTTTACTCTATTAATTATTAGACTTAATAAAATATTTTGTGGCAAACTTAATGGACAATTAATGTGCAAATGCAGCATATTCATGAAAATCACTTGGGACATTAAGTATGAGATGTCACTTCTGTAAGGTTAATACTTGGGTGGCACAAACTGTCCAGAAGCTAGTGACTATTTGCACCTCACTGAGTGTCTCTTCTTTGTCACAAGGTGCTGGCCGATTTGCGCATTTTTAAATTCATGTATGGGATGTGAATGTTGCTGGGCGAGGCTACCATTTATTTCCCATCTCTAACTGCCCTTGAGAAGATGGCGGTGAGTCATTTTCCTGAACCATGTCATGTAGGTACATCCAGAGAGCTGTTAGGGAGGGAGTTCCACGATCTTAAGCCAGCAACAGTGAAGGAATAGTGATGTATTTTAAGTCAAGATGTTGTCAGCTTGGAGGGGAACTTGCAAGTGATAGTGGCCTGAAATTTGGGCTGGGTCTTATTGTGACAGGAACACACTGTCGTCAATTCCAAGTGCCCCGCAGCCATTTCATGTTTGAATGAGCATTAAGCAGCTGCAGGTGAGACTTCCGTCCTTCAGGAGGAAGCAGCGCCTTAGAGAGCAGCTGTCCAATCTGATTGGCCAGCAGCTCTCCAGTCCCTGCGGCGACAGCACTGCAGTGGAGAAGAAGAAATGCAGAAGGAAGCCTGAGACTAAGTCTAGGCATCAGAGGCCCAGGTAAGTTCAAGGGGTCCCAGGGTGGGAGGGTAGGGAACACCTGGGGGAGGCACGAAGAGGGTGATCAGGGTCTTGGGGGAATGCTGAAGGCGGGGCGGGGGAGGGATGTCCAGAGGCCACCAGACCTTAAGGGGGGTGCACCCGACTTCTGAAGGAGGTTTCTGATGGCAGGACCCAACTGTCCCTTTCCACCCAAGGTGTAACTTTGTTGATCTTTGGCCTTCCCCCATGCAATTTCAATCTTCCCAACAGCCTAAAAATTGAGGCTGGATGGGAAACGGCCTTTAAGTGGCCAATAGT
The DNA here is from genome assembly GCF_964194155.1 of Cetorhinus maximus. Classification (NCBI taxonomy): domain Eukaryota; kingdom Metazoa; phylum Chordata; class Chondrichthyes; order Lamniformes; family Cetorhinidae; genus Cetorhinus; species Cetorhinus maximus. The sequence continues at coordinate 133,678,533 of NC_135885.1, read as the reverse complement.
TCGCTGCTTAAGGACCTCAACTGGGGCAAGGGCGGGCTTCCCACCCGAGTCTTGCCCGCCCCAGCGTAAAATTGCTGTGTGGTTGGTGGGAACCCGGATGGAATCCCATATGTTCAATTTCACGCTCCTTCCACCCCTCCCCCCAACCCCCCATTGCCTAAAAACCCACCAGCGGGGGAAGCATAAAATTCGGGCCCATGTGTCTGCTGCCCTTGTCCTCTAGGCAGTCGAGGGAGTGGGTTTGAGAGGTGCTGTTGAAGGCTCTGTTTTGTCCCGGGTGCTGTTGAGCTTCTTGAGTGTTGTTGGATTGAGCCGCACTCATCCAGGCAAGTGGAGAATATTTCATCACACTCCTGACTTGTGCTTGTAGATGGTGGACAGGCTTTGGGGAGTCAGAAGGTGAGTCACTCATTGTAGAATACCCAGCCCTTGACCTGCTCTTGTAGCCATAGTACTTATGTGGCAGGTCCAGTTAAGCTTCTGGTCAATGCTAACCCCAGGATGTTGAAGATGGGGGATTCAGTGATGGTAATGCTGTTGAATGTTATGAGGAAGTCATTAGATGCCCTCTTGTTGGAGATTGTCATTACTTGGCACTTGTGTGGCGTGAATATTACTTTCCACTTATCAGCCCAATCTAGTAAGAAGAATGTGCATCAGTGTTATTTTCCCAGAAAATTCACTTAAGATAGTTTGTAGAGCTTTAAGTAGTCTAGAAAGAGATAGAAATAGACAAATAAAAGCAGAGCAGGATCCAAATAAAGCAGATCATTCATTCACTGTATTTCGACAGTGTTTACAGAATCACACGACTATTATATGTAATTCTTGCAATGGAATTAGAATTGGTCTGTCACTCGCTAAAAATATTCAAGATAAATCAGAATAAATATTCAACATCTTTCACCATGACAAGTGCCTCTCTAAAGGAAATGAAAAACTAAAGATTAGCTGAAATTCAGAGGGGTATCATTGTGCCCAATAGTTTTTTTTTAATTTATCCATGGGATGTGGGCATCACTGGCTAGGCCAGCATTTAATACCCATCCCTAATTGCCCTTGTTCAGAGGGCATTTAAGAGTCAACCACATTGCTCTGGGTCTGTAGTCACATGTAGGCCAGACTAGGTAAGGACAGCAGATTTCCTTCCCTAAAGGACATTAGTGAACCAGATGAGATTTTATGATGATTGGCAATGATTTCATGGTCATCATTAGACTTTTTAATTCCAGGTTTCTTATTTGAATTCAAATTCCACCGTCTGCCATGGTTGGATTTGAACCCATGTCCCCAAAGCATTAGCCTGGGTCTCTGGATTACCAGTCTAGTGACAATACCGCTACACCACCTCCACCCCCAAAGCTGGCTTTAGACCAAATATAGCTAATCTTTCATAAAATAATTAAAAATGTTATGCACATGTATTGTAGAATCTATGTAGTGTTATTATTTCAACATTTATTTAATAAAAAATACACAGAATGGAAAATTTAGAAGATAGCAGAACATCTAAGCAACTAATCCATCTTAGCCCCTTTTTACCTCCCTTTCTTTATCCTTTTTCCCCAACCACTGCAGTCTCCCGCCATATCCACAAAAGGACCATCTGTCACTTGTTCTGTGTTGTTCTTTCACAGAGTGCTGACCCATGTTCTGCTATTAACACATTCTGCTTTCTTACCTTTATGCCACTTAAGCACCTTCTTTAGTCTTCACCTCTACCATTAACACTCCGTTTGTCTTGTGTCCATGACATCTTTGCCAATCTCTCCTTAGCGCCCACCTATTGCTGACCTTCTATCCTGCTTTACCTGCTCCATCCCTCCTGAAACAGTATAAATTCCATCACATTTCTACTTCTCTTTAGCTCTGAAGAATAGTTGTGTGGACTTGAAGCGTTAACTCTGTTTCTCTCTTCACAGATGTTGTCAGACCTGCTGAGTTGTTCCAGCATTTTCTGTTTATATTAGCCCAGAGCTTGACTAGTTTACTTTTTATAAATCTGTTCTTCAGCTGTATGGAATGCTGGTGAGACTGCACTGAACTTCCTTCCCTAAAGGCCCTGTAGCAATTTTTTCATTCAACTGAGTGGTTTGCTAGGTCACTTCAGAGGGCAATAAGCATTGACCATATCTTTCTGACTGAAATTGAAGTTGAAAATGTCCTAGCAGCTCTCAAGGACCATTAATCCATCAACATCCACAAGGTGATGAAGGGGGTTCACCATGACGCCAGCATTTCTTCCAAGGCCATAAGCATCATGAACTCCCTTATGAACAATATGTCTGAATAGGTCATGGGCGAGGCTTCCTGTGAGGTCCATTACAAGTGGTGCCACACGAGTGAGTTTCAGCCATGGCTCAGTTGGTAGCACTTTCACCTCTGAGTTAGAAGGTTCTCAGGACTTGAAGATAAAAATCAAGGTGGACACTCCAGCGCAGTACTGAAGGATTGCTTCATTGTTGGAATTGTCATCTTTCAGATGTTGCAACAAACCGAAGACCTGTCTACTCTCTCAGGTGGACGTAAAATATCTCATGGTGCTATTTTGTAGCTGGAATTATATCTCAGTGTCCTGGCCTGCATCAATCTCTCAATCAACATCACAAAAGCAAATTACCTGATCAAATGATCACAGTGCTGCTTAGGGGAGTTTGCTATACACAAATTGGCTGCTGTGCTTCCTAAATGACAGCAATGACTACACCTCAAAATAATACTTTATCGGGCTGTAAAACGCTTTGTGATATCAGGTGGCTGTAAAAAGCTGTACATAAATGCAAGTGTTTCTTTCTTTAATGTTAAACTCCCAGAAAATCCAGACTGGGATGTCCACCAGCACACTTGCCACTGCCCGGGATGCACAAGCGCAGCAGTTCAGGAAGGACAAAGGCAGTGACCAAGTACACCAGCTCCAAATAAATCTCCACAATGTACTGAAAAACACCCATAGCTTTCATACTACGGAGAAGCTGGGGTTGCTCTCCTTGGAGAAAAGGAGATTGCAGGGAGAATTTGATAAAGGTGTACAACTTTATGATAGGTTTTAGGTTAGGTAGACAAAGAAAATCTGTTCCCATCAGCTTATGCTACAAGGACTAGAGGACACAGATTTAAGGTTTTAGGCAAGAGATCAGTAAGGTTGTGAGGAAGAACTTTTTTTATGTGGTTATGATCTGGAATTCTGCCCACGAGGGTGATGGAAGCAGAGACGGTGAATGATTTCAAAAGTAAATTGGATGTGCATTTGAAGGAAATACACTTGTAGGGCGGTGGAATGGAACTGATTGGATTGCTCTGTAGAGAGGCGACATGGACTCGGTGGGTCAAATAGCCTCATTCTGCGGTGTAATGACTATAATTCTGTTCTACTTGAGCGGAGATGACTCGCTGTGTTTAGATAATTGTGCAAAAAATGCCTTAGCGCATCTAGACTGATAACCCCTGATTATCCCTCTCGCAATATGAAAAAGTGCTTAACCTCTACTCAGTCTCTGTGTACAGGACCCGCTGCACACTCATGGAAAATCAAGGGCACAAACTTTTGTCCTACCGCTATGTTATCCACATAGCACAAAGATGGTCAGGAGAGATTTAATGGAAGTGTTCAAAATTGTAAGGGGATTTGGTAGAATGGATAAGGAGAAACTGTTTCCACTGGCAGGAGGGCCAGGAACTAGAAGACACAGATTTAAGATAATTGAAAAAAAAGCCAAGGGTGGTGGAGGAGAATTTCTTTTATTTGGTGAGTTTTTATGATCCAGCATGCACTGCCTGAAAAGGTGACGGAAGCAGATTCAGTAGTAAGTGCCGAAAGAGAATTGGATTTCTACTTGAGAAGGAAGGTTATGGGGAAGGAACAGTGGGGTGGATGGGTCCAACTGGGACTAATTAGATAGCTCTTTCAAAGAGATGACACAGGCATAATGGTCTCCATCTATCCTGCATTATTCTATATTTAAAATAAGGAGAGCAACAAGGTTGCCAAGAACTGTCCCTGATTAGCTGATGATGTGTTAATTGAGTGCGGTAAAACGAGACTTATTCTGATAAAGGAGACCATGCTTTTTTATTCTGCTGTAATAGTATAGTATGAGTCATCAACTATTGGCACTTTGAAAGCATTTCAGTTAACACCACCAACATTTGAGTGCAATATTGTTAATTGTGACTGATCAAAGAGGTGTAATAGGGCACTAGCTTCCTTTGTCCTCCTCATTATGGGCTTCTTTGACAGAATGTGACAAAATCTCTTGAAAAGATTGAATTTCATTCAGTCAGATGATTTTCACTTTCAAGCTGTGATCTGTTGTTTTTAAACAATACAAAAATTATACCACTGGCCAGAGCTACTTTGCCATTAGCCGTCACTCAATGGCCGGGATTTTCCGGCCCTGCTGCGATGGGTTTACCCGCAGTGGACGCGGTGAGCCATTCAAATCTCAATTGACTTCAGCAGGACCGGAAGATCCCGCCCAATGAGTGAGAAGGTTGTGGGTTCTAGTCCCACCCTGGACACATGAGCACATCAATCAGGCTGACTCTGAAGTGTAGTAATGAGGAAGTGCCGAAATGTTGGATATGCTGCCTTGAGGATGAGGCATTAAACCCAGACCCTGTCCATTAAACCCAGACCCTGTCCAACCTTACACGTGGATGTAAAAAATCCTATGGCACTATTTGAAGAGCAGGGGTCCTGTCCAACATTTATCACTCAGCCAACATCACTAAAACAGATTATCTGGTCATCATCAAATAGCTGTAGGAACTTGCTGTGTGCAAATTGACTGCCACATTTCTTAGCTTACAACTGTGGCGACAATTCAGAAGTGCTTCACTGGCTGTAAAGCACTTCTCCAGAGGTCACGTAAGGTGATATATAAATATAAGTACTTTCATTCCTTATTCGATCATATTGGCAAACTAATTAAAATATAGCTTCCGCTGCTGCTCAGACACTAAAATATACATTTTATAAATAGCTTAAGTGCTCGTAACATCTAGCAAGATGAATTAGAGAATCATTGACAGAGGTGGACCAATTTTGGAAAGGCTCCAGTACAGTCAAAAACTGAAAATGCTGGAAAAACTCAGATCTAGTAGCATCTGTGGAGAGAGAAACAGAGTTAATGGTTCGAGTCCGTATGACCCTTCTCCAGTACAGTCAATCCTTACACCTGCAATTCACCATTAACTCTGAGCTACATTGTGATCAACAATTGACGTTTTTTTTTTGAGGAGTGCAGGGAGAGGGAGAGATTTCAGCATCAATCCATCGGTTTAGCAGGGGGTATGCCCTACAGCTTCTGATTTTGAACTTCTGCTCCTGGTAAGAGTTTTGGACGCGGTAAAATATTTTCAACGGTTGGAACTGTGAGATTGCAAGAATCATACTCGCCACAATTCAGGATGGGGCAAAGAGAATCCCTTCTCTTACAACTTGCAACATTTCCGTTCTGACAGTCTCAAACTGTCATAAGGAAATGTCATAAGTCCTGATGAGGCTCATGTTGTGCTTTTTAAAAATTGTGATCAGAGATGAGGATCCACATAGGGATCCACAATCTATTCTCACCCATTTTCAAACCCTTTTTTTCTACATTCATTTGTATTTTTATCCACTTATTTTTATGTTTATTTATATCTATATTTATTCATTGTTTTCTCCCCTTTTTCTCCCCTCTTTCATCCCATTTTCTACCCTTTTTTCCCCCACCCCACCCCTACAAGGGCCGTCTGTTACTTGTCCCATGTTGTTCTTTACAGAGTGCTCACCCTCGTTCTGCTATTATCACATTCTGCTTTCATACCTAATGCCACTATCAGCACCTTTTTTTTGGCCCTTACCACCACCATTAACATTCTCTTTGTCCTTTTGTTCATGACATCTTTGTCAATCTCTCCTTTGTCCCCACCTATTGCTGGCCTTCTATCCAACTTCACCTGCTCCAACCCCCTTACACAGTATAAATTTAATCGCATTCCCACTTCTCTTTAGCTCTGAAGAAGGGTGACACGGACTCGGAATGTTAACTCTGTTTCTCTCTCCACAGATGCTGCTAGACCTGCTGAGTTTTTCCAGCATTTTCTGTTTTTGTTCCACAATCTCAAGCTGACAGGCTACAAGTTCTACAATGAACCAACCACTTGAAACAGACACAAGCAGCTTTGCTTTCAACAGGGACATATAAATCTGAACCACAAGGTGAGAACAACCTCTCTGTTAGGAAATATAGATAGTTTAAGTAAGTTATATTGGTATTTGTAGGTGTTAGGAATGAGTTTTACCTTTAAAAGTTTGATTTGTATTTCGGTATTTGTGTGTTAAGGAAAGGTCAAATTAAGTTTTAGTTACACTTCAAAAAGGTGTCTGCATTTCTAATGAGATGTTTTACAACTGTTTCAGCTTGGCTAAACAAACAAGAGTAGAAGAATTGGGCGGTTGCCTAGTAATAGGGGTCCAGAGAGGCAGGTTTCTCCCACAGACACACACAGAAAAACAAAAGAAACAGCAGTTTTAAGTTCAGTTTGAAGCCAAGATCCCAGAGAGACTGGACACTGGGAGAGGGAGCTGCAGATTTCCCAAAAGAACCAAAAGGTCCTAAGGCCAAAAGAGTAAGATGGAAACAGCGTCCCAAGCAGACCTTTTAGTCAAAGAAAGGACAGGAACCTGGAAAAGGTCCTGTTAATGAAGTTAAGAGTGAGGGGTAGAGAGAAAGGTTCCAAGCTTCAGATTTAAAAAGCCAAAAGCTGCACAAAGCAGATTTAAAGCGAGGACAGCTTGCAAGAGACAAGAAGGTCCAAAGAGATGGCTGAAGGTCTGTAATTCTTTGCTATGGGCATGTGAAACAGTGGTACTGTTGTCAGCTGAATCGGTGAGATAAAGTGCGTGGAAGACAGCTTGAATGCATGTGGTGACACAGAGGAGAGGAACTTCACAAGGAGAGTTCGAAACCCTGGAGGTGAACCCTTGCGGAAGGTGTCTGAGAGAAAGCATCAGTTTGGGAGAAGATTCCAAAGCAGGTTCTTGGAGAGTGGAGATTGGAAACCTCATGTGAAAAATGGAGTTCAGTGAGGCCGGTTGGCTCATGGTCGGAAACGGTCTGGGGGTACTGATGAGAGATCCATAGCATCTGTTTGAGGTGGCATCCGTCACTTGGTTTCAGAGTATGGTATGCCTGACCACAGGTCACCTTTTGGTTTACATGGACTGTGTACTTACTGTGGACATTAGAGTATAAGGTAGCTTTATAACTTGTGTTATCCTTACAAATCTGTATATATTTGTAAAAGGTATAGTTGTGGGTGAAGGAGTATTGTAATATAGCTCATCTTTTATTGTTTATCAAAAGAATAAAACATTTATTTAAGTTCATTAGCTGGCTCTGGTGACTGTTCAGTAGCCACTTTCCATGTACCTAAACAAACAAATAAAAGTTAGGATCTATCAAGCTGGGTTCCGTGCCTGGGATCAGACTTGTCCAGGGGTAATCTCAGCTGGGGATCATAACACTCTCTCTCATTTGCAAAATGCACCTCCAATTTCAGGTTCTAGCACTAAATGTTTGTAATTCAACCATCTCCAGTCCTACAGCCCTAGTTCCAAGATATCTGCACTCCTTCAATTCCAACCTCCTGCGCATCCCTGACATGCACCGCTCCATCACTGGCAGATGTGCCTTCAGCTGCCTAGACTCCAAGTTCTTGAATTCCCTCCCTAAACCCCTCCCTCCTCCTTTAAGATACACCTCAAAACTTACCTCTTCAATCAAGATTTTGTTCAATTATGTTATGTGGCTTGGTGTCAAATTTTGTTTGATGATGCTCCTGTGAAGGCATTTTGAGAGGCCTTACTATGCTAAAAGTGTCTCAATTTTAAAATTCCCATCCTTGTTTTCAAATCCATCCATGGCCCCTCTCCACTTCTGTAATCTCCACCCTCTCTACAACCCTCTGAGATTGCTGCACACCTCCAATTCCAGTCCCTGGCACATCCCCAATTTTCATCACTCTGCCATTGAAAGTTGTTGTCGTTCCTATTTGTTGTTGCACAGGGAAGTGAAAATGAAGAGATGAAGAGTAAAATTGTACAGGAAAATTAACAAGAACAGGGTCATTGGTAACATCAAATACTTTCCAGATCTCAAAGAAGTTGAATATGACACAAAGAAAACCCTTATTGAAAATTTTGGTTTTCCATTGCACACCTTCAGCATGTAGGAACCAAGAAATATTTACCATCTTTTCATAAATATGTGACATGAGGGCTAGATGGGACAGTGAGTCAACACACTGTCTTTTTACTTTGGTAGTACAGAACTTGAGTATTGCTGAAAAAAAAAGAGACATGGTGAAGCTTTTCGTCCTGCACTCATCAGGACATCACATGATTACAAATATAAGGGGAAAACAACAATTTATACTGTATGTGAAGAGAGTGCTGATTGATTGGCAAGTTGACTCTGATTGGTAAAGATGTTACTCTCCACTCTCTTCACATACAGTAAAAATTGTTGTTTTCGCCTTATATTGACATTATGAAGTGTCTGATGAGTGCAAGACAAAAAGTTTCAATGTCTCTTTTTTCAAGCAATACTCAAGTCCTTTTCTTTCTAAATTCAATTGAAACTGGAGGATGAAAATATCTTCCCAATTCTGGCAGTTAGTACTTCATATTAGATAGGTTTGAGTAGTCTCACTTTAGTTCATGATAACTTAGCACAAACACCGCCATGAATTTGATATTCTTCAGTTCTAAGCATTAGCTTAGTTCAGCTGGGAGAACTTATACCTGTGGCAGAAGGCTATGGGTTCAAACCTCACTCCTGGACTCGAGCATAGCCACAGATGACCTACATGAGCGATGACCACCACATTAACACCCAAGCGATCTCAAATATGAACGGATCAATTCCACTCAGGAAGAACGTAGCAACAGATGAGTGAAGGGTAAATTGCCTAGGTTTTCCAACTCTGCTAAGGCGTATTCCTGGTTGCTTCATAATGTGACCTTCTAACTCAGTCTGCCCCACCACCAAACTTCCACCTTTGGTCCATCCTCTAGGCACGCTGCCTTCCCACGGCCAACTGGAAAGGGAACGGATTCTGTTACCCAAATTAAATACAGAAAGATGGTAAACATTTCCTGGCATTACCATCGCTGAATCCCCCACTAACAACATCCTGGGGGTTACCATTGACCAGAATCTGAAACTGGACTAGCCACATAAATACTGTGGCTACAAGGGCAGGTCAGAGGCTAGGAATCCTGTTGTGAGTAACTCACCTCCTGTCTCACCAAAGCCTGTCCACCATCTGCAAGGGACAATTTGGGAATATGATGGAACACTCTCCACTTCCCTGGATGAGTGCAGCTCCAACATCACCCAAGAAGCTTGACACCATCCAAGACAAAGCAGCCAACTTGATTGGCAGCCCATCAACATACATTCACTCCCTCCACCACTGACACAGTGGCAGCAGTGTGTACCATCAACAAGATGCACTGCAGAAACTCACCAAGCCTCCTTAGACAGCACCTTCCAAACCCACAACTGCTACCATCTCAAAGGACAAGGGCAGCAGACACAGGGGAACGCCACCACTTGGAAGTTCCCCTCCAAGTCATTCACCATCCTGACTTAGAAATATATCGCCGTTCCTTGAATGCCACTGGGTCAAAATCCTGGAACTCCCTCCCTAACAGCATCGTGGGTGTCCCCACACCACATGGACTGCAGCGGTTCAAGAAGACAACCCACCACCACCTTCTCAAGGGCAATAAATGCTGGCCTAGCCAGCGACACCCACATCCCATGATGAATAAAAAAAAACTCAGCAAGTCTAGCAGCATCCATTGGGGGAAGAGCAGAGTTAATATCGAGTCAAATATGACTTCTTCAGAAGAGGGGTAATATTCAACGCAAAACATTAACTCTATTTCTCTCCCCACAAATACTGCCAGGCCCACTGAGGTTTTCCAGCACTTCTTGTTTTTATTTCAGATTTCCAGCAATATTTTTGCTGATATTTTAGGACTGTGTTGCCCAATTGTATTAATCTTGATTGTTTGTAAAACCGCCTTGTTCCCCCATTGCCAATATTTTTATGACTAATAAATGAAAATGTTCATAGAAAATGTTTTAAAAATACAGTTTGCTTTGTGCTATTACATTTCTCCCGGGTTGCTTGTATAGTGTCCTGGAGATTGACCTTCAATAACTCCTGAAGACTTCAGGACAATCTTGGAGGATTGACAATCTGAAAATTGCTTCAAGGAAAGGTTGGACAGGCTAGGCTTGTATCCGCTGGAGTTTAGAAGAATGAGAGGCGACTTGATTGAAACATATAATATCCTGAGGGGTCTTGTCAGGGCGGATGTGGCGAGGATGTTTTCTCTTGTGGGAGAAGCTAGAATTAGGGGTCACTGTTTAAAAATAAGGGGTCGTCTATTTAAAGCAGAGACGTGAGTAGGGCAGCCGGTTCAGCTTTAAAATACACAATAATTTGGAGATCAACCGTCAGAGAAAGATTATTAAAACAATTGTCAGGGACGGACAACATAATCAGATGTTACGGTCTTCTAAATATACCGTCTTGTGCATCAGTCTTTAAAATATTTCAACATCATGATTTAGAGGTAAAAGCATTTAAAATTATAGGGGTAACTGGAAGTATTTGCATGACATAACACAAATTAATTGTTGTTATGTCAGATCCCTGGTCATTGCATGTCCTTCATTAGTTGGGGACAAAACAAGCTTCCATTTCTAGCTACACCACTGCCCAGGACTTGAGCAGATAGCGTGCGCAGGCACTTCAGTAAAGTGCTGAGTGGATTCTGCATTTTTCAGAGGTTCAACCACACAAGTGAAATAGGAGGTCATCAAGATTCCCACAACACTATCGCATTGTGGGGAGATACAAACATACGAACGAAGAGCAGGAGTAGGCCATTCGGCCCCTCGAGCCTGGTCCGCCATTTAATAAGATCATGGCTGATCTGATAGTAACCTCAAATCTGCATCCCGCCTGCCCCCAATGACCTATCAAACCCTTGCTTACCAAGAATCTATCCACCTCTGCCTTAAAAATATTCAAAGACTCGGCTTCCACCACCTTTTCAGGAAGAGTTCCAAAGACTCACGACCCTCTGAGAGAAAATATTTTGCCTCATCTCTGCTTTAAATAGACGACCCCTTATTTTTAAACAGTGACCCCTCGTTCTAGCTTCTCCCACAAGAGAAAACATCCTCTCCACATCCGCCCTGACAAGACCTCTCAGGATATTATATGTTTCAATCAAGTCGCCTCTCATTCTTCTAAACTCCAGCGGATACAAGCCTAGTCTGTCCAACCTTTCCTCATAAGACAACTCACCCATTCCAGGTATTAGTCTGGTAAACCTTCTCTGAACTGCTTCCAATGCATTTACATTCTTCCTTAAATGAGGTGACCAATACTGTACACCAGTACTCCAATTGTGGTCACACTAGTGCCCTGTACAATTGAAGCATAACCTCCCTACTTTTGTATTCAATTCCCCTCACAATAAATGATAACATTCTATTAGCTTTCCTCATTACTTGCTGCATTTTCATACTAACCTTTTGTGGTTCATGTACTAGGACACCCAGATCTCTCTGCACCTCAGAACTCTGCAATCTTTCACCATTTAAATCTGCTTCTCTTTTATTCTTCATGCCCAAATGGACAATTTCACATTTTCCAACATTACACTCCAAGTTGCCAGATCTTTGCCTACTCACAGCCTATCTATATCTTTTTGTAGCCTCCTTATGTCCTCTTCACAACTTACTTTCCTACCTATCGTCATGTCATCAGCAAATTTGGCAACCATCCCTTCATCCAAATCATTTATATAAATTGTAAACAGTAAAAGTCCCAGCACTGATCCTTGTGGCACACCACTCATTACATCTTGCAAACCTGAAAAAGACCCATTTATCCCTACTCTCTGCTTCCTGTTAGCCAGCCAATCTTCTATCCATGCCAATATGTTACCCCCTATACCATGAGCTTTTATTTTCCGCAATAACCTTTGATGTAGCACTTTATAAAATGCCTTCTGGAAATCTAAATACAGTACATCCACCTTTTACCCACAACACATGTTACTTCCTCAAAGAACTCCAATAAGTTTTTTAAACCGATTTCCCTTTCACAAAACCATGTTGACTCTGCCCGATTACCTTGAGCTTATCCAGATGCCCTGCCATAACTTCTTTAATAATAGCTTCTAGCAACTTCCCTATGACAGATGTTAAGTTAACTGGCCTATAGTTTCCCACCTTGTCTCCCTCCCTTTTTGAATAATGGAATTGGATTTGTTATCTTCCAATCTAATGGGACCTTCCCTGAATCTATGGAGTTTTGGAAAATTAAAAGCAATGCATCAACAATCTCACTAGCCGCTTCTTTTAAGACCCTGGGAAGAAGTCCATCGGGACCTGGGCTCTTGTCAGCCCAGAGCTCCAACAACTTACTCAGCACCGCTGCTCTGGTGACTGTAATTTTCCTGACTTCCTTCCCCACTTTCATTTCCTGGATTATAGCTGCTTTTAGTATGTTACTTGTATCCTCTATAGTGAAAACTGATGCAAAATACCTGTTCAATTTATCAGCCATCTCCTTGTTTTTCATGATCAATTTTCCAGACTCACTTTCTATAGGACCAATGCTCACATTGTTACCTTTTTTAAAAAAAAATTTATAAAAATTCTTACTACCTCTTTTTATATTCCTGGCTAGCTTTCTCCAAATATTTCCTCCTTATTAGTCTTTTTGTCATTCTTTGCTGTTCCTTATATTCTGTCTAATATTCTGACCTGCCATCTAGCTTTGCACAATTACATGCTTTTTCTTTAAGTTTGATATTATCTTTAATCTTTCTAGTTAATCACGGATGGTGTGTCCGTCCCTTGGACTTTTTCTTGCTCATTCAGAACGTGCATGCTGAAATATCCCCTTAAATATTAGCCACTGCCTCTCTGTTGACTTATCCCTTAACCTAATTTGCCAATTCACTTTAGCCAGCTCAGCTTTCATGCCCTAATTGCCCTTATTTAAGTTTAAAAACTTAGGGCAGAATTTTCTGAGCCTGCTGGCGGTGGGCACGGTAGGTGGCATGCGCGGGAAATATGGTGCGACCTGCTCCATGACAGCGTGGATTCCAAGTAGCTTCCACACTTCCAGTGTTCCAGCTGTATCTTTTTATTCTATTTAGATGGGATAATCAATGCCCATCACCTGTTTAACTAACAATTGTCTTTAACAAGGTGATTGCTATGCAGAGAGATTATTTATACATTGACAACTGCTGTAAACCGAATTGGTGCTGCAGAAAAGGAGTTAATACACTCATCGGAAGTTAACTTTTTGGCACCCCTTAGGAACTTCCTGGAAGGAGACTATAAAACAATATCTAAAGAACGTAAACTCTAGCAGAATAAAAGACTTGACAACTGCTGTTGAGAAGAAGCGCAAGAAAAGCAGGAAGGAGAGCTATAGCATCTACATCTATAAGGTGCTGAAGCAGGTCCACCCCGACACCGGCATTTCCTCTTCAGCCATGAGTGTCATCAACTCGTTCGTCAACGACATCTTCGAGCGCATCGCCTGCGAGGCTTCCCGCCTGATCCGCTACAGCAAACGGCACACCATCTCTTACCGGGAGATCCAGACCACCGTCCGCCTCCTGTTGCCGGGGGAACTGGCCAAACACGTCGTCTCCGAGGGCACCAAGGCTGTCACTAAATATAACAGCTGCAAATAGAGCTTCTCGACAGATCTATTTGACAACTGCTGGAGGTGCTCACAGCCTCTTGCAATCTCAGCATCCTCGTTTGGACCAGTGTCCCCCATGTCGCAGGTTGTCAGGGAAGCCACACAGCGCACTTATCTCTGGCCATCCGAGGGGTGACCAGCACTCTCTGGGAAGCATTAAGGGGCGGTCACACAGAACCAGGAAAGGTGCTAAGTGCAGCCATGATAACCACGTCTCTCTCTCTTCCATGCTGCAGGAGGATCACGTTAGGATCATGGATCCTGGTGACCTAGCTGTATGCCTGATGGCCCGAAGAGACTGTAGAAGATGGAGGAGAGAGCGACTGAGTCTCCTGGCCGCACAAAGGCAGCAGCAGCAGCTTCATGAAGAAGGAGCAGCTGGGGCTCCCACACACGCTGCCCAGGAGTGACAGCAAGCTGTGGCTGGTTGGTACCTAGCGACACCCAGGTTCTATAGACGCCGCCTGCTATTCCTGCAGATGACCGAGAACCAGTGTCACCGACAACTGTGCATATCTAGAGACCTGGTGGCTCACATCTGCCACTTACTACAGGACTTGGCACCAAGGGGACATGGAGGGCATTCACTGCCAGTGGCTGTGAAAGTGACAGCAGTGCTCAATTTCTATACCAGTGGCTCCTTTCAGGGCTCCGCAGGTAACCTCTGTGGGATTACACAATCTGCCACCCACAAATGCATCCATGAGATCATAGATGCCATCTTCTCCATGGCACACAACTTAGTACATTTCACCCGGGACCGGGACAGCCAGGATGCAAGGGCCATTGGATTTGCCCTGATCTCAGGATTCCCGCAGGTGCAGGGTGCGATTGACTGCACTCATGTGGCGCTCAGGTCTCCATCGCTACACTCGGTGGACTTCATCAACTTACTGAACGTGCAGCTGGTATGCAACCACCAGAAACACATCCTGCAAGTATGGACACGGTTTCCAGGGACATCCTGAATCGCTCACAGGTCCCTGCAGTCTTCCAGGGTCCGCTCCTCAGGGAGGCCGTGGCTGATGCCACCCATGCGGCAGCCTCAGACTGCAGCAGAGCGACGCTATAATGAGGCTCATTCAGCAGCTCTCAGCTTTGTGGAGCAGACCATCGGGATGCTGAAGATGCGGTTCCAGTGCCAGGACCGGTCTGGTGGTGCCCTGCAATATAGTCCACAGATGGTGTCATGCATCGTTGTCTGCTGCGCCCTTTACAACCTGGCACTGCAACGGGGTGAGGAGCTGGCTGAGGAGGAGATGGAGGAACTGGAAGTCTCCTCCGATGAGGACATCGCCGACAGGGTTGAGGATGAGGGGATCCTCGGTAGTGACGATGATGGGGATGAGGTTCTCGCACTGGCTAGATGAGGCAGGCACACTCAGGAGGCCCTCAAAGCTGCCAGATTTGTGGAGGATGATGACGACATGCAGTGAGGTGACCCCATAGATCCTCACATTGCATTTGTGAACAGTTGACTCCAGTCTGGCTTATGGCAGCGCCAATACCCTATGAGAATGCTCCTGTCATGGAGATGCAGTGGAGGCCCTACTAGTCGCTCGATCACAGGAGGATGATGACAACATGCAGTGAGGACACTCCATAGATCTTCACATAGCCTCTGAGAATGTTTGACTCCTGTCTGGCCGAGGGCAGCTCACTTGCACTCCATGATCAGGGCCATCTCAGAGACACAGCCATGAAACTTTAGACACAGCTGATGCTGTGTCTGCCTTCAGCACCTCAGCCCTTCAGGTGCTCTTGCACAGCATCACTGTTCACAGATGGTGTGATGGGGGCCAGCCCCACCTTAAAAAGGTGCTGAGAGCACAGAGAATGAGAGGATCCTGTGGCACCTGCCCACTACATTCTGGCAGCAATAACCAGCACCGCGAGGTGTAGGCATCAGTAATGTTTCCAGGGAGTGTGAGGCTGGACCATCACTGTGGTCTGAAGACTGCACAGGGAAGAGTTTATTTCCAATAGGGAACAGTATGTACAAGTCACCAACACCCGTGGCCAGGCTGTGCAACTACTTTTATCTAACTTTCCTAACCCTGCCGTTACATCTTGGTGCTCCGCGGACATCCACAGCAGAAGTGGAGGCAGCCCGCAGACTGTGACGCCTTGTCTGAGATTACTTTGTCCTGCATCCTTTGGAGGGCCGAGACCTGGAGGGCCCCGGCCTGCTTCGGGGTCCTGCTGTGTGGCAGTGGCACCCTCCTCGGCCTGTGAAGCTGGAGCTGCTGAGGTCACAGGAAGAGGGGATTTGGATGGGCCGGTCACCTGGGTGGATGGCCCCGGAGCATGTACCTGCTGATCCTCCTCCCTATGGGTGCCTGAGAGCCCTTGGCTGACTCCATGAGCAGAAGGGGTAGCTGGAGTGAGATCAAGCTGCCCAGCACCCCTCTCGCGTACACACTGTTGGAGGCCAACTATGGCGTCAGCGATGGAGTTCAGCCCGCGCAGCGGTGCGGGAGTGATGTCCTGGATCAAGGTCTCTATGGCGGCCACCATCCTGCCAGTGTTGACCTCGGTGCATCGCAATGCCGGTGCTATCACCTCAGCCTGAAGACAGACAGACTCCTCCATCGTGCCTTGCAATCTGAGGAGTGCAGCGGACATCCCTTCCTGATGTTCCCGAGCTTGTCTTTGCAGCTCCAGGAACTGTGACCTGACCAAGTCCAGAGGCTCCTCATTTGACTCGGACTCAGCAACATTCTGTCCTCCAGCAGTCCTCTGAGTGCTGGGGACCTGGGAAGTCCTTGCCTCTGCCTGCTGTGGATCAGAAAGTGTGATGTGCTCACCAGATTGTGATCCTGAGGCTACTCTAAAGCTAGGTCCCACGGAGGTGTGTGTCTCTGCGCTGGTGGAGGGTGTGGGCGAGCACTGACAGGACTTCAGGGAGGGTGTCTTTGGATTCCTCTTCAGAGGTTTCTTCGGAGCTTGATTGGAGGCCCTGGGTCATGGACTCTGTTGGCTGTTTGGCAGATGTCCCTGCAAAAGCAAGGAGAGATAGTTAATGGCCTGTGAAAGAGGACACATCACTCACAGCATGGTTGTCTGATGGATGTTGCACTGCTGGATCCTCACTTGGTAGAGCAGTGCTGACCTCACCGTCAGCACAGGACCAGTCCCGGCCATCGCCAACCAGCTGGATGACTGTTTTTGAATTCTGTTGGAACTTCGATTTCTGGCATCCCTCCCCCTGTCTGCGACCTTCCCCTCCTGTTGCCAGTCTGTCCTGCATGGATAGAGATGGGGGGAATATCAGGACTCCTGCTGGGCCAGGTAATAAGTATGCCTGGCCTGTGTGGGCGGTGAGTGGTCCCACGGACTGGATGAGGACAATGATGGTGTGTGTGTGAAAGAGTGAATTGTGGTGTCCCTTGCAATGGCAGTGATTGGGGGACCTGCGGATGTGTGATGGGTTTCTGAATGAGAGAGTTAGGATTGATGAGGAGTGACTTACCCTGGTGAATGTAGGAGATCATTCATCCTTTTGCGGCGCTGGGTAGCTGTCCTCCTCTGCAGGGCATTCGTGCTGACCACCACTGCCACCGCCTCCCAAGCCAGGTTGGTGACATTACTACCCATCCTGCGGCCAGAGCGGGGGTAGAGCAAATCCCATCGGGCCTCCACAGCACCCAGCAGCTGCTCGAGGGAAGCATCATTGAAGTGGGGGGGCTGCAGTCTTTTTGCCTTTGCTGGCCATGTCTCCTGGACTGTGGTGGTGAGGAGTGTTTGCTGGCAGCTGCCTTTTAAAGATGGCGGCCAGCGTGATGCAACAGCAGAATGATGACAAGCAGGCAAAAGAGAGCTCGCCTGCCTTAAAAATGGCATGTTTCCCGGGAATGCATAAATAATGAGGTGGGCTCGGGAAGATACGGCGTGAAAACCCGCCATTTTCATCGGTGGGTAGGACTCCATTTTACTTGCCCACTACCGCATTTAGTGCAATTCTGGGAAAATTCCATCCTTAGTCTCAGACCCACTCCTCTCTCCCTCAAACTGAATGTAGAATTCAATCATATTATGGTGGCTGCTACCGAGGGCCGCCTTCGTTATGAGATCATTAATTACTCCCATCTCATTACATAATACCAGGTCTAGTATAGCCTGCTCTCTAGTTGGCTCCAGAACCTGCTGTTCTAAGAAACTATTCTGAAAACATTTACTGTAATCCTCATCGAGCCTATCTTTGCCAATCTGACTCTTCCAGTCTACATGTAAGTTAAAATCTCCCATGATTATTGCTGTGTCTTTCTGACAAGCTCCAATTATTTCTTCCTTTGTGCTCATCCTTACCATGTGGTGACTGTTAAGGGGCCTGTACACAACTCCCACAAGTTACTTCCTGCCTTTACCATTTCTCATCTCTACCCAAACCACATCCTGGTTTCCTGAACTTAGGTCATCCCTCTGTATTGTGCTAATACCATAATTAACTAACGGAAGCACCCCTCCACCTTTTCCTCACTTCCTGTCCTTCCTAAATATCCAGGTCCCAATCCATGTCCTCCTGCAGCCGTGTCTCCATAATGGCTATCAAATTGTAATTATTTATTTCTCTGTATGCTCTCAGTTCATCTGTTTTGTTTCGAATGCTGTGTGCATTCAGATGCAGAGCTTTTAGTTTTATCCTTTTATTCTTTTTATAACCTCTAGTTTCAGCTGTTGATTTACTGTTAGATTTGTACTTGCTATCCCTTCCTGTCACAGTCTGTTTATCATTTTCCATAATACCGTTTTCTTGTGTCTTGTCTCTGCTCTTTAATTTACCACATCTTCCCAAATTTAATCCCTTGCCCCCACTATTTAGTTTAAAACCCTCTCTGCTTCCCTAGTTATGCGGCTCGCAAGAACACCGGTCCCGGCCTGGTTCAGGTGTAGACCATCCCAAGGGTACAGATCCCACTTTCCCCAGTATTGGTGTCAGTGCCCCACAAACCGGAAACCACTTCTCCCACACTAGTCTTTGAGCCACACATTCATCTCCCTAATCTGATTGCCCAATGCCAATTTGCACGCGGCTCAGGTAATAATCCAGAGATTATAACCTTTGAGGTTCTGCTTCTTAACTTGGTGCCTAGGTCCTCATACTGACTGTGGAGAACCTCCTTCTTTGTCCTGTCTATATCGTTGATACCTACATGGACCATGACGACTGGGTCCTCCCCCACCTCACTGCAAGTTCCTCTCCAGCCCCGAGCAGCACCCTGGCACTGGGCAGGCAATACAGCCGTATAGACTCCTGCTCTTTGCTACAGAGAACAGTGTCAAGCCCTCTGACTATATTATTACCTACTACCGCTACATTCCTTTTTGCTCCCCCCCACTTGAATGGCTTCCTGTACCACAGTGCCATGGCCAGTTAGCTCATCCACCCTGCAGACCCCACTCTCATCCAAACAAGCTGAAAAAACCTCAAACCTGTTGGACAATTGTAAAGGCTGGGGACCCTGCACTCGTCCCTTACCTGCCTCACTCGCAGTCACGTCCTCCTGTCTCTGACCACTGACCAAATCAGAAGACCCTGTCCTAAGAAGTGTGACTGCCTCCTGGTACAAAGAATCCAAGTAACTTTCCCCCTCCCTGATGTGTCGCAGTGTCTGTAGTTCAGCCTCCAGCTCATAAACTGAGCTCAAGCTGCTCAAACTTCAAACACTTACTGCAGACGTGTTTGCCCTGGGTCAAACTGGCATCCAGGAGCTCCCACATGCTGCAGCTGTGATACATCACCTGTCCTGACATCCTTAATGTGTTCTAATTAGCTATTTAATTATTTTATTCAATTATATGTTATACTTTTGTTTTTATATATTTTATTAACCTTGCCACCAGTTGCAAGGAATAGAATAAACCTTAGTCACTTACCAGATATTCACCAGATAACTAGCTTCTTCTCCTGTGGCATGGTATAACCACTTCCTAAAGACGGGGAGAGTTAGAAAGCAGAAAGCAGATGAGCACCTCTTTCCCTTCCTTCCCTAGCTCCCTTAACTGCCCAACTCCCAGCACTCTATTCTAAGTCGTACTTCTTGCAGTAAACCTTACCTAAAGCACCTCTATCCCCCTAGGGACCAAATTCCCACTTTGAACCAAATTCCCAAATATACTCACCTCGGTCTCTTTCTCACTCAGGCCGAAAGTCTCCCCTCGCTGATCGTGCGCCCCTTACTGATGGTGGCGTAGTGCTAATGTCACTGGATTAGTAACCCAGAGACTGACGCTAATGCTTTCTGGGCACATGGGTTCAAATTAATAAAGTCTGGAATCAAAAATTAGTCTCAGTAATGATGACGGTGCAAAAATCGTTAGTTGTCGAGAAAACCCGTCTGGGGTCTCTGATGTCCTTTAGGGAGGGAAATCTGCCATCCTTACCTGGGCTGGCCTACCTGCAACTCCAGACCCACAACAGGTCGACTCTCAATGTCCATTGAAATGGCCTAGCCATTCCGTTCAAGGGCAGTTAGGGATGTCCGTCCCAGCAATGCCCACATCCTATAAAAGAATTTAAAAACACAAAAGAGCAAGGAATTCTCTGAAAGCCACGCTCAATATTTCTCTCACAACCAATAATATTGAAAATCAAATTAACTGCTTGCTCATCTATTTGTGGGACTTTTCCAGGAGCAAATGGATTGCTGCATTTCTTCATCGATAACAGCAATAGCTGCACTTCAAAAATAATTCACTGATTCCCAAGGCCTTTGAGATGTTCCTGGTATGCAATAATGCCCTGTATAAAAGCAGAGAGTCTTATTCAATTACCAAAAGAGCTTGTCTAATGCAGTAGGCGGCTTTTCCCATAGTGAAACTGCATATGCAGTTGTGGGGCTGCACCCATGATGATCATGAATTCATCATAAGAAAGAGGAACAGTCATTTCAAATCATAATGATCTAGCCAGGCAGATTTTCTGTACGTTAGCACACATACACAAACCAACTTCCCCTCCCCCTCATGGTACCTTGCTCCATAAAAATGATTATTGTGATCTGCTACACAGGAACCTAAGAACAGGAATAGGCCATTCAGTCCCTTAGACCTGTTCCATCATTCAGTTAGATCAAAGAAAGACTTGCATTTATATAGCACCTATCACAACCTCAGGATTTCCCAAAGTACAATACAGCCAATGAGCTATGCTTTTAAGAGTAATCACTGTTCTACTGTAGGAAACGTTGCAGCCAATTTGTGCACAGCAAACTGCTACAAACAGAAATATGATAACAACCAAATAACCTGCTTTCACGATGTTAATTAAGGGATAAGTATAGACTATGACTTTAGGATAACTTCCCTGAAATAGTACCAATGGGATCTTTCATATCCACCTGAAGGAGTAGATAGTGCTTTGGTTTAACATCTCACCTGAGACAGAGCACCACATTCCATCAGTGCTACACAGGAGCATCGGCCTAAGCTTTTGTTCGCAACTCTCTGGAGTAGGGCCTGAACTCATAACCTATCTCAGAGACAAGTGTGTTAATCAACTGAGCTACAGTCGACACAGTTAACCCAGGGCTAATCAGTACCTTAACTCCATCTACACGCCTTGGCTCCATGACCCTTCATAACCTTGCCTAATGAAATCTTAGCAACTTCAATATTGAAATTGTCAACTGCCCATCCAGCTTCATTTTTTGTTGGAGGGAAAAAGTTCCAGATTTTAATTACCCTTTGGGATAAAACATACCTCTGGCATTTCACTATATTATGCATTAATAGCAAATTTGAAATGGCTTTTAGAATGTAACATTCCCAGATTTAGCTGTCAACTATCAAACAGTGGCCACATAAACTGTAAATATAAATTACCCATTGCAGAAAATTGCCTCATTGACTGCTTAGATCAGAAACAGGAAGAAAAAGTGTCTTGTTATTTTAGTGCTGGGTTGGAGTTGACAATTTTTCCTCACCAATCAGAGGTATAATCCCTCAGCTCGGAGAGATCTTGGGCAGCTGGTTAGCAAATAAACTAAGAAAACCCCAGGTTTGATTTCCCAGTCTGAGAGAAGGAAATTGATCTCAGAAGATCTACTTGTAGGAGGTAGCTGCGATGCTATAATTAGCTGCAGCACATAGTGAGGGAACAGATGGATAGCTAGGGCCCCCTGATGGGAGCACAGAATATGCAACTCACACGCACTCCACCAGGGCAGGCTATTGAGCATTTAGGTTGTAAACATCACTTCATCTCTCAGGTAAAATGACTTCCTGCTGCTCATTGAGGCTCATAAGTAAATAATACCCTCTTAAGCAGGATAGTGGAGTCCCATGAAACTGTAGCCTAGGAAAAAGTTCATGCCTTCAGGAAAGAAAGGAAGAAAATTGGTGAGAATTTCCCCAAACCCTAAGTTTAAAGATATCTGAACACTTTCAAACCTCACCTTTCTTCACACTTGAGTTACTTGTATTTCTCGACTCTCTTTGCATCTTCCATTATCGGTACCATTCTGTGAGATGAAGCAGCTAACCCACCAAGTCTCTTGTAACGGGACATTTGGCTCAACTGAGGTTGTTTGGGGTGGGGGGGTGGGGGGAGTGCGGGTTAGGACAGGTTGATTCTTTAAATTTCCCTCCCAGTCAGAAGTGCCCCCCCCCGCCCCCCGCCCATAATCACAGTGCTTCTTATCGTGGGGCAGCTCAAATTGAGGGCTCGTTACACGGTCTCCCTCTGTGCTGTAATGACTCGATTCAGCCCATCAAGTCTATGCCAACTCTCTGTAGAGAAATCCAGTCAGTCCCAGTCCCCCATTCTATCCCTATCGCACTGCAAGTTTATCGCACTCAAGTGCCCATCCAATTTGCTTTTGAAATCATTGATTGTCTCCACTTCTAGCACCCTCATTGGCAGCATGTTCCGGGTCATTACCACTTGTTGCGTAAAATAGTTCTTCCTCCCATCACCCTGTATCTTGGGTCCAAAACCTTAAATCCGTGTCCTCTAGTCCATGTACCGTCCTCAGCTTTTCTTTCCCTACCTACCTTATTTAAGCCTGTAATGATCTTGTATTCCTCTATCCCCATATAGGGAATTGAAATGAATCCATAATCTGCTGCAGCACCTTGGAGCATTAGCAGTGCTGTACGTACCTGTTGTTGATGGCAACATCAATTCTGAAGCAGAAGATCTGACCTGACCAAGCCGCAATCCCATTGTTTTCAACGGGGGACGGGGGAGGGAAAAGTGGAGTGCGGCCCACAGTTAGATTAGTGTCGGCCCTGGCTCGGTGAGCACCTTCTGACTTGGAGGCGAGAGTGCTAAAGTGCGGGAGGGAAGTACGCAGTGAGGTACCCCAAAGATAAGTTGACATCAATGATTCGGTGGATCCAGCTGACAAAATACAAAATAAATTGGACAAAATAACAGAGCGCAGGAACAATGGTAGATTAACTACGTATAAAGTACTATACAGAAGATGGAAAAATGGGTAACACAATCTACAAAACAGTGTTGAAAAAGCAGAGGATGAGGTTGGAAAGAACCTAGAAGTCTTAATAGACAAGATGGTTCACTTGTCCAACCAACAAAAGGGCAGAAATCAACCAAACCTGTAGAGTGCAGGATTATAAACCCCAATCAGTCAAGGACAATTCAGAGGAGGTCATAATTAAAACATAGCTTGAATAACATGTCCAGTTCTGGTCCAAACACAAACACAAGTGAAAAAATGAAGTATTACAGGCAGTTTGGAGAAGAGGCACGAGGCCTACAGCTGGAAGTCTAAATTATTAGAAAACATGAACTTTCAAAGGTGGTGTCAGCGAGGCAGTCAACTGGGAATACATAAAAGACAGCAAATGGTGTGCAAAAGGTAAAATTGCAAGGAGTAGGAAACTGAAGGGACTGCAATATAGTAAAATATAGGTTCAATATAGTCAAAAGGATATTTAAGAAATTCTTCCACTCAAAAGATCAACCTACATTGTGCCCAAATTGGTCATCACATTTCCTGTACAACAGTGACTACACTTCAGAAGTACTTCATTGGCTGTAAAGCACTTTACACAACCACCAGGATGTCCCAAATTGCTGTATAAATGCAAGTTCTTTTTTTTAAAAAACAGCACAAAACAATTAAACGGATGATTAACTATGCTATATTTTTCCCAAATCAATACTTCATTCAGGGTGAGTAATTAAAAATGAATGTGGCAGCAGTAGCACAAGTGTTTTTAATCTTTCATGATTTCATAATCGAATATACCAAAATGAAATACAACTTCTGTACTTTGTTTCCGAAATGCCGTCTGAAATTCCGAAGGAGTCATGGACCTTGAAACGTTAACTCTGTTTCTCTCTCCACTGATGCTGCCAGAGTTTTTCCAGCATTCTCTGTGCTTATTTCTGAAATGCCTGGGCAAGCGGTAACAGGGATGGTCACCCTGGACAGCTGCATGCTTTCACATGTCTGTGGAATCAAACAGATGGGGAATAAGAACAGAAAGCGCTAGAAATACTCAGCGGGTCTGGCAACATCTGCAGAGAGAGAAACAGAGTTAACATTTCAAGTCGAATAGGACTTCTCCAGAACTGAAGAGAGGTCCAAATGTGATGAATTTATGCTGTTGAAAAGTGTGGGGGGAGGGGGAGGAATAAGAGGGGGAAGAAGGACAAAAGGGAAGGTCTGGGATAGGGTTGTGGGCAGAAGAGATTAAATAACAAAAGATGTCATGGGAACAAAAGGCAAAGGCATTGGTAATGGTTGTAATAAAGAAAATAAGTATTGATCCAGAGTGAGTGTAAATACAAGAATAATGAACAGGTCTGTCAGAAAGCAAAAACATGAAAACAAGATACAGATTGGCACTTGGCAAAAAAGAAAGTAAAAAGAATCAAAATGGAGGACAGAGTCAGTGGTCTGAAGTTCTTAAATTCAACGTTGAGTCCTGAAGGCTGCAAAGTGCCTAATCGGAAGATGAAGTGTTGTTCCTCAAGCTGGGGAACAGTGGCTGTGACGCACTGCGACAGGACTATTCTTCACTGAGGGCGCATATTCCTTTCATTAGTCCTATGTAGGTTACAGAATCACAATATAGAACAGATAAGTCACTGCCTCCCAAAACATTATTCTTTTTAGACGACCAATCTTTTAGCACTATCCTGCTAGAACGATTACTATTATCTTGATTAGCTCCATGCTAACTAGTCGATACTGAACAGCCAAAGCTTACATCCAACTCGGCAGTGGGAGTGGGGGGGGGTGGGGCAGTGTGGAAAGAGATGTGCTTCCTAAATCCAAGAAGAATAATCGACGTTACTACAATCCTACAGCTAATCTGACATTATCTTCCAGAATTTATCATTTATTCTATGGCTTGCTTTAAAAGGTTTTATATGGATTTTCTACTTTCCTACTCTTTCTAGTCAGAGTTAGCATAAATATAGCACGACTCCAGACATAGACATTTTATTTTGAGTGCATTGGCACCTGTGCCAATTTCACATAGGAACAGAAGGCCATTTGGCCCCTCGAGTCTGCTCCACCATTCAATAAGATCATGGCTGATCTGGTTGCAGTTTCAACTACACTTTCTCCTGTCTGCCCCCATAACCCTTGGCCCCTTACCTGACAAAAATCTGTCTAACTTTGCCTTGAATAAATTCAAAGACCAGCCTCCACTACGTTCTGGGTAACAGAATTCCACACACCAACAACCCTTTGACAGTGGAAGTTTCTCATCATCTCAGTCGTAAAATGAAGACCTCGTATTTTTAAACTATGTCTCCTAGTTCTAGTCTTCCCCACAAGAGGAAGCCGATGGGATGTGGGCTTTTCTGGCTGGTCCAGCATTTATTGCCCATCCCTAATTGCCCTTGAGAAGGCGATGGTGAGCTGCCTTCTTGAACTGCTGCAGTCCATGTGGTGTAGGTACATCCACAGTGCTATTACAAAAGAAGTTTCAGGATTTTGGCCCAGCGACAGTGAAGGAACGGCGATATATTTCCAAGTCAGGATGACGAGTGACTTGGAGGGGAACTTCCAGACGGTGGTGTTCCCATCTATCTGCTACCCTTGTCCTTCTAGAAGGTAGTGGTCGTGGGTTTGGAAGGTGCTGTCTAAGGAGCCTTGGTGAATTAATGCAATGCATCTTGTAGATGGTACACACTGCTGCCACTGTGCGTCGGTGGAAGAGGGAGTAAATATTTGTGGATGTGGTGCCAATCAAGCGGGGCTGCTTTGTCCTGGATGGTGTCAATCTTCGAGTGTTGCGGGAGCTGCACTCATCCAGGCAAGTGGGGAGTATTCCATCACACTCCTGACTTGTGTCTTGTAGATGGTGGACAGGCTTTGGGGAGTCAGGAAGTCAGGAGGTGGGGTTACTCATCACACGATTCTTAGCCTCTGACCTACTCTTGTAGTATTTATATGGCTAGTCCAGTTCAGTTTCTAGTCAATGGTAACCCCCAGGATGTTGAAAGTAGGGATTCAGTGATGGTAAAGCCACTGAACGTCAAGGGGTGATGATTGGATTCTCTCTTGTTGGAGATGGTCATTGCCTGGCACTTGTGTGGCGTGAATGTTACTTGCCACTTGTCAGCCCAAGCCTGGATATTGTCCAGGTCTTGCTGCATTTGGACATGCACTGCTTCAGTATCTGGAGTTGCAAATGCTGAACATCGTGCAATTTTCAGCGAACATCCCCACTTCTGGCCGTATGATGGAAGGAAGGTCATTGATGAAGCAGCTGAAGATGGTTGGGCCGAGGACACTACCATGAGGAACTCCTGTGGTGATGTCTTGCAGCTGAAATGACTGACCTCCAACAACCACAACCATTTTCCTTTGTGCTACGTATCCACCCTATCAAGTCCCCTCAGGGTCATGGTGGTGTGTTGTGATTTGTGAAGTGACTTGTAGTTCGTGAGAGTGATTTCAAAAACAGTTGAACATCTTTATCATTTTCCTGGTGGCAAGGATAACTCAATGGGCAGATTTAATCTGTATATTCACACAGCATTGCCCCAGTCCAATCAATCATTCAGAATAAAGCCCTTGATGGCTTCATGAGATAAAATGGAGTTTAAAATCACAAAATAGATTAAGACAAAATTGGCAAGTACTGATATTTAATGGCTGGCTGTATGTGAAACGTAAGCTTCATTTTCACAAGATAGTTAGCAACACATTACAAATACCTTTGCAGTTCGCACTGCATTGAGCTAAGTGAAAAGAGAAATCAATTTAGTTCCTCCATTAATATAGATCACTGTATCCAGTAATGTCCATTTTTGGATGCAAAATACCACCATCCTATTCACCACAGCAATAAAGCCTCCACATTAACAGATTCAAATTGGTAAAAGTAAGTAAGAGTTACATTATTGAGGGGCAATATACTTGTGGATTGGTTTACTTGCTTCATTTGTACTCAACTGTAACTAAGCAAATTAACAACTGGTCCAAACTACACTTTCCCCACCTTTATAAAATAACAGCCACATTTTTCATTGGAGTTGCAAAATGACATGCAATTGAATTGTTCATCCACTCAACAGCTCCAGTGGTGTCTCTAATTATTATAGCCAATAAACCCATTCATTCTTTTCATTTCTTGTTAATTCCCAATTGAGAATGTTCCCCCCACCCACCCCCCGCCCTCTTCTTGGTACATTTTGCTCTCATTACTGCAAATTAAAATATATTACAGACAGCAAGTTAGCAGATAGTCATACTGTGCTCTAGGATAATAATAATGTGGATTGGCTCTGCAATTATAATAGCAAGCTCCAAATCACAAGTATGTGCGGGCAGCAAGAAGTGGAGTCAGATCACCAAGCTGTTCTTTAAATGATTCTCCAAGCAGCGTAGTCACAGCCTTGGAATAGGAACTTGTCATTGTCTTTGCCATCCTGTGTTCTGAAGCAGGGCTTGCAAGTTAAAATGCAAACAACTTGAAAAACCTAACCCAGTAAAAGATCCTAGCAGTAGTTTTTAAGGTTATGCACCTTTGAAATGTTAACCTTCCAAGGGACATGCTGTGACTTTTCTTTGTGATTTAATGTGGAATAAGTGAGAGAAATAAAAGCAACAATTTGATCAATTTTGTTTCAAAATAAAATGCACTGGAATGTTGGTACTTTTCTATTTAACACAGGCCAATTAACGTTTTATCATTACATCTTAAAATTAGTAAAACAAAATATACCCCTTGGATTAGGCTTGCGTTGTATTAATGACTCAGGTTGTTGAATGTTGAAATGCATTTCTGTAAACTTAAATATGAATACTGAAGATGGAAATCTCAAATATTAATGGAAAATGCTGGAAATACTCAGCAGGTGAGGCCACATCTGTGAAGCAAGAAACAGGAAACAACTGTCTCTCCACAGATGATGGCTGACTTGCTGAGTATTTCTCAATGTTTTGGAGCAGGTTGGGGCTGGGGAAATTTCAGATTCACTTTCCCTCAAATATCCAACTCTTAGCTAATGCACCCACATTTCTCAATTCAACAATTGACCATTGGAAGGCCAGTACTATAACCACTAGGCTACCATACCTGGTTTACTGATCACTGATGAACCACAGTATAGGCTGGGAATAATCTGGGACTTTGTTGATTGCTGGATGGCATGACTCAAGTCACCGCTCAGTTGAATCTGTAGGTCTGTATTTTTTTTTTAAAACTTGTTCATGGGATGCGAGCACCACTAGCAATGCCAGCATTTATTGTGCATTGCCCTTGAGAAGGGGGCAGTGAGCTGCCTTCTTGAACCGTTGCAGTCTGTGTTGTCCAGGTACACCCAGAGCGATGTTAGGAAGGAAGTTCCATGATTTTGACCTAGTGACAGTGAAGGAACAGACGTATAATTCCAAGTCAGGATGGTGTTTGGCTTGTAGGGCAACTCACAGGTTGTGGTGTTTCCATGCATCCGCTGCCCTTGTCCATCTAGCTAGTAGGGATCACAGGTTTGGAAGGTGCTGTCGAATGCTGTACGTAGTGCAGAGGTGTAAGAAAATTAATGTTGAATTCTGAATTGATGTTACTGCCACTGCGCAAGCAACCCTAGTCATTAGAAGTGGAGGCTGATTTCTATAAATAATAAATATTAAAATACAACTCAGTACATGGCTAAGTGTGAAATTAAGTCTGAAAATGGACTGCCTGTAAACACGCATCACTTAACATGGCAGGAAAACATAAGTTTTCTGAAACTAGAACACAAAACAATATTCTCCTCCTTGAATAAAAAGCAAGAAATTACCCAAAGTAATTGTTAAGTAGGAATCAAAGCAAAAAATTACAAAAGTAGACTCAAAGTTCCATGAATGACATGTACAACTAAAAGAAAAAGGATTATCCAGCCTCCAAACACAGGCAATAGCGATTGAAATAAATTTGTGCAGATATAAAGCAGAACAAGAGACATGTCAATTTTAGTCATTGCCAAGTATGAGCATCGCATTTGACATTGCAGCAAATGGAAGACAAAGCTCCTCATAACCAAACATTACAGACATAAAGTTGAACTAGAATTACAGAAGAGCTAGCAACTTTTAAATTTATTATTCGTTTCATTTTGTAACGATGTTCGTTCAAAAGAATGAGATGCCCCTGTCCAAAAGTGCAGATGATGTTCAACATAGGATCAGAGTTAACAAAACAGTTTCATTTTATTGTAGCAAAGTATAGTAATGGTAAGTAGCTGCAGTCCACAAAGGACGATAGACATCTCTCTCCATTAGAGAGATAGGCAGTTGGTTACATCGCTCAAATCCACCTGATCTCATTATGACTGGTACAATACCAAAAATTAACTCATCTGCAGTATTTCCAAAAATTAAAAATTGGACAAATATTTTATTTTATTTTTTCCACCCAGTGTATGAGCAGAATCATCTTCCTGAATTGTATGAGATTAAACAGGACTGAGAGACATCTCCAACAAGCAAATGCTAGTCACTTGGAGCCACTTGCTTCAATCTGCCATGAGCATCAATGAGCATTGAAGTGCAGTGTCAACTGCTTCTGATAACAGTGACAGGTATTTCCCCACTGCGGACAGCTTCCAGTAACAGCCCAGCATAACACAGATTGAATACCTGAACGAAATGAAGTCTGAAAAGACTGACTATAAGACATCTTTCTTTTTCCAAAGTTGAAGCCTCACTCATACGAACTTATGAATTAGGAGCAGGAGGAGGCCACTCAGCCCCTTGAGCCTGCTCTGCCATTCAATAAGATCATGGCTGATCTGAATGTAACTTCAACCCCACCGTCCTGCCTACCACCGATAACCTTTAACCCCCTTGTTAATCAAGAATCAAAGATCAAAAACTACCCTGCCCACTCCTCTCGGCTTCTATAAACAAGCAGCTAGGTGCAAACTCTAACATGATATATCTGACACATTACATACATACAAATGTATATGACCCATCAATTTAACCCTTGCATCCCTTTCCATCTGTTAATTTTGTCAAGGAAGAGACATTAGGACAAAGAACCAGAGCATCAACTCAAGGTAAGTAAATGAGGGAGAAAGGAATGCACTGCCTGAGAGGGTGATGGAGGCAGGTTGACTCACATCCTTTAAAAAGTACCTGGATGAGCACTTGGCACGTCATAACATTCAAGGCTATAGCCTAAGTCCTGGTAAATGGGATTAGGGTAGGTAGGTCAGGTGTTTCTCATGTGTCGGTGCAGACTCGATGGGCCGAAGGGCCTCTTCTGCACTGAGGGATTCTGTGATATGCAGCTAGGGTTCAATGAAGTAGGATGGGAGGAGACTCGTGTGGAACCTAAGTACTGGCACATTGCAGTCGGGCTAAATGGCCTGTTTCAATGCAGGAAACACTGCAACTTTATGATACATTCCCGCAAATCTATTACAACATTCAAGGTGTTATATAAATGCAAGTTGTTTTTGTCATTAGACTGCGTGTAAAGGCAATGCAGCAGCATTTTAGACCAGTTCCTTCAGCTTGCAAGGGGTGGGGGCTGTTGACAGTGGTCCTATCAGTGGTCACTGTCACTACCTCTGAAACGAACCCCAACTTCTGGAGGGTGGGAACATGCAGATTAACGTGGAAATTCTGAAGTTGCGGTCAGTCCCTCAGGGCTGTGAAACGTGGTGCTATGGAATACCACTTATCAGCCCAAGCCTGGATATTATCCAGGTCTTGCAGCATTTGAACATGGACTGCTTAAGTGTCTGAGGAATCGCAAATGGTGCTGAACATTGGGTAATATCAGCAACACCCCCGCCTCCCTCTCTCAACCGGATCCAATAGTTAATTAGATCAGCGAGAACTTCAATTCTCTTTTCCACTTCCATTCGAAGCCTCTGCACCAGCCATGGCTCAGTCGGCGTCACTCTCACCTCCGAGCTACAAGTTTGTTACTTTCACTCCCACCCCCAGGACTTGAGCACAGCAGTCGAGAGCGACACTGCCAGTGCAGTACTGAGAGTATATTGCACGGTCAGAGCTACCATCTTTCAGGAAAGATGTTGAACTCAGGTCCTTACTGCTCTCTCCTGTAGATGCAAACGGTCCCATGGCTTTATTTCAAAGAGCTGGGGAGTTATCCCCGGTGTCCTGGCCAATGTTTGCCCCTGAATCAACATCAACAAACAGATTATCTACATTGGCGGTTGTGGGAGCTTGCTGTGCGCAAATTAACTGCTGCGTTTTTGTCATTACAACAGTGACTACACTCCAAAGGTAGTTTGGTATCCGTGGAGCACTTTGGGACATGCGGTGGTCTTGAAAGGCGCTATATAAATGTAAGTCTTCCTTTTCAATCTCAAAAACCTTAACAGTTTATGACACATATGGCCCAATTAGTTGCAGAAATAAAGCTTCTCCTTACTGCCAATTTACTTAATTTCAGAATATGATGTTGCCAAATCAGTCACCCTTGTGACTGATCCTCGAATAGAACTGACAATATGGGGTGCCAATTAGCAAAGATTTTTATTGTATGGACCAGAGCTCATCCAGACTCATTTCATAAGACACTGGCAGCTGGCACATTGAGACGTCAATCCAAGACGAGACAGATTCAAATACATGTCGGAGGTAAAACTAGGCTTTGAAGGCACTGCACAAACCACTGCCCCTCCTTTAACATTTCTACAAATGCACTTACTTCAACCCATTTTACTGACCTGCTCGAATATAGGTTGCAGCATTGTTTTTATATAACCTCCCACTCCCCAATCGTCATCCAAGTTGCAAATGAGGATGCCACAATTTTTTTTTCAGGCAACACACGGTAATGCTTCCCGCTCCTCCCAGAGCATCTTCATTTTATAATAAAAATGAGTGCATTTATTAATATCCAACAATTGGAAAATAATAGGTATGTAATCCAAGTACGTAGATCAAAACTGAGTGTGGGTGCTTCCTCTTCTCTTATGGAACTACCTCTTCCTCCTCCTCCTCTGTGGAATGGAAGTAGAAACAAGGCCTGTTGAGGGGGTTCAGGTTACACACAGGCGTCACACCATTTCAAGGACAGTGGCCACTTCCCGGAACTGCTTCAAAAAATTCTGTAAAAAGACAGAAATAAAATTTATCTGGAGGACAATTCTACACAGGATCCAGTAAAGTTTCTTGTTCAACAAGGTCAGTTGGTCTGGTTATAATTGAGACATGTTGCTGGGGTCAATTTGCTGCAGTGTCTTGTCATTCAAGAAGATATTCCCCACCCCCCCTTGTCTAATATTGAAAAACTTTAGAAAATTTACAGCACATTTGGCTTAACTCATCAATGTTATTTATGCTCTACACAAGCCTCCTCCTACTTTCCTTATTCTTCCATGGGACGTGGGTGCCACTGGTAAGGCCTGCGTGTGTTACCCACCCTTAATTGCCTTTGAGAGCAGTTAAAAAGTCAACCACATTGCTCTGGGTCTGGAGTCACATATAGGGCAAGGCCAGGTAATGACAGCAGATTTCCTTCCCCAAAAGGATATTAGTGAACCAGATAAGTTTTTACAGCAATGGCAGCTGTCACTGAATTGAGACAAACTTTATATTTTTTTGAATTTAAGTTCCAGCAAGTGACTGCCCTTGACTTCAAGGCAGTGTTTGACCAAGTATGGCATCAAGGAGTTCTAGCAAAACTGGAGTCAATGGGTATCAGGGGGAACACTCTCCGCTGGTTGGAGTCACACCTAGCACAAAGGAAGATGGTTGTGGTTGTTGGAGGTCAGTCATCTCAGTTCCAGGACATCACTGCAGGAGTTCCTCAGGGCAGTGTCCTAGTCACAACCATCTTCAGCTGCTTCATCAATGACCTTCCCTCCATCATAAGGTCAGAAGTGGGGATGTTCGCTGATGATTACACAATGTTCAGCACCATCCGCGGCTCCTCCGATACCGAAGCAGTCCATGACCAAATGCAGCAAGACCTGGACAATATCCAGGCTTGGGCTGACAAGTGGCAAGTAACATTCGCGCCACACAAGTGCCAGGCAATGACCATCTCCAACAAGATAGAACCTAACCATGGCCCCTTGACAGTCAATGGCATTACCGCTGAATCCCTCACTATCAACAGCACTGTGGGTGTACCTACACCACATGGACTGCAGCGGTTCAAGGTGGTGGCTCACCACCACCTTCTCAAGAGCAAATAGAGATGGACAATAAATGCTGGCCTAGCCAACAGCACCCAAATCCCGTGAATTAATTTTTTAAAAAACTACCATGGTAGGATTTGAACCCATGTCCCCAGAGCATTAGCTTGGGCCTCTGGATTACTAGTCCAGTGACATTACCACAATGCTACCCTCTTCCCCTTAATCCAACAATATCAGCTATTCCTTTCTCATGTTCTTATCTCCCATTAATGTTTCCCATTAAACCTTCTTCTTACTCCACCATTTTGTCAATGCATACTGTTAGACCTTGAAAAAAATCTTGACTCTGGGTAAAACCTCCTAGGTTTCTCCACTCACTTAGCTTGTTCTTCTTTGTTTGGAGGCTTATAAATGGGAGCAGCAGCATTGTGGTTATGCCACGGAAATAGTAATCCAGAGGCCTGAACTAATAACCCCATTAGACAAGAGTTCAAATGCCAAAAATCTGGAATTAGAAGATAGTATCAGTAATAGTGACCTTGAAGCTGGTGGCTTTTAAAAACCCATCTGGCTCACCTATGCTCTTTAGGGAAGGAAATCTGCCATCCTGACCCTGTCTGGCCTACATGTGATCCCATGTCCACATCAATGTCGTTCAGACATAACTGCCCTGTGAAGAGGCCTAAGAGTAAACCACAGACAGATCACCAGCATCTTCTCAAAGGCAATTAGTGGTGGGCAATAAGTACTGACCTAGCCAGCGATGTCCAGATCCTGTGAATGAATAATTAATTAAAAAGAGCTGGACATTGAGGAACAAAATGTGTAAGACTTTTGTCTCCTTCAACAGTGACTCAGCTCCTTTTTTCAGCTCACTAAAACAGTAAAGACATGCAGAGGACTCTAGGAGTACCTCCACCATTATTCCTTCATCTTCTGCCTCCTTTTATTAAAGTTTACAACAACAGCAACTTGTATTTATGTAGGGCCTTTAACATAAAACATCCCAAGGTGCTTCCCATGAGCATTACAAAGCAAAATCTAATTTGAGCAATGTAAAGAGATACTAGGTTAGATGACCAAAAGCTGCTAGGTTAGATGTAGGTTTTAAGGCGTGTCAAGGGCAGAAATGAGAGGTAGAGATTTAGGGAGGAAATTCCAGAGCTTAGGGCCTAGGTAGCTGAAGGCACGGCCACCAAAGGTGAAGCAATTAAAAGAGAGACACTCAAAAAAGGCCAGAATTAGATGAGCGCAGATATCTGGGAGGGTGGTGGGGCTGGTGGAGATTACAGAGATAGGGAGGGGCAAAACCATGGAGGGATTTGTAAACAAGGATGATAACTTTAAAATCAAAGCGCTGCTTATTCAGAAGCCAATAGGAACCATTGAGCAGAGGGGTAAATGGGACTTGGTGTGAACAAGAACACAGGTATCAGCTTTGGATGACCTCAAGTTTATGGAGAGTAGAACGTGGGAGACTATGTAGAAGTGCGTTGGAATAGTCAAGTCTAGGAGGTAACAAAGGCATGCATGAGGGTTTCAGCATCAGGTTAGCTGAGGCAGGAGTGGGGTTATGGGGGTGAGAATAGGCGATCTTAGTGAAGACGTGGATGTGTGGTCAGAAGCTCATCTTGGGGTCAAATATTGAGAACAGGTTTACGAGAGATTATTTCCTTGCAACAAATTGGAACCCACTTTCATAAGGCAAAACAGAGCGCCTTAGTGCAATTTTCCTTAGAAAAAAAATAGTTGGGTTACTGACCTGAAACTGAGGGATGGTCATTTCGAACGATCTGCTGATTATTTCTCCTGTGGGGTCAGCTACTTTCAGCATCATGGTTACATAAGGGTGGTTTAGAGATCTGCAGCTGTCAGAACTGACTGCCATTCCCAGCTTCCACTGTAAGTCCACCAGCTTGGAGGGAAGAGGAAAAACAGGAAGCATTACGTTTTTATAAATAGCTTTTGCAAACACCAAGGCGTCTTGTATGTATCGGACATCTTGATAAAATGCGGTTTAGGCTTGGTCTCCTCATATTAAATGACTAATCCATAGAAGGAATTTGGTCGCTCAGTTGAGCCTCCTACTCTCAGTAACCTTCTCATGCACCTCTACAGTATTTTAAATCAGCCAGACACAAGAGTAACTGTAGGAACAACAGATGATGTTCTCCTTGGAGAAAGGGAGGTAGTTAACATTTCAGTTCGATGGGTCTTTTATCAGAATCGGAAGAAGTCAGCTACACTTCAAAAAGTACTGTCTTGGCTGTAAAGCACTTTGAGATATCCGGGAGGTTGTGAAAAGTTCTATATAAAGCCAATTGTTTCTTTTCCTCGAGAGATTTAGAAGTAATTTTGATGTTGTCCCCCAAATAGCAATGGCATTGCCTTGCTCTCTCCTTCTGGGTATAACAGAGGCGTCTGCCCTAAACTTTGTACGAAATGCAAAAGCCAAAGCACAGTACGATACGCCTTTAAAGTAACAAGAACAGGTCAAAGAACAAGACAACAGAATGCAGGTTTATCCAAAAATACCTACTCACATTGAAGCTTCAAAAAGCCTGCACACATTGGGCCATCTCACCTGTCCCACGGTGAGCATGTGCTTGGCATCTCCCGGTGTCACAATTAGTTTGCCCTGTTCAGTCCACACATGACGAATAACTTGAAGTGCGTGCTTGGACCACTTACTGCTGCTGTCTGCTAGCTTCACAACAAATTCTTCAGCTGACATGTTACTCTGTGCAGCTGACCTGCCGAGAGAGAAGCAGGAAAGTTGGCAGGTGCTGCATGCTTTCCTTCTGTGCTCATTTGGCATTGTTAAAAAAAAATCAAACAGACAACGGTCACTAGCTTGATCAACTTTTAACACAGACGTGTTAAAAGTTGAACAGCGCTCCTCCCTAGCTTGATAAGATAGTCACTAATAAATGCAAAAGGGAATTCAAGAGTAACATCTTTACCCAGAGCGGGGTTAGAATATGGAGCTTGCTACCACTGGAAGTAGTTGAGCTCATTAATATAGGAGTATTCAAGGAGAAGCTAGATAAGCACATGGGGGTGGGAAGGGGAACAGAAGCATATATTAATGGGGTTAGGTAAGGGGGGAGCGGGGGTAAGAGGAGGTTTGTGTGGAGCATGAACCCGGCATGGATCTGTTGTGTTTCTGTGCTGTAAATACTTATACAAAAGAGGCAAAACAGTACAATATAAATCACTTTTTGTAGGATATTCCCACATTGAAGAATCACCTTCTAACTGCTGGTCGATGCCTCTTGCTGCTGTGCATCTTGGATGGAAATTCCCAGCCACACTATTCCACAGTAGCAGGGAGGAGCTGGAACTGGGACCACAGCTGGTGTTGGGAAGGGAAATGAGAGAGGACAACATGCAGTTGCATGGAAGCAGGAGACATCTAGAATTGCAGTAAGGCAGGGGCGGGGGGAAGGAGCCAATAGTGAGGTTGCAAGCAAGCAGAATGGATCGAAACAGGTTGTGGGCTGGATCCATTTTATGGGTGGTAAACTGATCCACCATTACAGCTTTATTCTGGCCAGCTCACTGGGATGGATTCTGTTGTTCAAGTCAACGTTTACAACTGGGACTTTCTAGTCTACATAGCTTAGTTGCACACTCCACATTTCCCCAATGGAGCTAGCAATTTTGTTACATTCCTTGCA
Source organism: Cetorhinus maximus (assembly GCF_964194155.1). Classification (NCBI taxonomy): domain Eukaryota; kingdom Metazoa; phylum Chordata; class Chondrichthyes; order Lamniformes; family Cetorhinidae; genus Cetorhinus; species Cetorhinus maximus. The sequence goes on along the minus strand of NC_135885.1, from coordinate 133,641,501 downwards.
CCGAATCTTTGCTCAAAAGAACAAGAGACTTGGGCTGGATTTCGTTAGAGTGAGGCATCCCGCAGTGCGCCTTGTTAGGCTCATTTGTGCATATTTTAGGTTTTAAAATTTTTTGGCCACAAAGTTGCCGAAAGTCTAAGCCATAAATGATGCAACACAGGCAACAGGGCACCTTGGTCAACAACTGGACAAATGATGGAATTAGGATGAGGGCACTCAGCGGGAGGGATGCTGCTCCATTCTAACTGCACTCCTGCTGCTGTTCTACCAACTGGGGAGATGGTTAAAAAGTTCACCCAGTGTCTTGTATTTTAACCATACTGCATCAATCCAGTTCCACCTGTTAAGTGCAGGCTCATAGAACAGATACTTTGCAACAACTGTGTCCAGGCAGCCACACTTCAGTAACTCACATCACTTCTGTGGCAGTTGCACTTAGAGCCGCGGAAGTCAACTTGTCTGATAAAATGCCTTTAAAATAAAAACAGTGGGCCTTTTCCACAATCTGAATCAATTACACAACTTATTTTGTCTCCACTTAACTTTTATTATTAAATTTCATGTTTGACATTTCCAATCAAATAATTATTGGGCATAACATCATTTTTACTTTCACATCTTCAAAACCAAAATTAAAAAAACCCATCTGGTTCAGTAACGTCCTTTAGTGAAGAAAATCTGCCATCCTTACCTGGTCTGGCCTACATGCGATTCCAGAGCCACAGCAATCTGGTTGACTCCTAACTGTCCTCTGACATGGCCTAGCAAGCCACACAGTTGACTTTAAGATGGTGGCTCCTTCACAAGGGTAATTAGGGATGGACAATAAATGCAGTGACCCCACCCCCACCACATCCCATGAACAAATATTAAAAAAAATGACAGTACTGAATGACAATATTATTGAAAACTAAATGAAAGATCAAAACATCTGCTTCTAATCCACATAATTACTACCTGGGCAATAATAATTGGGACTGTTGGGCAGGTTACATTCACTCAATTGGTTTCGGTGGTAAAATAATCCTCAGCAACAGAGCAAAATAACTTGCAAAGAAAAATCAATTCTAAAAAATAAAGTGACAAGCTGCAATGTTACATTTTCGACAGTTATAACTAGCTGGAGAAAATCAGTTTTAAAAAAAAACTGCAGCTTTTTTTATTATTTCATGGGACGTGGGTGCTGCTGGCTAGGCCAGCACTTATTGCCCATCCCTAATTGCCCTTGAGAAACTGGCAGTGAGCTGCCTTCTAGAACTGCTGCAGTCCATGTGGTGTAGGAACACCCACAGTGCTGTTAGGGAGGGCATTCCAGGATTTTGACCCAGTGACAGCGAAGGAACGGCAATATGGTTCCAAGTCAAGGATGATGTGTGGCTTGGAGGGGACCCATGGTGTTCCCATGTTTCTGCTAAGCTTAGATTGGTCAGAAAAAAAACATTTGTTTACTGCTACTTCCTGAGGGAGTAAAGTCCAGAAAATTAATTTGCTTGCTCAAAAAAGCTAGAGCAGAACAAAATTAATTAGACAAACCCTGGTTTGATCTGGAAGCTGTGGTGCATTAAAGTTAATCACCAGCCAGAGAGGCAAATTACAATTACACCCATTGCAAATTAAGTTGAATTTTACTTTTTGAATACTTAAACCAGCTGTTCCAGTTGCTAACCCTTTTTCCCAGAATCGTAGTAGCAGCTTTGGATCATCGATAGGTAAGATGCATTGTTCACTAGTTTGAAATGGTGTCATTATAAAAGTTTATAATCCAAATATTCAAACATGACAAAGATTAATTTCAAAATTCACATTATATCAAAATCACACACAGGATTTTTGAAACTTCAGACATATTTAAATCGCTTGCTACCTGAAAAACAAAGAGATAACATGGACCAGCTCCTTTGTAGCTTCTAAATCCAGTTCAACGCCAGCAGTTTGAAGTCTCTGTTGCACAAGGTTTAAACAAAACAATAAAGATGTTTGAGAAGGGACAAAAAAACATAAAGCAAGTGAAGGCAGTGAGCTGGCATTTAAATTAAATTTCATGAATTCATCAACTTACTTCAGCCAATTCAAACGTATTCACACCAGGGCTTTTGCATTGTAGGTGTAACATGATCTGCTGGCACTGTTGTGAATTTGACAAACATATACACATAAAATAACACAAGGATACACAAACTTACACAGAAATACAAAATTGTTGTTATCCGTGCTGCACTGATTATAGTCAATTGATCAAAAATAAAACAAACCTTAATTACTTTATTGATTTAAAAATTTAAACAAATTTTTCTTCCTACAATTTGAATCTAATTTGTTCATTTGTTTAAGTTTCTTCAGTGGCTGTATTTTTATATATAAAATTGTAATTCTGTTCAGTTGTTAGGTCTGCAACCTCTTAATGTTTTCAGCAAAAAAAAGTGGATTAAAATGAGTTGAAGGCCGCCACTGTTGTGGAATGAATGTTTTTTTCCACCTTTAGCACATGACACAAAAACTTAACTCCGCACTTTGTTTTCATACGTGTGCAAGATTCCAGTGGAAGAGATTTCATTTCCATAACTAATAGGGCAATTATACATTCAGTAGGGAAACTATGGGCAAGCTCGTGTACTAAGACGACATCCTGAAAGTCACCAGACAGTTTTTGTTGATGCAGGTAGATTTAACTAAGCTATCAACATCCGTATCGTCCCTCTGCAAAGTAAAAATGGTTTCACAAGGCATTGCGCCCTTACATCAAACCTCTTAGCACCTCATCACGGCAGCAAGTTGTCATTTTAACTCTCAAATTCACTTACCACCTCTGCAAACAAATCCTTGGGTAGTTTGCTAATGCTTTCGACAGTGCTGTCAAAACCTGTAAGAAAAATTATAAAACGTCTTGAGCATTGCACCCCCGCAAAACATAAAGGACCCGACATTAACAGCTGTGGATCCATTGTCTGACATAAACCTCTACTGGACCAATCCTGGCATCATCGAAGCAATAACGCACAGGCAACAAAACACAAAAAGGAGGCAAAATACTGCAGGAAAATGCTGGAAACCTGAAACCAAAACAAAAAAAATGCTGGAAGAACTCAGCAGGTCTGATAGCATCTGTGGAAAGAGAGACAGAGATTACATTTCGAGTCTTGGTAGAAGAGTCCTAAGGACTCGAAACGTTACCTCTCTCTCTCTCCACAGATGCTGTCAGACCTGCTGAGTTTTCTCCAGCACTTTTTGTTTGTTTTCAACACAAAAAGGACTTCGTTTCGAGTTTACTCTCGCTTTAGAAACGGGAGTAACCGGGTCGCAGATCATCGTGGTCACTAAGAATCAAGTCAAGACACATCCTCTGCACTGCACCGTACCGCACGCATAGCTGTGCGGAGCTTAAACTGCACGGTCTACACTCACCAGCCCACCCTGCACCTAGATAGACCGGGGCTCCTGCCATGTCCGACAGCGACAGCAACAGCGCTTCCGCCCTGCCAGGCCGAGGCCCCGCCCCCTCAATGTATCCGCGTTCCAAATGAAAGTTGCAACGTTCCATTGGTCGACGTGGGATTTCCCCCGGGGGGCCGGCTGCTCCCAGTGATTGGCTGCTCCCTTTTCAACCCTGCCCTCTGACCGCATATACCATCATCACTTGTGAGGGAATTGCACGTTTTATATCAAGTCCCAGATTTTCCTTTTAATGAGGAAAAACATGCCGTTTGTGTCTTATTCCTCCTTCTGATACAGCGTTGCCAAATTGCTGTATTGAGCATTGCTAAGCTGGTGTCCTGTGTTTCACCTCCTGCTAGACATTTATTTTCTCCCCCACCTCCTTCCAAGTTGCAAGGACTGTCTTCGAAAAGGTCGATTTTTTTTCCCCTCCCCACCCCTCTCTGGGCGGAAGCGTGGTTTGCTGGAAGAGGAGAGACAGAAGCAGAGTAAAGGCTTTTTTTTATCAAACTGGAGAGAGCAATGGACTGTCAGCGCTGGTTACCACTGGAGGCCAATCCTGATGTATGCATTTTGTTTTTAAAAAAAGAGCTGGGCAGTCGAAGCTGTTGCACCTTTTGAAATAAGTGCTGTGAATTGCGTGGGCCACTGCTCTGCAATGCTGAATGATCTATTGTTGCTTTGATTTTGTTTTCCAGGTAATGAACCAGGTGAGTTAACAGAGGCTGCAGAGGGAGACAGTGATGCTGTTCGACTGCTGGCAATCGGTTCTGGAGCTCTTCCACTGGAGACGTTTTGTAAATGTGTTTTTTTTTTCATCTTCAGTGTATAATGGTGGGATGGTTGTTGATTTCCAATAACTAGCAAAATGGGCGTCAGCGAAATTACAAACAGCTTTTTGATGGCTTAGCTTGCATTGCAGCAATGTCCACATAGCCCAGGATTTGAGTCGGACTTTCTTCTCGACAGCTGCCATTTCTTCCCATTGGAAAACTTCACCCTAGTGAAAAATGCCGACAGCCTCCTTTGGCTTCTGATTTGCTGCAGTAACAGTGCTGCTTGGTGTGGTAGTGCTGCCCACTCAGCAAATCTCTGCCTTAACTCCATGGGATGGGACGTTTACCATTCAGTTTAAGCCACTTACAATATTTAGTCAGAAATCAGATTTTGATCCCCCTTATCTAAGGAAAGATATACTGGCACTGGAGGCCGTCTAGAGAAGGTTTACTCGGTTGATCCTGGGGTTGGAGGGGTTTTCTTAATAAGGAGAGGTTGAGTAAGTTGGGCCTGTACTCATTGGAGTTTAGAAGAATGAGAGGTGACCTTATTGGAACATATAAGATTCTTAAGGGGCTTGACAAGGTAGATGCTGAGAGGTTGTTTTCCCTTGTGGTAGACTCTAAGACCAGAGGGCATAATCTCAGAGCAAGGGGTCACCCATTTAAAACAGATGAGGAGGAATTTCTTCTTCTCAAAGTAGTGAATCTATGGAATTCTTTACCGCAGAGGGCTGGAGAGCCTGGGTTGTTAAATATAATTCAAGGTGGATATAGACAGATTTTTAATCAGTAAGGGAATCAAGAGTTATGGGGAAAAGGTAGGAAAGTGGAGTTGAGGATTATCAGATCAGCCATGATCTCGTTGAATGGCAGAGCAGACTCGATAGGCCGAATGGCCTACTTCTGCTCCTACGCCTTATGGTCTTATGTAGGGCGTTGTCCTTGTGGGGAAAAGGTAACAGCTGAGTGGGAAAGAGATGGGTTACATATCATTTCTGTCAGTGAAATATTCTATTTTTTTATATATATATATATATATATATATATATATATATAATATATGCCATGGTGCCTGGCCAGGCAATTGAGAAGATTTCACAAATCTTTCCTGAAGCCGATGTTTTTAAATTTCTGCACGCACACAGGAACATAGAACTTGGAGCAGGAGTAGGCCATTCGGCCCTTAGAGCCTGCATGGCCATTTGATAAGATCATTGCTTATGCTTTATGATTGTGGTCTCACCCTACTTCCATTTCTTCTCTTGACTCTCTCGCTCATCAGAAAAATCTACCTAACGCAGCCTCGAAAAAGTTCAATGACCTAGCCTCCACTGCTTTCTGGGGAAGAGAATTCCATAGACTAACAACCCTCAGGGAGAGCAAAAATCTCCTCATCTCTGTTTTAAAAGGGAGACGCCTTATTTTTAAACTGTGTGCCCTAGTTCTAGTCTCCCCCAGAGAGGAAACATCCTCCCGGTATCCAGCTTACCACGTCCCATCAGAATCTTAGATATTTCAATAACATCAACAGTCATCCTACTAAACTCCAATGGGTGTAGGCCCAACCTGTTCAACCTTTATTTGACATTGTACAATGATTTTCCTACACTGACATTTCCCATTATCTTTTGAGATAGAATGACCAATGACAGCTCCTAGTGTTGCTCTTACATTACATGTATAATATACCAGCATTGTTGCTAACAACTTGAAAGGGTTTATGCAACACTATTGGTATTTTCCTGACTTTACCCAAAGGACTGTTTTGTAGCGTTGCCATTAAGGAAGCAAAAAATAGATGATTCATCCTTTTTATTCACAAGAGGGTACGGTTGAACCTAAGCCACACCTGTATCTACCAGCCTCCCCTTGGACCAAACACGGATGTGAACAGGTGTCCTATTGCTTTTCTGTTTAATGGTTTCTTTTTGCTAAGTCTTATCACACTATTATCTAAGTGTATCTGAGAATTGTAATCCCTTTTTTGAAAAAAAATTATATGTCTTTTAATTTTGAGAAATTGGGGATATAACTTAAGGTAGATTAAAATTTACTTACACTAAATCATTTACACTTTTTGAGTTCACATTGGACATCAGGCACTCATTTTGCTTTCTTGCATTCTCACCTAAAGTAAAAAAATACTGGAGGGGGTTAGTCCTCCAGAATATCTACATCTTGGCGGTTACCATTGATCAGAAACTGAACTGGACTAGCCAAATATATGCACTGAGTAGCTCACCTCCTGACTCCCCAAAACCTGTTCACATCTCAAAGGCACAAGTCAGAAGTGTGATGGAACAGTCTTCACTTGTCTGGATGAGTGTAGCTCTAACAACACTCAAGAAGCTCGACACCATCCAGGACAAAGCAGCCCACTTGATTGGCACCCCATCTACAAACATTCATTCCCCCTACCACCCACGCACAGTAGCAGAATTGTGTACCATCTCCAAGATACACTGCAGAAACTCACCAAGGCTCCTTAGCACCTTTCAAACCCATGACTGCTACCATCTAGAAGGACAAGGGCAGCAGATACATGGGGACACCACCACCTGGACGTTCCCCTCAATGCCAGTCACCATCCTGGCTTGGAAATATATCACTTCACTGTCACTGGGTCAAAATCCTGGAACTCCCTAAAAGCATTGTGGGTGCACCCACACCACATGGACTGCAACAGTTCAAGCAGGAGGCTCACTGCCACCTTCTCAAGGGCAATTAGGGATGGGCAATAAATGCTGGCCCAGCCAGTGACACCCACATCCCAAAAATTAATATTAAAAAAAAAATACCTGCACTAGACACTTTGACAGTCAAAGATTATCTATCTAGAACACAATTTGAGATCACTGGACCACGATGTTAACTCTGTTTCTCCCTTCACAGATGCTGTCTGACCTGCTGAGTATTTATAGAACTTTCTGTTCTTATTTCAGCTTTCTAGCATCGGCAGCATTGGAGTTTTTTTCTAGACATTTGTTTTGAAATTTATTTTCTTCTCTCCTAATGACACTGACTCCTTCTTGAGTTGAGCTTTGTGTCAATCACCTCAGGTTTGACATTCACATGATCAATGGTCACACGTGAACCTTGACAGTGATCGTTGGCAGACTATTTGCCACAGGAGAAGGAAATACAGTTTGTCCCCTGGTCTACACACACACACACACACACACACACACACACATATACATGCATCCCTGGAAAGTGCTCAGGAGTGGGAATTTTATGTTCCTTCATCCAGAGACTTTGAAGCCAATTGTTGTGATCCTGTTGCCTCCACTTGGTGAGATCAGCTAACCCAATGCAGATCCTAATTCAAATCTGGGACTATATGGCTCAACTACTAACGGGAACAAGAGTGCAAGAAATAGGAACAGGAATAGACCATACTACCAATCGAGCTTGCTCCGATCAAAAATCTGTCTAACCCTGCCTTAAATCTATTCAATGATGGAGCATCCACCACCCTCTGAAGTAGAGAATTTCAAAGAGTCACAACCCTTTGAATGAAGTATTTTCTCCTCACCTCAGTCCTAAATGATTGGTCCTTATCCTGAGACTGTGCCCCCGTGTTTTAGATTCCCTGACCAGCGGAAATGACCTCTGTGTCCACCTATCAAGCCCCTTCAGCAATTTGTAGGTTTCAGAGATCGCCTCTCATTCTTCTGAACTCCAGAGAATATAGGTCGAATTTACTCAGTCTCTCATCATAGGACAGCCCCCTCGTACCAGGGACCAACCTAGTGAACCTTCACTGTACGGCATTATTTTTATTATTATTGGAATATTGCTGATCTCTAGAGGGAAGCCATAGTGCAGTTTCTGGGCAGTTTTGTCTTGCAGATCTTTGGAGAAAGCCTACTTTAATCTACAGTTGCAATTTCTGCTTTCAGCGTTTCTGTGCTGCAAATTTTTTGCGTTTTTTAAATCCCCCAAAATTTATAATTTGACTAATGCAATGCAAGTTTAACATTTGTTGATGATTGGTCCCACGATGATGAATGTTGACAGGCATCAGCGTATATTGAGTATTCTGACAATCGGCTCTTGCCAAAACTCCTATCATCGGGTTGAGAGAGAGAAACAGGAGAATCAGAATGGAATTGACCTCCTTAAGCTACAGAAAATAATGCACAAAAGATTCAATTTCAAGGTTGAAATTTCACCTTGAAGTTCTGATGACTTGAGCTTTCTCCTCTGGTCTTTTAATGGTGTCTGAATCCTGTTAATCAATACTTTGAATGTATTTTATTTTCTACCTTCCCAGAAATCTCCCTGTGGACCTCCCCTCACTTGCAAGTCATTCTACCCATGTAAAGTCACCCTCTCCATCTTTTTGCCATTGGTAACATAACCATCTGTACCCTCTAATGTTGGATTTGTTCAGGTTTTCTGTGATGAACCACCTCAGTAATCTGTATCATGACCCCCTGCCGCTAAGGATGTTGCCAATTCAAAACATCTTTTCTGAATGTTTTGGCATTCCAGTGCATTATTTACATTTACTCTATTTGTTTTGCTTCATATTAATTGATTTAATTATACTAGTAAATCCACTTTGGCAATTGCACATATGGAGTCAAGACTAAATGTGGTCTTCAGCTGGGAATAATTCAGTAAGTAACTCCCCATTTTAAAGTTACTCCTTCTGTCCTCATATTTAAATTTCCATTGTAAATTCCTGCATCTCCATTTATAATGGGAACTGCCTATGTAAACATATAGTAATACACCCTCCTGCCAAGCTTGGCAGTGCACTGAGTATGATTTCTTTCATTCAAGTTGGGATTGGATTCTTCCTATCCTCATCCTGTGCCCTACGCAAATATCGGAGATTTAGGGATACATGTTTGCTGAAAGCATCGCTCTGCAAAATAGTCTTAATTCTAACGTGTCAGCGTGGTGTCCAGCTGTCTAACTGACATCAAAATCCTGAATGAGACAGCATTTCTTGACATGAATACCTGGAAGAGCAAAGAGCATTTGCTCTTCAGCTACTCGCTGAGTGAACCTGACGTTGTGCAGTTTTGCTGCTGCCTTGACCATGAATGAGCTCCAAGCCCCATACTTAACCCATAATCTAGATAGTTTACTTCCAACTGTGCCCTGTTGCCTTCCACCACTGAAATCCTCATTCATCCTTTGCTACTTCAGGGCCTGGTTTCTAAAATGATTTCTTTGGTTGTCCCTCTAGTTCTACCCAACTCAAACTCCGATTCATTTGTAACTCCACAGCCCTGCTCCTCCCACGCACTGACTCTGCCAATTGCCTATCTAAACCACCTGGATATCTATAACTCAACTTCAATACTTCCATTGCCTTGCTTCATCTTCTGCTGTCCTAAACGCCACTGTTCCTGCTCTGCTTTTTAATGCTGGTTTATTGCATGTTACTTCTACTGCCAGCTCTCCCACGACACCCCCCCGCTCTCTACCAAAGGTGGTAGAGCCTTCAATCTACCCTTGCATTCTTGGACTCTTTCCACCTCTCTCCTGTCCTTCAAAAGTCTGCACAAGGTTCACAGACACGCCTCCAAACCACCTTGAAAGGCAATCTGAGAAACATATAGTAAGAACAGAAAGTGCTGGAAATAATCAGCAGATCTGGCAGCATCTGTGGAGAGACAAACTGTGTTAAAGTTTCTAGTCGAATATGACTCTTCAGAACATTTAGTAAAACAAGGTTAGATATGAATAGTTGCCTGCTTCATTTTACAGACAACAACTGAAACTACAGAGTAACTTATAACAGTTTAAATTATTTCAGTCAATCTCTGTTTGGTTTTTAATTCTTTCATGGGATGTGGGTGTCATTGGCAAGGGCAGCACTTGTTGCCCATCCCTTTTTGCCCTTGAGCTGGGTGGTTTGCTCAGCCATTTCAGAGCGTAGTTAAGAGTCAACTGCATTGCTGGAGTTACACGTAGGCCAGACAGGGTAAGAAAGGTAGATTTCCCTCCCTAAAGGACATTAGTGAACCAGTTGGGGTTTTTACAACAATTGATAGTTATGGTCACTCTTACTGAGACCAGCTTTCTGTTCCAGATTTATTAATAGAATTTAAATTCCACCAGCTGTCTTGGTGTGATTTTTAACCCAAGTCCCAGAGGGATTAGCCTTTGTCTCTGGATTACCAGTGGAGTGACATTACCGCTATGCCACCATCTCCCCTCTCCAAGCAATGGAGAGAAATAAATAATAAACCTTCCAGATTCTAACTTAATCCTTTTGGGTGTTGCGGCCCACTCCACCCTACCCCACCCCACCCAGGGATTCATCAGAAAGCCTCTCGATCAAACAGACTACCACCTCTTCCAAGAGTGTATTCTCGGAACCACTTCATACTGTACCTGCTTGAATAGAATCATCCTTGTGGCAATGGTCGTGATTGTTGGTTGGCTATCTGAGATAGGTGCTTGGAGTGTCCACTCGATTTGTGCTGGTTTTGTCAGTGTAATTTTCTCCCACCCTTCTCTCCGCCTCCCCCCCCTCCCATTTTCACCATAACCACAGCAGAATATTGCGGAATTTTAAGTGCAAGTTACATTCGACGGCCTGAATTTCTTGCTCATCAGACGTGCGCGATCGGCGGGCCCGGGAGCGGACAGGAAAAGGGCCTCCGACCACGATCGGTCCCTGACCGCGATTTCATGCTGGCTGGCCAATTAACAGCCAGACAGGATGAAACGCGGGCTGAAAAATGTTCGGCACTGGCGGTGGGGCGGGAAGAGGGCGGGTGCCTATATTGCCATGGGTGCTGGTGAGCGCTTCCACTGAGCAACCTGAAGGCAGCCAGCTGCCTCAGGGAGCTGTGGACCGCCACAGAATAAACAAAACAACAGTGCTGTAAAATATGTCCTGGCTGCACAATCAAGCACCTGAAAGCATACCTCATTTTCAAAAAAACACCCAGATATCTCTTATCTCCCCATGGAGATTTCATCCTGCCCTGGATCGAGGTTTGAGCAAAAACGTAAAGGCCGATTGGCCCGTCCGCCAGCTGTAAAAGTGGGCGGGCCATGAAAAATCACTTTCAGTTGCCTCCTTAATGAGCTTAATTGTTGGCGGGCACACTTCCGACTGCTGTGCGCGCCCACCGAGCGAGATATCGCGCAAGTGCGCAATGAAATCGGGACACTCGCCTGACGTCATCTCGTGTTATTTTGCGGCTGGACAGTCAGGTGCACACCCGCCCACGGGACGTAAAATTCTGGCCAACGTTTCTGGTTTCTGAGCTCTTTTGCGCTGGTTTTAGAAACGTTGTGCCGTTCGCATGCTCCACGCTCCACAAAACTGACCACACCCCGAGGTTGAATTAATCGCCATTGGGCATTTCTACTAATGCCCCTCTTTACATGCCTCGTGGAGGCTCTAAACATTAAACTGGGTTCAAACATGAACAGAGGAGCTTGACTCCAGAGGTGAGGTGAGAGTGACTGCCCCTTACACCAAGGCCCTATTTAACCGAGTGTGGCATTAAGGAGCCCTAGCAAAACTGGAGTCAATGGGAATCGGTGGGGGGGAACTCTCTGCTGGTTAGAGTCATACTGAGCACAAAGGGAGATGGTTGTGGTTGTTGGAAGTCAATCATCTCAGTTCCAGGACATCACAGCAGGAGTTCCTCAGGGTAGTGTCCTAGGCCCAACCATCTTCAGCTGCTTCATCAATGACCTTCCTTCCATCATAAGATCAGAATTGGGGATGTTCGCTGATGATTGCACAATGATCAGCACCATTCACGATTCCTCAGATACCAAAGCAGTCCATGTCCAAATGCAGCAAGACCTGGACAATATCCAGGCTTGGACTGACAAATGGCAACTAACATTCGTGCCACACAAGTGCCAGGCAATGACCATCTCCAACAAGAGAGAATCTAGCCATCGCCCTTGACATCAAAGGTCTTTACCATCACTGACTCCCCCACTCTCAACATCCTGGGGGTTCCATTGACCAGAAACTGAACTGGACTAGCCATAGAGCATGTCAGAGGCTAGGAATCCTGCAACGAGTAACTTACCTCTTGACTCCCCAAAGCCTGTCCAGCATCTACAAGGCACTAGTCAGGAGTGTGATGGAACATTCCCCACTTGCCTGGATGAGTGCAGCTCCAACAACACGAGCTTGACACCATCCAAGACAAAGCAGCTGGCTTGACTGGCACCCCTTCCACAAACATTCACTGCCTCCATCACCAACGAACAGTGGCAGCAGTGCGTACCAAGGTTCATTAGGCAGCACCTTCCAAACCCATGACTGCTACCATCTAGAGGAAGAAGGGCAGCAGATACATGGGGACACCACCACCTGCAGGTTCCCCTCCAAGCCAGTCACCATCCTGACTTGGAAATATCTCGCCGTCCCTTCACTGTCACTGGGGCAAAATCCTGAAACTCCCTCCCTAACAGCACCCTGAGTGTACCTACACCACATGGACTGCAGCAGTTCAAGAAGGCAGCTCACCACCACCATCTCAAGGGCAAATAGCGATAGAAAATAAATGCTGGCCTAGTCAGTGATGCTCGCATCATGGAAACGAGTTTTTTTTTAAAAAGTGGAGTAATGGGCCTGGAAGTGCTGGGTGGGGGAGACCTTCTCAAAATGGCAACAAGGTCTGCTGGAATTGTCAGCCTTGCCGATAGCAGAAACGGGGAGGCAATGGCATAGTGGTATTGTCGCTGGATTAGTAATCCAGCAACCCCAGGTAACACTCTGGGGACCTGGGTTCGAATCCTGCCGCGGGAGCTCAAAAAAACATCTGGAATTAAAAATCTAATGGTGATCATGAGACCATTGTCAATTGTTGTAAAAACCCATCTGGTTCACTAATGTCCTTTTAGAGAAGGAAATCTGCCATCCTTACCTGGTCTGGCCTACATGTGACTCCAGACCCACAACAATGTGGTTGACTCTTAAATGCCCTCTGAACAAGGGCAGTTCAGGATGGACAATAAATGCTGGCCTAGCCAGCGATGCCCACATCCAATGAATAAAAAAAAAAGCTAGCCCCTAGGTGATTGACAATCACCTCTCTCGCTCTTGGCCTGCTTACATCTGAAACTCCCTTCTACATCAGGGCCACCGCCTGCTGCTTTTAAAACCGTTGTTTATTTATTTAAAAAAATCTTAAACCACAACTGTATCACAAACCCTTTCTGTGAAGGAAAAAAAAATCTGAAATCCTGAAAATCATACGAAAAGCACAATGATTTCCCAGCTGATAGCAGAAAAGAATGGGAATATTAATTTGCAACAAATTCCCCCAAGTCTGTGGCTTCCTGTAAGGACTGTAAAATCAGCACATTCCTGTGAATGTAGCACATCGGGTCAAGTGTATGTGAAGAACCCTCGACTGAGATGTTTTCGACTCAGCAAATTCCTGACTCTCAATGTGGTCTGAAAAAGATACAGGAGAAGATTTAATCCATCTTTATGCTCACTGAATCCCGCTGTACATAAAATACTATTGAGTTAGTTTGATTTTTGGCTATGGTTCTTCGTTAAGTTGAGTTGCTGATGAGAATCGTATTTAAATTGTTAGAACCCATCGATTTACATCAAACATACATTTTCTTTATACGCTGAGAAAATGTCTATCTAACTCGAGTGCTGTAAACCTCACTTGCGGATAGAGGAGACTGTTCTGACCTGACTGAGTGGGAATCAGTTGACTTCAACTTGGCTTTTTCCATTAATCCTCGGTGTTAAACTTTTATTCAGGGGAAGAAACCATACATATTAATAAGTCTTAACAGTTGACAGTACACTGGGACTTGTGATATGGTTGTGCACATGATGGAGTCTGTAATTTTGTAGGGGAGCGTGGAGACAAGTAGTTGAATTGAGTCGGTGGACCATTATAGTTCCTTTGTAGATTGCGACCTTGTAGAATCGGTCCAATGCTTTTTGAAAAATAATCGTTCCTTTTGACTTTGAACTCCAGCCTTTTTGTGGTGGGCTGACTTTAGAGAAGGGGGGGGAAGGAAAGAAAACAGTTGACTCATTTTTTAATTGACTGCAGTGTAGTTATTATCTACTAGGAAACATGCTTTTGACCTTTTTATCCTGTGTTGAATAAGATTATATTTGGAGAGCTTAGAATGAAGTCTGAGATTTTAAATTACCTATATTCCTTTTGAAAACTCCATCAAATTGGTTGAGACTGCAGACCCACAGTAGTCGTATAATCCTTTCAAAATTGCCTTCCTGTTCTGGATGTTAATTGGCATTGATAGGGTTGAGAATTCCTGGATTTCCATCTTTTTCATTGACCACCAGCGATTGAGAGCTAAACAATTTTCAAAAATCAGTAGGGGAGAAATACATTGGGGCCTGGACTTCCACGGAATGTCAATCGGAATCGGATTGTCACTCCGTTCCTGTTTTTTATGCCTCGATATCCAGCAGATCCTTTCTCGCCTGACCTTCCAACTCTGGCTGGGCGAGAATTGTGTAGGGCAGGGCGCTCCTGAGGCCTTCAGTTGAGGGCTGCAGAGTTGGAGGTAAGGTAGCCACACCCCTTTTGCTGCTGTAAAGCAGGGAAGTATCAAGGTCCAACCACGTTCAGAAGCCAGGGAGAAGGTTTGTAAGATAAGTGGGTAGAATTGGCAGGTGGGGAGAGACACGTTGCAGCAGTAATCTGGATTGGTCAGGTGTTCGGTGAGGGGGTCAGTCGGGTGGGGGCTTGGTCTGGCAGTTGGAAGGGGTTGTGTGGTCAATGGAGGGGGAAGGGTTGGTTGGGGGAGCGGGAGGTGGGGGGGTCAGGTGGTCAGTGGTGGGGAGGGGGTGTCAGTCTGGGGGAGTTGGTCATGTGGAGGGTTGGTCGGGGTGGGGGGGTGTCCGTTTGGGGGATGTGGTCAGGACCGTGTCAGGTTGTCAATGGGGTGTTGCCAGTTGGGGTTGGGGGGGAGTCAGGTGGTCAGTAGGGGTTTTGGTCGGGGGGGTGGGATTGGGTGGCCGGAGGGGGCCCTATTGGGGTTTGGGGGGGGCTCCTATCGGGGATCGGGTGGGGTATGGGAAGAGTCCCTTGGGGTGTTTGGGGGTGGGGTTGAGGAGAGCCCCTTGCGGTGTCAGGGAGTCAGGTGGTTACCCAGGACTTAGAAGTGGTTTTAATTCTTCTAACTTCCCCTGGGTAGCTATTACTGCAAGACAGATGGAACTGACCAAAGTTTGCAATTGAACTTGCAGTGTTGAATGGTTCTGATTGCGCGGTAATTGCCCAACAGAAGTTTGAACTTCTTGGGCAATTGCCGTGCGGTCCTTACCTTGGAACTTCTGGGGGGTGAGATGGGAGGCTCAGGGTGTTCCCCAGTACATCTTTGGGGGACCCTCCCCACCACCACTTATGACACCCTGAAGCCTGGAAGTTATGGGTCATTGTTTTAAAACGGATACCAATGAAGGCGGCAGCACAGTGGTATTGTCACCGGACTAGTAATCCAGATACCAGGGTAATGCTATGGGGACCTGGGTTCAAATCCCACCACAGCAGTTGGTAAAATTTGAATTCAATAAAAGCCGAATGATGACTATGAAACCGTTGTTGTAAAAACCCATCTGGTTCACTAATGCCCTTTAGGGATGGAAATCTGCTGTCCTTACCTGCTCTGGCCTATGTGTGACTCCAGGCCCACAGCAGTGTGGTTGACTTTTCATATGCCCTCTGAACAAGGGCAATTAGGGGATGGGCAATAAATGCTGGCCTAGCCAGTGACGCCCACGTCCCTTAAACAATTTTTTTTAAAAAATGATGTTTTTATCGGGAATTAAAAATTGTGTGGTCATGCAGTTAGCATCTCGAATGCTTCTTTTATGAAGGGAATAAGACAGCTCTTCTTCCACACTAGGTGGCGATGTTAGCCTGTGATAGCATAAGGGCTTCACAGGCTGCCGAGGTGGGGGATAGTCACGTTAACTGCAAAGAGAGTCTCTGCCATAGCCACTGAAACAGATGAGAGAATAAGGTCGGGTTGCTTAAAGAAATATTCCTCAAGCACCAATCACAAAAGATATTGGCAGAAGTACTTCCTTTGAACAATTTTGTCTGTAGTTTAAAATGAGGGAATGCTGGAACCAAAGATAAGTAAAGATTTGTTATATTAACTTAGGCTATAAATGGCAGGAGATTGATGGTGACTTTTTAGAAAGGAAGTATCACTACTTTTCCGTTTGGGGGATGTGGTCAGGGCAGTGTCAGGCAAATGTCTAAGAATAATAAGATGCTAGCCGTAGCTCAGATAGTATCATCCTCACCTCTTGAGTCAGGAGGCTATGGGCAGGATTTTTCGGGGGCCGATGGCATTGCGCTGAGTTGCAATGTTTCATTCAGTGGGCACGAGCCAGAGTTGGCTGCGCGCCCGCCGATATTTAAACAGCCTATTAAGGCCATTAAGGATCTATTGGAGGTTATTGTAAACGCTGCCCGTCCAACCTTAAGGTTGCCGGGCAGGCGAAAGGGCCAAGCGGCCTTTGTGTGTTTTAGGAAACCTCATCCACGAGCGGGATGAGGTTTCCTAAAGCTTTTATTAAATAAATAAAATTTCATAAATATAAAAACATGTCCCATTTCATCATGAGGGGACATGTTTTAATAAATTTTTAAACCTTTCGTGCCTCAGGGAGATTGAAGCGTGAAAGAGCACTGGCCCTGACTCTCCCTCCTCTCTCTCCCCCCCCCCCCACCCACCCGCACAGGCAGCGCTGATCGCTACTGTTTGCACCTTACGCTGGGTGGGCCTTAATTGGCCCGCCCGCTTAATATGGCAACACGAAGCTGATCACAGGTGGCGATCGGCTCTGTGACCAAGCCCGCCTGCCACCTGAAAAATTCAGGCCTGTGGGTTCCACTACAGAGATTTTAGCACAAAATCTAGGCTGACACTCTCAGTGAAGGACCGAGAGAGTGCTGCACTGTCGGAGGTGCCATCTTTCAGATGAGATGTCAAACCGGGGCATTATCTGCCCTCTTGGGTGGGCGTTAAAGACTACACGTCACGTTTTTGAAGAAGAGCAAGGGAGTTATCCTGGGTGCCTTGACCAAAGTTTGCTCCTCTATCAACATTGCAAAAACAGATTACCTGGTCACCATCCCGTTGAGGTTTGTGGGAGCTTACTGTGCAAATTGGCTGCTGCTTTTCCTAAATAGCAATGACTACGCTTCAAAGTACTTCAGCGGCTGTGAAGCACTTAGGGACCTGCGTTCATAAAAGCGCCATATAAATGCAGGTCTTTATTTTTGCTTGTTGGAATGCCAGGGGTCTTCAGTGGCGCTGTATGAGAGTCTTTGTTTCCCAATGCAGTAATGGGATGTTTGTCTAATTCTGCTCCGTGCGGGTTTCAGTCTATTCAGTGAATTTGATTGTGTGTGTGATGAATGCGTAAAGAAGAGATTACCTGTTGAATTGACTTGAGGTGTTTTTTCCACTAGTTCATGCAACAACTGGGATTGCTGCCCAGCTGGCAATTTGGTGACGTTTTTGGAATGGATCCGGAGCTCCTGAGTTTGGTGCCAAGACCTGTCTGTTCAATTCTTCTACTCTTCCCAGTTACAGAAAAGGTACTTGTTTCTCTTTTATAATGTCTGGTAACCACTTTAACCAAAAGCTGCTGTAAATATGGGAGTCTCAAGATGAGACACATCACGTGCTATATGTTCCTTCCAAATGCAGGCCTACGGTTTTTCCACTTATGCTCTTAATTACTGATTTTGTTTTGTAAGTAACGGTGTGTTTTGTATTGGAAGTAATCATTCCAGGAAAGGTTCCCAGAAAAGTGCTTGTGAATATTAAACTGGCGATTGACAGTTTCTAAGGATGTGCATTAAACTCTGCTGAATGACCTGTTTTGTCCTTTTCTTCTTCCTCTTAACCCCTTCCCTCTTAATTGTGGCAGTTCATGTTAAGATAGATCTGGGTGGTGGCTATGGACCTGACAGCAATTAGAGCAGCAGTTCTCAAACAGGGGTCCGCGGAGACTTTCCACAGGGTCCACGATGCTGTCTGAGTAGTGCTGGCCAGGCAGGGCCGGCCTTGCATCTGGTTGACCACCCAGGCAGCGTGGGCAGCGAGGCTTCGTGGTCAAGAGTGAACGAATGAGCGGCGGCTTGGTGACAGGCGGGTGTGGACTGCAGCCATCCCACACGCATATTGCAGAGTGGGCTGGCTGTCTCAGCTCGGGGAACGCTGAGAGTGCTACAAAGGTAGACCATCAGTTAGCGAGGCCAGTGGTGGGCACCAGGTGAGTTCAGCCACCTTTTGAGACAGGAGGTTTTTTTTTTAATGTAATATTTAAGTAAACTGACAGGACGGCAAAGTACAAGTTTGCCCAGGGCGCTTTTCTTTACATATTTTACATTCATATTATGATTGGTCTATAGATTGAGGACAGGGGGTCTGTGATTACTAATGCATTTAACAAGAGGTCCTTAAAAAGTTTGAGAACCACTGATCTGGAGGAGAATTTGACAATGACTCATCTCTCAAAGCTGCTTGTAGGGCCTCTCCTGAGCTCAGCCAGCTTAACACAAAGCAAGGGTCAAACTGGGACATTCTTGATCTGTATGTCTCTAGACCTCGCTGAACGGTTTGGCAAGCACGTGTCTCTGAAGGAGATAGCTGAAGAGATAGTGGAGGCGTTAGTGGTGATCTTTCAGGAATCACTCGAGTCAAGGAGGGTCCCAGAGGACTGGAAAATCGCTAATGTAATCCCCCTGTTTAAGAAGGGAGTGAGGCAAAAGACAGGAAATTACAGGCTGATTAGCCTGACCTCGGTCGTTGGTAAGATTTTAGAGTCCATTATTAAGGATGAGATTTCAGAATACTTGGAAGTGCATGGTAAAATCGGGCAAAGTCAGCATGGTTTCATCAAGAGGAGGTCATGCCTGACAAATCTGTTAGAATTCTTTGAGGAGGTAACGAGTAGGTTAGACAAAGGAGAGCCAATGGATGTTATGTACTTGGACTTCCAGAAGGCCTTTGACAAGGTGCCGCACAGGCGGCTGCTCAGTAAGATAAGAGCCCATGGTGTTAGAGGCAAGGTACTAGCATGGATAGAAGATTGGCTGTCTGGCAGGAGGCAGAGAGTGGGGATAAGGGGATCCTTCTCAGGATGGCGGCCGGTGACTAGTGGAGTTCCGCAGGGGTCAGTGTTGGGACCACAACTTTTCACTTTATACATTAATGATCTAGATGAAGGAACTGAGGGCATCCTGGCTAAGTTTGCAGATGATACAAAGATAGGTGGAGGGACAGGTAGTATTGAGGAGGCGGGGAGGCTGCAGAAGGATTTGGACAGGTTAGGAGAATGGGCAAAGAAGTGGCAGATGGAATACAACGTGGGGAAGTGTGAGGTCATCCACTTTGGTAGGAAGGATAGAGGCATAGACTATTTTTTAAATGGGGAGAGAATTCAGAAATCTGGAGTGCAAAGGGACTTGGGAGTCCTAGTCCAGGATTCTCTTAAGGTTAACTTGCAGGTTGAGTCGGTAGTTAGGAAGGCAAATGCAATGTTGGCATTTATTTCGAGAGGACTAGAATATAAAAGCAGGGATGTGCTGCTGAGGCTTTATAAGGCGCTGGTCAGACCACATTTAGAATATTGTGAGCAATTTTGGGCCCCGTATCTCTGGAAGGATGTACTGGCCCTGGAGAGGGTCCAGAGGAGGTTCACGAGAACGATCCCAGGAATGAAAGGCTTAACATATGAGGAACGTTTGAGTACTCTGGGTCTATACTCGTTGGAGTTTAGAAGGATGAGGGGGTATCTGATTGAAACTTACAGAATACTGAAAGACCTGGATAGAATGGATGTGGGGAAGATGTTTCCATTAGTAGGAGAGACTAGGACCCGAGGGCACAGCCTCAGAGTAAAGGGAAGACCTTTTGGAACAGAGATGAGGAGAAATTTCTTTAGCCAGAGAGTGGTGAATCTATGGAATTCATTGCCACAGAAGGCTGTGGAGGCCAAATCATTGAGTGTATTTAAGACCGAGATAGATAGGTTCTTGATTGGTAAGGGGATCAAAGGTTACGGGGAGAAGGCGGGAGAATGGGGTTGAGAAACTTTTCAGCCATGATTGAATGGCGGAGCAGACTCGATGGGCCGAATGGCCTAATTTCTGCTCCTATGTCTTATGGTCTTATTTTCCAGTCCCCTAGCAGACACGCTGTGTGACTGGATGAATGCAGCCAGTATATTTACAGGTGCATGTTTTTGAGAGTGTTCCTGTGTTCCAAGTCTTAGTGCTGGACATTAAGTCTGTGCAGTCCCAGCTCCAGTGCTCAGCTGTAACAGTAAAGCGATATTACTGATTGACAGCCCGTGCAGTGGGCTAAAGGTTTTGCACATGGGCCTGAGACCTCGCTGGTTCTGAACTCGAGTCTTGAGATCAAGGAACAGGAAAGCTCCTGTTCTTTCCAGGCTGGTTGCTTATAGCAAAGCCTCTTGGCCAGGAAAGAACCAATTAGATCAGTGCTTCCCAAAATGTTTTCCATTGTGACCCCATTTTAACATTTCACACTTGGTGTGACCCCCCCCAGAGTGGAAATTGAGGGGATCGGGAGAAGAGTTGTTGAACGGTTTGGGGTTTCAAACTGCAGGGCTACAGGCCCCCCAAAAAAAAACAACCAAGACACCTACTGTTTTGCAGGCTCTGCTGGTGTCAGTGATCAGGCCTCAGGGCTCAATGGATTAGGCCGCGCCCACAGGCATAGAAAAAAATCACGCACATTTTAAAAGGGCCTTGCATGCGATGCCAGCGACTGTCGAACCTGAGTCTCTGCTCCACAGCCATTGTTACCTCTGAGCTCGCAAGCCCAATTTCTCATCCTGTGACCCCCCCACCAATGGGGATCGCGACCCATAGCTGAGGAACCCTTGAGTTAGACGGACAGCCTGACCTCCTACATGAAATTGTCTGTTAGCCTTCATAGCGATGCCTTTGACTGAAACACAGTTGACTTTTAAAAAAAAACTAACGGCACCACAGGAGGGATAGTCTTTTCTTTCGAGGGCGCTTCCTCCCCTCCCTCTTCTCCTCCCCACCCACCGGTGACATTCCCCTTTCAGTAAAGCTGCTGGTGCTTTCACACTCTGTTCATTAGAGCCATCTCGGGCTGTTTCTCACGATGTGTCACTGCTTTATAACTCTCGTCTTGGCACTCACTGTTCAGGCTGACGCGTGAAGAGCGCTCACTTGGCTGAGGTACTGGACGACCAACATCACCTATGATACTGTACCTTATAAAGCCTCACCACATTCAGAAGAGAAGGGGTTAGAAAGAGAAAGGAAGGAATTAAGACCACACAGTTAAATGCTAGATGTAGTGTTACTTTCTACGCAACGTGTGTTTCATAGCTGAAGGCCCTTAAAAAAAAATTACAGCCAGAGATTTAAATATTTTTATTCATAATTCTGACATTTAAACAAAAAAAGCTGTACTAAATGTCAGTGACTGGAGATTCTCAGAGAAAAGGAATGCTTACTTCAAGATGGTCATTCTATTAACTTGTTTTCCACTGTAAAGTGTTTGACAGGAATCACTCCGTGTTGTTCTGCACCATCTTCCCTGAGTCCTGCGTTTGGAACCCATCGCAGGCTAATGGGGCCCCCATCTCCTGGCCATGCGGACTCGAGAGAGTCTCGACTCGGTTCCTAGTGATGCAGGCTTGTTGCAAAAGATTTCAACCCTAAATTGACACTAAATTTGAAATGTCACCCAAGTCAAAAAATTGCTGCGTGCCGTCCGCCAGGAAGCGCTATGCACTCCCTGTACGGGCGAGGGGGGGATTCCCTCAGCCGGGAGTGTGCTCTTGCGCACGTGCGCATAAAAGAGCGCACTCATCTCCCTGAGGCTAAAAGTGTTGCCTCAGGAAGATCGGCTCCACATTAAAAAACGTTAAAAATAGAAAAATAACATTTCCCTGACATGTCCCCTCACGTGACACTGTCACATGAGTTGGGACAAGTCCATCGTTTTTAGTTACGCTTTTATTAAATTTTTTAAAACCCTCACGAAACCTCATCCCGCCCGTGGATGAGGTTCCATGCTTTCTCTGAAGCCCGCCAGGGCTCCCGGCCTGCCCGCCAACCTTAAGGTTGGACGGGCAGGTCCATTAATTACGTTAAGTATTATGTCAATGGCCCTAATTGGCCATTGACACGTCGGCGAGCGCACATCTGATTCGGCTAAGCCCTGCTGACCTGAAAAGTTAAATGGGGCACGGTGACATTGGGAGTTCCACCCGACGTCATCCCGCGTCATTTTACACGTCAGTGAGCGGGCCCCACCTCCCGCTCACCAACCGGGAAATCCTACCCTTAGTAAAGTTACTGCTTTTCTTATAACGTCACGGTTGAAATATGGATCCTGAATTTCCTGGAAAGTTATGGCATAAAGTGGCATTGCACTTCCCTCCCACACCCACAGCTCCTCTCGCTCCCTCATTTGCTTCCTCCTCCTCTCCCCCCGCCGCACCAAACATTCCTTATCATTCGACACAATTTGCTGCAAAGCTATATAAAAAAAAAAATCTCCCAACTTTTAAAACCAATGATGTCCTCACCTTCCTTGCGACCTGCAAGCCCAATTTGTTGCTCTGCGTAGGTTTGAAAGGGCTCCTTGCAGCTTGAATACAGCACTCAGTGAGGTAGGGCAGGAGGGTCAGCAAGCGGGTGAAAGAGTTAATAGAAAGAGTTAGCATATTTCTGTTGTATTTTTAAATTTATTTTGTTTTGGTTATTTGGAATTTAGAACCCTACAGTACTTCAACTTACAGGGCATAATGCTGTGACGTTTTTTTTTGACGGGTAAAGCTTTTACATTGGGCATAATGGGAAAATCTAATTCACTGAATATTGTTTCACTTAAAGTTGCACGTTTCAGAAATGTAGCTACAATGTTAAGTGAAGAATTCCTGATTATTTTTTATAAGTTAAATATAATTTGTTAAAAAAATGTAATTTGAATCAGTCCTCATCCTCTGGACATCTGGCCCTTCTCACCTCTTTAGCCATTGACTGCCATTAATTCACCACGTGACCTGAATTAAGCTCCATTAATGTTCTGAACTTTTTTTGAGTAAAGTTTAATGAAATTTGAAACACGTTTTCACTATGATGTACCATTAATTATAAATGAGAGAAGAATGCGGCCTTTTTGAAACCTATCGAAACGTTTCCTTGCACAAACGTGTTTACGCTCCTGTTTCTTTGAACACAATGCCATGTAATGTTTAGTCACGGAGCTGATGCGATGGTTTGTCTTCAGTTTAAAATTGTAGGTTTAAGCCAGAACTGAACCTGTAATTTTTACCTCTTGTCTGTTGTCAGAATGTTTTCCGAACCTTGGGCTTGCTCCAAAGATGTTTATTAAAGGTGTGGGGAAAATGACAGGTTTGGGAGGCCGAGCATTTAAGTCTTGTTGATGTCCCTGGGCCTTGTCCTAGATGTGTGCCTGCTTTTAGGCATGTCTGGTTCTACACTCCTTAGATCCACATGAAAAGACGGCACTTTCACAGGTCTAGAACCTGTCAACCCAGACTGTTTAAATTCTGTGCATTTTTATAAATGTCTGCACCTCTTTAATGAGGCTCATTTTATCAACCCATCCATTTCAGGCAATCTAACCTCAACCAGACTGATAGTATAGGACTTACAGACTTTTGGTGTGAACAAACTTCTTGGCAAGTTTGGCATCTTTTTCTTTTCCTTAAAAGCCCGTGCCACACTTTCCTGACTTGCAGCTGCAACAACTTATATTTATATAGCACCTTCAACGTGATAAAAATTTCCAAGGCACTTTCACAAGAGCATTGTCAAATGCAGTTATGAACTGAGCTGCAAAAGGAGCTATTAGGTCAGATATCCAGAAGCTTGGTCAAAGAGGTAGACTTTAAGGAGTGTCTTAAAGGAGGAAGGAGAGGTGCAAGAAGATTACTCCAGAGCATAGGGTTTAGGCAACTGAAGGTGCCTTAATTGTGGCGGCAATTAAAATCGGGGATGCACAGGAGGCCAGAATTAGAGGAGTCCAGATATCTCGGAGTGTTGTGGGGGTGGAGGAGATTAAAGAGATACGTGTCAAGTATTCCTGATTTCTCAATATCTACATCTTTTAATTTTATATTTCACCGATTTGAAGTTCAGAGCCTTGGTGAGGTCAGATGATGAAACTGGTCCAAATCTTGTAGCCTCTTTCAACTTTCCAGCATTTTGAATGCCCACACTCTGTCAATCAGACTTCTTACTTCTAATTGTAGCAATCACAACAAAGTATGTACTATTTGTGTTG
The DNA here is from genome assembly GCF_964194155.1 of Cetorhinus maximus. Classification (NCBI taxonomy): domain Eukaryota; kingdom Metazoa; phylum Chordata; class Chondrichthyes; order Lamniformes; family Cetorhinidae; genus Cetorhinus; species Cetorhinus maximus. The sequence goes on along the minus strand of NC_135885.1, from coordinate 133,616,998 downwards.
ATGATCTTGGCTCAATAGCCTAAATGTCCTGAGCCTGTACTAGTGTAGCATCTTGCCTTTGGGCAGTGTGTGTGTATCAGAAAATTACAGGCGTGTTGTCCACAATTATTGCCCCCACTGACTTTCCAAGGATGCAACTTTGCACTATGCGCTGGTGCTAGGTGGAGTGCCTTGTTGTCAGAAACTAATGAACAATCATCTCCAGAACTCAGAGTATTTAATGTGTTACGGTTCACTTGGGAACGCTATTGATAGTGATGATAGAAGCATCTCTCCCGCTCTTACTGCCTGCCATTGGCGCGTGTTGGAGGGATTTGCAGGTTGATACTCGATCTGTTTGGCCACGTTATGAACGCACTTTCCCTGGCCTGGCCATCAGGCCCTGGGTGGAACTCGAACCCAGAGCTTCAGGCTCGGAGGCAGAGACTCTACCCACTGCATCACAAGACCTCCCCTCAGGTCATGTAGATCTGTAAATACTGAGGTTTCCTTGGTGGTTCTGTGCAACTTAGGTAGCTGATGATTCCAGACTATTGTGTATACTAAAAAATAATTAAAAGTTTTTAATTTAATTCAAGTTTGGAATTTGTGGGCGTGACTTGTGAGTTGCAGGGTCTCTATTTATTTTTGTATTGTGCTTCTGTGAAGTGCTTTGGGATATTTTTCTGCATTAAGGATGCTTTTATGAATGCAAGTTGTTTCACTTAGATGTGTTTTTTTTATTCATTCACGGGATGTTGACATCACTGACAAGACCAACATTTAGTGTCCATCCCTAACTGCACCAGAGAAGGATGAAGTGAGCTGCCTTTTTGAACTGCGTCCATGATTTTATTCTTGTAAAGATTTTTTTGTAGCAATTTGGCACAACTGTGTGACTTGCTGGACCATTTCAGAGTCACCTGCATTGCTGTGGGTCTGAATCACATAATAGGCCAGACCAGGTAAGGACGGGAGATTTCCTTCCTGTGTAAACTAGATGGGTTTTATGACAATTACTGGTCACCATTACTGATACTAGCTTTTTATTCCATATATATTTAATTGACGGCATTTTCTGAAGCCAGCGAGGTGAGATTTGAACCCCTATCTCCAGATTGTTAGTCTAAATCTCTGGATTGCTGGACCAGTAACATAACCACAATGCTACCATGCCCCCTTATTGATGGTGTTTCTGGACAGGATTACCACCTGACCTCCGCTTTAGTCAGCTCAGCACTTCCAAAGCCATTGTTAATTCAGAGGCTCCACACCTAAGGTGCGCAGGCTCATAGAATGGTTAGAGCCCTTTCCCCATGGCCCTGCAATTTTTTTTTTCTTTTCAGGCATTTATCCTTTTGAAAGCCACAACTCAATCTGCCTTTACCACAGTTTTGGGCAGTGCATTCCAGATCCTAATGACTCGCTGTATGGACAAGTTTTCCTTATGTCACCGTTGGCCCTTTTGCCATTCACCTTTAATCAGTGCCCTCTGGCTCTCAACCTGTCTGCCAATGGTAACAGTTTCTCTCCATCTACTCTGTCTGGACTCCTAATGATTTTGGTTGCCTTTATGGCATTGCGTGCAGAGAAATCTTACTGTAAGATACAATATGACTTTAGTTTCTTCACAATATTTTTATTCACGCTTATTACACATTGCTGCTACCAGAGGGAAGCCTGCTGTTACAATGAACTGAGACTTGACCTTGTGAAATCTGAAATAAAATTGCCAGAGGACTAACGCTGAATTCTTTGGCAACTGAGGTGTGCGCAAGTGCAGTATTTTGGTCTACCCACCAAGTGTTTCAATAACTTTCAGTTTGGGTGTCAGCCCATGGCTCAGTTGGCAGCATGCTCACCTCTGAGTCACGAGGTTGTGGGTTCAGGTCCCATTCCGGGACTTGAGCACAAAAATCTAGTCAAGACACTCCAGTGCAGTATTGAGGGAATGCTGCACTGTTGGAGTGTTGTTTTTTGGATGAAACTTAAATTGAGGCCCGCCTGCCTTCTCAGGTGGGCGTTAAAGATCCCACGACACTATTTGGAAGAAGAGCTGGAAAGTTATCCCAGTGGCCTGACCAATATTTATCCCTCAATCAAGGTCACAAAATTATTTGGTCATTATCACATTACTATATGTGGGAGCTTGCTGTGTGCAAATTGGCTGCTGCATTTCCTACATTACAACAGTGACCACAATTCAAAAGTACTCCATTGGCTGTAAAGCACTTTGGAACGTCTGGTGGTTGTGAAAGGTGCTATATAAATGCAAGTACTTTTTTTTTCAATTAGCAGAAAATATAACACTAAAAGGCAATGGAGCTCAGACTGAAGTTTTTATTAAACAGTTCATTAAAACAAAACTTGTAGTTACTCAGCACCTTTAATGTAGTAAAACATCCCATGATCCTTCACAAAAGCGTTATCAGACAAAATTTGATACAGACACACCCTCCTTCTCCCCCCTCCATTAAAACAAGTAAAGCTTGGTCAAAGAGGTAGGTTTTTAAAGAGCGACTTAAAGAAGAAGACAGAGGTGATAATGTGGAGAGATTTAGGACGGGAATTCCATGGTTTAGGACCCAGGCAGCTAAAGGCATGGCCGTCAATGGTGGACCGATGGAAGTTGGGGATGCACCAAAGGTCAGGATTGAAGGAGAGCAGCAATCTTTTCTTCCTCTTGAGGGTTGTTGGGCTGAACGGGATTTGGTGCAAGTTATGATGTAGGTGGCAGAGTTCTGGATGAGCTCAATAAGAATCTAACATGCTCTTGACAGGTCTCCCTCATTCTGCTTCCATAAGCTTGAGGTCATCCAAAACTCTGCTGCCTGTGTTCCAACTTGCACAAATCCTATTCACCCATCACCCCTGTGCTCACTGACCTACGTCGGCTCCCAGTCAAGATTTTGAAGTTCTCATCCTTGTTTTCAAACCCTCCCAGGACCTCATCCCTCCCTATCTCTGTAATTTCTTCCAGCCCCATAACCTCTGTACTCCTCTAATTCATGCTTCTTGATTTTTTAATCACTGCACCATTTGTGGCCCCATGCCTTCAGTTGCCTTGGCCCTGAGCTCTGGAATGCCCTCCCTACACCTCTTTCCCCCTCTCTGCTCCAGTAAGACACTCCTTAAAACCAAAAACTCTGTGACCAAGTTTTGGTCACATGTCCCAGGATCTCCTTATGTGGCACAGTGTCACATTTTTGTTCGATAATGTCCCTGTAAGGTGCCTAGGGATGTTTCTTATGATAAAGGCGCCATATAAACACTTTATATACAGTAGAATTAAGATTAAATTGTCAATTTGAAAACACTCTTTCTCAAACTGGTACCCCTAGTAACAGCCTGCTCATTTCCAAATAGTCAGTAGATTTGAGGCATAGAGTTAAAACTTAGAGACCAGTCGGAGGAAGGGTTTGTGGCTGAAATATCAGCTGATTCATGTTTTCTCGACAGATGCTGCCTGAATGCTTCTAGTGTTTTCTGTTTTTGTTCCAGACTTGCAGCATCTGCAGTATTTTTAATTTTGTTCATATTTGTATTTAACATTTATAATTCTAAAACTGCAGCTGCAGCAAACTAAAACGAGACAATAAACAGCCTGGCAATCCCGGTTAACCACGATCACATACTGGGTTTGCACATCTTTTTATTATTGAGCATTACAGATTGTGTGGATTTGGTCTCTTTATCTCAGGAAGGATATACTGGCCATAGAGGGAGTGCAACGAAGGTTCACCAGACTAATCCCTGGGATGATGTGAATGTCCTATGAGGAGAGATTAGGGAAATTGGGCCTGTATTCTCTTGAGTTTAGAAGAATGAGAGGTGATCTCATTGAAGTGTACAAAATTCTCAAAGGGCTTGACAGGGTAGATGCAGGAAGGGTGTTTCCCCTGGTTGGTGGAGGAGGATCTAGAAACAGGGAACACGGGCTAGTTAGGCCATTGAAGACAGATGAGGAGGAATTTCTTTAGTCAGAGGGCGGTGAATCTTTGGAATTCTCTAGCCCAGAGAGCTGGGGAGGCTCAGTCGCTGAGTATGCTCAAAGCAGAAGTTGCTAGATTTCTAGATAGCAAGACATTAGGGGATGCTGAGATAGTGCGGGAAGATGAGATTGAGGTAGAAGATCAACCATGATCCAGTTAAATGGCGGAGGAGGCTCGAGAGTAGGCCATTTGACTCCCTGTTCCTATGTTCCTACATGTGTCTGATAGGAAACTACCAAATAACCTGAATATTGTTCTGTATAGGATCTATAACTTGATTAGCTGTTGCTGAAAGAGTACTGGGACAGTGCAGTGTTTTCACAGCCATGCGTAAATTCCTGATGTACTTTGACATTGCGTTGGTTCTAAGCCACGTGGCATGTTGTTTAAACACGCTCAGAAAGACAGTACCAAACCCGTTCAACTGGCAATTTACAGAAACCAAATTGGATGACCTAATCTGGACAGGAGTATGCTTGTCATGTGACGTAAGAAACCCAGCCAAATTTCTCAAATGATTCATAATCAGCTGCTGTGACTTTTTTGCGCAGCATGCTATACCTACTCAAGTACAATCCCCTCCTGCTGTCCGTTAGTCAGCCAGAAGAATTGACCTATGATTAAAAAGTAGAATTTCTTATTAATTGAAATGGCTTGGACTTCTGACGCATTCACATGTCCTGTGATACTTGGGGTACGCCGTGGTGAAGGGAAGGAGCATAGCTCACCTTTGAGTTGAGGTAAACTTTATACGGGTTCTAAACCCTGCATCCAGGAAGCTCAGGACCGGACGTATGATGGATTTGGGGATTTAACGGATTTTGGGTCCTAGGCCTAGCATGTACTTGTGATACTTAAAACAAAGAATGAAAAATAAAGAATTAAAGGGTTTTATTCGAAATGCTACCCAGGGAGTCGGCTTCCAACGTAGCTAGTTTTCGGGTCCTTCCGGAGTTTGGGACGCCGGATATGGGGTATGATACCTGTAGGTAATAAATGAACAGAATTACTCAACGTGATCCCAGAAGTGTTATTGGGACTTCCGTAATTGCATGTTCTAAAATGTAATGGGGTTTATTCAGTCATCACAAGCCACTGGTGCTGCTGATGAGGTAAAAGGCTGATTGGGATCTTATAGCTGAGTGATTGAGCTCTATGGTGGCACGGTTATTACCAATTGAACAAACAAAATAAAAACACTGCCCCTGTCCAAAAATGGACTTTTCTCATGCCCACCCGAGTTTAACAAAAAATGTCGATGCTACAATTTCTTAAGACGTTTGCATGTCGATCATTTTTCCGGAGCGCTGCCAGATTGCTGGGGGCTCTCTGTTTGGTAAGTATTCTTAAGTGACTGGGAGGGGGATGTGGTTGGAGAATTAATTTATGGACGTCCCAGTTATTTTTCTGCAGTGCCTAGCTGGAGCCCAGTGTTGCGAGGATTGCTGTCATTACTGCAGTAGCGCACTGTGGTAGGATTAGACCAAATCTGGCACCAATATGCGGAAAGATGAGCTGAGACAGTGTGAAGTGGGGCAAAGTTACCAAGGTGGAAATAAACAGCCTTGGAGATGGGGTAGATATGTGGGGTTGAAAGCTCAAAGGTTGCAAAGAGTCGATTCAGCCTCAGACAGGTGTCAGAACGGAATGGAATTTGTGATGAGGGCTGAGGCAATGGCTTCAGTTTTCCCAATATTAAACTGAGAACATTTCTGCTGATCCAGTACTGGCTGTCAGTCAAGCAGTCTGATCATTTAGAGACTGTGGAGGGGGTCAAGAGAAGCGGTGTTGAGGTGGAGCTGGGTGTCCACATCGAATGTGATGCTGTCTTTACGGATGATATCGCCGAGGGGCAGCATGTAGATGAGAATCCCTTGTAGACCAACATAGGCACTCCAAGTCTTCCCAGTACGTAAGAATACAGGGGGGAGCTGAGGGAAAACACCCCTGGTAGTTTTAAAGGAAAGTGGAATTGGACCTGGAGATAATATGCTTCCAGTCACCAGGGCTATTGCGGAACTGAGAATTTGATGAATAGGCATTTTGACATCTTATGCAAAGGTGTCGACGTTAAGAGTAGTCGCATCTTTAAAGGTTGATTTGAAAGTCATGTAACACAATGCCATGTTCAAAAATATGGTACAAAAATAAAAATAGCTGGAAAAACTCAACAGGTCTGACAGCATCTGCGGAGAGGAACACAGTTAACGTTTCGAGTCCGTATGACTCTTCATCAGAAAAAATATGGTGTTGGACGAAGACAGTTGAGTTATTTGGTGATAATCCTAGGGTTTCTAGATATTTCCCACATTCTACCTTCCATAAACTTGAGGTCATCCAAAACTCTGCTGTCCGTGGGCGGAATCTTACGGCATCGTCGCGGCAAGGGTGGGACTGTAAAATGCGGTGAGCCGTTTAAAAGTCCATTGACTTCAGAGGGACTGTGAAGTCCTGCCGGTGTAAAATGCTGCCCCATGCCTTAACTCACAGCAAGTCCTGCTCCGCTCTCACCCATGTGCTTTCTGACCTACTTGCGCTCCTGGTCAAGCAACGTCTTGATTTTAAAATTCTCATTCTTACTTTGAAATCCTTCCATGGCCTTGCCCCTCACTTTCCTTGATCTTCTACAACACTGAAACCTTCCGAGGTATCTGTGTTCCTCTAATACTGGCCTCTTGTGAATTCCCAATTTTAATCGCTTCGCCATCGTTGGCAATGCCTTCGGTTACCTAGGCCCCAAGCTCTGGAATTCCCTCCCTATACCTCGCCACCTCTCTACCACGCATCCTCCTTGAAGACACTCTTTAAATCCTACCTCGCTGACCAAGGTTTTAGTCATCTGCCCTAATATCTCCTTATGTGGCTCGATGTCACACTTTGTTTTATAATACCCCTGTGTTGCGCTTTAGGGTGTTTCGTTACGTTAAGGGTGCTATATAAATATAGGTTGTTGTGTTTAGTATTGGAAAATGAACATGACATTCTTCAATGAATCATTCTCATTCAGTCTCTTCGTGTGTCCTGCACTAAAGAGGCTCTATCTGAGCACGTACGCTCAAACCATTATAATGTCTCTACTTACAAAGGCAGCAAGCGACAGATTATGCCCACTGTGACTTTCATGTGGTATATCTCGGCAGCTTGCATCAGGATATTCTTCTAAAATCTGAACTGCCAGCATCTTTGGCCACCTGATTCTGTGGAAGGAGTGTCTTGACTTGCCTCTCTTTCATTTCGAGTGAAGTAGATAATTAAACCTTCGCCAAATAAAAAACGTGATTGAAGACTATTGCTGGATGAGGTTAAACAAAGAATTGTTTGTCTTGTGTGGTGAGACGCAAAGCAATGATTGGGATGCAAGTCTGTTCGTTATGTGTTGTAAAAACTGCAGGTGGGTTTCTGATTGAAATGACTCATAGCCACCTGCACTGACCTTTGCACATATACTTAGTAAACTACGGTTCAAACAAATGACCACTTCTTCTTTCCAACTCCTGCCCAACCTTTCAGTCAATGCCTGAAAACTCTCTCATAGAATCCTGGAATGATGCAGCACAAAAGGAGGCCATTCTGCCCACTGTGTCCATGCTGGCTTTTTGGTAAACTGATCCAATTAATCCCAATCTCCTTGATCCACAAGTGAGATAAGCATCAACAGTCTGGCTGAGTTTAACTGGGATTCTCCTTTGGTGCGCAGCTCTGGGAGTTGGTTGCAAAATGAGCTGTTCCACCAGTATGGAGCCTGTCCTGAAGCCCAGCACAACTCGCTCACACTCCTCCTCCTCCTCCTCTCTGGAAGTGGAGTCTGGGCAGTTTGGGGTTCCACCTGTCTCGGGTGGGGGGGAGTTTGGATCAGATATTACTTGTGATAATAGGATCTGGTTGGGGTTGGGTTCTAGTTAATGGCATAGCCTGGTCAGGTCAAATTCTGGTTGACACTGGAGTTAGGTGGATTCTGCATGATAATGGGTTAGTTGAATGACTCTGATGTTTTTAGTGGTACTACAGCATCTACCACATTGACTTGTGGGGTTCCCCTTCCCCACTTTCTGCCCCAAAGAGAAATTACTAGGCTCATTTTGAAATTAGATGCAGTGTATTTAAGTTACTTACTTGCGCAGGGGAATACTGACGCAAATTATAAAATCAACCCTTAAAAACTGGTTAAAGGACCTGTAAGTGGAAGATGTACAGTAGCAGAAGGTACTGGAAACCCCTCGACACCGTGTAGTGAATCAGATGGACTTGCTCACAGAGATGACTGGATACAGGAGCCCAAAATGAGGATCCTGGATCCTTGCATCAGTAGACTAGACTTGGTAATTTGGAATTAGATCTGATTAGTTAACGCACTTGTCTTGAGGGTACCTACAAAAGAAAAGGAAAGTGGCGCAAAAAAAGCTGAAAATTTCTGTGCTGTTAATCTTACAAGTGTTAATGTCAGTAAATGGAAACGGACCAGAAGGTGGAGTGTAAATATTCCTCTGGCTCTAATTAGTATACATCTCTGAATGTGAACTAGACAAAGATGTCCCTTTTTAATTCAGCCGCGTGTTTGTGCTTAAGACAATACAAGGAGTTTGATCTTCTGCGTATTGACTGCTGGTAACATTGTGGGAACAAGTTGTGTGGAATTAACTGTGTCTGAAAGAGGGAGTTAAGTTGAAAATGGTTAAATATGGAGGGAGAGGAGCAATTTTCAATTCGATTTTTTTTAAACTCCTAACTCAACACCATCCTTCTTCCTTCAGATGAGACGTTAAACAGAGGATCCCTCTGTCCTCTCAGGTGGGCATCAAGGATCCCATGGCACTATTTTGAAGAAGAGCAGGGGAATTAGCCCCGGAGTCCTGGTCAATATTTATCCCTCAATCAACGTCACAAAAACAGATTATCTGGTCATTATCACATTGCCATTTATGTGAGGTTGCTGTGTGCATGCTGGCTGCTGTGTTTCCTGCATTCCAGCAGTGATTATGCTTCAACAAGTACACCATTGGCTGTAAAGCGCTTTGGGATATTCTTAGGTAGCAAAGGGCGCTATATAAATGCAGGTATTTGCTTTTTTTAAAAAACACTTTGTGAAACTTGTATAGGATCTGATGTTTTTATGTCAGTGCAGGCCCTCGGCTAAAGCCAGCCTTGAACTCCATTCGTTGAGCGTCCACCCAAGTGAGAATCAGTCTCTCTCTCTCTCTCTCTCTCTCTTTCTTGCTGGAACCTTCTTAAACGATGATTAGGAGCTGGTTACTAGAGGCTGCAATCAGTCTCGGTTCCGAAAATCTGAGCATTATGATAATGATCCAAAACCCATTCACGGGTTCCAAACCCCATTTGGAATAAATGGGACCTTTCAGTGCTTAATATGGACCACTGAAGGCCCAAGAAAAATATGTTACAACCCTGTTTTCCGTTGGTAAAGGCAAGGGGTGAACAGAAATGCACAATATTTTCACTGAATTTGCAAATGGAAGAGCTTATCTGGAGTCAAGCAGTTATTGTGATGTCTTTTTTCCTTCAGTATGAAGCCTTCAAGCAAGAGGAGGAAGCAAAAATAAAAGCTGACGGGCAGAAAGTCGATCCACAAGTTTATTTCATGAAACAAACCATCAGTAATGCCTGTGGAACCATTGGTCTTATACATGCACTAGCTAACAATCGAGATAAACTGGAATTTGGTGAGTATTTGTTTATTGAAATCAAAACTACGTTGGGAAGTTTTGAGAGCAATGTAAGCCTAGTGTGTCAGGCATGCCTGTGTCTGTCGCATCTCGCTCTTGCACTTGTTGATGCACATTGTGCCGTCGCACCTTTACACACAGATTTTTGGTGTCAGCTATAAATAGAACTGGACAGATCGGGTCCATGTCAATCAAACGTCCACCTGCTAAAGAGACGATCGGTAAAGAACTAAGGACACGTATGATCAGTGAACCAAACTATCAATATAAAATGAAAGTGAACCAATAAAATCTATTCACATTTTAAAGAGAATTCTTTTAGCTTCCATGTTGGTTTTCCCATTAAGCTGGGGATGTGCAGCTGGAAATGGGTTCAGAACAAAGTTGTCAAATTACAAGAAGAAAATAGACTTGCATATTCAGTGACATTTCCTGTGACGATATACATGCCAACTTGGAAAAGCTGCCCATCAGCTTCAAAAAAAAAATTAGCAGCCTAACATATACACCAATGACATACAAAGTCAAAGATTAACACTGAACATGCAGTGGGACATGATTTGTCATAGACTAAATTGCAACATTCTGCATTTCACAGAAGCACTCTTAACAGCAGTGGTGATTTAGAAAGGGGTTGTGAATGCTGAAGATGATGAACATTATATTTGTGGTTTTTGTACCTAGTGTGATATATTTGTTGTCATTTTTTTGAGTCTGCTGTAATTGCATTTTTAAAAAATGGACATGGGTCATCAACTCCAACCTTTCTATCTCTTGTCCAACCTTCACCATTCCACAGTTGAAATGATTGGTATTGTCTAGTAAAGCCAGCCTAGTTACTGCATTTGTACCAGGAAATATCCAACTTCTCTCAAGAAAAGAGCTGCAGTCTATACTGAAGAAAACATACCATGACTACAGAAATATCTGGGCATGCACCGGAAAGCTCCTTGGAGGGAAAGATTCAAGAAGTCATTTATTTGTTCTGAGGGTAAACCCTGAACATGCACTGCCGTTTGTTTTTGAGAATCCCAATTACAGATTATTTCAAATTCTTCAGCCTCAAGTTTATGGGCAACGAACAAAAGGAACCAAATTATTCCAGTCCTGTCCTCCAACTTGGTTCTAACCGCCTTTAGTCCCACTTCCCAAATGATACTGATGTGCTGATTCCTATCCTTGTCTTTAAGTCTCTCCATGTTTTCACTGCTTTGTCTATCTCTGTAAGCTTTTGCAGCCCTAGAACCAATTCCCCCTCTGGCCTCTTTTGACTTCCCCCCCACCCTCCTTTGGCAGCTTGGCCCAAACTCTCTAGAATTCTGTACTTAAACCCTGTCATTTTTCCACCACCGCTCTGCTCCCTTAATATCCTGCTTAAAACCCCACCTCTCCAACGAAGCCTTTGGTCACCTCTCCTAACATCTCCGTCATTGGCTTCGTCTCCATGCATCTGACTATACCTACATGTGTCACTCTGGGACAATTCGTTCTGTCAGAAATGGTATATAAATAGGAGTTGTTTCTGTTTTGAAGGTAACCCATTATTCTTTTATTAACCTGTAGTTGGCAAGGAAAATTTTATCAATGGTAAGCAGTCAAATGCTTCGCTCTCTTAACGCCTCAACCTGCTTTTCCAAATTGATTTTCGTGAACCCCTTTTCTACCTCCTTGAAGCAGGATAACCTTTGACCTGCTGTGAACAACATGGAAGAGATTGACCCCTGTTGTACAAAACAGCTGTGAATGAGTAACTTAGCGATTTGATGGGATCTAAATATGCTGGGAAGTTGAAGAGATTCAATCCCAGTTCCGTGATATTTAGTTGATCTCAGATGAGGCCATGTGCAAGGCAAAACAGTTTGTCTCGGTGCGCCCTGTACAAGGCAGGGGGAAGCAAGTTGAGGTTCCTGTTCACCGTCCAGTAGCTCTGCTGGGTGAACGTGCGCATGGACCAAATCAAGTTCCGCTCTAGTTTTGGACGCACGTGTAGGTATTGGCTACTTCCCTAAGGTACTGGCGGATAATTAGTGCCTGGCACTCTGTCTCCCAGCAAGAAGTCAGTATCTTCTGCCGGGAAAAAGGAACATAAACCATTTCTTAAGTTTTTTGTTATCGGAACTCTTTGTGCCCAGGAGAGAGGTACCCGCAAATAAGCTTGATGTGCCTGGGACAATTTGGATGAAGGCCAGTTTGTAAGTCATTCCACGTAGCAAAGCTGATAACATTGTGGGAACCAGTTGGGTGGAGTTAACTCTGACAGCGCAATAGAACTGAATCATCCAAGGTGCAGCAAGTCGTAACTGCCAAGAATAAATCCTGTTTGATAGGGCTGAACGAATAATGGCCACATTCTGAGAACATCCCAGCAGACCTTATTCCATGTTCAGTTGCAGGAATGTAGGGTGGAGACAGAAAACTTTTAAAAAAAAAAAATTAACCACAGAAACTCACAGCGTGACTGGAGGTCATTCAGTCCACCCTGGTTGTGTCAGCTCTTGGCTACAGCAGTCTAAAACTAATCCTGCTCCCTCCTTTCGTCTCTCAGCCCTGTATCATCATTTGCCAATAATGCTGATCCGCCTATCGTTTAAAATGCTACCACAGTCTCTGCTTCAACTGCTCCCTGTGGTAAAACATTACAGGCTTCAACTGTCTCCTAACCTCTCTTCTCACTCTGCTAGTAAAGATTTCTGTCACTGACTCCCAACTAGAAAAATGCATTTTTTTTTTCCCTTATGTACCCTATTAAAACTCCTCGTAGTTTTAAAACCTGTTATTAAATTTCCTCTTGGCTTTCTGTGATCCGGGGGGGGAAAAATGTCCCAGGATGTCAAACCTGACCTCCGAGATGTAGGCCGGGATTTTCCACCCTTGCCGTGTTGGCTCCGCTGCGGGGGTAGCAGCAGACCAGCCAAAAGCCCATTGGCTTTCGGCAGGACCAGACGATCCTGGTGTTGGGCGGGCCCAGACAGTCCCGCCCATCGTTTCTGACCCCGGTATCACCCCGGTGAATCTATGCTGCGTTGCTTTAATGTTCTTTCTATAATTGGGCATCCAAAGATGTATATAGTACCCCAACGGTGTTCAGACTATTATCTTGTACAGTACAAATTTATCATTGCCTTTTCACTCTTGTGCTCTCTGCCTCAAACCGAAAATGCTCTTGGCCTTTTTAAATATCTACACTCTCGAGCAATAACGTATTTAAACCTCAAGATCTTTCCATCTATCCACAACCTCAGCATCTTTCCATTGAATACATTGTCCCAATCCTCATTTCCTCCCCAACTTATGAGAAGCTGAGAAGTGTTATACTAGAATCATTGGACCAGGGCGCTAAGAGATCTCAACAACTGCCATAAATCTGCAGAAATGATTGGTTGTGCCGGCTGGGAGCAAGTGCATCTACCAATGTTTTCTGCTTTTCTACAAAAAGCGACTGTGCTTTTGAAGAACACTCCGGGATAAGGCTACACTAATTAATGCAGCTTCCTACTCATATAGTCAGTAACAAAAGCTTGCTGAATTTATTTTAAAAATCACAAATAAAATACATTTTCTCTCAAAGCAATCCGAATCCAAGCTGATTTATGACTTAAGTAACTAAGTTTGAGAATACTTGTCAAGTTAGCACCCTTATCAATGTTTAGAATTCTGATAACACAAATCTAGCATTGGTCCCAATTCTGAATTGGTGACCCAGTATCTAATCAATAATGTTGTATCTATCTTCCCCGCACTAATTGTGTGCCACATCATTTTTGTTAACGGCAGTGAGATGGGAGCGCACCAGCTGATGCATAAAAGCTGCCTGTTTTGACTTTTATTTCTTACTGGAAGTCTTTTCATATTTGATTCTGAAATCAGCCATAAGCAGAGGATCAAATGTTAAAGCTTTTTTTTTTCTTAATCATTCTCTGGATGTGGGCATCGCTGACGAAGCCAACATTTTGATGCCCATCCCTAATTAGCCTTTATAAGATGGTGATGAGCTGCCTTCTTGAACCGCTGCAGTCCATGTGGTGTCATTACACCCGCAGTGCTGTCAGGGAGGGAGTTCCAGGATTTTGACCCAGCGACAGTGAAGGAACAGCGATATAGTTCCATTCCAAGATGGCATGTGATTTGGAGGGGAACTTGCAGGTAGTGGTATAACTATGCAACTGCTGCCCTTGTCTTTTCTAGGTGGTAGAGGTCATGGGTTTGGAAGGTGCTGCCAAAGGAGTCTTGGCAAGTTACTGCGGTGCATCTTGTAGATGGTACACACTGCTGCCACTGTGCTCTGCTGGTGAAGGGAGTGAATGTTTAAGGTGCCAACCAAGCAGTCTGCTTTGTCTTGGATGGTATTGAGCTTCTTGAGTTTCAAAGCCGCACTCATCCAAGTAATTTGGAGAGTATTCCATCACTTTCCTGATTTGTGCCTGTCAGGAAGATATAATAATTTCCATAATGTTATTGGAATTTATTGTATAATAGTGGGGGGGTGTCTTAATTGAATTAGAGGCAGCTAGTCTAGGTGCTTTGATGTAAGAGGAGAAGTTAGGTTTGAAAAGTTAGTTAGGTAAACATGGGGAAGTTTTAGAATGGAAAGTGCAATGGGAACGTTTGCATTTTTAAACAAACTATAGTTTGAATTTAAAGGAGGGGTATAATGTACACCTAGCCAGGAGAAGTAGTAAGAAATAGTGTGTTTATTTATTTTTCCCAAAGATTACTGGTGGAATTGGTACTATGATAGATTTTTTTTTTAGTAGAGAGGTAAAGTTCAAAAAACGTAGTGAAACAATGGGAAATTGCATTCAAATAGGAAAATATGTATAAAGGAGAGAAGGCTGTTTGTAAGGGAGGCAGCTTAAGATCCAACAAGTGTGAAAGACCTGCAACCTGTATGTGTCAAACTGCTGCCTCCAGGGACTGAAGTTAAGAGAACTCATTTTGAATTCGTCTGTTAAGGGTATCATTTACTTTGCCTGGGTCTTTTAAAATCTACGTGTCTTACTGTTGCCTTAATGAAAGTGTAACTGGGAGTTAAATTAATTCAGGGATTTGGAAGTTATTATAGTAGCAACTTGTAGACATAGGTATGTGCTTACAATCTTTTCTTTTATTAATAACTGTTTAATTTAGTTTTACAAAAACCTCTTTAGACTCGGTGGTCTTGTTACTGAATTCAAAACCTGCATCTCGCAATATACGAATTGAAAATTAGCTAAGTTTCCCTCTGGGATTTGAACAGCTCAGCATTTACCATCTGCTGTGTCATAACAGCCTTGTAGTTGGTGGTCAGACTTTGGGGAGTCAGGAGGTGAGTTATTCGCAGAGAATTCCCAATCTCTGATCTGCTCTTGTAGCCACAGTATTTATATGGCTGGTCCATTGTGGGCAAGCATGAATGTTATGACCAAGCAATTGGTAAAGCTGAGTGCTTTAAAAATCCCAGAGGGAAATTTTAAACAATTGTCATAACCTACGTTTTTAAGTGCTATGTTTGAGATGCAACTCTACATCCAGGGATCAGACCACCAGTTCTCGAGAGGTTTTATATTAAACTAAATTAAACATTTTATTAATTTACACAAGTTAAATATATACACAAGGCTACAAATCACTACAATTTTAACTTTTAACAAATTCCCAAATTAATCTCCATTAAGGCAACAGCACCCATAGACTTAACCAGACACCAGGCAAAGCATTTTCATGTTACAAATTCAAAATGAGGTTCTTTTCACTTTGCTTCCTGTGGAGACAGTTGGAGGCTGACAGCTGCTTTGATCTTACAATGTCTCTGCCCTGCACACACAAAAACTGCTATGGTTATATTCGGCGCTTCTTATTGAATGTAAATTCTCATTGTATCACCAGCCTCTTTGAACTCCACCTCATCTAACAGTAAAACCCCTTTAATAGTACCAATTTTATTAGTAATATAAACATATTGCTTGTTCTCTGCTTGCTAGGTGCCAGATTTCACCCCACTTCTTGAATGCTCTATTCAAAAAATGCAAATGCACTCTGCCTCTCTTACATCTCAAAACTATTACCTATCAAAGCACCCAGACGAGCTGGCTTTAATCCAATTAAGACACACCCACATACTAAACCTCTATCTTAAAAGAAAAATATTTTCCGATAATATATACATTAATAGCTTCATAATGGATAATGAGTGCCAGCAGAGCACTCAGTTGTAGGAACTGTTGGCACTGAGCAAAATCCTTGCTACAGAAGGGCATTTCAAGCAGAGGTTGCTGTGATCAAGTGGAGACCATTTCTTTATTTCCCTTGTTTGGGAAGGTTAATCCAAAATGTAAGCCCCGTCCGAGATTTAGCAAACTTCTGATAGGTCAGTGGCTGAACCTGGCCTGACCTGCATGGCTCACAAGTATCACCCTGCATAAGGTTGTACATTTACTCACAGAGAAAACTT
Organism: Cetorhinus maximus; assembly: GCF_964194155.1. Classification (NCBI taxonomy): domain Eukaryota; kingdom Metazoa; phylum Chordata; class Chondrichthyes; order Lamniformes; family Cetorhinidae; genus Cetorhinus; species Cetorhinus maximus. The sequence goes on along the minus strand of NC_135885.1, from coordinate 133,600,916 downwards.
AAGAAGCGGGACTGCTCTTGTCAATCAATTATGCACTATTTCCTTATCTTTTGTAACCTGCTGCTACTGAAGAAAGATTTTCCAGGAGGCTGATGATGCTTCCATGCAAAATATTCTCATTTTATTTGTACAGTAATGCCATTATTAATGTAATTAATTTCTTTGCACTCTATTTTTGATAGAAACAAATTCAGTTATGAAAAAGTTTTTGGACGAATCGACCCCACTAAGTCCTGAAGAGAAAGCAAAATATCTAGAAAAAGATGAGGTGACTTTTCATGCTTCTTTTTCATAATATAAACGAGCGCATATTCCTTTAAGGACGTAACTTTGCAGCATGTGATTTTTAATGCATATTTTTATGAAGTAGCATTGAATTTTAAGATTATTGAAACAAATGTACTTACTAAAAAAACGAGTTACAGGCTCTTGCGTCAAATAATCTGATTGGATATACTGCCTCATCACTAAATTTGAAGTTGAGATTAAAATGCCATTTTCATCTGTGCGCAGGGAAGGAACAAAATGAAAGTGCTTACTTACTAGTGCGTGTTTTCTTTTCAGAGTATCCGTGTTACACATGAATTCAGTGCACAGGAAGGACAAACTGAGGTATGTTTATTTATTTGATCTACATTGATTTGTCTGCATTTTCACAAACCTGTTTACAATCCCCATGGCGACCTTTCACACAAGGACGCACCCTGAGACAAGGTGGTGCCAGTATTTGTGAGAATGCAGTTTGAGTGGTTGAGGTTTGTAAATTTTAAGCTTCTTTCAAAAAGGATTACTTTCGAGTTGAATTTTATTGAAATTTGAAATGGCTATCAGTAATGCCGCATAACGAGATATTATGTCAGATGATCAAAATTTTGGTCAAAGACATAGGTTTTAAGTCTTAAAGGAGGAATGCAAGCTAGAGAGGCGGAGAGGTGTAGGGAGGTTATTCTAGAGCTTGGGGCCTAGGCAACTGAAGGCATGACCACTAATGGGGGAGCGAGGGATGTTCAAGAGGCCAGAATTAGAGGAAAACAGGTATCTCGGAGGATTGTGTAGGTTGGAGGAGATTACAGAGGTAGGGAGGGGTGAGGCCTTGGGGAGATTTGAAAACGAGGATGCAAATTTTAAAATTAAGGCTTTGCTTGACTGAGAACCAATGTGGTCAGCGAGCACAAGGACGTTACGGGAACAGGACTTGCTGCACATCAAGACACGGGCAATCAAGCTTATGGAGGACAGAATATGGGTGACCAGCCAGGAGTAGACTGGGAATAGTTGAGTCTAGAGATAATAGGGGATAAAAAGCATATGTTTGTTGTATAGTATTCTGAAACAGTTAAAGATGGGATACAGAGTAGTTTTTGTTCAAAATGCACATCCTGTCTATTAATAATGAAGCAGTGGGTGGGGATTTGAATCACTATCAAAATCTTGCTTATGGTTTTTTTTTTGGACCTGACATTTAAGCAGATCCACCAAGTTGGTACTCCTTTGGCGCACAGCTAGCGCATGACATTACTAGCTGGAGCTTAACCCTGTGTTCAGGAGCACCCTTTTTTTGGGCACTCGGGGGGCTGTTGTAAATAACCTGCATGAGAATGGCATGAGCTGAAGCTATCCCAGTTGTTAGACGCTCGGGCCTCAGTGTCACAGAACCAGCATGGTGCTGCAACCCACTGGTGAAGAGAGAAGTGGGTTCCGTCAGACAGTGGAGGGAGGGTGCAGGAGACTGTGGACCTGTGCAGCAGGGTTGCAAGTCTGGATTGAATTTGGGGGGGGGGGCCTAAATGTCAAGGAGGAGGGAAAATTGGGTGTTGTGAGGAGGGGTGAGAGGGGATTGCTTGGGGAGTGGGAGATCAGGGATTTTGAGGCCAGCAATTGCAGGGATTGTGAGAGTACTTTTCATGTGGGATCTGGGAGACCCCTCTTCCTCCCCTCCCGGTCCACATACCTTCTATACGGCTGGCTTCCCCACACACTGCCCACGCCGACTTTGGCCGCTTCAAGGCAAATAAATGGTGAAACGTGGACCTTGAGTGTTAGCAACAAAGGAGCAGCAGTAGGCCATTCATCCCCTCAAGGCTTCTGCACCATTTAACTAGAGCCTGGCTGACCTACCTCAACACCATTTTCTTGTGTTATCCCCATGTCCGTTGATTTCATTAGTATCTAGAAATCTGTCAATCTCTGTCTCGAGCATACTCCGTGACTCAGTTTCCACAGCCCTCTGGGGTGGAGAATTCCAAAGACTCACCACCGTCTTCGTGAAGAAATTCTTCCTCATCTCAGTCCTAAATAGCATGCCCTTTATTCTGAGATTGTGTCCGCTGGTTCTAGACTCCCAGCCAGGGGAAACATCCTGTCTACATCTACCTTGTCCAATCCCTTAGAACTTTAAGTTTCAATGAGATCACTTCTCATTCTTCTAAACTCTAGAGAATACGGGCCCAGTTACCTCAATCTCACCTCATATGACAGTCCTGCCATCCAAAGAAGTAGTCAGGTGAACCTCTGCTGCACCCCCTCTATGGCAAGTGTATCCCTCCTTGGGTAAAGGGACCAAAACTGTACACAATACTCCAGGTACGTTTGCGCCACATAAGTGCCAGGCAATAACCATCTCCAACAAGAGAGAGTCTAACCATCGCCCCTTGACATTCAATGGCATTACCATCACTGAATCCCTCACTATCAACATCCTGGGGGGTTGACCAGAAAGTGAACTGGACTAGCCATATAAATACAAGAGCAGGCCAGAGGCTAGGAATCCGGCGACGAGTAACTCGCCTCCTGACTTCCCAAAAAGCCTGTCCACCATCTATAAGGCACAAGTCAGGAGTGTGATGGAATCCTTCCCACTTGCCTGGATGAGTGCAACTTCCACAACACTCAAGAAGCTTGACACCATCCAGGACCAAGCAGCCTGTTTGATTGGTACAACATCCACAAACATTCACTTCCTCCAGCACCGACGCACAGTGGCAGCAGGGTGTACCATCTACAAGATGCACTGCAGGAATTCACCAAGGCTCCTTGGACAGCACCTTCCAAACCCATGACCATCTAGAAGGACAAGGGCAGCAGATAGATGGGAACACCACCACCTGGAAGTTCCCCTCCAAGTAACTCATCCTTACTTAGAAATATATTGCCTTCACTGTCGCTGGGTCAAAATCCTGGAACTCCCTTCCTAACAGCACTGTGGTATACCTACACCACATGGACTGCAGCGGTTCAAGAAGGCAACTCACCATCACCACCTCAAAGGCAGCTAGGGATGGGCAATAAATGCTGGTCCAGCCAATGATGCCTACATCCCATAAATTAATTTCTAAAAAAAAAACAAGGTTCTATACAATTGAAGCAAGACATCTTTACCCCTGTATACAAATCATCTTGCGCTAAAAGGCCAACATACCATTTGCCTTCCTAATTGCTTGCCGCACCTGCATGTTATGCTTTCAGTGACTTAGAAGCAAGGACTCCCAGGTCCCTTTGGACATCAGCACTTCCCAATCTCTCATCATTTAAGAAATGCTCTGCATCTCTTTCCTCCTACCAAAGTGGACAACCTCACACTTATCCACATTATATTCTATCTGCCATGTTCTTGCCCACTCACTAACCCTGTCCAAATCCCTTGAAGCCTCTTTGCACCAATCCCACAACACTCACTTCCACCTAGTTTTGTGTCATCTGCAAACTTGGAAATATTCTTTGCATATGCAGATAAAGACCTTGATACTTGCATCGGGCATGAGTAAGGATTGCCTCTTTTTTGTTCTTATCCAATGTTTTTATTCTTTCCAGTATCAGTGGCTAGGCCAGATTTATTGCCCACCCCTAATTGCCCTTGAGAAGGTGGTGGTGAGTTGCCTTCTTGAACCACTGCAGTCCATGTGGTTTAGGTACACCCACAGTGCTGTTAGGGAGGGAGTTCCAGGACAGTCGAGGAACAGTGACATGGTTCCAAGTCAAAATTGTGCCTGTCTTGAAAGGGAACCTGTAGGTGGTGGCGTTCCCATGCGCCTGCTGCCCTTGTCCTTCTAGGTGATAGAGGTTGTGAGTTTGAGAGATACTGTTGAAGGAGGTTTAGCGATTCACTGCAGTGCATTTTGTAGATGGTGTACACTGCTAACACTGTGCGCCAGCAGTAGATGGAGGGAATGTTTAAGTTGGTGAATGGGTTGACGGTCAAGCGGGCTGCTTTGTCCTGGTTACTGACGCACTTCCTGTCACCTTCTTGGGGCCTAGGTAGGCCGCTACGCTGCTCGCTTTTAAGGCCCAGGACTTTGAATTTGCCTGAGATCTGGAGCTGTTCAATCCAAGGAACCGAACTGTCAGCTTCACATGCTGCACCCTGAATTAATAACATGCATTACTATGATAGTTGGCTACAGATTGGCTCTCAAGCAAGTCGTGTGGCCTCCACAGCAGTTAGCTGCACTGCTGTGTACCTCTGCTCATAGGTAACATCACAAAAAAAGCTGAGCTGAGAGCGAGACAACCTGGCAGGTCTCCAGGCAAGGAAGAAAATTGGCGTTTATAAATAATTAAGTCTAAAAATGTTTTTTAAGTGTCTATATGTTTTCACAATAAGACATGGGAGTGTGCTTTGAGCTAAAAGTACTTTCCCTTTAATTTAGGAGTAACTGGATAATTACAAACTCTGGTTTTAAAACTCCTCGGTATTTTTTCATGTTGTCTTCTGTAAATATCAAATCGTACGTGAGTGATGAGCAAAGTGATGAGTGCACACAAACAGATACTCTCTTCGTTAACAATTGTTCACACTTGATTTTTTTTCCTTTTTATACGTAAAACAGTTTGACTTTTTATAAAGCCTGTTTGGCTGTTAATGAAGTTATTTTGATTTGTAACAGGTATTCATTTTTTTTTTTTGGCCCCTTCTGCCTGTTTAATGAAACCGTGGCCAGGATTTTTTAGGGCGGCGCCACCCAAAGAGTTGGTGGGAAACGCAGCACTTCCGACATTGCGCGCCCCGCTGCCCTTTTACACTCCAACGAGCGTTAATTGGCTGCAGGCGGGATTTCCACCCCTCACTCGGGAGGAAGTCCCGCCTTAGAGAGCTGCCGGCCAGTCTGATTGGCCGCCAGCTCTCTAGTCCCTGATGCGCCAGAAGCTGTAGTGGACAGGACATGCAGTCCTCGGAGCCAAAGACCTGGAATTCCAGAAAGGGGTAAGTATTGGGCCTGGGGGAGGGGGGAGGGCTCAGGGCAGAGAGGGTAGGAGAGGCCTGGGAGTGGGGTGGGTGGATGGTGGGGAATTGCGTGTCAGGAGAGAGGCTGGGGATGGGGTGGGCAGTGGGGGATGGAGGTCCTGCAGTTACTGGACCTTTAAGTTAAAAGGGGGCTGCTGATAGAGGCCCCCTCCACCCCTTTCCCCCATTTCCTACCTGAGGCCTGAACACGATTTGTTTTTGGGTGTCCCCCCATAACCGGGAACCCCTCCAGCCAGCCTAAAAACTGAGGCTGGGCGGGAAACGAGCCCTTAAGTGCTCAATAATTGGCCGTCAGAGGTCTTACCCGCCCCGGGGTAAAATTGCAGAGAGGCCGGAGCGGGCGGGAACCCAGCAGGAAGCCTATCCTAAGGAATTTTACACCCTTCGCCCCACCCCGCCCCGCCTACAAACCTGCCAGCGGGGAAGTGTAAAATTCAGGCCCATACTGTTGACTCTGTGTTCTGTTCTTCAGGCTGGACCAGTTCAGTTTTAATCTAGGAATGAGTGCCCAGTCATGCCCAATCTTCTTGTGAACAATACACAAAGTCTGTTCCGCCCATCCAAACCTTGTTTCAGAATTCGTTGTCACCACTTTGTCTTTTTGATGCTGAAACCACAGCCCACGCTGTCTCTTGAACTGGGAGTCATCGAATTCCCCTCTGAATGCATCATTTGAATCAGAATCCCCGAACCCACTGCTGATATCGGATGGAGCGTCCTGGTCAGTGGTGATGTCCCCGTGTAACAATGTTCATTATGTTGGCGGCTGATGCATATTATGAACTAAGTTACCATTTTAAAAATGCTCACCTCTGTCCCCATTCACTCTGTGCCTGTTCAGTGGGATATGCTCCAGGTTCTTGGAAACAAAGTGGGTCTTGTGCTTATACTTGTATTGCAAGTTAAACTTTAATTATTTCCAGCTTTGGCTAGAGAACACATGCTTCTTGCTACCCACAACCCCCCCCCCCACCACCCCCACCCAATTTTCTCCCCTAACCACTTACGAGGGGAAAGTTTCACAGTTGCTGCTTTCTGGAACCTCATCCAGTGGAGCTGTGTCTGAACAGCAGCATGTGTCTTGCTGTGTGGGTGACGCCACAATCGGGCCGGGTTCCAGTCTCAGCCTTATTTGATGTCCATGCCAGGCACCCTTCCACAGGGCTTACTACATAGCTGACCAGAGTGGGTAATACTATTTCTACCCCACTCCTCGCCTGTGCAGTCAACTTCTGTGTTCTCCCTGTCACCCTGGTTGAAATCCGCTAACTCATTGCAGACTGTGGCTTGAACAGCCCCTGGCCAGTTTGAATAGTTACAGACTTGAAACACCTACTGAGCCATTAGAAGGACCTTTACTACTTGCTATTGTTATTGACAGAAATGCCCGAGGGATTTATTATGCCTAAAATTAGTCAAAGATTTTTCCATACATATCAAAGCAGAAATGAGATCATTATTTCAGCAGCCCTTAAATCCAACACCAGGAGAGCACTGCTGTTGCAACCAGTTTGAATCTGCTTTCAACAAGAGCTGTTCTGGTGATCTCCTATTCAGTTTTGTATTGTGTTGCGAATCTGGCCCAATAGCACCCAATTTAACAAGGTGTCTATGACTGAAGAAGACTTTGGGACTATGTATCCCACTTAACCCGCCAGACAGACACAAACTCAGTCTTATTCCCCGACACCCACCCCTCCAAGAATGTACCTTTCCCATCTGCAAATCACAGCATCCACTTTTTCTTAAACGATTTCAGAGTGTGCTTTTCTCTACGGCCATGCACAGAGGTCCAGAGAACTCCATGTGAAGAACTAATTCTGCGTTGGCCCTGGATTTTCTTTTTGCTAGGTTAAACCCATGTGCCAATGACCTGCTTTAATTTCAAATGGCCTTCCAAATATACATTTCGATGTTATTTGCTACCTCAATTACCTGTTCTCAGACACTGTCTTTCAAGGCTGCAGAGCCTAAGTTTTGACATTTTTTTTTAAATGGAGTTTTTGTCCTGTGCTGCTAGGGACTAGTGTTCTGCCACATCTCTATATTGCACCCAAAGCTTTAATGTTTGCCTGATGCCTTCATGACCAGAATTGGACACAATATTCAATACTTGGCCTGGCCAGCACATTGTACCGTTTAAGCATAAATTCTTCTGATTTGCACTCCATTTTAGATGCAATCCTCCTATTTGTGCAGCAATTGGAAGCATTGAACATTGAGCCTGTTAATGCTCCTAGATCTCTCAACATCCCTCAAAGCTACTTCAGCATCTTAAATCGCCCACTTTTCTTCATATGTCTAATACTTGCACTTGTCCACAATTAATTTAATGTGCCACTACTTTGCCAACCGCTTAACATTCTCAGTTTCCTATACTCACGCTGTTTGTTTTTTTTTTGTCCTTCTCTGCTTCCCATCCTTTCCCACTATTGCTGTTGTAGCACATGATCTTTTCTCGCTTACCAGGAGATACTCCAATCCTCCAGCAATCTTACTGCCTGGGAGGGTGCGGTAAAGAGTTAGAAAGGAGATAATCTGAAGTCGAACTGTCAGGAAGGGAATGGTAGGTCAGTGACAGTATTGTGAAGCAGCACTTTTTTCATCTTTTCAACAGACATCCAGCACATCATTATATCACCAAAGGTAGCCTGTAACAAAAAGTTTCAAACAAAAAAAAACAAAAATTCCAAACAGTCGCTTGGCAGGACAGAACCTCAGTATTGCTGAGGAAAGAGACATGTTGCCAAAGCTTTTCATCTTTCACGCATCAGGACAGATGCAAGAATACCACATTTCAAAGGGAGCAACAATTTATGCTGCATGAGAAAGGGATGCTGATTAGTTGGCAAATTGACCTTTTGATTAGTTGAGGCGTTGCCATGGACAATGCACCAGAGAACCATTGTCTTCCATGCTTTTACTCAAGTATGCTAAGAATTACACCATCAATTGTTATGATCCTTGGCCAGACCCCCAAATTGTTGGTAAGATCCGGTTATGCACCAATAACATTTTGTGTGAAGTAGACAAAGTTTGAGATTCAAGACACTTGCTCAGTGAAGAGCACAAAATTCCACAGGTTTTGAACAAACAAAAATAAAATTTACTGTACAAGGTCAGAAAGATAAAACAATTTACAATACCTATCTTATACTCCAGCATTCAGGATAAGTATGAGGTACGTGTGAATTAACAAGCCATGCTATAAAATATACCATGCTATACAATAAATGGCCGGTGCAACCAAGACAGAATCTATGGATTTCTCAACAACCCACCCAGACATCTGTCAACACTGTGAGTCAACCAATCTCACTGAAACTTCGTCTTCCTCGCAAAGGTTTCCAGTCTTCAGCTTCGAAGATCTTGCCTTGGAATTCTCTCCAAAAGTCACTCCAACCCTGACAGCTTCAACAACGGCCCACCTTGCTGTGTTTCAATCTTGTCTCCAGAGATTCCATTCCCTTGGATTCCTGAGTACGCTGGAGCAGCAACTCACAAGCACAATTTCAGCTCTTCGGCCTCGCCACGCAAGACACCACTGCTCCAAAGGGGTACCTTTGCCCTGCTGAACCGCAGCACAGAGGCACCAACCTTTGGCTGCCTTCTCGGATCTTCAGGGGTTCTCCTGAGCCCTCTTAAATATCGGACTCAGACGGCATCAACAACGGCCCACCTCCAGGGTTTCAGTCTCGTCTTTGAGATTCCCTCCCCCTGGCATTCTCCATGGCAATGCCTCAACCAATCGGAGTTGGCTTGCCAAACAATCAGTACCCTTTTCTCATGCAGTATAAATTGTTGCTCCCTTTGAAATTTGGCATTCTTGTATCTGTCCTGATGGGTGCAAGATGAAAACCTTCGACAGCACATCTCTTTTTTTCAGCAATACAAAAGTTATTCTGTATTTGTAATCTTGATTTTTGTCAAGAGCTCCATTGGGTATAGGAGGAGACCATTTAGCCCCTTCAGTGTGTTTCACCATTCGACGAGATCATGACTGATCTGTGACCTAACTCCATTATAACTGCCTTTGCCCCACAACCCTAAATATCTTTGGTTAATCCAAACCTGTATCAATCCTAGATACAAAATTGACAATTGATTTAGCGTCAACCGCTGTTTGCAGAAGAAAATTCCAGACTTCTACCATTCCTCGCTTGTCGAAGCGTTTCCTAAGTTCACTCCTCAAAGTTCTGGCTCTAATTTTTAAGTTAGGTCCCCTAGTCTTAGACTCTCAACCCATAGAAATAGTTTTCCTCTATCTCTGTGCAGTGTGGAATTGAACCAACAGCCCAGCAAGATCTACGTTTGATTTTCGGGTCTATATTAAGTTAATTGTTTAGCCAATGTGTCAGCAGCACTAGAGTTGAGTTCAATCCCTTTGAGCGAGGAGGGAGGAAATAAGTCAAGGTCCCAGCCTCTGATTGCTACCTATTGCCCTCTGCTGAAAAATGGGGACATTTGGGGAGAAGAGTGTGCTGCCCTCACAGCCAAATAGGATGGCAACACTCGCTGGCTCAATTCATGATGAGAAATAACCCTGTACCTACTCTTTAACTATACCTCTCTACTTCCCTTCCCTCCTTTTACGACACTCCTTAAAATCTACCCCTTTGACATTCTGCCCTCTTATCAATTTATGTGGTTTAGTGTCAAATTTCGTTTTATGAGGAGCCTTGGATCTTTTTATTATGTTAAAGGTGATTTGGTGGAGAACAGCCAGAGAGTCCAGAACTGCATCCACCATATGTGGTGAGACAGTGGCATAGTGTCACTGGACTAGTAATCCAGACACCCAGCCCTAATGCTCTGGGGACATGGGTTCAAATCCTACCATGGCAGATGGTGCAATTTAATTCAGAGGCTGGGGCCCACATTCCCATGAAAGAATAAAGAAAAAATATATGTAGAGAGAATGAGGAAAATAATTGGAAAGGAACCTTTTTCATTGTTCACAATGAGGCTAAATTGGAGGCGCACACAAAAATTGACAGAAAACTTTCATGGTTCCTGCTTGTAATATAGAGTGGCATTTAAAACAGGCGAAATCAGTGCGTTCAAAAGAAAAATGGACACTCTACCAGAGGAGGAGGTATTAGGCGTAGTGGCTGAAAATGTGGAATTCATGGGCTAGGTAGGTTTTAAGGAGCATCTGAAAGGAGGAGAGGTCAGTGGAGGTGCTTCACAGGAGGAATTTCAGGGCTGGAGCCCTGGCCACTGAAGACATGACTTCCAATAGCTGGGTGAAGAGAGGAGTGGATGTATACAAGATGCTGGAGTCAGAGGAATGGAGAATTTGGAAGTGATTGTACTGTTCCAGAAGGTTACAGAAATGGGGGCATGGTAAGACCATGGAGAAATTTAAAACACGAGGATGAGAATTTTAAATTCAGGATGCTGGGGGTGCTGGAAACCCGTGTGCGGTTACGAGGAATAGGGTAAGTGGGACTTGATGGGTGATGGAATAAAGGCAGATGAGTTCCGGATTCGCTGAAGCCGGTGGAGAGTGGGATTCTGGCCTGGAAAGCTTTGGAATAGCTGAGCGTAGGGATGACGAAGTGGGGTGGAGAGCAGGCGACGCTGAGGTAGGAGCAGAGGCAAGCAATGGGATGAAGGTACAATTAGGTAGTCTTTGTGACTCAGAGGGTCTTGGGTGTGTCTGTCTACGAATGCCAGTGAGGCTACCAAAGCAACCACTTAAGCGTTGAAGGAATGTTGTGGTCTAGCCCAGGTCTCAGACATGAAGACGGTGGTCTAACTTGCAAGGCATTCCAGTGAAATGTCTCCTTTCAACACTTAAATTAGGAAACCCTTTCTTTCAATTCTTTAACCTTCTAGATGCAGATACAATAAAAGAAACAAAAACATTAGCATACATAAGGAATGTTATCTATGTAAGTGCAATAGGTTTTTAAATTAAGGTTTAAGGGTCACTGGTGTCACTTTACAGTGTAAGTGTGACCTGTCTATGCTGAATTGCCCAGGGCAGCAGATGGAGCATTCCAATGGGTCTCTGCATTCCTAGACTGGAATTTCCTCGGAGCTTTCGTTCGTTAAGGGGACTTCCACCTGACTTGCAGCAGAACGGGAGCAGCCCAAGGAAATCCCCAGGCCAACTCCAGGGAACAGAAGAATCTTTACTCCTCCATGACTGCTGTCTAGGGATCCTCCTACTGAAAAATCCATATGGATATGGCGGATGAGAAGGAGAAATGTGTTCTGTGGTGACGTGCCTACCTCGAGGTTGAATAAGCCACGGGATGGTAAAAGGCACATTTTAAGCAATCTCTCTGAAAAGCGTTGTCTGGTAACACAGGATTTTTGAAGTGACCTGTATCCTCGCAGTAAGATGTTAAACCAGCAAGTAAAAAAAGAAAAACTTGCATTTAAATAGCACCTTTCACTACCAGAGGACCTCCCGCCCCAAAATACTTTACAACCAGTCAAATACTTTTACTTTACAAAGCACTTTACAGCCTGCCGGACTTAACATTGAGTTCAACAACTTCAGATCATGAACTCTCTCCTCCACCCCCACCCTCACCCCCTTTCCGATCCCCCTTTTCCAATCATTTATAGTTTTAAAATATATTTTTCTTTTCCCACCTATTTCCATTATTTTTAAATGTATTTCCATCCATTGTTTCATCTCCACCTTGTAGCCTATTTCATTCCCTTCCCCCCACCCCACCCCCACTAGAGCTATCTGTCACTTGCTCGTCCTGCTTTCTACCCTTAATGTCATCATTAGCACATTTCTTAGCTAATATCACAACCGTCAACACCTCTTTGTCCTTTTGTCTATGACATCTTTGGCATTCTCTCCTTTGCCTCCACCTGTCACTGGCCCTCTATCGAGCTCTACCTGTCCCACCCCCCTCAACCAGCTTATATTTCACCTCATTTCCATTTTTCCTCAGTTCTGATGAAGAGTCATACGGACTCAACGTTAACTGTATTCCTCTCCGCAGATGCTGTCAGACCTGCTGAGTTTTTCCAGCTATTTGTATTTTTGCTTCAAATACTTTTGAAGTGTAGTTACAGTTGTAATGTAGGAAATGTGACAACCAATTTGTGCACAGCAAGATCCCACAGGTTCCTCTTCCCCGATCCATGTACATAAGAGTTTTTTCAAGTATCCTATATACTTTGAAAGCTTAATATTTTGGGGACATGCTGATGAGCAGTGTTCATGGCTGAAGTAGTTTGAGCAGATGTGTTTCCCTTTTCCTGTACTGTCCAGTCAGCCTCAAACCATGCGAAAGGCTTTTCCCTGTTAGCTAATTCAGTGACGTTGCTAGTCATGGGTTTTGGGCTCAATATGCATGTCTTTCTCTGGGTAGCAGGCATGTCTGTTTTGGAATGATGCCAGTTATTGCTTTCATACCACTGATTTGCCAATAAAGCCCCCCCGAACCCGAGCAAAAAGGTGTGCGCCCACAATAGTTACATGTTCTTTGCCAAATCAGAAATATTGCTTAATATGTTTAACACGCTGCTTTTGAAAAATTAATGCATTTGCATGAAGAAAAATAGATTGCATCAGGATACGAATACTGTATTCCTGTAACGGCTGCAAGTTGCATGACATTTTCCACGAGAGCACTTCTAAGCGTTGCTGCTTTTTTTTTTGGAAAGAAAGAGTTCCCTGGTAATCACTTTTGGTTCGAAGTGCAGTCCCATCATTGCACCGGAGGAATTTGAGACTTTGTTCTTTGGCTAGCCTGTGAGATGTACGCTACTGTAGGACAGGGCAGGATAGGGTTCTGTGAATGAGCACTGTACAGCTGCACTGCTGTTTGACATTACGTAATCGTAAAAGATTGTTGGTGGGAGCTGGTCATCCTGGGATTGACATGATTGTTCACTCGGGTGTGAAGAGTTCTGTGTTGGAGTGGAGCATTCTGCTTTTACAGACTTTTGGTTCAAGCTAAGTTTTATATCTTTTTTGATGCTTGTTTTTAACAATGCCCTGTTTATGCAGTGGAGCACCTTGGCTTCCGAGTGTGGTGCAGCTAGTGGTGATTTGCTAATCTCTAGATTGCTGACAGGCAGAGACAGTGCTTCTCCCACAGGGTGTGTGGAGAAAAACCTTAAGGTGAATCAACCCACAGTGCTCGCATACGCCTCCCATGTGACTGATTGCAGAATGGCATCAGCAGACGCCTAGTGCAAAATGTGTATACTTCCATGTTCCAGATTTGCAAATGTTGCTTGCAGCAACTTAAAAGGAGCTTCCTAACAAATGATGAAGCTAAAAGGATGGTCTTCCCAAATCCAGACATAATATTATCGTCTGATAAGAATTTATAAAGGTTCTGCATAAGAACTGAAATTGATCTTTACATTTCAAAATATTGGGCCAGAGTTTACTGTAACAATAGCAGTGAGGCTAATGGCACTCCCCCATATCTATGCGCAGCTACTTTGTGTGAGACCAGATGCTCAGGTAAATGCAAAAACCCAGAAGTCGCTGTCTGCCATTTACTGTTCTACCACTAGCTCCCTGAAAATGATGATATCTCAGCACCTAGCTCCCCTTTAAGATGCACTGAGTATCGTGAAGTTCATGTGCTGGCAATGTTACTGTGACTAAGCTCGCCACAGAATGTTAGTCTTGTCTACTTTAGCCTAAATACCCTTTTAACAATGTGGCAAGTCTCAGTTACTGCCAGATAGCCTCTCTGGCATTGAAAATTAACTTTTACAAGCATTGCATCTCATTCCTTCAGCTTTTAATTGTTGGAGATATATAAGTAAAATTTAAAATATTTTTTAACTTCTGCCTCTTTTTTTTTTCTCTGTCTTAATATAACCTTTCCCCTTCTTTATTGCGATTTCTGTACCTGATTTAACATTAAGTTCAATATTCTGATGTACGCTCCTACTTCAGACTCTGTGCTGTTCATTAACAACATTTAAGTCTTATTGGTTAAGGAGACATTCGGTTCAAGTGGATCCCAGACACCCTGTGGGGGTACTGCACTGTTTTGATCTCCCACTTGCAAGAAGTTGTCAGTCACTGCCTGCCAATTAGAAAAAACCTGTATCATCCCAACTCAGTCTCATATCCTTTCAGAAAGCTTCTATCTATGCCACAATATTGCCTCCAATTCCATGCGTCTCAATTTTAACTAGTAATCTCATACATAAAAGCATAATAGACTAGCAGGACTAGGTCCCTTGAGTCTGTTCTACTATTCAATAAGACCATGACTGAATTTCTACCACAGTACTTTCCATCTAATCCTCAAATCCTCTTAATTCCCTTTGCCCAAAAATCTGTTGATCTCAGTCTTGAATACTCAATGACTGAGCATCCACAGCTCTCTAGGGTACAAAATTCCAAAGATTCATAACCCTCTGAGTGAAGAAATTTCCCTTCATCTTAGTCCCCTTATCTGGAGACTGTGACCAACAAGCTCCAGACCCTCCAGCCCGAGGAAACGACCTCTCATCTACTTTGTCAGGCACTCCAACAATTTTAACCATTTCAGTGAGATTTCCTCTCATCCTTCTAGACTCCAGAGTTAAAAGGCCCATTCTATTGAATCTCTCCTCATAAGATAGCCCTCCCATCCCAGGAATTGATTTATTGAACCTTTGTTGCATTCACTCAAAGGCAAGTATATTCTTCCTTAGGTAAAGAGACCAAAACTATACACAGTACTCTAGGTGTAATCTCACCAAATCCCTATGTAATCCTGTTAAAATTCTTTCATGGGACATTGTTCATCATCCCTAATTGCCCTTGAGATGGTGGTGGTGACCCACCTTGAACCACTGCAGGCCTCTCTTGATTCAAACAATTAAACTAAATTAACAAAATCAGGGATAAAGTAAAAGCAGCCCCTTAAAGAGAAACTGCAAAAAGAAAGACAAAATTGAAAGGACACTTTACCAACATTAAATCAAAATGTTATCAAAAGGGTCTATAAGGCACCCCAGTCCCCATGCTGCCCTGTCTCATAGATGGATATGCACGGAAAAGGTGCTTCCTGATGGGACTTATAAAGCTAAAGCCAGGCTAGAGGCACGAGGGTTTGAAGAAAAATTAGGTGACCGAGATATAAGAGCAGATTCACCTACGGCATGGAAAGTTATGCTGAAGATCTTTTTTAGCTCTATTAGCTACAAATGCTTGTAAGTCCATTGATATTAAAGCTGCTTTTTTGCAGGGACACCAACTTCAAAGGGAAGTTTTTCTCTGCCACCAACATATACGGTTTAAGTGATGCCTTCAGAGTTTGGTATTTCTCAGTGAGGTCAGTTTTGTTAAAGCTGGGCTGTCTTCAGTTGGAAGCAGACCCAGCAATGTTTTACTGGCACCATGGAGAGAAACTTGCAGGCCTCTTTATGACGCATGTAGATGATTTTTTGTGGGGTGGTAGTAGCAAATTTGAAATGGTTGTCATTAATGGGCTCAGAACTGAGTTTAAAATTGGAAGTCAGGCTTCTGGTGCATTTAAATACATTGGATTGGAAATCAGGCAGAGTACATTACACGTCCTTTTACATCCGCAATCCTATTTAAAGAACGTCAATCCCATTGCAATTAGTCATGGCAGGACCTCCCAGAAAGATACAGTGGCTTCTGAAAGGGAAAAAGAGGAGCTCAGAAGTCTAATTGGGCAACTCAATTGACTAGGCAAACAAACGAGGCCAGATGTCAGTTTTGACGTTTTGGAATAGAGCACTGAAATGAACAATCCCAAGGTTGAAGAAATAATTGGGGCAAACAAAACATTGACAAAATTAAAAATGGAGCAGCGTGTTTTGTAATTCCCATCTTTGGGTGATTTTAGAAAAATGAAACTGATTGTGTTCAGTGATGCATCTTATGCAAATCGATGTGATGGATTTATAATATTTCTCATGGGGTAAAAGAGGCAAATGCTGCCCCTTTGGCATGGGAATCTGAAATGATACAAAGAGTTGTAAAAAGTACTTTGTCAGCAGAGACTCCCGCCTTTGCTGAGCAGTAGGTAGGGCATTCTTTATATCAAAGATACTGGCAGAAGTTTTAAATGGAAAAGCGTATTCAGGAATGGTACCTATCGAATGTCTTATAGACAACAAGTCACTTTGGGAGAATATCACTGTACGAAATACGAGAAGGGATTGCGAATTGACATTGCAAGCTTAAAGCAGATGCTCAAGAATAAGGTGGCCAAGATCAAATGAATTGATAGCAGCTACCAATTATCTGACTGCTTCACCAAAAAAGGAGCAAGCTCCAAAAAGTTACTAGAGGTGTGTCTTTTTCTTTAAGAAAAATACTTCTTTTGTATGACATATCTGTACGTGTTTTTTTAAGGAGGGGAATGAGGTCAATTTATTGAATGAGAAAATATATTGATGTTTGTTATTGCCATTAATTTTTTTTGTGTGATTATAGAAACTTAAGGGTAACTTTTTTTTTAAGAAGAGGGGAATTTGTGAGGAAAGAAACAGTTAAAGAAGTTCAATTGTTAATTATTAGGTTGTCTAACTAAGTACCCATTTGAGGTGTCAGCTGTGGCTCAGTTCATAGCACCCTTGCCTTTGAACCAGAGGGCTGTGGGTTCATGTCCCACTCCCGGAAACCAAGAACTGTGATTGTACTCGAAAGAGTTGCAATCTGTGACTGTTGATAACTCGAAAGAGTTTGATTGTATAAAAGGGATAACAGCTGAGGCTAGTGCTATCGGTGGAGAGTTCAATGACACGCAATAAAACTCTGTCTGAAAAGAGCCTGTCTTGGTTTCGGTCTTCATTTCTTAAGCAAATATTGGGACTTAACAACACCCACAGTGCTGATAGGAAGGGAGTTGTAGCAAGACTGGCTTACGCTTATACTCTTGTATGGAACCTTATCAGATGCCTTCTGAAATCCCATGTACTTGACGTCTGTTGAGTCACATCTATTCACTGACTCTAATCAAAGAACTCTGCTGAGACACTTGCACCTTTCTTTCTCTTTAAGACTCAGAGCTGCCTTTGATGCTGTTTCTTCTTTCATCGCTGATTTTTGTCATACTTCTGATGGAATAAATATTTTGAAAGCAAAACCGTACTCTAGCTTTGTGTTGTGCAGAACATTAAGATCATTTTGACGCAGAAGTCATGAAGATTATAATAATTAAAGTTTTGTACCAATGTTGTCTCTTTCAGGCACCAAGTTTAGATGAGAAAGTAGACTTGCATTTTATAACCTTTGTAAACATTGATGGATACCTGTATGAACTGGGTAAGTAAATCTTGTTTATTTTTATTTTGTCATGGGATGTGGGCATCACTGGAGTTTTGTTGCCCATATCTAATTGCCCTTGAACTGAATGGCTTGCTAGGCCATTTCAGAGGGCAGTTCAGATTCAACAACATTGATGTGGTTCTGAAGTCACATGTAGGCCAGGCTGGGTAATGATGGCTGATTTCCTTCCCTAGAGCATTAGTGAACCAGATGAGTTTTTATTACCAAAGATGATAGTTTCATTACTGCTACTAGTTTTCAATTCCAGATTTTATTATTTAAATTCCACCAGTTGCCATGGTGGGATTTGAACCCATGTCCCAGAGTATTAGCCTGGGCATCTGGATTATTACTACAGTGACATTACCACTGCACCACCATCTCCTCCTATGGTTTGGGTGGGTGGGAAATAAATGCAAGATTGTAATGTTTTGTAAATCATTCATACAAATACTTCTCTATAAATAGCCTTTATAATTCCTGCCCCATCACATTAAAGACCTAGGAACATTTCTACATTAAAGGAATCATTTAAAAGCAACTTCTAGTTGCTTGCCAGAAGTCTAGATTATGGCAGTAAATACGTAGAAAGTTGCGTTTCAGTGCATTGAAGTTCATGGATTATGTACTGTTCATTTGTTTCAAATATACGCACTTTAGGAATGTCCAAGGTGCAGAGGAAATTTACTAGAATACTACCAAGGATGAGGGACTTCAGTTATGTGGAGAGACTGGGAAAAACTGGTGTTGCTTTCCTTCAAGCAGAGAAGGTTCGGGGAAGATTCAGTAAAGCTGTTCGAAATCCTGAAGGGCTTTTGATCGCACAAATGGAGAGAAATTATTTGCAGTGGCACTGAAGTTGATAACTAGAGGCCACAGGTTTAAGCTAATTGGCAAAAGAACCAGAGGCAAATTTTTTTTTAAAATGCCGTGAATAACGGTGATCTGGAATGTGCTGCCTGAAAGGCTGGTGGGAATCGATTCAATAATAACTTTCAAAAGGGAATTTGATAAATGTTTGAAGTGGAAAAATATTCTGGGCTACGGGGGTAGAGCAGGGCAGTGGGACTAATTAGTCAGCTCTTTCAAAGAGCTGGTACAGGCACAATGGACTGAATGGCCTCCCTCCATGCTGTATCGCTTTATGAGCAGATTGCTTCTTTGTTCCGTTTTCCTCTCCCTCCTGAAAAGTTGGAAAATCTACAAAGACCAATTTACACAACACATTTACAATTTACAACAGCATCAATAAGGATGAGTTTAGACAGCCAAATTAATTTAATTCGAGGTGTCTGGATGTAGGATTGCCAACCCTCGGATTGTCCTGGAACCGCCCCAAATGAAAGATTAATCTCCCTGTCACTGCTGCTAGCTGTGCATGAGAAATGTAGAGTTCACAATGGTACCTGTGCTTCGTACCTGTCTACTTTATTCGCCCACTTGTGGGTAGTGCCCTGTTCTCGGAGATTCTCACCTGATAGCTGCCCATGTGAGCCCACGAGCCAAGGTTCTCAACTCCAAGGGACCCAACCTTTACAAGGTGAATGCAACAGCATTTGCAAACTGTGTGATCAAGCATCATGTGGTCAAAGCATCATGTGGCCAGGGGATTAACCTCCAGTATACCTCACAAGTTAGTAACCCTATCGGAAACCTAATCCAAGAACTCTGTTCACATTTTGCATTGATTCTACAGAAGGATCTAGTCAGGTTGGCAAGATACTGGGAAAAAAAAAACTCCTTGAGCTAATTGTTGGAAGGGTTCACGTACCAAATGATGAATGTGTTTAAAGCTGATAGTGGCCACAAAAGTTGGACGTCTCCATTATAAATTCTTCCGTTCCATTGGGAGCCAAGCCTTGGGAATAGGAATGTGGTCGGACTCAGCCTTCTTTATTAGCTTGTGTTTTGGCAGCTCATCCTGTTTGAACAGGTTAAGTAAATTAGTCAGCTCCTTTTCTACTGACCAAAATTGTTAATTTTCAAGCTTGGTCAAACAAAGCAGTCATTCCACATCTTCAACCTATTTCTGATGAGTCTGTTCAATAGAATTCACCATTTTTTACCTTCACCAATTTTTTTTTTACTGTATTACAATGTTAAATGGGTTTGGTTATAAAACATGGAAAGAGCATTTTTAACTTCCTCAATTTATTTATTTATTTTTTTCTGTGTCGTCTTTCACGTTCCCTCTTCCACCTCCCTCTTTTCTCTCTCTCCCTCCCGCATTCTTTCCTTTCTTGCCCTCCACCTCTTTCCTTTCCCTCTCACCCGCTCTTCTCCTTTCCTTCCTTTTCTGTTACTCTTGCTCCTTCTCTCCCTTCCTGGTTCCTTTTCTCTCCCACCAGCTCCCCACCCCCCATCCCACCCCCCTTCTCATTGGCCTTTCCTTTCTCACTTTTTTTCCTTTCCTCTTTCCCCTACCTTTCTTTTTCTCCCTCCCCTTTTCCCCTCTCCCCCCCCACCCTTTCTTTTCTCTCTCTCCTCCCCCTTTTACTTTGCTATCTTCCCTTCCCACTAATGGAAATAACATGCTCCCAGAAGTGAATGAGTGTGATGCACCCGGTTTATATTTCATGGCTTTGTAAACTGATGGCCTGTTTTGTCCAGTCTTCAGCTATTTATAAGCTCCTGAGTTTATGCGTCGCTAACAATTACATCACAAGTATGACACATTTTACAATTTGTCACATCATATGACTTTTGTTTCAATTACTGAACTTTAGCATAGTATCTTTGTTTAGTTAGACAAGGCTTGAATTCCTTGTCGGGTCATTGAAACCTTTGTCATATCTGTGCCAACAGAAGTTGTTTGCTTGGTTTTACTGCCTTGTTTTAAGAGGAGCCTGTAACACAAATTTCTGAGCAACTTGGAAAGATGTTGTCGAGTTGCTGTTCCAAAAGAATCATCGCCTTTTGGCCTTTTTCTTTTGGATAAAAGAGCTGAACTCCCGAGGTGAGGTGAGAGTGACTGCCCTTGACATCAAGGCCACGTTTGATTGAGTGTGGCATCAAGGAGCCCTAGCAAAACTGGAGTCAATAGGAATCGGGGAAAACTCTCCGCTGGTTGGAGTCATACCTAGCACAAAGGAAGATGGTTATGATTGTTAGAGGTCAGTCACCTCAGCTCCAGGACGTCACCGTGGGAGTTCCTCAGGTTAGTGTCCTCGGCCACCATGTTCAGCTGCTTCATCAATGACCCTCCTTCCATCATAAGGTCGGAAGTGGGGATGTTCGCTGATGATTGCACAATGTTCACCATTCGCAACTCTTCAGATACTGAAGCAGTCTGTGTCCAAATGCAGCAAGACCTGGACAATATCCAACTTGGGCTGACAAGTGGCAAGTAAAATTCATGCCACACTAACGACAGGCAATGACCATCTCCAACAAGGGAGAATCTAAGCATCATCCCTTGATGCTCATTACCATGGTATTATCATCGCTGAATCCCCGACTATCAACATCCTGGTGGTTACCATTGACCAGAAACTGAACTGGGCTAGCTATTTAAACACTGTAGCTATAAGAGCAGGTCAGAGGCTAGGAATCATGTGACGAGTAACCCACCTCCTGACTCCCCAATGCCTGTCCACCATCTACAAGGCACAAGTCTGGAGTGTGATGGAACACTTTCCACTTGCCTGGATGAGTGCAGCTCCCACAACACTCAAGAAGCTTCACATCATCCAGGACAAAGCAGTCCGCTTCATTGGCATGACATCTACAAACATTCATTCCCTCCACCGCCAACGCACAGTAGCAGCAGTGTGTGTACCATCTACAAGATGCATTGCAGGAATTCACCAAGGCTCCTTAGACTTCCAAACCCATGACCACTACCATCTAGAAGGACAAGGGCAGCAGATAGATGGGAACAACACCACCTGGAAGTTCCCCCTCTAAATCAGTCACCATCCTGACTTGGAAATATATCGCCATTCCTTCACTGTGGCCGGGACAAAATCGTGGATCTCCCTCCCTCACAGCACTGTGGGTGTACCTATGCCACATGGACTGCAGCAGTTCAAGAAGACAGTTCACCACCACCTTCTCAAGGGCAATTAGGGGTGGGCAATAAATGCTGGCCCAGCCAGCGAAGCCCACATCCCATGAACGAATAATAAAAAAAAAAGTAGCAGCCCAGAATCTCATTATCTATGAAAGCTGGCTGCTTGGCTGTTCATTGTAAGCAATTTCTCCACAGCTGATTATGTTTTTGGTGTTTGGTTGAATTTTCCCCCCTTCATGTTCTCTAATTGTAGTTGCTAGCTCTATGGTTCATGGCTGCTGACTGCCCATCATCCAGGAGGGCGCCCAGGTGGTCCATTTTTATGTCTTAGCTCAATCGGGAATGTCTGCAAACCACTTGAATGGGTGGAGAGGATATGTATCGGAGCAAAATGTGACCTCCCGACAGAGCAGTCATTTGATAAGGACCAAAGTGATGCTTTTTCCCTTTTGCAAAATCAGGATTCCTAAAGCCAATTTTAGTTGCGTTAATGC
This sequence comes from Cetorhinus maximus, assembly GCF_964194155.1. Lineage (NCBI taxonomy): Eukaryota > Metazoa > Chordata > Chondrichthyes > Lamniformes > Cetorhinidae > Cetorhinus > Cetorhinus maximus. Next base: position 133,578,933 of record NC_135885.1, on the reverse strand, counting down.
AATCCTAGTTGAGAACAGCTGACCTGAGAATATAGGAACAGGAGTAGGCCAATAGCCTCAAACAAAAACAAAAAATGCTGGAAAAACTCAGCAGATCTGACAGCATCTGTGGAGAGAAAGACAGAGTTTACGTTTCGAATCCGTATGACCCCTCTTCAGAGCTGGGTGGCAGAGTGGCTGGTCAGAATATACAGAATGGGAAGACTGACTTAAAGGTTTAATCTGGAGAAAGGAATTAGAGTATGAGAGAAAGCTAGAAATGCAAAAACAGATAGCAAGAGTTTCTACAGGTATTTAAAAAGGAAAAGAGTAAGTTAAGTGAGTGTTGGCCCTCTAGAAAGTGACAGTGAGGTATTAATAGTAGGTAATAAGGAAATGGCCAATGAAATGAACAAATATTTTGCTTCTGTCTTCTTTATAGAGGATACAAAAAACATTTCATTAATAGCTGTAAATCAGGAGGCGAAAGGGAGAGGGAAACTTGGTGAAATTACAATCGCTAGGGAAACAGTACTGAGCAAACTGATGGAGCTGCGACTGACAAGTCTCTGGGTCCTGATGGACTTCATCCTAGGGTCTTAAAAGAAGTGGCTAATGAGGTAGTAGATGTGCTGGTGTTAATTTTACAAAATGCGCTAGATTCTGGAAAGGTTCCATCAGACTGGAAAGTAGCAAATATTCTATTCAAGAAGGGAGGGAGGCAGAAAACTATAGGTCAGTTAGCTTCACTTCTGTTGTGGGGAAGGTGTTAGATCATTAAAGAGGTTATAACTAGAAAAAGTCAAAGTAATCGGGAAGAATCAGCATGGTTTTGTGAAAAGGAAATCATGTCTAACCAATTTATTGAAGTTCTTTGAAGGAATAACATGTGCTGTAGATAAAGGGGAGCCTGTAGGCGTGCTGTACTTGGATCTCCAGAAGGTATTTGATAAGATACCACATCAAAGGTTATTGCGGAAAATAAAAGCTCATGGTGTAGTGGGTAACATATTAGCATTGATAGAAGATTGGCTGGCTGGCAGAAAACAGAATATGCACGAATGCATCTTTTGTCTGATTTGTAGGATGTGACGAGTGGAGTCCCGCAAGGGTCTGTGCTGGTGCCTTAACTTTTTACAACTTACATCAATGACTTAGACAAGGGGAGTGAAGGCATAGTAGCTAAATTTGCAGGTGACACAATGACAGGTAGGAAAGTAGACAAAAACAGAAAATGCTTTAAAAACTCAACAGGTCTAACAGCATCTGTGGAGAAAAAAACACAGTTTAATGTTTCGAGTCCGTATGACTCTTCAGGGCTAAAAGAGAAGTAAAACTGTGATGAAATTTATACTGTTTAGGGATTGGGGGTGGAGCAGGTGAAGCTGGATAGAAGGCCAGTGATAGGTGGGGGCAAAGGAGAGATTGACAAAGATGTCATGAACACAAGGACAAAGGGGGTGTTAATGGCAGTGGTTTAGCCCTGAAGAAGAGTTACCTCTGTTTTTCTCTCCACAGATGCTGTTAGACCAGCTGAGTTTTTCCAGCATTTTCTGTTTTTGTTTCAGATTTCCAGCATCCGCAGTATTTTGCTTTTATCTTAGGTAGGAAAGTACGTTGTGAAGAGGATAATAGGAGGTTGCGAATGGATATAGATAGGTTGAGTGAGTGTGCAAAAATCTGGCAGATGGAGTATAATGTAGGAAAATGTGAAGTTGTTCACTTTGGCAGGAAGAATAAAAAAGCAGAGTATTATTTAAATGGAGAATAACTGCAGAATTCTTAGGTGCAGAGGGATCTAGATGTTCTAGTGCATGTCACAAAAAGTTAGTATTCAGGTACAACAAGTGATTAAGAAGGCTAATGGAATGCTAGCCTTTATTATGAGAAGAATTGAACATCAAAGTAAAAATGTAATGCTTCAGTTATACAGGGTGTTGGTGAGACCACATCTCGAATATTGTGTGCAGTTTTGGTCCCCTTGTTTAAAGAAGGATGTAAATATGTTGGAGGCGATTCAGAGGTGGTTTACTAGATTGATACCTGGAACGAGTGAGTTGTCTTATTAGGAAAGGTTAGACAGACTGTGCTTGTTTCCACTGGAGTTTAGAAGAGTGAGGGGTGACTTGATTGAAGTATATAGGATCTTGAACGGTCTTGACAAGGTGGATGTGGAAAGGATGTTTCCTCTTGTGGGTGAGTCCAGAACGAGGGAGGCACTGTTTTAAAATTAGGGGTCACCCTTTTAGGACAGAGATGAGGAGAAATTCTTTCTCTGAGGGTTGTGCGACTTTGGAACTCTCTGCCTCAGACGGCAGTGGAAGTGAGGTCATTGAGTATTTTTCAGGCTGAGGTAAACAGATTCTTGTTAGGCAAGGGAATCAAAGGTTATCGGGGTGGGCGGGGGGGGGAGATAGGAATGTGGAATTCGAAACACAAACAGATCAGCCATAATATTGAATGGTGGAGCAGGCTCGGGGGGTTGATTGACCTCCTGCTCCTATTCCGTATGTTTGCACATTCGGTATGTATTTATGAGTTTGGATTATAGGGACTGAGAATACATCTCTTAAAGCTCTTGTAAGGCTGGCACGATTTTTCATTATCCAGATGTGACTGTTTACTGGCACCATCTCCCAATGCCGCCAAACAACAAATACTGATTTAATAAAGTTATCAAAATTGCATTATTTGGCACTAATAAGATCTGACATCATTCAGGCGCTGAATTGAATACAAGAATTACAACAAGCTGTTATTTGGTGTGTTATTATGTTGTCTCATAAAACATGTAAAAGACATCAGCAATCTCTTTGCATAAAGTACAGTGGCCCTACTATCTGGAAACACCGTTTTTTGTTTACTAGGACATGTGTACTACTTGGTTCCTTTCCTTTCTAAAGAAAGAATGTACATTTATATAGTAATTTATTACATCAGAATGTCCCAAAGCACTTCAGAACAATGAATTTTGTTATATGCGATTCATGTTCCCCATCACACCATACCGTTTTTTTTCTGAGGATATATGCAGTTGGCCTATTGAGAGGCCTCAGCCTATATTGCTCTGAAATGGATCAAAGCTTGGGTGGTCTCTGTTTCACTCACTCTGTGGAAGTCCTTTCTTGATTGAGTAAATCGCACCCCTCTGTGCTGTAGAGCAGCACATTAGTTTAACGCTACAGATCACCAAAATTTAAAGATACTTTCTAGAGGTATGATCCTTTGAGCTTTGCCCTCTGATTGTCTGAATTTATTCAGTGAATAGATAAGTCATACCAATGGTATGAGGTTTGTCCCTCCCCAAGTATGTGCTGAGTTCGCTGATTGTAGCTAGGATATTATTCCACAGGTACATTGTTCAACTGGCCATTATTCACATGTGAATCGTGGGATATCACATCCAAGCTGATCTTGCCTTTCCTTCCCAATTAATTTTAATTGTAGTGTAATGTTTAATGTAATCTTGGGAAGTGAGTCATGGATACTGGATTCCTCAGATAAACATCACTGGAATGCTGCTGACTTAACCAAACAATACCAATTCGAAATCCACGAGTGAAGCTGCAGTGTTTGATGTGTCACTCATGTTGAAACCATTTGCTGACCTTTAATACTTCTAGTCGGTTGCATACCTTGTTTTGCAGGCAGACACACTGTATGGGGTACGTTCCAAGGCAATAATTCACTGAGGGGTTGGGATGATACAGTTGCTGACATGAGCATAAAGGTTGAGCATTTTATTGTTCTCTCACTCTCACCTTATGTTGCTGTTTCAAGGAACTCATTTCCCCGTCATCCAGTACAATGATCTTTCAGGGTGGACAGCTATCGATCCTCCGATCTTGTAGGCTTGAGCTGAAAATTATGTTGGTTTTACTTTACTTGCTGCCCCTGGGGGTAGAATAGTTATATATTGTGTTTTTATCCATAAAAGGTGCACAGTGATTTAGTATTTGTTTTTAAAGCAGCATTATTTGCTATAAATTACATTTTGTTTGGTTTCTCCTACACAGATGGGCGCAAACCATTCCCGATAAATCATGGATCCACCACTGCTGATAACTTCCTTGAGGTAAGAGTGGGGGGGTCACAGGTTAATGCTGTTGAAGAAGGTAGCCCTAAATAAGGGAAACAGTTTATACGGATGTTCTAATCAACTGAAAACTGTGTCTTGATGAATGAATGCTGAAGACATTAACTCTAAAGTAAATGACGATTTGCTTTGGAGTATGCTGGCTGCAAAAAAGTGAACTTAATTCAAAGCCATCCCACAAAATCAGTATGTTTTTTTCTCCCTAAGCACATTGAATGAGCTATCTAACATTGAGTTTGATAGACAATTATAAATGCTAATCACTTCCCTTGGGTAATAGTTCCATTTGGCACTCGATTAAATAAATCTCTTTTGAGCTGTCTTCTCTCATTTAATATTTAAATGCTGCTCATTGCATTTAGATGTGCAACAGGACAAGCTCAGCTGGCTGAGAAGAGTCCAGAGAAAACGGCGGCCAGCAAATCCTGCACCTTCTCAGCCCACTGTCTTCATCTGTATCAAATGCGGCAGAGACTGCCAATGACAGAGTGGAGCTCCTGAGTTACACCAGGCGATGCTTAACAGAGATTAGACCACCAAGGCGCAAACCATCGTCTCCTCAGACGGAAGGCTGTCAAAGAGGGGGAGAAGTTGCGAGAATTGTATTTTGTTGGAAGTGTTCAAGAAAGAAGTTTTCATTTTCCTTTCTCCCCCGTCACCATATCTTTCCCAGTCAGAAGGAAGGCAGATGGATTTGACCAAAGCCGCCTCATTATGCAGGGTCAGCTTGGCTGAGTTTTTAGCATTGTTGCTTGGTATTCAGAATGATGTGAGTTCACGCATCACTCCAGGCTGATATTCTAATGGCGTGCAGGGAGGCACGGAGGGGGGTGGGGATTCCTGCATGGTCAGGCATGTTATTCTGCAGGTGAGACTTTAAACTAAGACTCTCTCGGCCTGTTAAGAAAAAATCCACGACGTACTCTGAAGAGTAAAGCATTCTCTTGTCTTCCTGACCAACCTTCCCGAGCCAGTGCTACCAAATGGTGGATCAAAAGGTCTGGTTCGACATCCTTAACCAGGTCAAAGGTGCTTTGGATGACACAATGTGCCCTAGTAACGGTTTGAGTTTGTGACATTCTCCCCAGATTGGCTTGAAACTAGTCACCTTCCTTTTTCAACTTGTAACTTCATTTTGTTTTTAAAAACCCAAGTCAAACACGAGCCAATCCCAAAATTCTTCTTGTTTAAAAAAAAATATATATATACAAACCTTTAAAATGTCAGGTGCCTTACATGTAGGAAAGATCACCAGGTTAATGGAAAGAATATGAAAGAAATTAACAAAGAGGATGAATGACCATTTTAGTTATAAGGAGAGACTGAAATGTCTGGTTGCGTTCTAAAGCGAGGTTTGATACTGAACTGCATAAAGAGATTTTAGGACAGATGACTAAAAGCTTGGTCAAAGCTGTAGGTTTTAAGGAGTATCTTAAAAGATAAACGAAAAGCGAAGAGGTTTGGATAAAGAATTCCAGAGCTAGGGCTTAGGCAGATGTATTGCATGGCCACCAGTGGTGAAGCAATTAAGATCAAGAGGCCAGAATTAGACGACTGCAGATATCTTGGAGGGTTGAGAGGGCTGGAGGAGATCACAGAGATAAGGTGGGGGCGAGGTGATAGTTAAGCAATGCTTCAAATTTTAAAACTGGGAGCCAGTGGTAGGTCACAGGGATTATGAGTGAATGGGACTTCGTGTGAGTTAAGACGAGGGCAGCAGAGTTTTGGATGATCTCAAGCATATGGAGGGTAGAAAATGGGTGGTTGACCGGAAGAGCATGGGAATATTTTCGTCTTCCCTATATTAATTAGAAGAGATTAGGAGAACTGATTTTTATCCAGAAGTTTGTTAAGACATGGAATGCCCTACCAGAAAGAGTGAAGGACACACAATCTCCATTTGTTTTTAAAGGGAATTGGATAGATATTTGGAAAAGGAATGAATAATAATTTATGGAGAAGGGATATGGTAAGGGTACTAAGCAGTTAATGGATAGCTGTCTGAGAGAATTAGCACAGGTGCTATGAATTCTCTGCTGGAAAATCCTAAAATTCTGGCAAGGGAGAAGCCCGAGAGGGTTAAAGGCCACTCAATCTATTCAATGGTTGCTCTCTGAGCATTGTGATTGTAATTAATAGCACCCAAAAGTTACTACATGGAGTGCTTATTACACTTACAAATTCACCAATTTAACTACAACGTGTACAGTTCACCAGATCAGTCCTGACCATGGCTCCCTACACAAGAATTTGTTCCATTTTGATGTGCTTCTCAAGTATGTGGAGGATGTCGAAAGCAAAAGTAGATTATTACCTTGAAGGTTCTCCAATTTTGGAATGATGTGCATCCCTTTGTGAGGCTGACATCCCTTCTGTTCATCCCTGCAGGTCTAAGGGTCGGGGGGGGTGGGGGGGATGGGGGGGAGTGCGGTGCTGGGTGGTGTTTGGGAGATGAGCACCAAGTGTTGAATTAGTTTTAGCTTCAGAACAAACTGATTTAGATCCTCAGCCCTTAGTACAGTGTGGAAATTGGAAAGCATGTAGCACATTGAACATTTGACTTCCTGAAAACGTGCCAAGCTGGGCTAGACCTCAAGATTCAGACGATTTTTGGTTGTCTGTTTTCGATTCCAGTATTATCGCTCACTCACTCCTTCATAATGTTTCCAAAAAAATATTGAGTGCAGTGGCTGCTGTTGCAACCTTTACTGTCAAATGGCTAAGACACAACAGAATATTTAATAGCATCAACACTAGCAATGTGATATTAATGAGTTAGTTTTTCACAATAATAAACTGTTAAATGACCATCAGGACCCTGAATTGTATTTTTCTTTAAGTCAATCAGTCCCCAGTCAACAAGATGGAGTGCACAAACCAAATTAAAACAGAATCAATCAAGGCCATTTATATCACAGTATATTTAAACAATGCTGTGGAACGAATTACTGCTGCAGTTTAATTTTGGAGCCAGGGTGTAATCTGAAATCCTGCTCTCTAGCGCCTAGTAACCAATTTGATCAAAACAGCTGTTCATTTATTGCACTGAGCCCGCTGTGGTTTTATTCTTGCTATATGAGATTTCAAATTTCTTCCTTTGGTGATTTTCGATTTGCCTTCTCTAGGATGCAGTAGAAGTTTGTAAGAAGTTTATGCAGCGAGACCCTGATGAATTACGGTTTACAGTGGTGGCTCTCCACAAGCCGTAGAGCGCGTCAAATTGGAAGGATAAACAGGAGCTGCAAAACCTAAACTTGAATTGGCTTCCAGCGATGTTGCTTTACTCCAGTCCCCGAGCTTGTGATAGTCTTGATCTGTTTTAACTCATGCAAAAACTTGATTTGATACCTTTCTGGAATATGTCCAATTGTCCCTGACTCCAGAAGTCTGATAGCAAAGTGTACATTGGTGTGTACTTTTTGTCTTATCACCTATAACAGCAGTCCTCGGTGTCTGAAACCTATCCCAGCCTACATTCCCAGTGACTAACTGAAAGCAGTAGAAATTCATCTGAGGGAAGGAGTTGCGAGATTCTTGCTGTCATGTTCACCCCCAGCTGTACTTTAATTATTGACTAGCAAACAGATGGACGTCTTGCAATAGCTGGAAAGTTGTACGCAAGAGCAGGTAAAAATCTGATGCTCCTTGCTTTCTAAATGTGCTCAATAAATTAATTATTGGTATCAGTGCGTTCTGGTGATTTTTCTTTTTCGTCTGGAAAATTATTTTTTCAGAAAGAACAAGACTAAAATATTCTGTGCCTGTTCAATCCGGCAAGTTGCTCAGATGTTCCAATGTTCTCCCAACCATCCCACAAAACAGCTAAGACTGCATTTTTCCAAAACGGCATGTTGGTTGTCCACAGGCTTTCTGGGAAGAGCAGGGATCAGAATTTTTCCACTGATTTGGAGGGGAAGAAAAACCGAAAGACTTGCATTTATATAGCGTCTTTCATGACCTCAGGGTGTTCCCAGCCAATGATGCTTTGAAGTGTAGTCACCATTGTAACGTAGAATACACAACAACTAATTTGCACATTGCAAGTTCCCACAAACAGCAATGCGATAATGACAAGGTAATCTGCCCTTTGTGATGTTGATTGAGGGATAAATATTGGCCAGGACACCAGGGCGAACTCGCCTGCCCTTCCTCGAAATCATGCCATGGGATCTTTTGCATCCACCTGAGAGAGAGCAGACAGGGCCTCGTTTTAACATCTCATCGGAAAGGCAGCACTCCCTCAATACAGCACTGTCGTGTCAGCCTAGAATGGTTATGTCTTTAGATGAATGAATTTAACATAATTGCCCCTATTTTCTAACTGTTAAAACTATGTAGGGAAATTAACACATGCTTTTTTTAAAGAGAAGAAACAAAATTGTATAACCAGATGTGAATGATAGTAATTTTTATTAATTGTACCTTAGGGATTTCCAAACACGCGATTAGTGTGCGTTCTGCTTCAGCAGTATCTTGGCTAGTGTTCCAGTTGTGCAACAATGGGCTGTTATAAAGACTGGTATGTTCTGTATAGTCATAACTTGCTCCTTACAAAAAAACATCACAGTTCCCACTAATCTTGTGTACAGATGTTTAACTTCTGTTTTAACAGTAAAGCTTCCATTAACTCTTTCCCAGGCTGAAAATGCTTAAAGCTGCTCTCACAGTACCATAAGTCATTGCAAATGGCATCCAAGTTATTATATTCCAACCTGCTACTTAACAATTTAAAATTTAATTATAAATGGTGCCTTTGTTGCAGATCGTTTAATGAGAGACATAGCAGTTTTATTTACTTGACACTATCTACAGTGCAATTACGAGTTGCGCTGAAGTAATGTAAAATTGGGGAACTCCTGTTGGAAAAGCTAAATATGACTGAGGATTAACCCACTGAACTGCAATTGTGTAAACTGAGCAAAGATGGATGTATAGGAATGGAGTAAATTCAAGGACCAAGTTCGATTTAAATATTCCAGCTATAGAACAAGTTTTCACAATGTGCCCAGTTGGAACTGACAATATTGCTGTCACTGTTGTGATTCAATGATATGTGCTATTGTGTGAATTGGGGTACATGGGAGATGTTCATGAGGGCGAGTACACTTGACCCCCTGCCAAGCTGCACACCCACATCAAAAGGAATATGGGCAGGGGAAACTTGCATCCAACAACTCTCCATCTCTCACTTATGACAACAAGGAACTATTACACACCAATGTCCATACCCTGGGATCCTGACTCAGCAGTCGTTCAAGGGCCCTTCAGCTTCAGCTGCTGTGGTTTGGGGATGTCACCCCTTGGAAGTACAGGAAGACTGGGAACAATGGATAAGGCAGAAAATCCTAACAGGTTAGTAGGCCAATGTCTTAGAAGGTGGAGACCAGCAAGATGTATGACACATCTGGGGCACCGTCATGATATTTAGGAAGGCAAATGGCCAGTCACCTGTGAAGAATCTGAGACCTCAGTATAAGCCCCATAGTTAGTCGTGTTTATGTCTTTATTTAAAGTTTGCATAGTCACAGAACCAAGAAAAAGCCTTGCCAATGACTAGGTGGAGTTCTTTAACCCCGCCTTCAAATTTAGTCATCGCACACCCCTTGACAATGTGAGCCGAAGTTTGGACTGCACCACAGCTGCAACCTGGATGGTCCTGGTGTCCCCACTCATGTTAGGTGGCTGCACAGTGGCTTTGGCCAGTTGGAAACGGTTTAAGAGGGCTCACTGATGCTGTGGGAGGTCAAAGCTGGGTTGCCAAGCAGTGGGGTCTACAATGAGAGAATGGTTTCAGCTGGATGTTTTCTCCCACCATTCCTCCAGCCATAGGTCCTCAGCTACTACTCCTCCATGTGGTGTGAGGGAAGGTCTACTGGTGGGTTGAGGAGGTCATTGACAAAGGGCAGGCTTGGGTTGGAGTAGGACCTCTCCATAGTTTACCTGTTGCAAGCCTGTTGGGTTGTGGGGGGCGGGTGGAGAGTGTCAATTTTGCTCAGGATTAGGAGCCAGGGGAGGTGAGTGGGTCAAAGAGTACCTGTGATGATGTGCATTGTTGAGTTGCACATTGATAAGTTTGGTGTGGGCAGATTGGTACCATACTGGTGCACAGTATTCTGCAGTTGAGTACTTGATAGCAAGAGCAGAGGTCCTTAGGGTCTTGGCCTGTGACCCCCATGAGATTCTGGCCAGCTTACAGAGGAGGTTGTTTCGGGTTTTAATTTTTTTCTGCAGTTTTGGAGAGGTGATTTCTGTACATGAGGGTTCTGTCGAGTGATGTCCAGATAAACAGGGTGGGCATCATGCTTCAGTCTCTGGCCTTCCAGGAAGCATAAAGTAGAACAAAAGCTGAATGTTTATGAACCTCATCACGAACTTGTCCCTAATGATGTGCTTATTTTAGTATCACAGACTATGGCCGGGATTTTCTGGCCCCGTCATGGCAGGACCCACCACGGGAGATTTGGCGTCCCAGCGGGACCGGACAATCCTGGCCGGGGACGGAAAATCCCACCCTAAGTCTTTGTTGCTGATTGTGCAATGAGGGACACGACGCTTAATGCTATCAATGTCTATGAGTTGCTCTGAACCAATGTAGAATTGGGGAACCCTTGTTGGAAAAGCTAAATATGAGTGAGAATTAACTCGCTGAATGGCAACCATGTAAACTAAGCAACAATGGATGTGTAGAAATGGTGTGTATGGTGATAACATACACCCTAGAAATTTTTGTGCATATAGAGTTGAACCTCATTTATTTATGCTCCGCAACTGATTAACCATGATGTTGCTTGATAAATATTTCCTATTTTATTGTTGACAGTTTTTTTTTCATTCTACCTTTTCTGTGTACACAAAACTCTTGATAAATCCATCTTTGTGAAAATGGACATGAAAGAAGAGATTTCAAAAGCAAAATAACAGGTGAACCCACATCAATGCTGCACAGTCCCAGATTGCTTTGGGGGGCGGGGTGGAGGGAGGACTTTAAATAACTCTATAAAGAATAAACACTATCACAAATCCTTGATCTTACACTTCCCATTCAAACTAGAATTCGGTACTGACCAAGCTTGAGTCCATTTACATTCTCTCAAATAAATGGAAATCAAAATATTGCATCATATCAAGACAAGGCCAAAAGTGGAGCAATAGAAAAGGGCCAGTGGAGTCTAGAAATAGGGGTTGTGGTCTCAGAATTAAGGGTCAGTCTTTTAGGACTAAGATGAGGGGAAATTCCTTCACTCAAAGGGTTGTGAATCTTTGGAATTGTCCAACCGTGAGGGCTGTAGATGCTCAGGCTTTGAGTATATTCAAGACAGAGGCCTTGGGTACTAAAGGAATTGAGGGACATGGGGATAGTGCGGGGAGGTGTAGCTTAGGTTGAACATCAGTCATGACCTTATTGAATGGTGGAGCAGGATCGAGGATCGAAATGGTCAACTCCTGCTCCTAATTCTTGTGTTCGTATCTGGTTGGTTATATTCCTGGAAGTTGCATCATATGATCTACAACCTCCAACCACCCAGCCAGGCCAGGAAACCTGTTTCTCTATCTCCAATTTTTTTAAGTTTAGTAAATAGAATAACTTTAATTCACTAATTAGAGGATTGATAGGGTTGGAGGTGCAGGTAACATGTTGCAACTGCAGCAAGTGAGAGCCTATGGAGAGCATTGTGATCCTGGATAACTACATCTATAGTAGGTGGCTGCTTCTCAAGGAATTTTGGCTCAGAGTTGGCAAGCTGGAGTCCGAGCTTCAGGAATTGCAGGGAATCAGGAAGAGGGAGAGTTACCTGGACACTTTGATGCAGGAGGCAGTCACATGCCTTATGTTCGGAAGTGGTACAGGTGTGTTTAGTGGTCAGGGACAGGAGGGTGTGACTGCGAACTAGGAAGTCAAGCGGATCCCAGGTGTAAAGCTGAAGGAATGTTGGCCTTCACCCATGTCCAATGTGTAGAAAGTTCTTGCTGCCAGATCTTAACTCGGAAAATCAGGATATAGAATCAACCTGAGTGGAGTTGCGAAACAACAAGGGGCAGTAAACACTGGTAGGAGTAATTAACAGGCCCCACAGCAATAGTTGTTCTGTCAGGCAGAGTATAAATCAGGAACTTTGAGGTGCATACAACAGGGTATCACAGCAACTATGGGGGTCTTTAACCTTTGTAGAGACTGGAAAAAACACATTTGCAGTCTTAGTTTGGTGGTTAAGTTCTTGGAATACATTCAAGATCGTCTTCTAGATCAGTATTTCAAGAAACCAACTGAGAAAAAGGCTATTTTAGATCTAATGTTGGGCAGTGAGACCGAGTTAATAACAATCTTATAGTGAAGGAGCCTCTTGGGAAGAGTGATCATAATATGGTAGAATTTTGAGGGGGATTTGGTTAAATCTGAAACTAGAGCCTTCAATCTGCACAAAGAAAATAACATCGATATGAGAGATAAACTGACTAAGGTAGATTGGGAAACCAGATTATAAGGTACAAATAGTTAAAGACATGATGAATAATTAGCAATGAATATACTTTCCTTTAAGAAATTAAAAACCCCATGGAATATGTGTTGCAACTGTGGCTAACAAAAGAAGTTAAAGATTGCATTAAATTAAAAGAAGATGCTTACAATGTTGCCAAAGTGAATAGTAAGGCTGAGGGTTGAGAGAATTTTAGAATTCAGCAAAGGATGACCAATAAATTGATAAAGGGAAAATAGGACACAAGAGTAAACTAGCAGGATGCAGAAAAACAGACTATAACAGCTTCTATAGTTGTGTCAAAAGGAAGAGATTAGCAAAAGTATACTTGGGTCTCTCACAAGAATAGATAAGTGGAGTTATAATGGGGAATAAGAAAATGGCAGGGACTCTAAACAAATATTTTGTGCCTGGCTTCACGGTAGAAGACACAAAAAGACATTTCAGAAATATTGGCAAACTAAGGATCAAGTGAGAATGTGGAACTAATAGTGAAGAACGTAAGAACTAGGAGCAGTGGTAGGCCATCCAGCCCTTTGAGCCCACTCAGCCATTCAATGAAATCATGGCTGATCTTCTACTTCAACATCATTTTCCTGCACGATCCCCATGTCCCTTGATGTTTTCAATATGTAGTTTTTCATTAAAGTAATAGTACTGTTGAAATTGTTGCTAATACTTTTGTAAAAGCTGACAAACTCCCTGGACCTGTTGGCCTACGTCATAGGATCTTAAAGGAGGTGGCTACAGAAATGGCGGATCCATTGTTTTTGATCTTCTAGAATTCACTAGATTTTAGAATGGTCCACATGGATTGGAAGGTAGCATTTGTAACCCTGATATTCAAGAAAGGAGGGTGTGAAAAAATAAGGAACTGTAGACAAGATAGCTTGATACCAGTAGTAGGGAAAATGCTGGAATCTATTATTAGGGACGTGGTAACTGGGCACCTAGAAAATCATGATATGGTTGGGTAGACTCAACATGGATATATGAAAGGGAAATCATGTTTGACAAATCTCTTGTGATTTTTTGATGATGTAACTAAGGGGGAAACAGGATGTAATGTATTTGGATTTTGTTAAGGTACCACACGAGATTATTTCACATGATTAGGGCTCAAAGAATTGAGGGTAATGTGTTAGCATAGATTCAGGATTAGCTAACGAACAGAAAACAGAAAGGAATAAACAGGTCATTTCATATTGGCAGGTTGGAATCAGTGGAACACCACAAGGATCAGTGCTTGAGTCTCAGCTATTTACAAAGTATGTCAATGACCTATGTGAGGGAACGGGGCGTAATACTATATATCCAAGTTTGCTGATGATACAATGTTAGTTGAGAATTAAGAAAGGAGGATGTAAAGAGGTTGTAAATGGACAAGAATGTGGCAGATTTTTTAATATTCTTTCAGGGGATGTAGGCATTGCTGGCTAAGCCAGCATTTATTGCCCATCCCTAACTTCCCTTGAGATGGAATTATATTGTGAGGAACTGTGAAGTTATCCACTTTGGGAGAAAAATAGAAAAGCAGAATATTTTTTTAAATGGTGAGAGACTGGAAAATACGGAGGCTTATCTACCCTTTTACCTAAATCATAGAAAGTAGACCTGCAGGTAGAGCAAGCACTTAGGAAAGCAAATCACATGTTTGCCTTTATTTTTAAAGGATTGATGCATACAAAGAAGTCTTACTGCAATCATATAGGGTCATGGTCGAATCACACCTGGATGGGTGTGTACAATGTTGGTACGTAAGGGTATAGCTGCCTCAGAGAGAGTGCAATGAACATTCATTTGATTGATAGCCAGGATGAAGTTATTGTCCTAAGAGAAGGGATTAAGTAGACTCAGTTTATATTCCCCTGAATTTAGAATAATGAGTTGTTCTCATTGAAGCACATAAAATTAAGAGGTTTGATAGGGTAGGTGACTGAAGGACATTCTCCCTGGCCAGTGGAGTCTAGAAATAGGGGTTGTGGTCTCAGAATAAAGGGTCAGTCATTTAGGACTGAGATGAGGGGAAATTCCTTCACTCAAAGGGTTGTGAATCTTTGGAATTGTCCAACCGTGAGGGCTGTAGATGCTCAGGCTTTGAGTATATTCAAGACAGAGGCCTTGGGTACTAAAGGAATTGAGGGATATGGGGATAGTGCGGGGAGGTGTAGCTTAGGTTGAACATCAGTCATGACCTTATTGAATGGTGGAGCAGGCTCGAGGATCGAAATGGCCAACTCCTGCTCCTAATTCTTGTGTTCGTATCTGGTTGGTTATATTCCTGGAAGTTGCATCATATGACCTACAACCTCCAACCACCCAGCCAGGCCAAAAAACCTGTTTGTCTATATCCAATTTTTTTTTAATAACCAATAAACATAAAAGTTCAAAGAAAATGAGGTAAAAACAAAATGTTTCAATGCCACAACAAATTTTCTCAGTTCATTCACAGCAATGTCCAAGAAATTAATGTTTAACTCCTGAAGACTCCAGTACAATTCTGGAGCGGGAACAGTCCAGATTTATGTACAAGGAATTTTAAAATTAAACAGTGAAGGTATCCACGTGCTGTGACGTAGATACCTGTGAAAACAATATGAAAACTGAAGTTTTCTAAGGAAATCACAACAGATCAAGTAACCAAAGTGTAGCCTTGCTGCAGAGATAAGTAACTCTCAGGAGAGGGAGAGGCTCATTTTCCGAAATACTTTGTTACATTTTGTAGTTTTCTTTGTGTATAAAGTTTAATAAAAGTATTTTACTGAATTTCATTTGCCAATGACTCTTTAATAATAGAATTTTTCTTCACCTTTTCTGGTGTTGCGTGGTATGTTTTTTTTCAATTGTGAAGGAAACAAATAACCTCGGAAATCTTGAATAACAGCCTTCTGCAAGAATGTCAATGGCCTTTGTGTTGGTAATTGTTAAACAGAAAGCCTTGAACAATGAATGATGGCAAAAGAGTTGGATAAAGCTGCTTTGAAACAGACCACAAGAATGCAGGAATCTTTGAATGATTCATCCTATATGAATGACCCAGAGTTTCCAGGTACAACTCTCCTGGGAAAACAGTATGCAAAGCTCTCTTTCAAAGCTCTGCAGTGTTACTCAGAAGGTTCATGTTAGCAAATCTAATGCACAGTCAGAGCTAGAAACACTGTATTACTTGTTAACAGGATAATATTCTATCCCCAGATGCTGCAGGAACAGTACTATGGTGAAATGTGATGAACAATGAAACTGTAAATAACTAAAAGAAATGGTGTTTTTAGGCACTGAGTTATTGTTGTCAATAAAAGGAGGTAAAAACAAAATGAAAGTTTACTTGTCTACTATTTTAATATATGTGTTAAACAGATTAATGGGTTATTATAACAATGTTTAAAGCGCCTTTAATGTAACAGAACACCTCAAAGGACTTTGCAGATTCCTAATCAAAAGATGGATTTTAATTAAAGAAGACAATATTATGAGTAGTCATCAAGTGATACTAGATAATTGGAGTCTGGCGGTGGGTGGCCTTAAAAGAGGAGAAAGAAATGGAGGCAATTGGCAAGGGAATTCCAGACCATTGAGCATAAGCACCTGAAGTCACAACAATTCATGGTGGGGTCAAAAGTGGAGGTGGGGAGGAGGACAGGAATGCATGAGGCCAGAGTCATAGAAACAGAAAGGGCAAGGGACGAGATGGGAGGGAGAGAAGTTAGAGAGAAACGTGGGTTCAGAATTAGGGCTGAGTGATTAAGTGTGAATCCTGGGGGAGTTTTGGTTGCTGGACACTGCTTATTGGCTCCCAGTAAATAAACATCTTGATTTTAAAATGATCAAATCCCTCCATGGCCTCACCCTCCCTATCTTTGTAAAGTCCTCCAGCGCCACAACCCTCCAAGATATCTGCACTCCTCCAATTCTGGCATCTTGTGCATCCCCAATTTTATGTTGTTTAATTTTGCTATGTCATTGGTGGGCGTGATTTCAGTTGCCTAGGCCACATGCTCTGGAATTTCCTCCCTACACCTCTCCGCCCCTCCACCTCGCTTTCCCCTTTTTAGACCCAACTTCCTCTTTGACCAATCTTTTTATTGCCTGGCCGAATGTGGTTCGGTGTCTTTGTTTTATAACGCTCCTGTGAAGCGGCCTGAGATGTTTCATTAAGTTAAAAGCATTATATAAACATAAGTTGTTCTTGTTTCATGGGCACTCAAGTCTGTGCTTGAGACAGTGAAAATGGGGCCCATACCAGGGAGAACAAACAGAATGAGAAGAACTGAAGGCTTTGCTGGGAATCAAGGAATCAAAAGTGGAGGTTCAGCAAGTTGCACATCTGTGGAAATGTATGGCAAATGAAGGACCGAATATTAGGAGGTTGCAATTTGATTTCTCTGGGTAGATGTGGAAGGAAGTGAGGTTGGAAGGAAGTAGGGGAATGGGGTTGGTGAAGGAGACAAAGAGGCAAACAAAGGGCCTTGTCAGAAATTGAAACTTTTGAACGGCTCACCGCATTTTCCAGCCCCGCCCCCACCGCGTCGGGGCCATAAAACTCCGCCCCTTAGAGTAGGGAAGCCATTAGAGATAGCAAGGTTGAAGGCGGGATGGTCTGAATATGGGCAAGAGTGTTTATATAGAGAGAGAGAGAGAGAGACAGGAAGGTAGTTGAGCAAAACAAAAACAAAAATAAAAATAGCTGAAAAAACTCAGCAGTCCTGACAGCATCTGCGGAGAGGAACACGGTTGACGTTTCGAGTCCGTATGACTCTTCATCAGAACTAAGGAAATAGAGAAATGGGGTGAAATATAAGCTGGTAGAGGGGGGTGGGACAGGTAGAGCTGGATAGAGGGCCAGTGATAGTTGGAGGCAAAGGGGAGATTGCCAAAGATGTCATAGACAAAAGGACAAAGGGGTTGAGCAGATAGTCATGTATGTGGCTTAATCGTTTGTATGCTACTTTTGCCAGCAACTTTATGCTTGAAACTTGGGACACAAGATAAATAACTTTGTTAGAATTACAACAGAATACCATTTGTTTCTTTAATCAATGATAGTTTTCTTTTCCATTAAAATAAATTTTGCATAGTGATTTATGTATTTGCATAGGATTATATTTAACAGTCAGTGAGTGATGCTGAGGTCCCCATGTTAACTAGTAAAAGTAGTTAAGTAAAACATACTGGGTGCCCATATAGTGTTTTCATTTTATGAACCCTTCCATCAGAGACCTAAAAATAAATTTCATTATGCAACATATCTACAATTCGTTGGCATTGCTTCATCGCTTAATTTTTTGGTAAAAACTGCAGAAGCATACAATGTACATGAAAACAGGGTAGAAGTGCAACTGGTCAGTACTGGCTCCCATTGTTACAATTCAACAATAAAATCTGAGTGTGGTATAAATGATGAGTAAAGAATCCCATTGATATTAAAACCAACCACAATTTAAGAGCAGCATAATGATTTGTTGAGCAGTTGAATTACACACTGACTAAAATTCTGCTATGAATTCTTCCATTTACACTAAGTTGTAGGCAGAGCAATGTGTTCCATTAAAAATATTATTATTCTCCCTCAAACTGTAGTGGACTCCAGCGGTTCAAGAAGGCTGCTCACCATCACTTTCTCAAGGACAATTAGGGATGGGCAGCAAATGCTGGCCTTACCAGTGACACCCACATCCCAGGAGAGAATATAAAAAACCTCTTTGATCATAATGCCGTTGGATTTCAGTTTGAGGTACTCATGCATTTAAAAGAGACCAAGTAATGTTGCTCAATAAAACATACATTACGTTGTTCCTGGTCTCTCTCCCTGAAGATTAGAGTGGTGATAGACAGAGTTCCATTGCGTATAGTCATGGAAAATTTCACTCATCAGCTTGTCTGGGGTAACTGACTGTCAGAGTTAGTGAGTTGGTACCACACAGGGTTGTAAATTCTCCTGTTGTAGGCTACAGGTTTTATTTTGCTGGTGGTAAACCAGCCATAACCCAAAATACAGATTTAAGTCCTCACAGTGGAATTGAAAATAAATAGCTATGGTAACGTGACTAAAACAAGCATATGTTAGATTTTCTTTGGTATCTGTAGAACCATATATAAAGACAGATTGTGTGGAGTTCTTGTATGATGTCATCCAGGGGAGGCTTTTCAGCACATTTATTATTCTGTAAATTATGTCCCACTGGCGATTTCATATAGAGTAGGCCGAGTGGAATTTTGCTGCATTTTTTTAAAGTCTCTTCTGGGTATTAATATCCTCCAGTTAAAAAGTCAGACAAAACATGCAGTTGGCAAGAGTAATTCATGCTTTATGGCCCAATAATGTCAGGGAAGCTGCCTTCGGCTTGACTTTTATTTATTCTTTCATGGGATGTGGGTGTTGCTGGCAAGGCCAGCATTTGTTGCCCATCCCTAATTGCCCTTGAAGTGAGTGGCTTATTAAGCCATTTCAGAGGGCAGTTAAGAGTCAACCCACGTTACTGTGGATCTGGAGTCACATGTAGGCCAGACCAGGTAAGGACGGCAGATTTCCTTCCCTAAAGGACATGAGTGAACCAGATGGGTTTTTAGGACAATTGACGATAGTTTCATGGCCACCATCACTGAGACTAGGGCCAGGATTTTCCAGTCCCATCATGGCGGACACACCTCAGGAGATTCTGTGACCCAGCCAAAAGTCCATTGAATTTCGGCTGGACCAGATGATCCTGGCGGCGGACAGGGCTGGAAAATCCCACCTTAGTTTTCAATTCCAGATTTTATTCATTGAATTTAAATTTCACCAGTCGCCCTGGCTAAACGTATCTGATATCATTCAAAGAATGGTAGTAATACGACCCTTGAGTGTTAGTAACCACAAAATGATTGTATGTTTTGTATGATGTAGGACTGAATATACCGATGGGCCTCTCAAGGGAAATTAGGGATGGTGATAAATGCAGGCCTTGTCAGCAAGGCTCCAATCCCATGAAAAAGTTTTTTAAAAAACTACTCTACCTCAAGTACACAATGTTAGAAAGGCTAATTCCATAGGTATGAGTGATTAACCAGTGGATTAGGGGAAGTTTCTGACTGCCTCACATAAAGATGAATGGAATGCCTTCGAAGTCATGCTGGAAGCAAGATAAATATATGTGTAGGAGCAAGCATGATCTCCAATAGATAAACACTATCCAAATTGAGAACAAGAAAATGTACTTTGCAAAACATGCTTGGAGAAAGGTGAACGGATCCATGGGGAAGGATAAAGGTAGTTTCAGAAATCACAGCATCATAGAATGGTTGCAGCACAGAAGGAGGCTATTCAGCCCAACAAGCCTCTGCCAGTTCTCTAAGAGCAATTCAGCAAGTCCCCTGCTCTTTTCTCAGAGATCCACTGTCTTTTTCATTTCAAGTGCTTAGCCAACACTCTTGCTGCCCATAATTGAACCTGCCTCCACCACACTCTTTCTCACAGTGGACTCCAGATCGTAACCACTCACTACGTAAAAACATTTTTCCGCATGTCGCCTTTGGTTCTTTTACAAATCACTTCAAACCTCTATCCTCTGGTTCTCCACCCTTCTGCCAATGGGAATGATTTCTCCCTATCTACTTCGTACAGACTCCTCACAATTCTGAACACCTCCATCAAAACTCCTCTCAGGAGAACAATCCCAGCTTGCCCAATCTGTCCTCATAACTGAAGTCCCTCATCCTTGGAACCATTCTTGTAAATCTTTTCTGAGGTCTCTCTAAAGCCTTCACATCCTTCCTAAGGTATGGTGCCAAGAACCGAACACAATGCTCCAGTTGAGGCCAAATGAATGTTTTATAAAGGTTTATCATAATTCCCCTGCTTTTGTGCTCTATGTCTCAATTTATAAAGCTCAGGATCTCAGATGTCTTTGTAACCATTTTCTCCACCTTCAATGATTTGTACAATTGTACCCCCAGGTCTTTCTGTTACTACCAAAAGAAAGGTTGAAATTGCAAAGAGTGTACCATCTACGAGATGCACTGCAGGAACTCACCAAAGATCCTTAGACAGCACCTTCCAAACTCACAGCCACTATGACCTAGAAAGACAAGGGCAGCAGATACATGGGAACACCACCACCTGGAAGTTCCCTCCAAGCCACTTACCATCCTGACTTGGAAATTTATCGCCGTTCCTTCACTGTCACTGGGTCAAAATCCTGGGACTCCCTCCCTAATAGCACTCTGGGTGTACCCACACCACATGGACTGCAGCGGTTCAAGAAAGCAGCTCACCACCACCTTCTCAAGGGAAATTAGGGATGGGCAATAAATGCCGGCCCAGCCAGCAACACTGACATCCGATGAATGAATAAAAAAAAGAGATACCTGGAAACCGGAATACCTATAGCTAATAAGTTGCACAGCAAGTAGATCTTCCTGTACTAAACAGTAAGGAGATGGTCAAGGGAGACATAAGGAGCAGAGAGGATGTTAACATGGATGAGATGAAACTGTATCCATCCTAACCTACCAAGAGAAACAAAAGATGTGATTTGTAAAGTGAAAAAGTCATTGATTGCTGAAGAGGTCCTTCTAGATTGGAAACAGCTAACACAGTGTCCATTTCTCAAAAAAAGTGACAAATTTAGTCTGGGAATCAGAGCCATTAATATTGCATCAACAGCTGGTAAAATAATCAATTATACAGAAAAAACTGGAGGATCATTTGTAAAATAACAAGCGAAGGAACAGCAGCCAACACAGCTTCAGAGGGAAAGTTCCTGCTTGAAGAAAATCACTGACCTTTCCTCAGGAGTTTTCATCCCATGTGGATGTGGTACCATATAGCATGGCACATCTGAACTTCTATAAAAAAAAAATTGACACTCCTCATAAAATGCTGCTAAATAAGCTTTAACCAACTGGAATCCGGACTTAACATTGAGTTCAACAACTTCAGATCATGAACTCTCTCCTCCATCCCCACCCCCTGTCCGATCGCCCCCCCTTTTTTCCCCCCAATAATTTATATAGATTTTTCTTTTCCCACTTATTTCCATTATTTTTAAATGTATTTTCATCCAATGTTTTATCTCTACCTTTTAGCCTAATTCAATCCCTTCCCTTCACCCCACCCCCCACCTAGGGCTATCTGTACCTTGCTTGTCTTGTTTTCTACCCTTATTTAGCACATTCCTTAGATAATATCACCACCTTCAACACCCCTTTGTCCTTTTGTCTATGACATCTTTTGGCTATCTCCACCTATCACTGGCCTCAATCCAGCTCTACCCCCCCCCCCGCCTCACCCTTAAACCAGCTTATTTTTCACCTCTTTTCTATTTTTACATAGTTCTGTTGAAGAGTCATACAGACTCGAAATGTTAACTGTGTTCCTCTCCGCAGATGCTGCCAGACCTGCTGAGTTTTTCCAGGTATTTTTAATTTTGTTTTGGAATTCAATCTAATTCAGTGTACAATATGGTAATGGATAAGGAACTATTACAGGCATGGAGACATGTGGTATTTAGGAGGGGATTACTGATTGGAGTGGTCCAGGTTTGGGTGTTCAGATCCTTACTGCTTACAACTTATATTAGATTCAGAAGCTCAAAGCGGATGTTGTTATGGAAAGACTATGAAGTCTTTTGTTTTTCTGGATAGATGAGTTAAAATAGGTCGAATGGCTTTGTCCAGCAGTACTCATCTGGTGATTTTGCATATGATAATACTTACAGAAGTGTAATAATTATAGTTTTGGGAAACGTTGGACTGTAGCTTTAAGAATAATCCTGTGTTGTAAGATCACATGATCTGTGTGAACCAATGTGTTAGTAGCGCGGGGAACCTCACAAGGGAGTCTTTCTTTAGTTATGGAATTTGATGCACACGTGTAGTTGCTGCTGCTGCCTTGTAAACAAAATTAAATGTTTCCACTAAGAAAAGTTGTCTGAAGATCAATTCTATAACAAACTGGCCAAGATGATAAGTCAGATTGTACTGTACCTTGCCCAGCGACTGTGAGTATCTAAGTTCGTTAAAAATAAAGAAAGTATACTCATCCGAAATGCTACAATTTGGCAGAATCGATCCCTTTGAGCCAGCCACAGATGATTGGTCTCAATATATAAAACCTCTTGCATTCTTCTTTCAAACAAACAAAATCATGGGGAGGAAAAAAGGAGAGCGATTCGCCTGAGTATTTGTGGGAGCAAGACATACAGTTTAATTCAAAGCTTTACAGCTCCCACTGCCCCAGATTCGAAGACTTTCAGTGAATTAGTAGACCTCATTAAGGGACGTTTTCAACCTCAGTCAGAATGCAGAGGATCAGGTTCAATTCACGGAATAGAGCCCTGGGGCAGACAATTGCTACCTATGTGGTGAAATTAAAACAACTAATGGAATATTGTGATTTCGGAGAAACCCTGGATGACACGCTCAGAGATCGTTTAGTATGTGGCGTGCAGGATGACACTATTCAGCGAAGATTGCTGGCTGAAGTGAAACTTGATTTTAAGAAAGCGTTAGAAATAGCACTGGCGATGGAAAGCACTGTAAGGGATTCACAAACAATTCAAAGGGTGCAAAATGGCGCTGTTCTCCTAGTCGGACAGGAACAGTCAGCCAAAAGTGGTGCAAAAAGCCAGGACTCCGCTGCAAAGCGGGAAACAGCCCCTGCTAACCGATAAATGAGAGGAAAAAGGTTAGCAACTAAATCAAAAACTAATTTTCATCGACATGGAAACAATCAGTCTTCTAGCAATTGGCAATTTTAAAAAGTAGAATGTAATTTTTGTCACAGAAGTGGACACAAACTGAGGCAGTGCAAAGTGAGATTTAAACAGGCTCCCAAACAACAAATGAAGTCTATAGTGTAGAAGAGCCAGAAACAACCAATTCTGACACTTAGTCATTATTCAACATAAGAGTTGGGAAGACAGAGCCAATATTTGTTACAGTGCAAGTGAATGGTGAACCATTAAAAATGGAAGTAGACACGGATGCTTCTACCACTGCAATAGGAGCACACACTTACAGATATTTAAATAAAGGTGATTAACAATTAAAATTTGGAACAAACATCTGCCAAATTGAAAACATACACAGGAGAAGAAATCCAAGTAAAAGGTATCACCAGAGCAACTGTTCATTATACACACCAATCAGCACAGCTACCAGTGATGGTATTAGAAGGCAGAAGACCAAGCCTTCTAGGATAAAATTGGTTGAGGGAAATTAACCGTGATTGGCCAATGAGATTTCAAAAGGAAGCAGGAAGAGTTCCTGTCTTGAAAAAGGAACAAAGCAAGGTACTTCAGAAAGAGCCTGGAGAGTCCAAGGACCGCAACTGGATGAAAAAGGAGTGTGTAAGCATTCAGCAATCTGAAGAAATGAAGGTTGTCTTAACCACTAACTTGGAAGAAGGGCAGAAGAAACCCAAAGAGACTCTGCTGAATGACAGAGTTCAAGATGAAGTGAGCGAACTTTGCAAAGACTGTTGAAAGACCTTCACATACAAGATTCCCTCAGGTCAAAGTTTGTGCCGCTGGAAAAGTACAAAGAGAAACAGGAAGAATTTAATACCTCTGAACAAACTGCAGAACCAGTTGGCAGAGTAGACACAGCAATGTTCAAGTTCCCAATGTTCAATGTTCATGTTCAAGGAGGAAGCCAACAGATACAAGGACGAGACAGAAGAGCTGAAGAATCAGCTAAATGTAGCTAAAGAGGTTTTGAAAGCAAAAGTTGTAGAAATTTCCAAGGTGCGAGTAGATAATGGAGTCATGGGTAGCTCAACTACTGAATAAGGCACGTTGAGATTGCATCTGAGAGAAGTCTGGCTGACAATGAAGTCAAAAAGAAGGCTGTGGTAAAAAGAAGACAAAGTAGGAAGAAGATGCAGAATTAATGATGAGGCACCATCTTCGGACAAGCTAAAGCCTAATACTTCTCAATTTGGAGGGTAAGGTGAAGAAAAGTCAAGGGAACCGAAAAGCGCCTTAAGATTTGCATAGTCATGAGCGACAATTTACTAAAACAAAAATAAAAATACCTGGAAAAACTCAACAGGTCTGGCAGCATCTGCAGAGAGGAACACAGTTAACGTTTCAAGTCCATATGACTCTTCAACAGAACTAAGTAAAAATAGAAAATAGGTGAAATTTAAGCTGGTTTTAAGGGGGGGAGGGGTAGTGGGCCAGTGATAGGTGGAGATAGCCAAAAGATGTCATAGACAAAAGGACAAAGAGGTGTTGAAGGTGGTGATATTATCTAAGAAATGTGCTAATTAAGGGTAGAAAGCAGGACAAGCAAGGTACAGATAGCCCTAGTGTGGGTGGGGTGGGGTGAAGGGAAGGGATCGAAATAGGCTAAAAGGTAGAGATAAAACAACGGATAGAAATACATTTAAAAATAATGGAAATAGGTGGGAAAAGAAAAATCTATATAAATTATTGGAAAGAAAAAGGGGGGGGGGGGAAATCGGAAAGCAGGTGGGGATGGAGGAGAGAGTTTATGATCTAAAATCTACGAACTCAATATTCAGTCCGGAAGGCTGCAAAGTGCCTAGTCGGAAGATGAGGTGCTGTTCCTCCAGTTTGTGTTGAGCTTCACTGGAACAATGCAGCAGGCCAAGGATGGACATGTGGGCATGAGAGCAGGGTGGAGTGTTGAAATGGCAAGCAACAGGGAGGTCTGGGTCACACTTGCGGACAGACCGAAGGTGTTCTGCAAAGCGGTCACCCAGTCTGCGTTTGGTCTCTCCAATGTAGAGGAAACCGCATTGGGAGCAACGAATGCAGTAGACTAAGTTGAGGGAAGTGCAAGTGAAATGCTGCTTCACTTGAAAGGCGTGTTTAGGCCCTTGGACGGTGAGGAGAGGGAAAGTAAAGGGGCAGGTGTTGCACCTTCTACGGTTGCATGGGAAGGTGCCGTGGGAGGGGGTTGAGGTGTAGGGGGTGATGGAGGAGTGGACCAGTGTGTCCCGGAGGGAATGATCCCTGCGGAATGCTGCCAGAGGGGGTGAAGGGAACATGTGTTTGGTGGTGGCATCATGCTGGAGTTGGCGGAAATGGCGGAGGATGATCCTTTGAATGCAGAGGCTGGTGGGGTGATAAGTGAGGACAAGGGGGACCCTATCATGGTTCTGGGAGGGAGAGGAAGGTGTGAGGGCGGATGAGGGGAGTGACAATTTACTGTTGGACAAGCAGAATATGTAAAGAATTTTGGTGGAGGACCGAATTGGTTACCTGGTAAAGTGAGCTCTGTGACCGGACCATTGTCGTACCATGAGGAAGTGGAGGGCCAGATCATCCATAAGCATGTGGATCATTTAAGAAAAAGAGAGATACCCCAACAAAATGAAGTTCCACCTGTAAGCATTACTGAACCTGTGGTTCCTGTTGAAGTTGCCCAAACAAGGACAGACATGCCCAATGCCTCTGTCAGAGTGGAAGACATTGAACTGCATGTTTCTAATGAGGTACCTGATGTTAATGTGGTTCCAGAGAATGTGCTTCCTACAAAAGAATCTGAAGTCATGGAGCTGTAACATTCCACACAGATCAGGAAACTACCTGAAAGACTGAACTTGTAATTTCATTACCTGTGTAAATATTGTAATGTCATGAGATAAATGTCCTTGTACGTACAAAATGTACAGAAAAGTTAAAGGGGAAGGAATGTAGTAATTATAGTTTTGGGAAATGTTGGACTGTAGCTTTAAGAATAACCTTGTGTTGTAAGATCACAAGATCTGTGTAAATCAATGTATTAGTAGCACGGGGAACTTTTAGGGGAGAGTTCTTCTTTAGTTGTGGAGTTTGATGCACATGTGTAGTTATTGCTGCTGTTGTAAATAATGTTAAATGTTTCCACTAAGAAAAGTTGTCTGAAGATCAATTCTATAGCAAGAAGCAAAAAAAAAACAAGGATATTTGGATATTTACTGATACTGAACAAAATAACCCTGAGGCGACCTACACAGAGCAAAATAAACTCAGAAATAGGTAACCATTTTCACTTCTGGTTTTTCTCAACCAAATCCTAGGCCTGCATTTTCTGGCCCCATTGTGGTGGAACCCACTGCGGGAGTTTCGGCGGCCCAGCCAAAGGTGCGTTGACTTTTGGCGGGACCAGACGATCCTGGCGGTGGGAGGGGCCGGAACATCCCAGTTATTCAGAAGGTTGATCCAAAGAAGACAACAGTCATGAGAGGTTTTTTGCATTGCTCAATGTTGTGCTTATAGTCACGAACCGAGGAAATATAACGACTAATTTCCTGACCTGGTGATAGTGGGGAATGGTGCTGATGGAGAATGCATCGATGGACATCACAGTTATGCAGCCCGTGATTTTCCATTCTGGCTATGTGCAATTTTGTGAGATGCACTTGCTAGTGACAACGCTGGGAGGCAGAATCACTTCTGATAATTGTCTCCATTATTTTACCGGAATTGTGGAATCATCCCTTTGTTTCAGGGAATCTGTTATCCGTAGTGCTGTAACAAATTGTACAGTATAGCACACAGACAAAAATGGCGGAACCTGACACGGGACAATCAGCAATCCCTTTAATATATGTTGATGTTAATCGGGGGAAAGGCGGTCCTATTTACAGCTGTTGCAATGTTGGTTTCCTCATCAAGAGAATTCATAGGGAATGACAGAAGGCGGAAGATGTCATATTACCCATTCAGCATGCCTGCACCCTCGTTTCAGCCATTTACCTCTGATCAAGACATGGCTTTGTAGCTACAGTTCCACTGAATACTATACCATTCCATTCTCCTACCTAGGCATGACATGCAGACTGGGCAAAGGGAGAAAGAACTTACCTCCCAGCACTGGGAATAGAACCAACTAAAGGCTCACCGCCTATCAAGAGAACAAAGGCATTCACTCAACTGTGTGAGGACAGTGGTGACAAGAAATATAGGCAAGTTGTCACTATGGAAGTTTAAGGATGATAATGAGCATAATATCTATGGGTAATACTGCCATGGTAAAGACCTGCACCCATCAGTGTTGCACCATGTAAGTAACTGTACTATGCCCTGTGACCCACTCC
Source organism: Cetorhinus maximus (assembly GCF_964194155.1). Lineage (NCBI taxonomy): Eukaryota > Metazoa > Chordata > Chondrichthyes > Lamniformes > Cetorhinidae > Cetorhinus > Cetorhinus maximus. The sequence goes on along the minus strand of NC_135885.1, from coordinate 133,551,353 downwards.
AAATGACACCCAGCGAGTGTTAATGATAATTGTATCATTTCATGCTTTACTATGTAACAATGTAAGAATAGTAATTGCCTGAAGCTGCTTTTAAACCTATTTGATCCAACCAGAAGCTTTGCCAGTAAAGAGGAACTAAGTGCCCCTTTCTGAAAAGGGCACCACTAATATACTGTAACAAAAAAAAAACCCCAAAAGCTTTAAAGAAATCTTATCTAACCTGATAAATATGACATTCCCAGGAATGGTGATGCTCTCCAGTGCCCACCAGTCACTGAAAGCCTGAAGTGCACAGGCAGCACACCTGTCCAGGGACACCCAGGCGCAGATGTAGCTATGGAAGGGAGGCAGGCAGTCGGGCTGAGCGACACCCCTCCACTACGACTGCTCACTGCCTGGCCCCCTTGATGGCCATCTTGACTTGGGCCAGGAGTAATCCCATGAGGAGGTCCTCCGATCTGCATGCTTGCCTCTTCAGTGGGTGGCCAAAGATCAGGTGCGTGCAACTGAAGTCAGAAATTGAGGAGCAGCCCCCTCAGATAATGGAAGAGGGGCTTTAACATCCCACGACCTACATAGATGTGAAATGCAGACTCTTCCAGGCTGTAGAAATTATGGCTGATGCTGCTTTTATACTAGCGCTTTGAATTAGATTACAGGAAACTAGTGCCTGATCTGGCTCCCAGTGGCAGAATGGTAGACCCAATTTTGTTCCCCTCTTCAATCACCTCCGCACTTGACTACTTTAATGGTCTGCTCCTCAGTTCTATGTTACATAAACTATGATTTGTTCAAAACTCTATATCCTTTTCTGCACTAAGTCCCATTGCCCTATTTACCCTCCCCTCATCAACCTCCATCAGCTCCTTTTCCCCAGTAAATCAAGTTTAAAATCCCTGTCTGTTCCTACATGTTGCTTAAAGGCCACACCTCTCCTTACTTCTTCATCCTCCTTCACTTATATGATCATGTACTCTCCACTTTTCCCACTTTGGTCTCCATCATTCCATCTTTGTTCCACCTCCTCCCGCAGAGCTTTGAAAAATCTCACTGATTTCAATTTTCCATACATCCTCAAATCTCATTGAAGCAGACAAAATTCTTACAGGGCTCGACAGGGTAGATGCAGGAAGGATGTTTCCCCTGGCTGGGGTGTCTAGAACCATGGAACACAGTCTCAGAATAAGAGGCAGGCCATTAAGGACTGAGATAAGGTGGAACTTCTTCACTCAGAGGATGTTGAATCTTTAGAATTCTCTACACCAGAGGACTGTGGAGGCTCAGTCATTAAGCACGCTCAAGACAGAGATTGACAGATTTTTAGCTATTAAAGGTATCAAGGGATATGGGGATAGTGCGGGACAATGCCATTGAGGTAGATCAGCCATGATCTAGCTGAATGGCAAAGCAGGCTTGAGGGGCTGAATAGCCTATAGCTTCTATGTTTCTATGTTCCTTTCCATTGTCTTGGCTCCTCTGTAACACTCTCCCTAAACCCTTTCAATTGGTTACCTCCCTCTCCTTCAAAAACAACCTCGTGACATAAACCATTGACCCTGACCTTTCTCAACTTCCTCAACTATTCTCCCAGCACTACCTGGTGTCTAGTTTTGCCTCTCTGAAGCGCTGTGGGTAATATTAAGGGCATTATATAAATACAAACTGTCCTGGTTTGGAGAATATCTCCCCTTTGAAATAGAGTTCAACCTCAAAATATTTTTGTGATTGTAGTTGAAACAAATATTGTCAAAGGTTGCTTAAATTAAAGCTATATCTACAATTACACTCAGGCTGACAATTTTACTGTGGGCAGGTTGATTGAAAGTGCTTTGGCTAGTTTGAATCTACCCCTATTCAACAACAGTAATTGTATTTCTCTTTATCTTAGATGCTTGCTCTTTTCAATAGCAGAGAATTTTTTTTTTTTTTTGTAAAAATATACTTTATTCATAAAATATCTTCAATCACATTCCAAACCATTTCAAAAACATTACAAGGGTACAATCCAGGTTACACTTTTACAAGATGTATCACCAGGTGCATCAGTACAAACAATATTACAATCATTTACAGCCTTTCATTTTGATCTGTACAGCCCGAGGGGCTCTAAACAGTTCCCAGTCTCTCGGTGCGCTGTGGTCAATAGCAGAGAAATGACAATTGGAGCACTCCACTTTCATAGCAGTCACCAATGTAACCTGATGTAGTAATGAGGGAAGCACAGATCCCAAAAACCACTTCAAAGTTCTATTTACCAAGCTGACAAAAGATCAACTACTATAAAAAATGCAAATAGTTGCATATGTGTCAGAGACCTTTGCTGCTTGCTGTAATCTTTTTACTTGGTTTCCTGCCTCATAGCACTATGTCATTTCTACCCCCGCCTCCTTCCCTGGTCATTATGCAAGGAAATGGTGCAAAGGAGATCAGAAATAGCAGAGTGGGAGGGCACATGCTGCCTTTTGGATGTTGTGAGCAAACCTCTAGTATCTTGCCAAGTGAACTTGATGGGGAGTTTTTAGCAGGCTATTCATCCATGGATAGCATCACAGGAACTATGCTAATTATTGTTGTCAACTGTGATTAAATGTATTCCTGGAGGTTTCATCATATGACTTGTCCCCACAGTTCAGCCATTTGTTGGCCAATACATCCATCCATGTGACACATTGCCTTCCTATGCCAATTGGAAAGCAAAAAGGCTCATTACCCAATTGAATGATGCTTGATTGTCAGCCAAACAGCATCCTCTTCCCCCCACCCCTTTCAATATTCTTATATCTGGTAAAGAGAAACGTTCAAAGCAAATTTTAAAACATCTTTTTAATGCCCCTATGGTTTTTTTCCCCCAGGATTGCACACAACAGTGTCTTGGGGATTGATCTTCAGTTTCTATGGTTCTTGGAGACTCCAGGTCAATCCTGGAGGATTGGCAACCCTCGTGCTAACAGAAATAGCTGTGAATCGCCTCTTGAAACACGGCGCATCCGGAACATTAAATGGTGAGAACGGTCAGCGCTCTGATCCTCTGGGGTTCATGCAGTGCCCAAATACTGAGCCTGTTTTGCATCTGAATCTCCGTAAACCTATCCTCATTTCCATTAAAATGCAAACAACAGAATTTCAGTTGAGAAACAATGCAGCAATTTTAAAATAAGAGGGGGGTGGGAGCTAGTTGCTTTTCCGTGCTCTGCTCCTGCCTATTTGAGGCAGTGAAGTGTTTCTCGTTACTATACAATGGGGGCGGGTTGGAAGGTTTGAGTGACGGGGTTGGGCGGGTTAGCGGAACTGTTTAGAGGCTAATGGTTCTCCCCAGAGGCTCAGGTGAGATGTGACGCGACTTGTAGGTGGATGAGTGAGTGAGGAAGTGTTTACTCCCAGGACATGGGAGAAAGCCTGAAAGCAGCTGAAGCTATAGCAGAGCCCTCACAGGTGGAGGTGTAGCTAGACCAGGTGAGACAGACTGCAGGCTTGACAGAAGTTCCCACTGTAACATGCATCTTTAAAGGGGGGAATTGGCTGGATTTCTCTGTGTTTGTGTATATATATATATATATATAAAAAAACAAAAATACCTCCTTAAACTTGAGGAGCCGACCTGGATGGTGGGGCACAGGTGGCCGGAGTGGGGGTGAGTTGTACCCTGGAGAGGGGGCAAAATGTGGACTGGTTGGGACAAGTGGACCTCGTAGTCTTTTTGCACTTGGAAATTTCGCTCCAGTCACTGGCCGGGGGGGAGGGAGGGTGATTTCTTAAAAAAAAAACCCAAAATAAAGTGGAGTTCCTCACTTCCGAGTGAACTTTGCTGTCGCTTCCACTCACTGGTGTAAAAGGTTTGCTCTAAAGCCAGTTACAGCGCCCGCTAGCCAGCCTACTGGCTGCAAGTGCGATACCAGTGAGCTGCGAAATTGTCTTGACCTCTCTCCAACTTCGTTTTCCATTGCAACTGCGTTCTTCGTCTGTTCTACCTTGTGCTTTAGCAAAGGTGTTGGTTTAAAAAATAACTTTTGTGCGTGTGTGTGTGTGTTTTTATATTTACTATCTAGCCATGGAGTGGAAAGTACAATCGGATCCTGATCATGTCTTAGCATTCAGTGAGGCTCAGCGATGGGTAGAGGTGAGTTCCATGAGTTTATTTTTCCCAGAAAATAAAGTATATGCGATTTTTTTTTTTGTATCTGAAACAATTTCGTCTCTTTTTAACAAAAGTGTGATCAAATTCTGTGGATGTTTCCTTCTGGCGCGGTTCTCCCCCCCCCCCGCCAAGTGACAAGAGTTGTTTTGATCCAAAGACAACCCTATAAACATAAAACTTAAGAGTCTGCTGCATTTTCTGTGAAGTGTTACTCTAGTTAAATCATTTATCCGTGAATGCATTTTTGAGGGTTTTAAAACTACTACTGAAAGTTTTTTTTTTGACTTTTTAGTAATTATTGATTTTCCACCCAGGGAAATGATTGATGTAAGAGCAGTTCCCCAGGGCTTAACTATTCCTGAAAGTATGCTTATCTCGTTAATCTTGCGACTTGATTTTTCTGAGGGGCCAGGTTTTAGTGGTTAGATGTGTTTCTTTCTGAAGCCGCCTTCTTTCCTGCAGTTGCCTGCAGTTATGAACGCTGTAGAGTTACCACTTTGTTAATTGGACAGGCAGATCACTGGGATAGATTCCAATACTGTGTCATGTGCAGTTGTTGGGGTTACAATATTGTGAACACCTCATTAAAGGAACCTTTCAAAATGTGTTTATCCCTTCACACAACTGAAATCTCTTACAAGGGAGGGAATAATTATTTTAGAACCGTCACCGTTACTCCTTGTGACTCGAATATAATACATCTAAATACACGGTTGATAAAGCTAATACAGTTCATTTCTTTGCGAGTCTTTCATTTTATTGGCAAACTGTTCAAGTCAAAATTAATTGAAAGTTACAGAACTAAAGGTGTGGAATCTGGATCCCGAACTGATGTCAATACCAGTTATTTTGGGAATTCTTCAATTGTGGAATTTCAAGGGAATGAGCAAAAGTGGGAATGTGGATTGTGTGGGAGCTAAAACAAAAACAGAATTACCTGGAAAAACTCAGCAGGTCTGGCAGCATCGGTGGAGAAGAAAAGAGTTGACGTTTCGAGTCCAACATGACCCTCCAACAGACTTTCTGCTGGAGGGTTGCTAACATTATATCACTATTCAAGAAAAGGGGAAGAGGGATAAACCAGGAAATCTCAGGTCATTAGCTTAACATTTGATGGCGAAGTTATTGAAAACCACTTTGGGGGAAAATAAACTTTCATTTGGAAAGGCATAGGTTAATCAAGGAGCGGCGGCATGGATTCGTTCAGATATATTGTGTCTGACTAACTTGATTCACTTTAAGTTAATAGAGAAGGCTGATCAAGCTGGTGTGGTAAATGTATAAATGGACTTTCAGAAATCAGTCAACGAAGTGTGACACAGCAACTTTCGTAAGATGAAAGCCCATGGAATTAGGGAGAAAGTAGTTGAAGGGGAACTGGTGGATGTGCTGTACTTAGATTTCCAGAAGGCATTTAATAAAGTGCCACATCAAAGGTTATTGTGGAAAATAAAAGCTCATGACATAGAGGGCAACATATTGACCTGGATAAAACATTGGCTGGCTAACAGGAAGCAGAGAGTAGGCATAAATGAGTCTTTTTCAGGTTGGCAAGATGTAATGAGTGGTGTGCCACAGGGATCAGTGCTGGGACCTCATCTGTTTACAATTTATATAAATTACTAGGATGAAGGGATGGATGGGGTGGTTGCCAACTTTACTGATGACATAAAGATGGGTAGGAAATTAAGTTGTGAAGAGGACATAAGGAGGCTACAAAAAGATATAGATAGGCTAAGTGAGTGGGCAAAGATCTGGCAAATGGAGTATAATGTGGGGAAAATGTGAAATTGTCCATTTTGACAGGATGAATAAAAGAGAAGCATATTATCTAAATGGTGAGAAATTGAAGAGCTCTGAGATGCAGAGGGATCTGGGTGTCTTAGTACATGAATCGCAAAAGGCTAGAATGCAGGTACAGCAAATAATTAGGAAAGTTAGTAGAACGTTATCATTTACTGCGAGGTGAATTGAATACAAAAGTAGGGAGGTTATATTTCAGTTATACAGAGCTGGAGTGAGACTGGGTTTGGAGTACATTATTAGTCACCTTATTTAAGGAAGGATGTAAGTGCGTTGGAAGCAATTCAGAGAAGGTTTACCAAACTAATACCTGGAATGGGCAGGTTGTCTTATGAGGAAAGGTTGGACAGGCTAGGCTTGTATCTGCTGGAGTTTAGAAGAGTAAGAGGCGACTTGATGGAAACATATAAGATCCTGAGGGGTCTTGACAGGGTGGTAGTGGAGAGGATGTTTCCTCCTGTGGGAGAATCTAGAACTAAGGGTCACTGTTTAAAAATAAGGGGTCGTCCATTTAAAACGGAGATGAGCCAAATTTTTTTCTGAGGATATTGTGTCTTTGGAACTCTCTTCCTGAAAAAACAGTGGAAGCAGAGTCTTTGAATATTTTTAAGATAGATTCTTGGTAAGCAAGGTGGTGAAAGGTTATCAGGGGTAGGCGGGATGCAGATTTGAGGTTACTATCAGATCAGTCATGATCTTATTAAATGGCAGAGCAGGTTCGAGGGGCCGAGTGGCCTATTCCTGACCCTTGTTTGTATGTTTATGTGAATGGCTACAGAATTGGTTCAGCGGCAGAAAGCAAAGGGTGGTGGTGGAAGTTTTTCTGACTTTTATTCTCTAACGGACATGGGTGTCACTGTCTATGTCAGCGTTTTATTGCCTCTTGAGAAGGTGGGGGTGTGCTGCCTCCTTGAAGTGCTGCCGTCCGTGTGGTGTAGGTACAGCCACAGTGCTGTCAGGGAGGGAACTCCAGGATTTTGACCCAGTGACAGTGAAGGAATGACGATATAGTTCAAAGTCAGGATGGTGTGTGGCTTGGAGGGGAGCTTCCAGGTGGTGGTGTTCCAATCTATCTGCTGCCCTTGACCTTCTAGATGGTGGAGGTTGGGTGAAAATGCTGTAGAAGGAGCCTTGGTGAATTGCTGCAATGCACCTGGTAGACGGTACACACTGGTAGGTGGCTTTTCCAAGGGTCAGTTCTGGGCCCTATGAGGCTGAACCAGACTGTTTGCAAACTTGGTGTCATATTTGACCCTAAAATAAGCAGCAGATCACATATCTGTGCCTTTGCTGAGTCTCCCTATTTCCACCTCCATGACATTGCCTGACTCTGCCCCTAGCTGGGCTCATTGGCTGCTGAAACCCTCATCTGTGTGTCTTCGTTAGCTCTGGACTTGAGTATTCTAACACACGTTCTATCCTCTGTAATCTTGAAATGATTGAAAACTCTGCTGCCCATGTTCTAACCTGCACCAAGTCCCATTTGCCAATCCACCCTGTGCTTGTTGACCTACATTGGCTCCTGGTTAAGCAATGTCTCTGCATCAAAATGCTTATCTTTATTTTCAAATCCCTCCATGGCCTTACCCCTCCCTATCTCTATAATGTTCTCCAACCCCACAGCCCTCTGAGAAATCTGCAGCTCTGCAGTTCTGGCTTTGAGCATCGTGATTTTAATGATCCCATTGGAGGCTGTGCTTTCGCCTTAAGGCTGTAAGCTCTGTAATTCCCTCCCTGAATGTCCCTGCCTCTTTCTGTATCTTTTTTTTCCCTTTTAAGATGCTTCTCCCTCTTTGACCAAGCTTTTGGTCAACTACCCTAATATCTCCTTCTATGGATCAGTGTCAATGTTTTTCTGATTGCTCCTGTAAAACTCCATGGAACGTTATAAAATACAAGTTTCTGTTGTTGTTATCAGCGTTGCTTTCCTGACTGGCTGCTGGAGTTGGAATTGTAGCCGGAAACTTGAGGTGGGAGGAAATGGAATGCAGAGACTGAGTGATTCCTTGTTCTCTGAGCAAACTAGATACAGTTTTTGTTCAGTAAGAGGACTGCAGGATTGAGTGTTGAATTGATGTGTTAATGCTGGGAGGTGTAATCCTAGTTGCTCAGGTGCTGCAGGAGTGAAACAATATACCATAAGAGTTGATCCTTGACACGCGGGTTGACCAACAGATGCTAGTAGCAGCCAAGGCATGGGAGCTCGGAAACCTTACAATAAAGTTTAAATCTTCACTAACTCAGCCTTGCTTCATTTTGTAATGTTTTAGGTACATATCCTTTTATATGGACAATGACCTTTGCATTTTTATAGCATTTAGAGAAAAAAATACCACTAGCAGTTTTTTCTGTTTAATTTAAGAGCAATTGTGGTGCACTATTGTTACAAATCTTAGTATTGTACAGTGTTGTATTAATACAGGCCTTTAATATTGCTGAAAAAGAGACATGCTGTCGAAGCTTTTCCCCTTGCACTCATCAGGACAGATACTAGAATGCCAAATTTCAAAGGGTGCAATGATTTATACTGCATGAGAAAATGAGGTGCTGCTTGTTTGGCAAGTCAACTCTGGTTGAGGTGTTGCCATGGAGAATGCTCTAGGGAAATATTGTCCCTTGTGCTTTTCTTCAATTTAAAAAAAGTGCAATGCCTGGGCATGTTTCTTTTGCCTGCAGAGGACAAGTCCCTGCATATGAATATACGCAGCTTCTAGCAAGTGTAAGTGAGCCACATTGCAAGCTGAACTGATACACTGACAGCCAATTTGATATTAATTCTTAGGATACTTGGGCAGGGGCGGGGGAGGTGGTGGGTGGGGGTGAATGGTGTTGTTCAGCAAATAGCAGTTTGATACTACTGAGTGGCTTGCTGGGCCCCTTCAGAGGGTACTTAAGAGTTGCATGTCTCTGGATTACTAGTCCAGTAACATAATCACAGTGCTACCATTCCTGTACTTATGTGCTTAAATAATTGTAAGGTTTTTAGCATTTAGGCATTTAAATTATAAAAGGTATATTAAATTCTAATAGTCATCTATTCCATATCTATATGCTTGATGGGGGTGCACATTTATTTTCTTACCTAACAGTGTTGTGTGAGGAACATGTATCCTCAGATCCACTCATATTGTGGAATGAAGTGATGAGTAAAGATGATTCAGTAATTTATGTCAGACATTTTGTGGAAAAAAATAACGCCCATTATTTTGAAACTTGAGTTGACAGTTTCTCTGTTTGATACTCTGATATGCATGGAATGGAGTGGTGATGCTGTTAGTCAACACACATAATCTAAATGATTATATTGTATGAGATTTAATGGATGAGTACTCTGCTACCTAACCATGTTTACTGGAACATGGAAGTTTGTCAAAAGCTTTCGGAAACCAGGTTCCAAACATTGAGATTCCAACAGCGTCTCCTGTGAGCTCTTTAACCCTTTCCTACTCGTGACTTTAGACACCTTTTACTGCTGTTGGGGTCCTCGGGTTGTCATACTCCCCCTGGTTGCTTTGCGTTCTCCCGTGTGTTTAGCTGGTGTCACATTGTTGCACTGTATTGTGCTCCTATTTGCTGCTATGCTCCGAAGTTCCTACTTTTCCTTGGAGAAGCACAAAGAAAGGATTAGGAATTATTGTGCATCATGAGTTATGCAGAAATGAGTACTCAGGTCTAGACATGTGAATCAGCATGCCTTGACATAGTTGTACATTATGATGCACTCGTTAAGGTGTGAAGACCTAGCCCCTTGTGCCTTTGGAATTGTGGAAGGATTAGCATTCACACCAGGGCCCTTTACAACTTTCTGGACTCAAGATTGCTTTCAACAATTTCAGAACATAACCACTGCTGCCATTTTTGCTGGTAATGATTCTGCTATCGCCAGTTCCAGCTCCTCTAGACCCATATTTTGTTTCTTTTACTTATCCTATTTCCCTTTACTTTGTGCTTTTTGTTTTTGTCATTGGATGGGGGCAGGAGAGATTCCAATCGCAGATCTTCTCTTTTTAAAAAATTCTTGGTCCCTCTGGTACCATCCGTCCCTTTCCCTGTCTCTAATTGACTAAAACCTGCTACGTCTGTAACATTCTGGTTCTGATGAAAGATCTCCAACCTGAGACATTAACCCTGCGCGTCTCTCTTTAGAGAAAACCTGATTGGCTGAGTATTTCCAGCATTTTCTGTTCATATTTCATTCATACCAGTACTGCTTGCCTGGTCCATGTTGAAGGGAAGATTGGCCAGTCATCTTGCTCCCAATCTTTACTCTGTGTGCCCTACTCTGTCTACGTACAAGTAAGTGCTATCCCATATATTTGAATAGCCTGCCAATGCTCTTGAGCTCACATTGTAATAAGTAGGCACTTTGAGTGCGTTGAGGATGAATTTCGCACCTTAGTAGCAAGGCGACAATTTCAAGAAAGGAGAAAGAAACTGCCGTTGCTATCACTATTCCAAAAGTTCCATATCAACTGTGTTCAGTCGGTAGCATAGTCACCTCTGTCGGACGATCGTAGGTTCAAGCCCCACTTCAGGACTTGAACACAAAAATCCATGCTGTGCGGTTCTGAGGGAGTGCTGCACTTTTAGAGCTGCCATTATTTGGATGACCTGTTAAATCGAGGCCCCATTTGCACATTCAAGTAGACATAAAAGATCCCATGACACACTTTAAAGAAGATCAGGGCGTTATCCCCGTTTCCTGACCAATGTCTTTCCCTCAATCAAAATCACACAACCAGATTATCTGGTTATTATCACGTTGCTGTTTGTGGGAACTTGCTATGTGCAAATTGGCTGCCATATTCCCTAAATAAAGCTAATGAGCTGTGAAGCATTTGGCATTTCCAGAGGTTGTGTAAGGTGCAATATAAATTCAAGTCTTTCTTTCGTAATGTTTGTTTCTAAAGCAAAGTGAAGTCAAAATAGCCCTAGGCTACTGCGTGAGTCTTGAGAGAACTTGGCAACTTAACATTTTTCAACCTGTGATTGCTGTATTTAAACTGGTACGCAAGTGCTTGCTAGGATTGGCAGTAAAAAAGGAAACCTAAGCATTACCAGTTGTTTGCAGCCACTTTATATTTTTGACTGCTTTAGATAGATGAAAGTTGGATTCGGCTTTATAGAGCAAAACATCACTTAACTCTTATGCAATTGAATTTAAAAAGTTGCAGCATTTATTGCACTCCGTCTCCTGCCAACGCAAGATGGCCTCACAAAATGGCTGCCGATACCCGTCTGCATGTGCGCAGAAACCCAGTGATGTCACCTCATTTCCCGAGGCAGAAATAGGCCGAATAGGAGCTGAGATGTCGCTGTTGTTACACAAGCAAAAAGGACACAGCTTTATTGAAAGTTGTTTTTTGTCAGGGGTCACGTTTTAACTTTTGCTTCCTTGATTTTTATTTTTGGAAAGCTTTTTTAACACCTACAAGAAGCAGAAGTTGTACAATACTGCCCTGCAACTCCAATAACTATTTGATAAGCATCTCTGCTTCAGGTTGCTGCTTAACTCTGTCGCTTGCAATGATGTAGCGGAGTAAAACACCAGGACTGCGCACACATAGCGTTGGCACCAAATGCAGCCTCCGCTATATGTTGGTATGCTGCTCTGATTATTTCCTAGTGTTACTAACCCTGACTAAATTCAGTTTAATGTAAATTGGGATTGGAACCTGAATTACTTTTTTGCAGCAGTCATAGTTAGGGGTGAAACCATTCGGGCTATCCAAATCTGTCTTTAGAGGTGATAGCTTTTTTCCCCTCCCCATTGTATTCTTCTGAGTCCATGAACTTCAGCACATTGATGCCCATATCTAAGCGAGAATATACGTGCCTTGGAGGTGGTACAATGAAAGTTCTCTAGATTGGTTCCTGGGATGAGAGGGTTGCTCTAAGATGTGAGGTTGAGTAAATTGGGCCTTCATTCTCTGGAGTTAGAAGAATGTGAAGCAATCTCATTGAAGTGTACACAATTACGGGGCTCGATAGGATAGAAACTGATGGGTTGTTTCCCCTGACTGGCAAATCCAGAACATGGTGACACAGTCTCAGGATTAATGGCTGATCATTTAGAACGGAGATGAGAAATTTCTTCACTTAGAGAGTTAGAGTCTTTGGAATTGTCTACCCCAGAAGGTTGCAGATGTTCTAGCTTTGAATATGTTTAAGGCTGAGATAGACAAGATTTTTGATCACTCTGATTTGAGGGATATGGGGAGCGGGTGGGAAAGTGGAGTTGGAAGCCGAAGATGGGCCATGATTGTATTAAATGGCAGAATAAGCTCGATTGAATGGTCTACTTCAGCTCCTATTTCTTATGCTCTTAAAATAGAGTGAACTTTATCTCTCTCTCTCCAATGAAAATATTATGACTAGATTTTGCTCCAGTTGTGCCACACACGATCAAACTTTGTAGAATCAACAATGAACGCTGCATTTTCTGGAAGTTCAAGTGTGGTTCTGCGTGAAAAGAACACAATTGTGTTGTTATACTGTTAATATATAACTTCATAAAGGTTTTTATTGGCAAAAAAGCTTAAGTGAATAGTTCAAACGTTTAACTAGGCAACAAGGCGTGAATACTTTCAGAATTTAATTCTTACATTTTTAGCATTTCTAACAGAATCTTTATAGTTTAAAAACACTTGAGACTTATCAGAAGCGATATTAAGTACAGCAGTTGAAGTGATGTTGCTATTGCACAATGTGCTGTTTATGTTAAACATTTCTTTACAAGTTTTCTATTTAATTAAATTGCATTCGTAGAGTAGCGTAAAATAAAATGGCAGAAATTTTGAATTGGCAGAACGAACTGCATTTGATTTTAAATCTGGATGGTTGGAATGTCTTACCTAGAATTCCTTACCTTAATGCCACCATCAGCACCTCCTTTAGCCAGTACCACTACTATTAACACCCCTTTGTCCTTTTGTTCATGACATCTTTGTCAATCTCTCCTTTGCCTCCACCTTCTATCTCTGGCCTTCTATCCAGCTTCACCTGCTCCACTCCCCTCCAAACAATATAGATTTCATCACATTTTTACTTCTCTTTAGCTCTGAAGAAGAGTCATATGGACATGAAACGTTATCGCTGTTTTCCTCTCCACAGATGCTGTTAGACCTGCTGAGTTTTTCCAGCATTTTCTGTTTTTGTTTCAGATTTCCAGCATCCACAGTATTTTGCTTTTAACTTAGTGTTTAGAATGTGATCGCTTTGCAGGTTTCCTCTCTTTTTGAATATGTTTAAGCTTGGCTCCTCCAGTTGACCAATGGTTGTAGTTCAAATATTGTGTGCAGCAAATGTGCATCTTCAAGGAAAAATCTAACACTTCAACAGTTGAGGCAAGTGGACCTTTTTGGTCGTTGACAGGGCCCTCAACCGTGTCTGGCCCATATCCCGCGCATCCTCCCTCACGCCTTCTCCTCCTTCCCAGAAACATGATAGGGTCCCCCTTGTCCTCACTTATCACCCCACCAGCCTCCGCATTCAAAGGATCAACCTCTGCCATTTCCGCCAACTCCAGCATGATGCCACCACCAAACACATCTTCCCTTCACCCCCCCTGACGGCATTCCGTAGGGATCGTTCCCTCCGGGACACCCTGGTCCACTCCTCCATCACCCCCTACTCCTCAACCCCCACTTATGGCACCTCCCCATGCCCACGCAGAAGATGCAACACCTGCCCCTTCACTTCCTCTCTCCTCACCGTCCAAGGGCCCAAACACTCCTTTCAAGTGAAGCAGCATTTCACTTGCATTTCCCCTAACTTAGTCTACTGCATTTGTTGCTCCCAATGCGGTCTCCTCTACATTGGAGAGACCAAACGCAAACTGGGCGACCGTTTTGCGGAACACCTGCGGTCTGTCCGCAAGAAAGACCCAAACCTCCCTGTCGCTTGCCATTTTAACACTCCACCCTGTTCTCTTGCCCACATGTCTGTCCTTGGCTTGCTGCATTGTTCCAGTGAAGCCCAACGCAAACTGGAGGCACAGCACCTCATCTTCCGACTAGGCACTTTACAGCCTTCCGGGCTGAATATTGAATTCAACAACTTTAGATCTTAAACTCCCCCTCCCCCCATCCCCACCCCGTTTCTTCCCCCCCCCCCCCCGCTTTTTTTTTTCAATAATTTATATAGATTCTTCTTTCCCCACCTATTTCCATTATTTTTAAATCTAAAACTAAAACCTTGTTAGCCTTTCCACCCCACCCCCACTAGAGCTGTACTTTGAATATCCTGTCCTTCATTCTTAATTAGCACTTTTCTCAGACAAAACACCTCTTTGACCCTTTTGTCTGTGACATCTTTTGATTATCTGCTCATCTCCACAATCACCACACCCTTAATGTCTCTCTCTCTCTTCCCTCCCCCACCCCCCCCACCCCCCCCCCCAACCTTAAACCAATTTATATTTCTCCCTTCTCCTAACTATGCTTCAGTTCTGCCGAAGGGCCATGAAGGCTCGAAACGTTAACTGATTTCTTCTCCGCCGATGCTGCCAGACCTGCTGAGTTTTTCCAGGTAATTCTGTTTTTGTTTTGGATTTCCAGCATCCGCAGTAGCTTTTAGCTTTTTGTTTTTATCTTTTTGCATGACTTGGTTAAAAAAAAACTCCTGTGCATGAATTTCCAAACTGGACCTTGCTTAATGATGGAGCAATATTTTATCAAGGCATCCTCCCCACGCTGTGCCCCAGTTAAATTTCAAACTGCCGCAAACTATTACTTGCAGAATTTGTGAAGTTTTGTTGTAAGGCTGCTTTACAGACCAACTCTGTTGGATGAGACAATTAAACTGAAGCCCATCTTCTCTCTCGGGTTGATATAAAGCATCCCACAGCGCTTTTTTGAAGAGCAAGGGACTTCCTCTCGACGTCCTGGCTCATATTTATCTCTTGATCAACATCTTTAAAGCAGATTGTCTGGTCATTATCACATTGCTCTTTGTGGAGGCTAGTTGTGGGCTAATTTGCTGCCACGTTTTCTATATTACAACAGTGGCTTCACTTCTTCAGAAGTATTTTATTGGTCATAAAGGGCTCCTGGGGTTGTGGAAGGTGCTATAGAAATGAAAGTTTTTCTTTAAATCTTCCAGTCAACATTATTGAAGTTTCCCAGATGCGCAGTCGTAGGTGCGTTTCCTCCTCTTGATTTCTTTCGCCACTCTGGCACAACTTGTATTCGGATTGCTTATAATGGCTCTGTGCTTGAAATAAAAACACAGTACGATGTGTGATTCACGGGTCCTTGGGCATGACTGGAAAAGGACGCAGTGAGCCAACCATCCTGTTGCAAGTAATTCCAAATTCTGCTAAAATATTATGATTTAAGATTCAATTGAGAATATTGAAGTGAGCTATTGTGATCTTGAAACAGTGTTTCTTTTTGTAAAAGCTTTCTGATATTGAGTGTTTTATGATGTAACACTGTCCCTCCCAAGCACTTAAATCTCTGCCCTTTTTGTCTTGTCTCCTTCAAACAAAATTTGTTACAACTCCAGCTTGTCGCAGGAGGCACAGAGCAGTCCTGACTCTCCTCTTCAGGATTCCTCTTATCTCATTAGCTGCGATAGTGAGGCTGGGGGCTTCAATTGGTTAGAGGAGGAAATGCAAAATGGAGTTCTGCTTAGTAACATGGCTGAACACAAGGCAGTTGTCATTGATTTAGCACATGGCTTAAATTAATCATTTGTTTTTATAACAATCTTAATTCAGACAAACATGTGAACATGGAGTAGGAGTAGGCCAGTCGGCTCCTCAAGCCTGTTCTGCCATTCACTAAGATCGTGGCTGATCTGATTGTAACCTCAACCCCACATTCCTGCCTACCCCCCTGGTAAACTTTTGCCCCCTTGTTAATCAAGAATCTATCTAGCTCTGCCTTAAAAATATTCAAAAACCCTGCCCCTGTTGTCTTTTGAGGAAGAAAGTTCCAAAGACCCCCGAGAAACATTTTCTCCTCTTCTTCGTTTTAAATGGGGTATCCCTTATTTGTAAACAGTGACCCCCTAGTTCTAGGTTCTCCCACAAGAGGAAACCTCCTCTCCACATCCGCCCTGTCAAGACCCCTCAGGATCTTATATATTTTGATCAAGTCGCCTCTTACTCTTCTAAACTCCAGTGGATACAAGGCTAACTTGTCCAACCTTTCCTCATAAGACAACCTGCACATTCCTGGTAATAGCCTAGTAAAGCTTCTCTGAACTGCTTTTACATCTTTCCTTAAATAAGGAGACCAATCCTGTACACAGTTCTCCAGGTGTGGTCTCACCAGTGCCCTGTATAACTGAAGCATAACCCTCCTATTTTTGTATTCAATTCCCCTCACAATAAACAGTAACATTATTAGCTTTCCTAATTACTTGCTGTATTTGCATACTAACCTTTTATGATTCATGCACTAGGACACCCACATCCCTCTGAATCTGAGCTCTGCAGTCTCTCACATTTAGATAAAATGCTTCTTTTTTATTCTTCCTGTCAAAATGGGTAATTTCACACTTTCCTACGTTATACGCCATTTGCCAGATCTTTGCCCACTCACTTAACCTATCTATGTCACTTGGTGGCCTCCTTGTGTCCTCTTCACAATTTACTTTCCTATCTAACTTTGTTCAGCTATTGAACATTCCTCCATATAAAAATTTTCGTGAAGTGCTCGTAATTTTAAGCTCTCCAAAACACTGTACTTGGTGTCTTCAAAGAGTAACCAGATTGTGCTAGGTTGCAGTGTGTGCTTGAGTGAATTTGGTGTTACCAGCGTGTGGGACCTTTTTCTGGACCATGAATTTCTCCGTAATCAGAGAATTTGGGGAAGAGCTTCAGTGAGGAAGGACGAGCTCCTTCTATCCATATCTGCCACCCACACAGTGGAATTGAAGTACTGCACGTAGTGACGACTAGGCAGGAGTGGTTTCTGTTTTTTGGCTGGCTTGTGTAGTACCAGGACATACAGACTTAAAACAAAAATGTCCCATGTTTGATCTGTAGTCTGCACTGTTAGGTCTTTGTTAGGACTCAAAAATAGGCCCACATTGCAGCTCCTGCTTGCTATCCAGTCCCTGCTATGGAATAATTGGTTTGGTCCCACAGCTTATTGCAAGGTGGTTCAATAGATAAGTACTGCCACTGAATCCAATTGTCAGAAATGAGAAGTATGAACTATTTTTATAAGATCAGTCAGGATCAAAGCCAGGAAACAGTTGACGCTTTTCACCTAGCAACTGTATCCTGTGACCTTCGACTATCTTCCAATCAATGAACAGATTTATTACGACTATGGTATTTAGCAAGCACGTGTTAACTTCAGCTGAAACATGATTAGCTTATGCTTGTCAATATATTGGGTCTGTAGTATTTTATTTATAGAAAGTATTTCTTCCAGTTTCTAATGTGCAAATAAGTAAAGGCACAGTGTAAATCTGTCATTCTTAAGCGGTAAATGTCAGTGTCTCAACTGTAATTTAAGGCCAGGAAGTTGCTGTTCAAGTTTCATTGTGGTTGTGGTTTGATGTAATCATCTTTTGTGCCGTGTAATGTTGATACTAATTAATGGTTGAGGATTTGCAGACTTTGTCTGTGCGCCACTTGTAACTGACCGCCCCTCCCCACTCCCTCACACCACCTCTTTCCCCAAGCCCGAGCACTTGCTACACAAAGATTTAGAATCAACTGATTTTGCTTTCACTCTAGTGTCACCTGCACAAAGGATAAAGTGCTGAAATTGTTTGGAGAAATTTTTGAAAGCTTACCACTTGGTCTGGTTCAGTGTTTTGAGAGTACCATAAATTGTGGCATTTATGTTGACCTAGCATATAAGACAACCACATTCTTGTGCAGTGCCAAAATGCATGTTTAGGCCTATACTCAGCATATAAGTCGACCCCCCCACTTTGGCTCATAAGTTTTCTCAGTCTGCCAGTTTCGAAAGCATCAATTTAAAAAATGTTGAAATGCAGTAAGACTGAATTCAATCCTACCATGGGGAAACATCCCTGAACTTCATGTTGCAAAAGAAAAAAAAGTTCAAAAGAAATGATTTATTGAAACCAGTTCTAATTTATAACAAAATGTTTACTAAATTTTTCATCCTGGTTATTAGCCTGTTTCTTACTGTTTTTTTTTAATGTGAACCGTAAAACTATCCAGTGGACAAAGCTCCATGGGTAGTGTTTGTGTATTTTATCACATCGGCACTGAGGGTTGACGGAACCTGCTGCAGTTTTGCGGGGATCTTGTTGTTCACCAAAACTCAAGGCACAAACACTGGACAGTAAAAGAGCCTTTAAAGACAACCGGAGTTTGGTTTCAGTATATGTCTAAAAGGGGTCTCTGAGTCGTATTAATAAATAGTTGTTATGTTAACTGAAGGTGTGTGATTTTCAATAGATTTTGAAAGCAGGGACATAAGTTTTTATCGAGTTACATTAGTCAAATACAGATTGGTCCCCGTCATTGTTTTTCATTGGTGGATTGTAATAGAGAGGAAAAAGCTTGAATTTTGTTCTAAAACGTAATTTATATTCGGCAGATCCCTCATTTCCTTTGCTGAGTGGAGTTAGATGGACGGAAAGTGAGTTATTTTTTCTTGTGGTAGAAAAACATAACTGCAAGGCACCAAAACGGACCAGATTTATGAAATATTGAAAGAATTCTTCCTCAATAAGAGTAGAGTTTGGCTTTGTCATTGTCATGTGAGCAGTGTACTTTTTTTTTCAGTGCCTCGCAATGGAGACAATTCTGAGTATTTACATTCTTTGCTGCTTGTCTTGACACGTTTTATTCTCAGCATATAAGCCGACCTTTGAAGCTCTGAAAAATCTTTCCTCTTCCCTTGTTTTAGAAAGGATATTTCAATGCTTCAAAGGTCGACTTATATACCACGATCCACAGCAAGTGTTGAAAGAATAATCGGAACAATTTCTTTACGTTTTCATGACCGTTAACAATAATATTATGAACATTGTTATAAAATATTGTGATTTATTGTAAAGATAGGTTAATAGTGGGATTTGGATTAGTTTGTGTGCATATGTATTTGTGTGAGGGATTTAATTGAATTAGAGACAACCAATCTGGAGTCTTTGAGTAATCAAAAGGGAAGCTAGGTTTGAAATGCTAAATACGTAAACATGCCTGAAGTTTTAGAATGTGAGGTGCGAGGAACATTTTTAGATAAACAGAGTAGTTTGAATTTCAAGGAGATGATGAGATGTTACACCTAGCCATATGAAGCTAAGTCAAACAGCATGTTTATATTCCCCAAAGGTTACTGATAATATGAGCACTATGGAAGATTTATATAATGGAAGAAGTAAAGTTCCAAAGGCGTATTGGAGCAATGGAATCGACATTAAAAAGGGAGAAACATGTATAAAGGAGATGAGGTTATGTATAAGGAAAGAAGGAATCCTAAAATCTAACATGAGTGTGAAAAGCCTCCAGCCTCTATGCATCAAGTTGCTGTCGACAGGAACTGAAGTTAAGAAAACTCACTTTGAATCTCCCTGTCCAGGGTATTGTGTGCTTTGCTTGGGCCTGTTGAAATCTATGTTGTTTTACTGTTGCCTTAACGGAGGGGTAACTGGAGGCAGATTAATTGGGAGATTTAGGAGTCATTGTGGTAGTGTTTTGTAGGTCTAATATATGTGCGTCAAATCTTTTCTCCTATTAATAAATGTTTAATTTAGTTTTGTAAAAAGTTCAAGCCTTGGTGGGCATATCAAACTAAAGTATAAATTGCAAAACAGTTGTGGCAGCTATTACAAGTTTCCCTCTGGGATTTGAGCAGCTGTGCCGTAACAATAATATAATAGTATATTGGCTTTGAAGAAGAGTCATACGGACTTGAAACATGAACTCTTATTTCTCTCTCCACAGATGCTGTCAGACCTGCTGAGTTTTTCCAGCATTTCTGGGCAGGATTTCCCCCCCCCTGTCAGGGGCGAAGTTGAAGGGCAGACGAGCTTCCGATTGGCATCCCCAATTGGGGGCACAGCGCCATTTTACGTGGGTGGGCCAATGAAGGCCCGCCCAGAGTGACGTCCGCACGGAAGCGTTTTGCGCTCTCGGTGGGGGTGGGGGTGGTGGGAATCCCAAAATCGAGAGTGCGCTCTTTTGCGCATGTGCACGAAAGAGCTCACTCATCTCCCTGAGGCTAAGTGCTGCCTCAGGGAGATCGGCTGTAAATGTAAAAAAGCTAAAAATAGAAAAATAAAATTTCCCTGACATGTCTCCTCATGTGACACTGTCACATGAGTTGGGACATGTCCATAATTTTTACAAAAACGGTATTAAAATTTTTAAAAACCTACATGAAACCTCATTCCGCCTGTGGATGAGGTTTCAAGCTTTTTCTAATTCACGCCGGGGCTCCTGGCCTGCCCGCCAACCTTAAGATTGGACGGGCAGATCTATTAATTAGCTTAATTATTCTCAATGGCCTCAATTGGCCATTGACAGGTCATTGACCCCCAGCTCGCCGACGGAAAAACCCTGCCCACTGTTTTTATTTCAATTTCTTTATACAGTCATTTTAATTCAAAACACAACCTCTCATCCTCTGTGAAGTTTTAAAAAAAATTTCCAGGCCACAAGTTAGGAAATGCGATTGAAAGCATGGTCGGAAAATTGGATTTTGAGGTTTATAAGTGTGGAGAGACAGGAAGTTTTAGAAAAGGGGGTGGTTGAAGGTGGAAACTGAGCTTTAATATCGCATTCCACCAATCATCGAGACTGCTGTCTACCTCCACAACACTGCCCAGCTCTCATCCTTCACTATCCAAGTCTTTTATATGTGCCTGTTCACTTCTAGGTTACTTCCTTCTTGGCCACCCATCCTTTACCCACCAAAAATCGATGTCCATATCACAGCTACGTGGGCTGAATTATACAAGATGTTGAATTCCCCATGTATCCAGCTAATAAGTTGGGAAGCCCATCCAGGCGAACGCCAGCTTCCCCACAGCCATTTAATGGTCAATTGGCCTTTAATAGGCAGGAGGCAGAATTTCTGCCCCACAGGAACAGCAAGTTTTGCCTCACAATTGGTGACCGGAGGCTGGCAGCTCTCCAGTTCTTCAGGACAGAGGTGTGTGGTGTTTGATTGGCATTTGGGTCGTTGTTTGGGAGGGGGGGTGGGGTAGGGTCTCGCTGGGTGATAAGCTGGCAGGCCCTGGCAAAAAGTGATCGGGGGATGGGTTTGAGAGACAGTGGGCAGGTGGGAAATCCTTGGGGGTGCCCTCTGGGGCCCGTTATGGAGGGATTCCCGCCCCCAGCAGCCTGCGCAGGGAAACCTGCCAGGCTGGAAGCTTGGCAAGGGGCTCTCCTGCCGCTGTTTAAATCCGGCAGTAGCAGGATGAGGCCTTTAAGTGGGAATTAATTGCCTACTTGAGGACCTCAGCTGGCCCATTGGTGGGTGGGTCGCCCAGTGCCGCCCTGTCATTGGTATAATTGCAGTGGACAGGTTGCCTCATTTCATTGCGTTAGATGTTTAATGGGTTCTTACACTTGTTTTGACAATGTGTAGCATATCTTTTATGTGCTATGTGGCCAATTTGCCATAATCATCCCCTGCATATATGGTTCAGAGGAAGGCCTAATGGTGCAAGTGCAGTGCATATTTGGAAGAGTTGGACTTGAGATCTGGCTGCGGAATGAAATTTCCACAGATTCGAAAACCATTTCCTGTGTCTGCTTCAACAGTTTGCATTTCAGTTGAGCTTCGTCCCTTTCTATGAAAACAAAGTCGTCTTAAGAGTAAGGATATCTCAGTAAGAAACTTGGGGTGAACATAAGAAATAGGAACAGGAGTAGACCATTCAACCCCTCGAGCCTGCTCCGCCATTCAATAAGATCATGGCTAATCTCCTTGTGTTTCAATTTCCACATTCCCATCTAACCCCGATAACCTTAGATTTTTGGCAGGAAAGGGAATCAATCTACCTCTGCCTTAAAAGTATTCAATGACCCCGCCTCCACCACCTTCTGAGACAGAGAATTCCAAAGTCACGCAACCCTCGGAGAAAAAAATTTCTCCTCATCTCTGTCCTAAAAGGGTGACCACTAATGTTAAAACAGTGCCCCCTACTTCTGGACTTGTCCACAAGAGGAACCATCCTTTAGACGTCCACCTTGTCAAGGTTGTTCAGGATCTTGTATACTTCAATCAAGTCATCCGTTACTCTTCTAAACTCCAGTGGAAACAAGCCCAGCCTGTCCAACCTTTCCTAATAAGACAACTCACTCATTCCAGGTATCAATCTAGTAAACCACCTTTGAACCGCTTCCAACACATTTACACTTTTCCCTAAATAAGGACACCATAACTGTACACAGTATTCGAGGTGCGGCCTTGGGTGATAGCAGTGAACAATGTTTTTTAAGAAGAGGCGAGACTGATAGCATCTCTTCCGGCACCTTCTCCTTCTAACATGAGATTTGGCGATAAAGGCCGGATTGCCATCATGCTTTGGGCATGATAGATGGTAGAAGGTTCAGGCAGGAAGGGTAGGCTTCTCTAAGGGACAAGGTGTCATCACCCCGTGAGCCAAGTTTCATGTTTACAAGTGTGCGGAGATTCTGGAGGAAGATGTGGTGATTGTTGGTATGTTAACTGTGTCCAAGGGGTGAGCAGGGCGGGAAGGAGGCTGGCAAGATTAGCCCCCAGCACGTATGCTAGGTGAGAAGATCAATGAGGGAGGAGGTTGGTGTTGCTGCTCGCCAGGCGGCAGCAAGAGTTGTCTCGAAGGGCCCTTTGGAAAATGCAAGAGGCACACAGTGAATCTGTGGAGCTAACAAAGGAGTCGTTGAGCCTGGAATGGTGCCCAAGGTTTACGTGCTGTTTGGCAGGAGACCAATTCAATTTAAACCCCAAGTGTTCCTAGTTAGAGTTGTAACTAGCTAATACCTTCCAACATATGAGTACAGAACTGGAAAGCTTCCCAATGCTGCTTTAGCCAAGATTGCAGTAAGTGTTGAGACAACCCCTCTGTGTGATCTGGTGCCAAATGGGAAGAATACCGGCCCTAAGTGATTGGTCTAAGACCTATTAAAGAACCACATTAACCTCTCACTGGTAATAAAACCATACATTTTTTATACCTGCAGTTAATATGGAGCAATGAGAATAGTCTTTGATGAAACCAAACATTTTGAAAATGGAGCAGAGATTTAATAGTTATTCTACTGGACTGAATTCAATTCAAAGCCCTCATCATTAACATTTGTTAAATGTTCAAGCTGAATGTGAACTATGTAATGTTACTGTGAAACTGACTTTCTTCAGTGCTTATATCTTCAACTTAAGTGCATGAAAAAGATTATGGGGTGCATAATTGTACATCAAAACAAATGGCCTTTGTTTTCTACATAGTTTAGTAATATCCCTGAACTGGTAATAGTTAATTGCTTGCTTTGCAGGGGATAAAACTTAGAAGCTGAATGCTAAACCACAAAAATAAGGAAGGAGGTTGCTGTGGACATACTGAATTATGTGCACTTAATGATTGAACAAATTTGAGTTGTAGTGGTAATTTATTAATTGCAACTCCGATAATGGAATTAGTTATTTAAAACTGAACGAGGAGTGTGAGGGAAAGAAACAGTCTGCTTTCCTGCCTTGGCAGTGTCCAATGTACAAAGGAGCTTTTTGTATTTACTAACAGTGGCCCTCCGAGCCCCTCTCCTTTCATTTTAGTTGCAAGCCGAGGCCAGAACATGTGCTAGCTTCTGTTTCCAATTGAAGTATTTACATTGCATATGGGGCTGCTGCTACCATTGGAATTGCCGGTGGAAAATCAGCCACTTTTTGGCGAGCTCCTGAAAGAAATCCTATAATCAGTAACTGACTTGGAACATGGGACAAATATCTATTCTAAGCAAATATGTATGAAGAAGGACTTGTATTTAAATGGCACCTTTCCTGACTGCAGGCTGTCCCAAAACGCTTTATGCAGCCATTCAGTACTTTTTGATCTACAGTCAATGTTGTAGTGCTGGAAATGCAGCAGTTAGTTTCTACACAACAAGCTCCCATTGTTGCAAATATCTAGATTGTGGTCCATGTGTGTTAGAATATAACTTTTATTTTTAGGAATTAAAATTTTAACAGTAGAAAATGGGGTAAATGCAATTAAAACAAGCTTGGAGTCAATTACACTCATGTTGGGGCCATGTTGACTTAAGGCGTTAACAGCTAGAAAGGTAAGATCGTACAGCAGCAGGTGGCTTAACACTTAAACAACGCATGGCCTATCTGTGGGCCTTTAGGTGGAGACATGATGTCTGCAATCATTTCAGTAAGGGCATTCCTGAGAGATGTTTTTGTTTTGGGAGTTAGAACAAAATTAATTTTTAAAAGCATTCGGTGAACCCTGAAGGGTTGTAAAATCCATTTTTCATCAGATAAAGGAAGGAATTTTAAATAAGGAATGTTTAATCTAAAGGTCTATTCGAGGACATCCCAGAGCATGTTACGTCAGCAGGGAGTTGGCTGGAGCTTAGGGAGGTTCTCTGGTTTCAATGTATCTCTGTTTGCTGAGAGTGAGTTGCAGCTTGGAGCTGGTGTGTGCAGTTGGCAGCTCACTGAGAGAAGACAGCCAAAGTAAATGACAATTAGTTAGGCCTGCATTGTAAGCGGAGATAAAGCTAACTTCTTCATTCACCAAGTGGAATATGAGTGAGGCTTAATCTCAAGTTTGAATTTTGTGAGAGAACAGAAGCTGGAAGATTGCCTATTTTGAAACTAGTAGAGGAACCTACAGTGGTCTTCACAGAGACTTGTGGCAAAAGAAAGCACCCAGTAGATTAGCTTGGAAGTATTTGAACAGCAACCAGAACAGAAGACTCTGAGACACCCACAGTCAAGAGGTAGTAAATGTAAGTCTTTACTCTGAGCATAGCTGGAACTGAAGAGAATTAGTTTCCAGAGAACTGGGGCGTATTTTTCGGTGCTCCTGACAGAAGTAAACAACTCTTAAAATATCAAAAAGTGTAAGAGAATTCTTGGGGGAAGTAAGTAAAGTTGAGTGCAAAACATACGTATTTATAAATCATATTGTTAATAATGCTGGTTTTGTTAATTCTTTTGTATACAATAAAGTTTGTTTTTGTTTAAAAACATGAAATCTTGTGATGTAGTTCTATTGGTTAAAACAAGGTGTTCGGATTTCTCTTTAAATATTAATGGTCCCTAACCAGATTGTAACACCACAAGCGGTAATGTGATACTGATCAGGTAATTTGTTGCAGTGATGTTGGTAGAGGGATAAATATTTGCCAGGATTTTGGAGAGAACTCCCCCACTCTTCTTCAAAGTGGTGCTATCTCCACCTGAAATTGCAGGTGGGGTTTTGATTTAACTTCTTAGCTGAAAAGATGGCACCTCCAAAATGCAGCACTCCCTCAGTACTATTGAAGTATCATCCGAGATTATGTGCTCCAGTCTCTGGAGTTTCTGAAGGAAGTTTTGCTACAAGGTCAGGTCGATGGGTAAATACAAGCGAAGAGGTCATTTTGCCCATCTTGGTGTGGGTCTATAATTGTTACACCTGTCCTTCACCATTGTGCTGACTAGATTTTTTTAAAAAATTCCATTCTTGAAAGTATGGAACTTCCAAGACTGTCATCCCCTCTATTCTGCCTGCAAATCCAATCCGTACATTGCTGACTTTTTTATGTGAAGAAGAATTGCTGACAGCAGTCCAAAGTTCACCTGTTTACTAGTTGGTACCTGTGCCCTTGGACTTAGAATTTAGTTTGATGCAGTATTCCAGACTTAGCTTGCCCGTATTGTTCTTTTCTTGTATACCTCGCTGATCATATCATCCTCTTTTAAGACTGAATAGTTTGCCTTGTTCCAGCATGTCCCCAAAACTCCAGAATGTTGATGCTAGGGTCGGCTTCCTGGCTCTTGTTTGAACTGTGCCCCATTTTGTGTCTTTGCGACCAGAACTGGTTACTGGGCACCGTTGAATTTAGATAGTGGGGAATTGGTTTCCGTGGACTGGACGATAGAACATGTGCAGCTAAGTCGAGCACGTTTACTCTGGCGATAGTCTGATGGCCAAATGGAAACTGGGGACTTCAAGTCTGGGGTAAGGGAGACACTTAGCAGTGTAAAATATGAGAACTATCTTCTGATGCATCTCTTTGGTTCTAGGGAAAAACCAACTAAAAAAGCATCTGATAGTTGTTGGCCTGCTGAATGACTTGTGTTTCCAGCCCTATACATAAAAGCAATTTAATATTTACATGGTACCTTTAATATAGAAAAATGTGTCAGAGCTTCACAGAAATTTACCGGTGAAGTGGTTTTCCTTATTCTGCCCTCAGACAGATATAAGACCTGTCTGTTAACTTGCCACAAACACCCACATAAAAAGGTGCTATAAGTGTTGTCAGTGTTTAAAAATGCAAAGTAAAATGAATTGGTGACTAGTTATTGAATGTGGAGCTGATATCACAAGTGGAGAGACTGCCTCACTTACCATGACACATGAGCAGATACAATCCTGAGTGCAATATTTGGAATTTAGTGACTTACTATTGATATTGTGTTTAATAGCACAAGTGTAAAACTCCTGGTTAAGTGGGTGAGACAATTGGATGAATGTAATCATACGTCACCTGATGGGGGGGAAATCTCTTTGTGTGTTTATTAGCAAAACACCATTAACACTAGTTCAGCAGCTGTAGCAAAATGTTACAGGATGATTGCTGTGAGTTTATTGACCAAAATTGCACAGCTATGCTACTTAAAATAAAACCCCTCGTTACCTTTGCCTGGGGAGTCTGGGACTGCTAATAACATTTCTGCTTGGGTGATTGCATAAAGTTGCAGCAGTTTTGCATGATTAGACTGCTACCAATGACTGGAACTGTCAACAAGTAGCCATGCTGCTATAAAGGTCACAAACACTATGTGGAAACTCAGAGCTGATCACCCTGTTGTCCTATTTGCATGTTGCAGGACTGGTTACCTCCCCGGGTTTAATTGGTTGTTGTCGGGATTTCTACACGCTCCTAACTGACTTTCTCTTCAGACAATAGATTCAAATGTTGGAACAGGTTTGGCACAGCCCTCAGATGTTTGTACAAATAGTACGGGTCAGTGTGCTGTCTGTCAATGATTTCTGTCTTTTTCAAGACTCATTCTGTCAGCGGTTTCCTAAAATGACATCGTAGCAGTGTAGTTATGCTCATCATCTAATATGTTTTCCGGGGTCAAGTTTCCATCGTACATTCTGACTTTTCAACTTGGGGTGGGAGGGGTGCTTCCACCCAAGGGTTCAAACAATGGAAACTGTGCACTCGGCGCTCTGTGTTTGCAGTCATCTTATAATAAAGATTTCCCCTTGTAGATCCAGAAACGGGTCACCGGTTATGATGTATTGCAGTCAGGAACTGACAGCTTGTACCACATTGTGGCTCTGTTGTGTGGGTGTAAAGGAAATGTGGGTTTGGTCTAATAATGCTGTAATGTAATGCAGTAAAGCTGTGCACCTTGTTGGCGATGTAGAATTGAAACAGGATTTGAAAATACTCAAATTGCAAAGTAAAGAACTTCTAAAGCAACCAGAGTAGCAGAATGAACTGTACACTTTGCAAAAGCAATTGTGGATGAGGGAAATCGCAAATAGAAAAAAGAACATATTGGAAATAGTCAGTGGGTCAGGCAGCATCTGTGGAGAAAGAAATACAACTCTTATTTGTCATCAACCTGAAGAGTGACCTATGTATTTCCAACATTTTCTGATTTAATTTTGCAACTTGATTGTCCCTGTGCTGAATTGCTGTGGTAACCAAATAGTGGCTGAATTAATTATTTTCCGATGAGACTTGTTCTGAACGTTTAAACCTTTTTGGCAATCCTTTGACACCATTATGCTATGTTACTTCTTGCTTTGTATAATTCCCTTGTTTAAAGTTGTGGGAAGTAAGATCAGTTTACACAGAAATGCTAAATGTTGGCAGTTACTAAATGCGTATTATAATAGAGATTTCTAATTGAAGCCCAGGTTGACCATCAGAGAATTGGACATTAGTCCAAACCTCAAGAGTCCTTTCCAGCATTTTTCACAGCCTTATAACGACATTGTTTTTCTTCAGATGCCACCATGTAGCACAGTATTTAAGTTGCAGCAGTGTTAGAGAATACGTATAGGTTTAAAAATTACTGGCTGTTCAATAGTATGTCATTTGGCTCACTAGTGGTCAGGTTTGCATTTTTACAGATTTTTGGGCTTTTAAACAAATTTATATAAATCAGTTTCTAATAAGTGGTTTGAACCTCTGCTCTGATGTCAGCCTTGACTGCCCCGGTTTATCTATGATGAAATGCTAATCATAGAATCATGGAAAGTTTGTGGCACAGAAAGAGGCCATTTGGCCCATTTTGTCTGCACCAGCTGAAAAAAATGAGCCACCCAGCCTAATCCCACTTTCCAGCATTTGGTCTGTAGCCCTGTGGATATGGCACTTCAGGTGCACATCCAGGCACCTTTCAAATGAGGTGAGGGTTTCTGCCATTACCACCCTTTCATGCAGTGAGTTCCCGTAATAAACTTGGAATGCAGGCTGGTTTCTTGTAAGAAACAGTAAACTTTATTTACAGACTCTTGGTAAGGTTACATGCTTGTTCCGAGACCAAGGCTAAAAAGCTCCGCCTCTAAGATTCCCCACGCTTAGGGCTGATTCGTCTGTACAGTCACGTGATCCCCATAACAGTAAGAAATGGTTTAATTTACAATTATTACATTCCCTTTAATTTTGCTTTACCCTCTTATTTACAAAAAATATACAATTACCTACAGTTCATGCAATTATAAACTTAGTCTTTGAGGAAGTTTTCGGATTCGGGTAGAGGGACACAACTCTATAGCTGGAGGTTCTTCCATTGGCTCGACTTACACAGGAACCCCAGGTTCAGGGACATCCTTAAACCATGGCAGTTCAGAATTATTTACATCAACAGATACATGAGGCATGTCTATTCATTGTCGATCTGGCATCTCATGTGTCAAAGTTTCTACTTCGATTTCAGGTGGATTAACTGGTTGTTGGAGGGTTTCTCGACTTCTGAGATGATCCACATGTTTCCTAACAATCCTGTTTTCCACTTTGCCTTGATAAGATAATGGTCCTGTTCCAGAGACGATTGTACCAGGGACCCATCTCCGTTCAGTAGCAAAATTTCTTACAAAAACTGTTTCCCCCACAGTAAACTCTCAACCTTTACTGTGAGCATCGTGATTCACTTTCTGAAGACCCTAGTTTCTCTCCACCTTCTGCTCTAAATTAGGGAATACTAGACTTAATGAAGCACTGACTTAGTACAAGATTAACAATTCTGAAGCTGTTGCATGAGGAGTTGTGTGATCACTGAACAGGAATCTTCAAATTCTAATATTCCATGATTCGTCATGCCTGTTTTATAGGTTTATACTGTTCTTTCTGCTAACCCAATGGACGAGGGATGATATGTGTTCTGACATCTTTAATCCCGTTTAGGTTCACAAATCTTTAGAATTCAGTGCTAGTCAAAGCTGTACCATTATCGGACACAATAACTTCTGGTAAACCATGAACACTGAAACTCTGGCGCAGTTATTCAATGGATGTAGATGAAGTAGGTGATCTCACTTCAAACACGTCCATCCGTTTGGAATGTATGTCGATAATTACAAGAAACATAGTACCTAGAAATGGCCCTACATAGTCTATATGTAGTCTAACCCATGGTCGACCATGCTACTCCCACGGATGCAGTGGAGCTGAAATGGGCAACTTCTGCTGTTGCTGACACTGGAGACAGTGTTTCACCATTTTTTCTATATCACTGTCCATACCTAGTCACCTGATATAACTTCCTGCGAGCATCTTCATTTTCAAAATACCAGGATGCGCAATATGAAGTTCTTCCAATAACGGTTCTCTTCCTTGCACAGAGATAATGACTCTTGCTTCCCATAAGAAGACACCGTCTTGACAAGTCAGTCCAGATCTACATACAAAGAATGATTTTAACCCTTCAGGAACTTGTGCATTTGGCCATCCTTGCAATGCCTGTTCGTGGGCTCTTGCTAAAATTGGATCCCGATGTGTCCAATTCTTTATCTGTCTTACGCAGACTGGTGAGGAGTCCAGGAAATTCAACACAAGTACTACCTCTTGAGGTACTGGAACAGGTGTGATACTACCTGGCAAAGGGAGATGACCGTGGGAGTCAGCGTTTGCTATATGCACACCCACGCATTGCATAAAACTGGCCTATATGCTGACAAAACTATAACCCATCTTTGAATTCTAGCAGAGGCTATCTGTGGGTTTGCCTTATTTTCACTGAACAACCCTAACAGTGGTTTGTGATCTGACACTATGGTGAAGTGTCAGCCGTGCAAATATTGATGTAACTTCTTTACTCCAAATACGATAGCTAAGCCCTCTTTTTCAATTTGTGAGTAACCTTTTTCGGCTGCAGAAAGGGTTCTGGATAATATCCTATTGGTCTTCCAGATTCATCCTCCATCTTGTGTGACAATACTGCTCCCACTCCATAGGGAGATGCATCACAAGTGAGTGTCAATTCATTAGACGGTCATAGTGCACTAGCAGACACGACAAGTGTTAGAGCTTCTTGACTCTAGTGAAAGCTTCCTCTTGCTGTGCCTTCCAGGACCATCTGTGGTTCTTCTTTAATAAAAAGTGTAAAGGGGCTAAAACTGTAAATAGATTAGGCAAAAATCAAACGTAATAGTTTGTCATGTTCAAAAAAGACTTGGGCTCCATGATGTTGGTAGGAGAGGGCACTTTCTTGATTGCCCTGACTTTCTCCTCTAATGGATGCAACCCTTGGGCATCCACTTGATGATCCAGATACGTAACTTCCTTTGCTTGGAAAGTGCACTTTTCTTTTCTTTTTAAATGAATGCCAACCTCTTTTTTAAAAAAAAAAATCAATCTCCTCTTTACCTCTTGCAGGTTTGCCTCATGCTCTGCTTCTGTGGATCCTGTGATTAGGACATTGCCCAGGTACACTATAACTCAAGGAAGTCCTTGTAGTAAGCTTTCCATGGTTATTTGGAAAATTGCACAAGCAGATGACACATCGGAGGGTAGGCGTGTATATTGGTATAGGCCCTTGTGTTTGTTTATGGTGACCTCTTGATGTGTTGTCCAGCTCGAGCTGTTGATATGCGTGACCTGTGTCCAGTTTAGTGTTGGATCTTCCTCCTGTGAGTTTAACATATATTCAATCTGCGGGGTTGGTTATTTGTCTAATTTCACAGCCTTGTTCACTGTTAATTTATAACCCCCGAATGGTTTGGTCAGGTTTCACCGCAGGAACTATGGGTGCTGCCCATTCTGAAAATTGGACTGGCTGTATTATTCCTAACTTCTCCAACTGACATAATTCCACATCTACCTTTTCTTTTAGAGCATCAGGTACAGATCTTGTCTTAAAAAAACCAGGGTGTTGCTTCAGAGTCCACGTATATTTTAGCTTGTAGACCTTTGATTTTCCCCAACTCATCTCGGAATACTCTGTCATACTTTTTCATTTTGGAATGAAAAGCTCTGGGATTCCTCCTGTCCTGACCTGAGAAAATTCTGACCAGTTTGGTTTGATTTCCTTCAAGCAATCACGGCCCAGAAGTCTAGGTCCTTTACCTGTTACAACAATTATTGGAAGCTGAGTTGTCTGTTGTCCATATGATACAGGTACAGAGGTGATGACTTTCACCTGTATTGATTCTCCTGTATATGTTTTTAACTGAGCAGCGGTTTTCTCCCAACTCAATGGCTGGGTACCTTCGCTGAGGTATTTAAAGATGTGTTCTCTCATCACGGTGGTCAATGCTCCTCTGTCAACCTCCATGACCGTAGGCTTTCCGTTTAGTGAAGAGTAACAGTGATTAGTTCGGTTTTCCTGGCCTTCAGATTGTGTAGGAAATAAACGTCAGACTTAGTAACTTCTGGCTCATCTATGTTGTGCACTTCATTTAACTTGACCTGCTGTCTGAATGGCTGCCTTGATCTAGTCCTGCACTATTTAACAACATGCCTTTTTTGTGGCAGTAGTGGCATTCTGCCTCTTTAAATCTGCAAACTTAGGGTGCATGATCTCCCCCACAATGGTAACACTTTAACTTCTGGATTACTGATGAGCTGCTTCCAGCATTTGTTTATATTTTTCTAGCAATAGGGACCGTGCCCCACTTCGCAGTAGCTTCCCTGGTCTTTGTGTCATGCTCGGCAGTAGGCTCCCACCCTGATTGCAGAATGGCACCGTGTTGCACACTCTCCAAAGCCTGCGAGTCCCTCTCAGCACTCTCCATTGCTAGCGCTATCTCAACTTCGGCAAGCAAACGGCGCTGAATGGTGTCATCGCTTATGCCCCAAACCAAACGATCTCCCAACATGTCGTTTAAAGTATCACCGAAGTCACGGTGCTCCATTAATTCTTTTAGCTTCACGATGTATGTTGCAATCGACTCACCTGGGCCCTTACTCGAGAGTTAAACTTGAATCTTTGCATGATCACTGAGGGTTTAGGCTGAAAATGTTCTCTCACGAGGTTAAGTGGTTTGAGGAAGAATCTGCAATTTGGCACGTTCAGAGCCGTCAAACTACGGATTAGGTTATAGGTTTTGCTCCCGCAGACACTTAAGGGAATTGCCTTCTATTTCTCCTCCACCGTAATTTTGTAGAAAAATAGTCACTCTATTGACTCCAGTCCTTGATGGTTGAGTCATATGGGTCAGTTCTGCCAAAGAGAGGTTTTGCAGGTGAGCACACTTCTTTTCTTATACTCTGTCGTGAGACAAGGTGCTGCATCAGCGCTATCCTATCCTTGTCGCCAATTGTAACAAACTTGGAATGCAGGGCTGGTTTCTTGTAAGAAACTGTAAGCTTTATTTACATACTCCTGGTGAGACTACATGCTTGTTCCAAGACCAAGGCTAAAAAGCTCCACCCCTAAGATTCCCCGCGCTTAGGGCTGAGTTGCCTGTACAGTCACATGATCCCCATAACAGTAAGAAATGGTTTAACTTGCAATTACTACAGTTCCAGACCCCTACCACCCTCACTGCCTCTCTAATCTTTTTACCAATCACTTTAAATCTATAGCCCCTAGTCACTGACCTCTCTGCTAAGATAAGTAGGCCTTTCCCATCCACTCTTCCCAGGCACCTCACAATCTTGCACACAGCAATCAAATCTCCCCTCAGCCACCTCTGTTCCAAGGTGAAGAACCCCAGTCTATCCAATCTTCCCTCAGCTGCAATTTTCCAGCCCTGACAACATCTCCTCTGTACCCTCTCCAGTGCAATTACTTTCTTTTCATAATGAGGTGACCAGAACTGCACATTACAGAATCACAGAATTTTGACAGCACAGAAGGTGGCCATTCGGCCCAT
Source organism: Cetorhinus maximus (assembly GCF_964194155.1). Taxonomy (NCBI): domain Eukaryota; kingdom Metazoa; phylum Chordata; class Chondrichthyes; order Lamniformes; family Cetorhinidae; genus Cetorhinus; species Cetorhinus maximus. The sequence continues at coordinate 133,517,989 of NC_135885.1, read as the reverse complement.
TGTGACTACACCGGCTCTCCAAATGAGCATTATGACCTAGTGCCATTGCCCTGCCTTTTTCCCGTACCCCTGCATGTTGTTTCTATTCAAATATTCATCTAATACCCTCATGAATGTCTCCATTGAACCTGCCTCCACCACACCTTCAGGCAGTGCATTCCAGACCCAAACCACTCGGTGTGTGAAAGGTTTTTCTCATGTCACATTTGCTTATTTTGCAAATCACTTCAAATCTGTGTCCTCTCATTCTTAATCCTTTCATGAGGGGGAACAACTTCTCCATATCTACTCTATCCAGCCCTCTCATGATTTTAAACATCTCTATCAAATCTCCTCTTAGCCGCCTTCTTTCCATGGAGAACAGTCCCAACCTCTCCAATCTATCTTTCTAACTAAAGTTTCTCATCCCTGGAACTATTCTTGTAAACCTCTTCTGCACTCTATCCAATGTGTTCACTTCCTCCCTATTAAGAAGCGCCCAGAACTGTACAGAATACTCCAGCTGAGGTCTAACAAGTGTCTTATATAAATTCAGCATTATCTCCTTGCTCTTGTACTCTATGCCCCTATTAATAAAGCCCAGGATATGCTTTATTAATTGCTCTCTACCTGTCCTGACACCTTCAACAATCTATGCACATATACACCCAAGTCTTTATGCTCCAGCACCCCTTTCAAAATTTCACCTTTTTACTTCATGTTGTCTATCCATGTTCTTCCTACCAAAATGCATCCCCTCACACTTCTCCGCATTGAACTTCATATGCCACCTATTTGCTCACTCCATCAACTTGTCTATATCCTTTTGAAATTCTACACTGTCCCCCTCCGTTCACAACATTCCCAGGCTTCGTATCGTCCGCAAACTTTGAAATTGTCCTCTGCACATCAAGATCTAGATCATTAATATATATCAGGCAAAGCTAGGGTCCTAATACTGACCCCAGGGGAACTCCACTACAAACCTTCCTCCAGCCCGAAAAATATCCATTGACCATTACTCTCTGCTTCCTATTTTTCAGCCAATTTTGTATCCACGTTGCTATTGTCCCTTTTATTCCATGAGCAATAACTTTTCTCAAGTCAGTTGTGAGGCATTGTACCAAATCCCTTTTGAAAGTCCATGTGCACAACATTAACAGCATTACCCTCACTGACCTTTTCTTTTTGTCTTCAAAAAAAACTCCAAGTTAGTTAAACATGATTTCCCCTTTAGAAATCCATGTTGGCTCTTCCTTATTTTTCCACATAGTACTCAGGTTATGGCCAAACTAATGTTTCATGTTGTTCCAGCGTAAACTCCCTGCTCTTTCATTAGCTGAGGCATAAAATATAGGAAAGGATTCCATGTGCCGCCTTAACTACCTGATCGAACTGTCCTGCTACCTTCAGGGATCTGTGGACATTCACTCCGAGGTCCCTCACTTCCTCAGTATCCTCCCATTAATTGTGTAATCCTTTGCCTTGTTTGACCTCCCCAATTGCATCACCTCTCACTTCTCTGGGTTGAATTCCACTTGCCGCTTTTCTGCCCGCCTGACCAGTCCATTGATATCTTCCTGCAGCCTACAGCGATCCTCCTCGCTGTCGACCACACGGCCAATTTTTGTGTCATCTGCAAACTTCTTGATTGCTCCTCCTACGTTTATGTCCAAGTTGCTAATATATATCACAAGAAGCAGGGGACCTGGTGCTGAGCCCTGCCGAACCCCGCTGGAAACTGCCTCCTAGTTGCAAAAACACCCATCAACCACTAACCTTTGTTTCGTGCCACTGAGCCAATTTTGTATCCAGCTTGCTACATTCCGCTGTAAACCATAGGCTTATATTTTCAATCAGCCTGCCATGTGGGACCTTGACAAAAACCTTGTTAAAATCCATGTAGACCACATCAACTGCACTACTTTCATCAAACCGCCTTGTCACTTCCCCAAAAAATTCAATCAAGTTAGTCAAACACGACCTTCTCTTAACACATCCACGCTAACTATCCTTGATTAACCCGTGCCTTTCCAAGTGACAGTTTACCCTGAGCCTCAGAATTGATTCCAATAATTTGTCCGCATCTGAGGTTAGACTGACTGGCCTGTACTCATCCAGCACCAGACCTGTATCCAGTGAGGATTGGAAAATGATGGGCCAGACCTTCTGCTATTTCCTCTGGCTTCTTTTAGCAGCCTGGGACACGTTTCACCCGGCCCTGGTGGTTTATGTGCTTTCAAGGATGCTTTCAATTCTGTATAACTTAGTTAATAACAAGACTGATATTTGAACATTATTGCATGAACAGAATTCAGTTTTTTCCTGCTGTCAAAATATTTTTACTTGAATCAGCTATGCCCAGGACCAGAATGATATTTAAAGGACTCAGAATTTCACCGGAATGTTCTTTTTAATTAACACCCCCCATCTATCTTCAATAATTGGCTGCTATTCATGTTAAAATTGGATTAATTAGAAAAGAGAGGCTTTTTTTGTATCTAAAGCTTTTTTTTTTGCATTTTAAAGGGGCGGACTCCTTTTTCAATTATTGCTGTTGAATCTAGTTTCTGGAGCTCTGTAGCAGACTTTTGGATTTCTCAACTGAAAGTGGGTTTAACAGCATTAACTGCGGGTCCCTGGAAGCTGACTTAGTCAGTATAAAAGAAGCCTTGCCACAGCTATTTTTTTCTGTTTTATATTCAAAGTGGAGTGATTCAGCGTGGATTTCATTGGCTCACTGCGCTGCTGAGTGTACTGTAAGTTATCAGAGCTTTCTGTGAGCTGCGGCTCCTGTGTAAACTGCTGATTTCCGGTCCTTCAGAGACGTCTTCTGAGTTGACCACCGTTTTCCTCTGCTGTGAGATTAAAGTGTATTTTTAAATAAACTATCGGTCACCTTTTAAACAGAGGCATCAAACATTCCCCACAGGAAGGATACCCATGGGTAACTGAGACTCCACAAGAAGGTGAAAAATTTGAACGCTTTGCATTTGTGCATTGTCTTAAAAGATCAGTTTAGATTCCTGCCTTTCTGGATGCCTAGGGACATGAGATGGTCCCTTGCTTTAAATTTCCAAATTTATGTTTTCTACATATTAAAAAGTTCCCTTGGTCAGTCTTCCCAGCCTCCTCCAACTCTCAGGCCCCTAAGACCCAAGTTTTATGGCACCTCTCTATCTTCCTTATTTACTTTTAAGGTGTTCCTTAAAACCTACCCCTTTAAACAGCCTTTTGGTTCACCCATCCTGTTATCTCGCTATGTGGCTTGGTGCCAAATTCTGTTTCAGAACACTCCGTTTTACTACATCTAAAGGCACTATGTAAATGCAACTTATTGTAAACACCCAGTTCTTGACTTATCCTGCCCTTTCTCCAAGTCTCGCTGGCCATGGCCATATGTCTAAGTTTCTGAACTTTTTAAAAAGCAAAGTCACCTCTCTTTTGGAGAGGTGGATGCATCATACGATTTTGAACACCTTGGGGTAGAATTTCTGCTTTGGTCGCAATCAGCAATCTGAATGCAAGTCATTACGTTGGTTTTGAGAAGTTTTTTTTTAACCCCCCCCCCCCCCCAAAACTCATTTAAATATCATTGAACGTAAAATCTGCCATGACACAGCACAATTGGGCAGTGTTTCTGAACAATGTGTTTGTTTTTAAGTAAATTTGTTAAATATTCCTTGATGCATTTAACAGTTGTACTTGGTGCAATTTGATTAATACAGCTGAAAATGTTTTATCACATCCCTGTCTAGTTCACTGCCTACAAGTAATCTGTTTGTTATTAATTGAAAATGACTCTCTTCAGTGGGTTACAGCTGACAGTTTCTTAGCAAATTATATAAACTCTCTAAAACATTTTTCTTAAGTGCCCTTGAATCCAAAAAATGGTTGATATTTAAGAGCTTCTTTAAAGGACAACAAATGATTTTTTTTTTTTTCATTCATGGGATGTGAGTGTTGCTGGCAAGGCTAGTATTTATTGCCCATCCCTAATTGCTTGTCCAGGGGGCAGTTTAGAGTCAACCATGTTGTTGTGGATCAGGAGCCACATGTAGGCCAGGTCATGTAAGGATGGCAGATTTCCCTCCCTAAAGGGCATTAGTGAACCAGATGGGTTTTTACAACAATTGACATTTTAATTCCAGATTTTTGACATTTTAATTCCAGATTTTTATTGAATTCAAATTCCACCATTTGCTGTGGTGGGATTTGAACCCAGGTCCCCAGAGCATTACCCTGTGTCTCTGGATTACAAGTCCAGCGACAATACCACTATGCCACCAATTCCCCCCAAATCAATTGGTGTTAATTCCCATCATTGTTTTAATTAATGCATTATGTAATTTCAAGCTGGAGGTGTGGCCAGTTTTGTGGATAGGGCCAGCTCCCAGTGCCATATTTTTTAATGTGGATTTGCCCTGAATATAATTTGTGCTTGAAATTCTGTTATCTTTTCTGCGGGCCTGGCCTCTTTAGTGGGAATTGTGCTCCAAAGCAGCACTTCCTAGCAGAAACTCCAGGCCGTACTTTTTATTCTCAATCACTAATTAAATTGGCTCGCTGGTTATGGCAGCTAAATCCCTTTTTTATTACAAAGTGTAATAAGACTGTTCCCAGTATTTTGGGCTCATTCTATTCACTTTCTATATGTGGAAAAGCTAGAAAACTTGTGCCTGCTTCTTAAATCAAGAATCAACAGTCTTTTCTTGCTATGAACTGTTTATCTGAATATCATGAAGCCTATTAGACAGTTTATGAATAGAAGAAGAATTAGAACTTCTTGGTTTAAAAGCTAGTAAATTTACACTTGGTGTTAGCAACGTTTGCTGCTTACCTGATCACTTGTTTCAATGGCTGATTGTGTGGGCCTGATTGATTTGATTAGAATGGACTGCTCTCTCTGTGGCAATTTATGCCCATATCCACCAATGGAGAAGCCGTCCTTAAAGGCTTTACAGCACAAGGACGGGCTGTTCAATATGCCAGCTCCATGCCAGTGTTAAAACTCCAAATGAGCCCCCTCTTCATGCCACCCAATTGGCACATCATAGAACCATAGAACACTACCGCACGGAAAACAGGCCATTCGGCCCTTCTAGTCTGTGCCGATATATTATTCCGCTAATCCCATTGACCTGCACCCAGTCCATAACCCTCCAGACCTCTCCCATCCATGTATCTGTCCAACTTATTCTTAAAACTTAAGAGTGAGCCCACATTTACCACGTCAGATGGCAGCTCGTTCCACACTCCCACCACTCTCTGAGTGAAGAAGTTCCCCCTAATGTTCCCCCTAAACCTTTCCCCTTTCACCCTAAAGCCATGTCCTCTCGTGTTTCTCTCTCCTAATCTAAGTGGAAAGAGCCTACTCGCATTTACTCTGTCTATACCCCTCATAATTTTGTAAACTTCTATCAAATCTCCCCTCATCCTTCTACGCTCCAAGGAATAAAGTCCTAACCTGTTTAATCTTTCCCTGTAACTCAACTCCGTAAGACCAGGCAACATCCTAGGAAATCTTCTCTGCACTATTTCAATCTTACTGATATCCTTCCTGTAGTAGGCGACCAGAACTGCACACAATACTCCAAAGTTGGCCTCACCAATGTCTTATACAACCTCACCATAACATCCCAACTCCTATACTCAATACTTTGATTTATGAAGGCCAGTATGCCAAAAGCTTTCTTTACAACCTTGTCTACCTGAGACGCCACTTTCAGGGAATTATGTATCCTTCTATTCCTTTCTTCCCCACGTGCTTTTTCTTGAATGTATCCATGCTCTTTGCTTAAAGGACTGTGTGCTGGTGTGTCTCATTTATTCTAACCATTCTCCAGATAAAGAAGTGTCTCATTCCTTATTTGCTTTATTAGAGACCGTCTTACATTTAGGGCCCTCAATTCTGGTCTCGCCCACAAAAGGCAAACCCAGAGATGTTTCCATATCAAAAGCTTTCATAATCCTGAAGACCCCTATCAGGTCACCCTTTAGACTTCTCTTTGCTAGAGAAAAGGGCACCAGCCTGTTCAATTTTCCCCGCTAAATAGAACTTCTTGGTTTTGATATCAATCCAATGAATCAATTTTCCAGTGTCTCTATATTTTTATAATGTGGAGATCAGAACTTGTTAAAAATATATTCTTTAATGGGATGTGGGTGTTATTGGCAAGGTCAGCATTTATTGCCCATACCTAATTACCCTTGAACTGAATGGCTTGTGAGGCCATTTCAGAAGGCAGTTAAGAGTCGAGCACAACTGTTTACAGTAATCCAAGTATAATGGAGGTTCTATATAAGTTGAAAGATCAGAAGGTGTTAAAATGAGAGAGGCATTAAAAAAAGGCATTTAGTGGATAAGAGAGATTCTAAATGTGTATGTAGAAAATGGTCACCCAAAACTGGGACTTTGGAGACTGGAGTACAGTGCTTAGAGCTCCCACTACTTAGAACCACCCTACCCTTCAGAACATTATGTTGTAGGAGTGCTCAAATAGAGAGGGGAAGAATGCAGCACCCAGTGAGATGTCTGAGCCTGGAGGCTCCATTTGAATGCGCGGCCTGAATCACGATCATTCAGCAGTGCTCTGGAGTACCGTGAACTGCTTCAAACAGGTATCCACAGAAGGTTTTAATTTGGTACCCAGAGCTGCTCAGAAGTAAAATGTAGAATGCATTGGCACCAACACTGACATACTCCATACTGCGTGGAACAGGGCCCTGCCCTCCAATTCAAAGTGCAGCATTTCAACAGCAGCTGATTCACCTTGCAGCAATTTAATAGAGCCCTGGATAAATGAATGTGGGTCTCATCCCTAGTCTCCTGCCTCCCCTGCATCCCTGATTTCCATTGCTCTACCATTGGCAGCAATGCATTCAGGAGCCGAGGCCCTAATCTGTGGAATTCCCTCCTAAATTTCTCCATCTCTCTACATCTCTCTCTCCTTTACGATACATCTTAAAACTTACCTCTTTGACCAAGCTTTTGATCACATGTCCTCATCATCTTATGTGGCTCGGTGTTCGATAATGTTCTGTGACGCATCTTGGGATGCTTTTCTAAGTTAGAGGATCTATATAAATTCAAATTGTTGTAATATATTCCAGCAACTATTGTCTTAAGTCTAAGTTTCCTCATGAGCTATGCAGCAGGAATCTGCTTTAGCAAGCTGGAAGGACACACACAGAGCAACTTGCAAATAACAGCCACCTGATGTTCTAAACGTCAAAGTCCCGTGCCATGCATCCGACTTGATCATCACAAACTTCTTAATCCAAGTTCTCATATGAAGGCCTTTGATGATGAGGTGATCTGCTATGAAATTGACTTTCTCCCTGCAGGGCACTCTGTGACAGGTCAGTGGATGTTGGAGCTGCCATTGCTGCAACTATGTCCCCCTCTTTTAGCCACCAGTCCACCTCGGAACTTTTGTCAAAAGCAAAATACTGCAGATGCTGGAAATCTGAAATAAAAACAGAAAATGCTAGGAAAACCCAGTGGGCTTGGCAGCATCTTTTGTCCTCAGTCAGAACTTTTGTCAGGACTTAATCTCGCAAATGGGCTGGAAGAAGCCCTGATACTAGATGCCAAGGAGTTCTCAACCACGAAGGAGAACTTGTACTGCAAATTTAGCCTCCTTTTGTGGAGCCAATGTCTTATCTTTTGTCAATGGCTGCAAAATGCCCATTTCCATTTTTCTATTTATGATCATGTCCAAGGAGCTCCAAGGCAATGCCAAGATGGGTTCTGAAGTGTCCTGAAAAGTGAGTCTTTGTTTGGGGTACCTTATAAGTTTGATCCCATTTCTCTCCATTCAGATGCACCTACTTCCTATAAGGGGGTTTACAGTGAGTTGATTTTGCTTTGAAATTATGCGAAGTTTGGCAGTTATGTGTCTATCAGAGTTTACCTGCCTCACTGGCTTTATTGGAAGGGACTGACTGATTTTAATTTTGTGGGGCCTGCCCTAGTTCTGTGGTCAGTCTTTAATTTTTTTGCATGTGTCTTTGGGATGCCATCCCCTTGTTGAGAGAGCGGCTCTCCCTGCTAATACTGACCTTGCATACCAGTCATTGAAAAGGAAAAGCCTGGGAGGGGACGTGTTCAAAAGAAAAAGTGTTCAGGCACGTAGCAGTGAGGAAATGTCTTTCCATGTGGCTATTGTTAGAAGGGCCTCAAGTGAATGTTTCATTTTGAAGGGAAATGGGTGCTGATTTGCAAGAGAGATATGTTCTGGGTGTGGCATTGGAAAACTGTAATGGTAGAGGCTGGATTGCTTTGCTAGGCTCAGCATTTTGGGTTGCACTGTTATTGCAGGACAAGCTCTTTGACACTTGTGGCATAGTTAAAATGCAATAATGAGGCATCTGACTTGCAAATAAGTTCCAGATGTGTTCCCCTGGCCTGGTTAATAAAAGCAATGTTTGCTGAAACACTGTTGCACGTAGACTGAAAGAACTTTCCATCCAATTTCTGTTCAGTGATAAGATCCCTCATCTCCGTTAAAACATTTGAGGCACTACAGGTGGCCTCAACACAGCTGGTATAGGGAGGGGGAGATAATTGACAAGGAGGATTCCTCTTGGTCAGTAGTGTACCTGTGGTTGAGAGTTGGTCAGTCATTATGGTTAAGTATAATGGGGGGCTTCACTGTTTTTATTCTTTCGTGGGATTTGGGTGTCTTTGGCAAGGCCAGCATTTGTTGTCCGTCCCTAATTGCCCTGGAACTAAGTGGCATACTAGGTCATTTCAGAGTCAGTCACATTGCTCTGGGCATGGAGCCACATGTATGCCAGACCGAGTAAGGATGACTGATTTCCTCCCATAAAGGACATTAGTGAGCCTGATGGGTTTTTACCACAACTGGTGATAGCTCTTGTGGTCTTATTACTGAGACTAGCTACATATTCCAAATTTCTTAAGTGAATTTAAATTCCACCAGCAGCCGTGATGGGATTTGAACGCATGTTCCCAGGGAATTAATCTGGGTGCATCGGGATTGCTGTCCAGTGCCGTAGCCCACTATGCCACAGTCTCCCAAATTCACTGCAGTTTTGGGGAGGGTCTAGGGCTTTCTGGAGTCACGCCTCTTGAATTTGGGACTTGTACAGATGGCGCTCAAAAGTATGGTTAAACAGGGCTTTTCAAAATTTTGTTTAAAGCTTTCTTAATCTTTTTCGACCTCAGACCACTTAGGTGTGGCAAGGGACTCCACAGAAGGTCCTGGCACGCCCACTTTCGCTTGCTACCATAAAAAATTTTCATGAGAATTAATGGCAACTTATGGAAACTAAATATTTTGCTGCTTTTGTTGCTATTAAATGTAATAAATTTGTTTTTTATATGTAAGTATATTCGTGTTAGACACAAGTATAGGCACTTAAATATTATAAACATTACTACAGGACAGCACATTTATTTGAAACATTCTAATGTTTTATAAAGTCTTAATCTGAAAAGCTGTTACTTATCTGACATCAATATTAATAAAACAAAATCAACAGCAACATAAATCTTGTTTATAAAGTGCATTATTGCTCATCACTCTTGATGACGTGTCATGCATGTGGATGCAGGTCTGGTTCTGTGATGTCACATGGGTGGTGGGGATGAGGATTCTGGCCTTTCCACCTGTATGACCTCGATTGTAGCATTGTGTGTCAGTGACTTGCATTTTAGTCCAGCCTGCAGACCGCCTGGAGGACCCTCGCGGACTTTGCACTTGAAGGTTGGCTGCTTGGGTAAAGTATAGAATGGGCTTCCCAAATATCCTTGGAAATATTCCTGGAGGATGTGATATCTGATGCCAACAATTGAGCTGCTATGGTGGTGCAACATGCCCACGATGCCTTGTGCTGCTGAAACCGCACTTATAATGTGAGTGGAGTGATTACATGTGCGCGCTCTCTCTCTCACTCAGGCACACACTCATTTTTGTTTGCTTGCTTGCTCGCCTGTGCACATGCTCACTCTATTGCTTGCTCTCACGCACGCACCCTCTCACTCTTGCTCTCACACGGGCACTCTCTCTCTCGCGCACGCACGCCCCCTCGCACACACGCGCACGCACGCTCTCACACAGACACAATATCCAGGTTGGCTGTTGGAGTAGCTGCACTGATTCTGGAAAGAACAAATTGCACCAAACAAGGTACTGCAGTAGTGGTCACCTGGTGAGCTTGCAAATATTTACATACTACATAGAATTTACAGTGCAGTGACAGGCCCGCTGGTCAATGTCAGCCTTAATGTTCCAAACAAGCTGCCTCCCACTCTACTTCATCTACTATCAGCATATTCTTCTATTATTATTCTCCTGAATTAGCTCACTGGAGCTCGTGGGAGTTCAATATTCAATTCTGTGATACTTCCAGACCAACCTGGAGACTTTGTCAATCCTTGTACAAGTGGGTTGGGTTGGCACAAAGTGGAGTTGAGGCAGAATATCAACCATGATCTTATTGAATGACGGAGCAGGCTTCAGAGGGGCCTTATGGTCTACCCCTGCTCTTATTTCTCCTGCTGTAGGCACCAGAGACCCATTTTCTTCAATATAGACTCCTCGATTAAAAAAAAATTATTAGTTACTGTAATTTAATCGGATGCTTAAGAGAAAAGCGGAGCTGGATCGTTTTGCTTCAATTTTTGCATAGCTGTTCAGTTAACTTTCAACCTGACAACATTTGTAAACAGTGCTAGAAAATGTTGTAAGGTAGTTTGTTGTCTCGTTCCACTACAGTGTACAAGATTTGAGTAACTCTTCACTTCTGGCTCTTAGATTCGCTTGTCCTTTCCATAATTTGTGTGACAGAAAGTAAATTACTTTCCTTACGGTTTTGCCAGAATCTTAGAATTGTACGCCACAGAAGGAGGCTATTCGGCCTATCGAGCCTGTGCTGGCTCTTTTGAAGAGCAATCCAGTTAGTTTCACTCCTTGACTCTTTTCCCCCCACATCCCTGCAATTCCACCCCCCCCCCCGCCCCCCAAACACCCCGAGTCTGTCACAGCAAGCGTTGTTAATGGTTCAACTCCTCACTGTTGTTGGGGGTGGCTTGTTTCCATTGTACCAAAAGGTATTGTACTCTAGTGAGGTCCTAGTCTCTTTTAGCCTAGAGGGGGCACTATTTGAGCATTAAGTAATATTGTCCAATTGTTGGAACTTTTAATGCTGGCCTGGGTGTCTCTGCACAATACAAGCATTTGATGGACACCTTTTATGCAACTTTTTTTTTAGAAAACCATTTTTTACTCTAAATGGAACTTTTTCTCGCAATAATCCTACTGTTAAAACTAGTAATTAAAGGTACTTTCACCTTCCCCCACAACCCCCACCCCCCTCCCCATCACTACCACCCAAATGCACAATACTGCAAATTCGGGAAATCCGAAACAGAAAATATTGGGAATGCAGCTGCTGTAGGGAAGGTAGAGAAATTAACTTCTTGGGTGTGGAACCTTTTGTCAAAACTGGAATATATTCTGAATGAACAACATTTACACCAACAACAACTTATGACACAGTTTAGATATGCTAAAATGTCTGAATGTGCTTCATGGGAGTACTGAAACACCTGCTGGCAAGGTGGTCCTTACCTTTGGTGTTGACCATCACCTTTTCCTACGACTCAGTTGAGTTTCTAGTGTTTGCATCGTTTTCCCAATTTCAGTGCTTTCTTTTCTATCTGCTTTGTCAACCATTTTCTTCAGCTAATCACACATTCTGTGTCTCGCATATGCCTTTTATTCCTTTTGCTTCTTTCCAGTATGCCTCCTGTTATCTTATGGTAATCCAACTTCAACCATTTAACCATCAGCTCCAGTTTTCCATTTAAGCACTTTACAGCTTTCTTTTTGTCTTTTTCGCTTCCCTTTGTTCTGTTCCTGTTTAAATGCCATTCACTTGCAATGTCTTTGACACTACCATCTCCTTTGAACACATTATCATGTTACCTTCTCTCCTCTGTCTTTCTGTCTACTGCAACTCTACCGAGCTGCATTGTAAATTGCTCCCTTGGTGTCTGCACTGAAAAACACCTCATTTTTACAACTTTAGTCTCCGTCTCTGCTTCCTTTGCCAATTTCTGTCTACCACCGCCTTTTCCTCTACTACCAGCCAGCTCCTTAAACTGTGTCCACCTACCCTTCTGCCCTCACCTGTCACAGCAAGTATGAGGGGCCTGTGGGCTTTTTTGCCACCAGAGTTGAGTTAATCTGTTCAGCTGGCTCTGCTGTTTTTTGCTGGTGGTTCTCTTTTTAAGCATCAAATCGAACCCTCTCCCAAGACCCACTGCCGGAGCTCTGAATCCCTGCCACTTTCTAGCTTCAATGTCATTTCCCCTCCCATACCCCCTCCAAGCTCCCAACCATGCGACTTAACTGGTGTTCCTTTGACCTTGTTCTCACTAAACTGCTAATCTTCAACTTCCCCTCCTGGGCCGTGTTGCTAGCTGCCATTGTTAATGGATCACTGTTCTCAGGTGACCAACTGCCTTCACTAAAAATAGCTTTAAGCAAAGCTTCCAGACTGATATTTTTTCCTTTGGTTTAACAGCAGCCGGACACAGTCTGGTATTCTGATGTAGAATGTTCTACCATATTGGATCCCTTGGTAGAACTGCAGCTATGGGGCTAATAGTGTATATATGGCTAACTGTGCCAGCTCATGGGAATGCCAAATCAATGTCGTCTTTCTGGGTTTAGTTCTAGCACAATTTCTATTTAATCTGTACATAAATAACCATACTCACTCAATGATTTGAAACTTATGGTGAGGTACTACCTGAATAGGAATCTTCAGCCAAGTGCCACAAATGTTTGTCCTCTGCCCTACACTTGCAAAATGATTAGCAGCCGTGAAATTATCATCCTAAATGATAAGCTTCTCAATCCTGTTTACTGGCACTTCAGCCATGATTGGTCACTAACCGACTAATATCTTCCTACTGAAAACTGCTGGGAAAGTAACAACGTGAATAACTTGATTGCCAAACTAGCTGGATTGGCCTGAGGAGCAATTATTTCCACCTCACGCTCATCAGCTGTTTAGTTGCAGAATTTTGGGATCGTGTTTGAACTCGCTCGCAATATACTAAGCTGCTCCCTTGTGGCCTTCCCATGTCCTCTGCAACCCCACATCCTCTTGTCAACAAAGCAACAACTTTCATTTTATACAGCGTCTTTAGCATTAATCTAGAAGACAAAATGGAGGGCAGCAGAAAGAGGGGTCCACCTAGGCGTAGTTGGATGATGGATGTCACAGAGCCATTGTAGACGAGCTACTGTGGATCTGTGAGGATGGCGCAAGAAAGATGAGCGTGACACACCATGGCAGCAGATCTCCTGCTGGTAAGTGCAGGTACAAGCAGATACAGATTAATGTAGTGCAATGCCCCAAGGTGCTTCACATGACCATCATCAAACAAAATTTGACACCACGCCACAGAAGATATTGGGATGCATATCCCAGAGCTTGGGCCAAGAGGTAGGTTTGATGAGCGTTCAGATACAGTAGCAGAATTGACGAATAGATAATTGATCCTATTATTACAAAGCTTGTACTATTGTTTCAGGGACACATTTAAATTCCACTAAATTCTTCTGTGAAAATCATAAATGAGTGACATTTAGTTATATTATGGTTAAGCTTGTCAAACGTCTTGGCAAGTGTAGCAGAGGGGAGATGGATCTCTCCTTCATAGCATAGGTGACAATTTGTGTGCGTTTTCAAAGATGCAGGTTTGTAAATTTTAAGGAATGTAGTTTTTGAAAGTTTGTATCCACGAAGTTTGCAAAACTTGTAAAAATGATTTTAATCTATGCTAAGAAACAAATATAACCACGAGTTCTGTGGTCGTTGCCAGTGTCACTCCCGCACATCATCACTGTGGGGCAGAACACGTCTGAAGTGGTTTCAATTCTCTTGAGAATAATTTTGTGCTTTAAAGTTTAGAATTTTGGAGTGTTGAAAGTGAGATTCAGCGTTGTCAGCATTGACCACAAAGCACCTTGGAATGATTTTTTTCTGTCTCGAAAGCACAATATAAATGCAAACTATTGTCATCCTCGTGAGGTACAGCACAGCCAGCTGCAGAGTGAAGTTCCATTTACTTAGCCCCAATTTTAGAATAACATCTCTTCCAGTGCCAGTTTCCCAATGATCAATTCTACATCACTTCCCATGTTTCCCCTAGTGGAAAAAAACAGCTAGTGAAGAATTGAGGTGAGTTTGGCTAATGTCGCATGAATTAAGAACGTATCAGCCCTTTATGGCAATAGTGTTTTATATCCAGAGAGTCCTCGGTTTCACTTGGCAGAATGCCTCACCGCCAGAATTTTCAAACAAGCACCAATACGTAGCTTCACTGCTGGTGAGGAGGGCCATCCCAGTCAGATTCTTTCTGCACTCCTGTAGTCTGACCCTTGCCCTTGAGATGGCTGCTGTGCTGGGGAAAGAGACCATTGTTCACCTCCTTCTGGGATGTGCCTTTCCAAAGCAGACCTGGCAAGAATGCTGTGGTTTTTGCCGAGGTTCACCCTAAGTAGTTCTGTAACACAGGATTGTGTGCTGTACGGGAAATTCCCAGGGATGCACACTGAGATAAAGTCAACCACTGCTGGAAGACTATCAAGTTGGTGAAAGATGCCCTTTGGTCTGCCTGAAATTTGCTGTTCTTGCACTGCAAAGAGCTGTCAGCAACAGTGTGGTGCAGAGCGGCATGTTCCAAGGTCAACACTACATGCCGAGTGTACGTGCTGAGACTACGGCTGCCACAAAGGTGCAATGGGGAAAGGCAACTGTCTAGGGCCCTCCCATCATAGTGTACAGAAGGGTTGGAAATCAAGTAAAATCCCTCGGGCTGTATGTTTGACACGGAATATATAAAATGTAGTGAGGCACCTCAGAGTGCCACAAGAAACTGATCTCGTTTGCGCAATACATGAGAAAGTTGACTTTACATAATGTACTTTTATGAATTTAATGACTGAAATGAATCCTCTGCCCATCACATATGAAAATCACCACAGCCCCTGCTCCCTATCAGCTGCCTGGGAAGGATACAAGTCTGTTTCAGATTATCAGCTTTTGCTGCATTTCTGGGTTTTATTCTGTATTTGAGCCCATGCCCTGGAGATGAAAGGGCATTGTGTTAATATTTGACGCATTTCCCACTCTCCCTCCAGCTTCCTACCCCACAGAATTTCACTTGTGACAAAGAACCTTAGGGAACACCATTTTAATCACAATATCAAACCCAAATCAGGAGTCTTGTGTACTCCACTTGACTACTTGTATTTTTGAGGAACTCTGTATGCAGTTCTTAGCTGTCACTGATGTACAGTATGAGTACTTTTACATTTGAGTTGAATGAAATAAGCCATCTTATAACATTTTCTTGGCCAATCCCTCTGAATCGAGGATGACTTGCTTCCCAGCCCAGTTTGAGGGCTCTGAAATGGCTGATAAGCCCAATGCCTGATCTGCGGACTCTGTCGGGCAGGTGGCGCTTGATGGGTCTGGTAGGTGAGTTGTTTGGAGGTTTGTCTGCTCTCTCCAACCTTTTCCTCTCCGTGTTCCTGATAAGACCTGTATTTGGCACCTTCCTGAATGAGCCTTCTGCACAAGTCGGGAACTCCCATGAGTTGGCGGGGATGTTTGATCCCTTCGGGGATGCTTTGAGGATATTCCTAAAGCGTTTCTGCTGTCCTCCTGGGAATTTTCTGCTACGACTGCGTTCTTGAAGAATTGCTTTCGGAGTCTGGTGTCAGGCATGTGAACGACATGCACACCCAGCGGAGCTGGTTTTGAGAGTTCACCACCTCACCGTGACCTTGGCCTCAGACTTGAGGTCCTGGTTGTCAAATTGCCTTTTCCTCAGTCAGCTGAAGGCTGAGCTGGCATATGTGAGGCGATGATGAATTTCCTCATCCTTGTCTGCCTTTATCGAGATATGGAAGATGGTCCACGTTTCCCGGGACCTCACTGTCGATCTTCACCGGGGGCTGGAGGGAAGGTGTTGTGCTGTTGCATAGTTTTCCGGAGTGCAATCAGAATACTCACCCATTTTTGTTTTTGAATTGTACACTGAATATAGTTAAACCAACCAATGCAATACTGCATTATAAAATAGGCCATCACCACTCCTATTCCCAAACAGTACTGATCCTTAATAGGATTGGTAAATATATATAATTCAATGTTAGCTTTCTCACATTTATCACTGCATTGAACTTTTTCCCCTTCTTCCTCATTTCCTTATTTGATTATTCCACCTGTCTTATTCCTCATATTTTTTGCCTATTTCTCCCTTTAAAAATATTTTTGTGTGGATTTGTTTCAACCACTTCTTAATTTCCGACTCGCCCCCACCCCCATGCGCCTCATATACCAATCCATTCAATTGTGATCATTACCACAACATATAAAGTTATTGTTAAAATACCCTCTAAGAGACTGAAATACCATGGGGATATAGATCGATCTCTGATTTTAAATGCGAGGTATCTAAGGATCTAAAATCTCTGCAATCCTAAATCTTGTTCTAAATTGCCAACAAATCCATCTTTGGCACTTGGCTGTCTTAACCCTCACAAAATCTATTTGTCACGTCTGTTTGTCGATGTTTTGCCATTGTGTATTTATAGAAGTATTGGAATTCTCTAACAAGATAGCATAGTTACTTGTGAAGCATCTTCTAGTGAATCCTTGCCTTAAGGTGGAATTTAAGTTGAAGCAGGGTTTGTGGTTTAGTTATTTGATATTAATGTTTAGTATAATTAAGACCTTTGTAATAGATCTGAAGTTGCCTTTATGGTGTAAAATGAGAACTGCTAATGGTGTGTAATTGATGCCCAGTGACAACTCTCTTAAAGTGAATTCATGGACACAGTAATGTGAGGAAGAATGTATTGTTGTACAATCCAGCCTTCTAGTGATCAAAATTCTTTAGCTGTGCAAAGGTTACATAATTTTTTTGAGTGCCGTTTAAATTCACCTTCCTTTCCCTCTTAATGATAAATCATGCTGATTTTAGTCTCATCAATGCTGGCTGTGATCATTTATTGTAGCAAAACATGGTCCTATTTTCATGTACGCGCTGAGGCCAGTTGTACTCCCTTGATGCCAATCTGGCTGGAGTTACTTAATTGGTACGATGAGGAATTAAATCTAGATCATTCCATGCTGGGGCTCATTGTCGCATCTTATAAAATGATTGAAGGTCATAATAGTTAACAGAAGTGGCATGAAAATGACTTGTGGATAATCAATGATGAATTTTACTAATTGGCTTCTACTAAGGAACCATCAAATCAGAGTTTCCCTGTTGACATTGGATTATACTTTATAGAGGGAGGCCATTTAGCCCATTATGCCTGTACCAGATCTTTGAAAGAGGTACTATTTCATCCCACACCCTTACTGACTTACTGGGTAAATGCAATGCCTGGCGTGTTCCTGGACCCCAGGTTATTCTCTGGTCTATGTGATGAAGTTGTCTGATCACTGCCGAGCTGGGCTATATCCTTAGCTCAGAGATGGGGAAGAAAACAAGTGAGGGTTTGTGCTTTCGATTTTGCTATTCAGTAACACTAACCTAACACTTCTTTAAAAAAATCTTTCAATGTTGTGAAATGCCCCAAGGGACTTAATAAAAGGGGTGAGATAATGGACATTGAGCAGGAAATGGAGGAAGATCATTCAAGAGAATAGGATGCAGCTAGCATCCTAGATGGGCTGATGTTTTTGTAGGGTCGAGCTTTTGTTAGCATGATAGAAATAGTCTCGAGGTGACAAAAGCACAGATAAGGGTTCTGATTGCAGTAAGGACAGAGGGAGGGCCTAATTTTGGATGTCAAAACAGGCTGTCTTGGTGATGGAATGGATGTGAGGTTTGAAGTTCGGTTTAGGCTCGAGATGCATTTTCCAGTTACACTTTCGCTGAAATGTTAACATTTTTAAGGTTAATTTCCCATCCAAAGTCAAATGCAAATTAGTCCAAATTAAATGTCGCTGATGATAAGGGTATGTGCAATCAGGGCAAGAGTAACTTCCTGTAAAACACTCTATATTAAACATTTTCACCATTTACAAATGTTGTGTCTTTCAGCAAAACAGTAATTTTTCTGTGTAGTGTTGAATTTGTCTGCCACTATATTAACCCTGAAGCACAAGCTGGGTGTTGATGTTTCTGGATGCTGTGGGAAAGCTATTTTCCACACTGGCACACCAGTTTGTAATTGTAGGTTCACCAATATGATTATCTTGTCAGGCAATTTGTATTAAACTAGAAAAATATGTATTTACTCTAAAATTGCGCTTTTGTTAACTTGAGATCATAGTACAGAGTGTGTGTGCACATGTGTGTGTATGTATATGCGTATAGTTGTTCTGATGCTGACCTAATATGCCCAACATTATAAATGGTGAGAATTTGGACCAGTTTCCAGAAGGCTGGTTCTGACTTAATCATTCTTTAACATTTCCCTTCACTTGAAAGTGAAGGGAAATGGCTCATTATGGACAGTTGTCATTAGAATTAGTTCGATATTTAAGGAATGAATGTATGCATTGCAACAGTTATACATTCCTTTCTGGCACAAAAACACAACATTAAAAGCAGCCCAACCATGGCTAACAAAAGAAATTAAGGATAATATTGGACCCAAAGAGGAGGCATATAAAGTCGCTAGAAAAAGTAGCAAGCCTGAGGATTGGGAGCAGTTTAGAATTCAGCAAAGGAGGACCAAGAGGTTGATTTTAAGAGGGGAGAAATAGAGTATGAGTGAACTAGCAAGGAATATAAAGGCACACTGTAAAAGCTTCTATAAGTATGTAAAAAGAAAAAGATTAGTGAAGACAAATGTAGGTCCCTTACAATCTGAAACGGGAGAATTTATAATGGAGAACAAAGAAATGGCAGAGCAACTAAACAACTACTTTAGTTCTGTCTTCACGGAGTAAGACAAAAAAAATCCCAGAAATGCTAGGGAACTGGTGAGAAGGAGGAATTGAAGAAAATTAGTATGACTAAAAAATAACGCTGGAGAAATTAATGGGACTGAAAGCTGACAAATCCCCAGCACCTGACTACCTATATCCCAGGGGACTAAAGGAGGTGGCCATGGAAATAGTGGATGTGCTGGTTGTCATCTTCCAAAATTCTGTAGATTCTAACAGTTCAGGCAGGTTGGAGAGTGGAAAATGTAACCTCACTATTTTTTAAAAAAGGGAGGGAGGGAGAAAACAGTGAATTACAGACCAGTTAGCCTAACATCAGTAGTAGGGAAAATGCTAGAGTCTATTGTTAAAGGATGTGATAACAGGACACTTTGTCTAATCTCGTTGATATTTTGTAAGTCAACTTGGGAAGGGAAATCATGTTTGACAAATCTGCGGGAGATTTTTGAGGCCGTAATTTGAGGGAATACTAGCGGATGTGGTATATTTGGATTTTCAGAAAGCTTTTGATAAAGTCCCACATAAGTTAGTATGCAAAATTAAAGCACATGGGATTGGGGGTAATATATTGGCATGGACTGAGAACTGATTAGCAGACAGGAAGCAGAGTAGGAATAAATGGATCTTTTGGAGTGGCAGGCAGTAACTGGTGGGGTGCCACAGGGATCAGTGCCTGGGCTCCAGCTATTTGCAATATATATCGATGATTTGGATAAGGGAGCTAATTGTAATATTTTCAAGTTTGCTGACGACATGAAATTTGATGAGAATGTGAGTGATGAGGAGGGTGTTAAGAGGCTTCTAGGTGATTTAGATAAACTGAGCGAGTGGGCAAATACATGGCAAATGCAGAATAACGTGGTTAAGTGTGAAATTATCCACTTCGGTTGGAAAAACAGAATGGCAGAGTATTATTTAAATGGTGATAGATTGGGAAATGTTGATCTGTAAAGGGACCTGGATGTCCTTGTACACCAATCACTGAAAGCAAGCATACAGGTGCAGCAAGAATTTAAGAAGGCAAATGGTATGTTGGCCTTCATTGCGAGAGGACTTGAGTACAGGAGCAAGGATGTCTTACTGCAGCTGCACAGGGCCTTGGTGAGACGACACCTGGGGTATTGCGTGCAGTTTTGGCCTCCTTAACTAAGGAAGGATATACTTGCCATAGAGGGAGCACTGCAAAGGTTCACCAGGCTGATTCCTGGGATGGCAGGATTGTCGTATGAGGATATATTGGGTTGACCAGGCCCTATATTTACTGAGGTTTAGAAGAATGAGAGGAGATCTCATTGAAATGTATAAAATTCTGACAGGGATAGACAGACTGGATGCTTGGATGACATTTCCTCTGGCTGGGGTGGGGTGGGGTGGGGGGGTCTAGAACAAGGGGTCACAGTCTCAGGATACAGGGTGGGCCAATTAGGGGATGAGGAGTAACATCTTCACTCATGAGGGTAGTGAATCTGTGGAATTCTCTACCTCAGAGGGCTGTGGAGGCAAAGTAACTGAATATATTTAAGAAGGAAATGGATAGATTTCTAAAGGTGTCAATGGGTATGGGGAGAGAGTGGGAGTATGGCATTGAGATAGAGGATCATCCATTATCATATTGAATGGCGGAGCAGGCTTGAAGGGCCGAATGACCTACTCCCGCTCCTATTTTCTGTGTTTCTAAAATGGAGTGTAAGAGCATTCTTTGTCACTGGCCAGGTTTGTATATTACTTGCATAAAATTCTAAATGGAATTGTAGTTGAAAAAAAAAAGTGCTTGCCGCAGATTGAAATATTACTGAGTGGCATTGTTGACAAGTGAAGCCAATGTGCATAACGTCAATACAGTTCCCTCTCCAGCAGGTGGTGCTATTCCTGTAGGGGGAAATTAACAGCTATTGTCGTATTGCTGGTCCTGTACTGTAATGTGGGGGAATTGCCAGATGAAGAATGCCAACAATTGTGCAGTTAGTGGAGACCCATTAGTTACAAAAGTCACTTGCTTTATATTAACTTTTGAAAGATTGTTAGGCAGTTAGCTGTTTTCACAGGGGTAGAAAGGCAGACTCTTTTAGTGAGTGTGTGTGTGTGTCTGCTAGTGATTGATTGCATCAGTGCTTACATTTTATTCAGAGCTCTTGGAAATAATCTGACTTTGGCCAATACTTGAAAGGTTGAGCATTCATATTCACCTTGCACTTCTAGTTCTGGTGCAGCATTTTTGCAGTATAGCAGTAAACCTGAGGATTACATAGTGGGACATTGGTTCTGTGGTTAGTAATTTGGCAAAGGCAACTTGTTTTTTCCCTCTCTCTCGAATGTAAATACGCCTACATGTATAATTTGTTGATTTTGATCTTTATGCCCTGCCTTTGCAAACAGGCTGGGAAATAGGTTATTGGAGAGGTGGAGGTGTTCAAAATGAAAGAGAAAATCAGCTGGATTTTCTGTTTCCTTCCCACAACTGGTTCTCAGGCAACTTTGAGAGTTGTTCACTAATTTGTGCAGTAACCATTGATAATGTACAAAACAGCCTCTGCTGGTGTGCTTTAGGTTACAGTGGAAGAAAGAATTGTAATAGTGTGCTACGGAATGATCAGCTTTCTGGTCCCACACCTGCCCCTGGTGCCATGTATTCTGACAGGCATCAGCCTTGACCCAATGACACCACATTCCCCTGGTGAATCAGAAGGTCATGAGTTCAGGAGATTTGAGGTCAGAATTTTGGCTGTTGCTTCACTTGAGCAATGAGAGAGTGCTGCACAGCCCAGATGAGACATCAAACCGAAACCACATTACAGCCTGAGGTGGCTATTCAAAGGGTGGGCGGGGCAGGAAAGTTTGCCTGGTATCCTGACCAATAATTTATCTCTTGGTCAACATCCCTAAATCAGGTCACGTACTCATTTATTTCATTGCTGCTCGTGGGACCTAGCGGTATACAAATTAGCTGCCATGTATCCTACCTTGCAACACTGGCTGTACTTCAAAAATCATTTCATTGGCTGAAGTGTTTTGGGATAAGCTCTTTCTTTGACAATCTTCAAATACATCTTCAACCTCAGTAGATTTTACATCTTTCAGTGGCCATTCTTCCATGTTGAAGTCAACTTCCAAGAGTTGACGAGTGATTTCCTCTAGAGAACACCATAGACAATCTAGATTCTCTACCTTCTCAATGTCCACATTTTCCACTAAGGATCACTGGATAACGCTTGGTAACTGTTGATCAAAATCAATTTTGTTTATTTACTTATTTGCTCTCCCTTGTTCATGAATGCCAAGTGAAAAGTATATTGAATGAGCCTTTAGCTTGATATCCTGTTAATTTTATGAAGTGATGTTCCAGCCTGCTACTGCACTGTATTTTATTTAACTCAGTGCATGTTGGCTTTTCACAGCTCTGCAGCAGAGCTTGTCACACATGGTAACCTTTCGAACAATGCCAGCTTCACAAAAGAACATCTGAGCTGAGTGAATTCCCAAAGGCTGAGATATTCTGGAGGTGAAGTAGTACAATACATGTAACATTGTAAAAATATGCCTTGGGGGCTTGTAACCGCATGTTGCATGCCTGAGTGTTTTGTGGACTAAAATGTTATGCCTTTGGATAATTTTAGCTTGGATTACATTCACATAACACACACAAAGCAGTAAAGTTACCCTGTAATTCATCATCAATAATCTTCATTCTGTGTAGTGGTTTGTCTTCTTATTTCTTGTGAATATTTCCACCTCCTTTCCAAAGGCTTCCCTTTATCTTTCTTATGCACGCCACCCACCAATTCCTTGCTTAAGTGGCCACTATTGACCACTGCTAAGCTTTTTGGCAAGGAGAGGGTTTCAATTGCCGAATAGCAAACTCTTAAGACCTGCTGGCAAATCCTGAATGTCACTTTGGTTGCGATTAATTAACTTGGCACAGGATGGAGATTTAAATTTCAGATTTCATAGCTGTGTTACTCACTGGGTGAAATTGTTGATTTGCACGTTTTAATTGCTTATGAGTAGAATATACAAGTAACCATGTGGGTTACAACCAAATCAACTTGTAACTATGTAGTTTAATAAAATAGTCCAAGCTGCTTCATGGGGGCATTCTGAAATAGGAGATATTAGGAAAATGATTGAGGGTTTGGTCAAAGAGGTGGATTTTAAGGAGCACCTGAAAGGAGAAATTTGAGGTAGAGAGGCGTAGGGGTTTAGGGAGGAAATTCCAGAGTTCAGGGTCCAGGCAGTTGGAGGTATAAATGAGGGTTTCAGATGAGGTGAGGTTGGGGGGGAACAATGCGGGCATGTTATGGAGTTGGAACTGGGTGATTTTAGCGATGTTGCAGCTATGTGGCCAGAAGCTCACTTCGGGGTGAAATATGGCACCGAGATTGTGAACTGTCTGCTTTGGACCCTGGCAGTTGCCAGCAGGAGGGATGGTACTGGTGGTACAGGAACAAAATTTATCACGGGGAGCAACAAACTCCCAGTGGTCTTTCCTAGTGATTAGTTGGAGAGAATTTTTCTAGCACTAGATGTCAGACAAACATTCTGATAAGTTAGTGACACTGGAGGAGTCGTGAGAGGTAGAGGGTGGGTGTTGTTTGCCTAATTATCGAAACTGGTACTGTTTTGGATGATGTCACCAAGGGGCAGCATGCGGGTGAGAAGTAGGAGGGAGCCAAGGATGGATCCATGGGGGACACCAGCGGTGACGGTGCAGGATGTGAAGAGAAGCCACTGCAGGTGATTCTCTGACCACGGCTAGATGGATAAGAATGGAACCTGGTGCATGTAGTCCTACCCAGCTGAACGTGTTGGAGGAGTATGACATGGTCAACCATGTTAATGGCTGCAGACAGGTTGAGAAGGACGAGGAGGGCAAGTTTACCTTTGTCACCGTCATATGGGATGTCGTCTATGACTTCGACAAGTGCTGCTTTGGTACGATGGTGGAGGTGGAAACCTGACTGAAGGGATTGAAACGTGGGCATAGCTTCAGGAGACAATAAGACACTCAGAGGCAGTACTGAAGTGAGACAACTATTAACAATATTAGCTAACTCGGAGACCAGAGGGAATGTTGGATAATCATCGGTTTAGTGGAAATAGGATTGAGGGAGCAGGAGGTGCATCTCATGGACGAAATGAGCTGAGAGGGGGCATAAGGGGGAATGGGAGAAAAATTAGAGAAAGGTGGGAGGTCAGAACCAGGACAGGGTGGGGGGGGGGAGAGCTTTGGAGGAAGTTCTGCCTAATGGGCTAGGGGAAGAGGCAGCTGATTGGACGGTCTCAGTCTTAGTGACAAAGAAGTTCATGAGCTCCTCGCACTTAAAGATGCAGGCGGGGGGGGGAGACAAAGGAGAGGGGGGTTTGTGAAGATGGTTTGTGGTAAAGAAAAGAAGCTGGGGGGGTGTTATCGTTGCATTCCAAGATGACCTTGTGTAGTTTTAGCAGACAGAGTGTAGGGAAAACAACATGCTTATTTTTACAATGTTCAAAATAATTGGATCCTGGCTTTTGCTTTGAGTGAAAATTGTCAGCCTTGTTTTCAAAAAGATTTGGAGCATATTTGTGTGGCTGTTTCTGGGTGTGTGCTGGTAATATAATGACTTTTATAATAGCCTACGTGTTTTGAGTTAGCTGAAATACTGCATTGTATGCATTTTACAAAATACCCTTAAGACAGGAGTAATTCTTGATACTGAGTGTTATATTTCTCATCAATTACGCATCCAAAATTTATACTGCAGTCCTACTGCATTGTGAAAGTGAATGCAGTTTGGCACATGATTTATTTATGTTATGAAATGTTTTCCTGTTATAATCTTTTGTTATTGTATCCTAGGATTGAAAGATTTGGAATGACAAATATTTAACTGATCCGAACTGTCTTTATTTCTTTTGTAGGTGGTTACTGGGAAGAGTTTTGGCAACAAAGATTTTCGATCGGCGCTGGAAGATGGAGTTTTGCTTTGCGAGTATGTAAGAGTATTGTGTGCATGCAATAACGGTTTCCATTTTGTTCCCTTGGGGGAGTGGGACAGAATGAAGGGTTAAATGAGACTGTGTTTAGTTCAGGTATACTCTGGCAATGCAACATTGAACACAACTCAACATTCACTCTGGTAGAATTAACAGTGATATTTCATTCAGAGAATCCATGAATATTTGAGGGCACCACTAGACCAGGAAGCCTAACTTGTTCAAGGGAACACAGGAGGTATACATTTCACTGGGCGTTGGGATGCTCCCAATATGTCTACAAATAGTTTTACAAACCAGTAATTCGTTGTGTCAGTTGGCCCTGGCTGGACAAGCGGTCAGGACCTTATCAGTATTTGTGGGCTATGTGGTTTATTTTTTAATGGGTTGATGTCCAGTATTGCTACATTGCACATTTAAAACCCCACCTCAAGCTTTGGCTCTTGCTTTCCTTTGGACTTGGATAATTGGCTGTGTTTCTACAAATAGGAACTCTTTGTCTTGATTTCTTAATCCCTTTATGTGGGGGCTCAAGTTTGATAGTGGGAACGTGTGTGTATCAGACACCATAATGACAAAACCACAGTGCTTTTATTGGGGTGGGGGGGTGGTGGAAAGAGGAAAGCATTGCAAGTTGGGCATTTGCATCATTACCCCTTGTTGCTTTGTATTGATCATGCAGTAACACATTTATATCTCTTGTGAAAAGTGGAGAAAACATTTCTTATGAAATTAAACCTAATTAACCCTGACCTCAAAATATTCCTCAATGTAGATTCCATGTACAATGCTAAAAAGACTTGTTTCACTAGGAATTTAATCACATGAATTTTGTATGCCCAAATTTGGGAATATTGGAAAGTACAGGACTGAAAAATCTGCAGTCCATCTGTGTGGTCTCAAAAGCAAAGACCTCGGAATTACCCACTCTCCCTTCAATTTACCCACACTGCCTGTCTCCTCTGGAAGTCCATTTAACATGCTTTGTTACCCTTTGGAGGTCTTGTGGTGCATTGATAGTGCCCCTACCTCTGGGCCAGAAGCTCCAAGTTCACGTTTCACTTCCAGGGCCTGATGACCATGGAAGTTGTGTGCATAATGTGGCCAAACGGGTTGATAATCAGCCTGTAAACCCTTCCAATACACCTGGTGGCATGTGGTAAGAGCGAGAGAGTTTCCTGGTCATCCACACTGCAGAAGGCAACGGCAAACCACTGCAGCACTTTGTGAAGCATAATCATGGACCAATCCAGTGCAAGTCCATGGTTGCCAATGCCCTCTTGGGGGTGGTACCTCGAGGGAGAGGTGTTACCCTTCGCATAAACACTTAAATCTGAACTGATATAGAAGCAAAGAACTGCGGATGCTGGAAATCCAAAACAAAAACAAAAACACCTGGAAAAACTCAACGGGTCTGGCAGCATCGGTGGAGAGGAGCACAGTTGACGTTTCGAGTCCTCATGACCCTTCAACAGAACTAAGTAAAAACAGAAAAGAAGTGAAATATAAGCTGGTTTAAGGGGGCGGGGGTGGTGGGGGAGGGTGGTGGTGGCGGTGGTGGTTGGGACAAGAGAGCTGGATAGAGGGTCAGTGATAGGTGGAGATAACCAAAAGATGTCACAGACAAAAGGACAAAGAGGTGTTGAGGGTGGTGATATTATCTGAGCAATGTGCTAATTAAGGGTAGAAAGCAGGACAAACAAGGTACAGATATCCCTAGTGGGGGTGGGGTGGGGTGAAGGAATCTAAAAAGGCTAAAAGGTAGAGATAAAACAATGGATGGAAATACATTTAAAAATAATGGAAATAAGTGGGAAAAGAAAAATCTATATAAATTATTGGAAAAAACAAAAAGGAGGGGGAAAAAACGGAAAGGGGGTGGGGATGGAGGAGAGAGTTCTGAACTGTGCCCCTTGCCTCCTAAGCTTGACTCCAAGGTTTACCTTGGTTCTAGAATTTATGGCAATATATAAAATATTACATCTCAGTTTAATGTCTTTATTTTTAAAAATTTATTGTCCATTCTCTTAAGTATCTTAGAGCTTTGTTCTAGAGACTGAGAACTCTTTAAATCTTCCTCATAGCTCAGGTACCTCCAGTTAGATTTATTTGGTTACCTCTTTCTGCATTGGCTTCATTTGTTAAATCATCTTGTTGCAGGATGGTGACCAGAATTGTACACAGTACTTTAGATGTGATTAAGATTGTACATTATCTTCACCTCCTGAGATTTGTGCTCTTATTTGACTGGCTGAAGAGTTCAGCATCTGATTCATGCTATCCTTTCTGTTCCTGCACTCGATTCTACTGATTTTAGTGAGTCTTGCACCAATGCCTCCAAACACTCATTCTCATATCTTACGCCTTGAGTCTTTGGTTTGTGCTGTCACTGTGAGTGTCTTCATTGTACATTGTGCCATTTGTCACTCACTGAGTCACCTTACTAACCTGAGTCCCTTGATGTTTGTCTTGCATGTTTTAAAAGTTTCCCACTCTCCCTGTTTGCTGTGTCAACGGACATAAATGGCTTGTTGCCTCTCTCCACCTCATTTTTTAAAATTGTGTATTTCTTTAAAATATATAATGATGACCCTAGCAATGATCCTGGTGGCATTCAACATGTGATTCCTTGCCACGTTGGTCACCGTTCCACCATTTTTATTTGCTTTCTGTGCTTTAGATCATTTTCAGACCACTTCAGAAGCCCCCGATTCTGCCCCTTCCTATCTTGCGGTCTGAATACTCGTGTGGCATCATTTCAAAAGGCTTCCTGGAATCTAAATGTATCACATCCAAAGAATTTCTATTAACCACATGTAGATTTCCTCTTCCAGTTGCATACTTATCTGGTTGTTTCATTATCCCCTCTTTCAGGATGTCTTCTAATAATATCTATAACAGGTGTTGGACTGCCTCACGGGTCTGTAGTTTGCTGGGTCATCCTTATGTGAAGGATAAACCAATCGAGGATTTTGATTTTTGAATGTGCCAATGTCTCTTCCTGTCCTATTTTTCAGTGTTCCTAAATTCACTAGTCCTTTGTGCAATTATTTTTTTTAAGGACTAATGTTATACTAGCTATTTTCTAATCTTCTGTTCCTAATGATTTCTTTGTGGCATGGCTGTAACTTTTGTTTTCAACTCTTACTCCACTCTGGAGTTTTAACAGCCCTCCAACAACTCCCTCTGATCAAAATGGGCTGCATGAGAAATGTAAAACGGAAGTGTTGCCTGACCAGGAGTCGATGTAGGTCAGTGAGCACAGGGGTGAAAGGTGAATGGGACTTAGTGCGAGCATGGACACAGGCAGCAGAGTTTTGGATCACTGCGAGTTTACAGAGGGGTAGAATGTGCGAGGTTAGTCATGTCTGTATTGCAATAGTCAGGCCTAACGGTAACAAAAGCATGAATGAGGGATTTGGCAGCAGACGAGCTGAGGCAGGGGTGAAGTTCAGTGATAACATAAGATATATAGCACAAACAGACCATTCGGCCCAGTGTCCCTATGCCGGGATTTAAGCTCCACTGGAGCCACCTCCTGTCTTTCCTCATTTAAATCTCTCTATTGTATCCCTCTTCTCTTCTTCCTCAAATGCTTGTCTAAGTTCCCTTAAATTCTTCTTCACTTCAGTCACTCCCTGTGTAAGTGAGTTCTGCATTCTCATCACTCTTTGGGTGATGCTACAGCGGTGGAAAAAGGTGGGGGTGAAGGAGCGATCCTTGAGGGACATCAGAGGTAATGGTACAGGAGCAGGATGAGAAGCCAATGCAACTGATAGGTAAGAATGGAACCAGACAAATGTAGGCTCACTGAGATGGGCATTGGTGGAGAGGCATTACAGGAAGATGGCATGGGAGTGGTTGAAGTGAATGGATTCATTTGAGAGTGGTTCATATTTTCTCTGTAGGCATCTCTCACCCTGGCAACTGCCTGAGGTTAAAGCAGACTGCTCATAACCTTGGTGTCACTTTTGACCCTGATATGAACTTCCGACCACACGTCCACACGATCTCTAAGACCGGCTACCTCCGCCTCAGTAGCATCACCCAAAGAATGACGAGAATGCAGAACTTGCTATGACAGGGAGTGGCTGAAGTGAATAGTATTCACTAGAGAGTGGTTCATGTTTCCTCCATAGGCATCACAGGAGACCCTTGCGCTGCCTGTCCTTCTCTCTTCCCTTCACTTTCCAAACACTCAAGTTCAGGATGCTAAGTACTATCTGTGCTGATGTCCCAATTGACCCCTGCCAATAATTATGTACTCAGCACAGTTCATGGTGAGGTTTACAAACACCACAAGAGTTCTGGCCATGTTGTGCACTTGTTACGACCGCAGCCGATGTTATTTGCTGAGCAAGCTAAATCCCAGAGGGAAACTTGTCTTAACAAAAAAAGGGTTATGATCAGTTTTTTGAAAATGAGGGAAAGAACTACTGATCCCAGAAGCATAGAATCCCAGTAACACTTCTGAGATTTTAAAATTAAAAGATTTATTAAGAAGAAGAAAAGAAAACTTAAGCGCATAAGATTAAAATTACACCGTTGACATCCGAGAAAATTCCCACTTGGTCAGGTCACACAAGTAAACTACTTGGCAACAGCTCCCTTATCGATTTTTAACCATAAAAACCCAGTAATATTATCCAAGGCAAAAAGTGCTGTCACTTTGGTAAAAGTATACCACATGACTTGCCACTCACTTCCACTCTGCTGTGGAAATCCAAAAGAATGTTTTTGAACTTGACTGCTTTCTGAAAACAAAGACTTCTCTGGCTTAAAAATGCGACGGTACTTCAAGTTCGCATCTTTCACACCTCCTCCCAGCACAGATCTGGTCTCAGGGCATCTCCCTCACACAGCCCCACAACTCGGCTCAACATCTTTCCTTAAATATCCTTTTCCCCTTTCATCCTAGATTCCTTTGTCCTATTCACCTCTTTGAACTCGAGTTTTCCAAAGTATAAAAAATATTTCATGTTTTCCTAATGCCTCCTCTTATAGGTCAAATAAAATTTAATAACCTTCCCTTGTTTACTTATGAGACCATTGTAAGTGGTAAAAGCCCCTTTTCACTTCTAAACTCCCTTTTGAAATTTAACAGCTGAAAAGCCAAATCCCTACTTATATTAAAGCAAATTTTTAAAACCCAACCTATTTACTCGTACCTTCAACTTCACCATAGCCTCTCATTACAAAGGCATGCATCTAGCACCTTTACCTTTAATCTCTCTGTTCCCACAGAAAAGCTGGCTTTACTAACCATTCCCCCACCACCACTGTTTCATTGATCATGGATGCACACTGCACACCACATGCGTACCCTTCTTTACAGAATACCACTATATTCCCAAAATATTGAAATAGTAACACCCATCTTCACACATTACATTTCAGAATATATTTGAAATAAAAAATAGAAGCACAAAGCGGATTTGTTTCATTTCTTTTTGGGGGTACAGACTGAAAAAAAAAATTGACCAAATTTCCTGAAGTGTTGTCGCTTCCCAAATCCCTGGGATCCGCCCCTCTTTCCTGCAGTTCTAAGTGTGAATCTTTTGTGTTTCTGCTGCTGTCACAGCACCAAAACTGCCTGAACCAAAGTTGGTCTTTAGTTTGTTTCATTGTGTGGGAATTACTTTATGAAGCACAAAGCAACATTTGCAAGAAAAATTCCTCCATTGCAAAATAAGTTGCTACCTGATTCTGTAAACCTACCGGTTATGAGTCAGTCAGGATCAGGGTGCATTAAAAACCTTTTGTAATCATATGTTTGAATAGATACACTCCTCCATTCAGCACAGTGACTAAGCGTTGACTGAATAGAAAATTTGATAACCTTATCAGTGGAGTTTTATGTAAATCAACTTGTCTTCAAAATAAATCTGGAACTGTGTGTTTGGTTACTGGTAAGGTATAATCCGTGTACTATTTTTGTATGGAGAATATTAACGCTAAGAGCAGATCACAATTATAGGACAGCTTTTCCAACATTTAATTGTGCACTTGTTCTGATTTTTCCCCACATAACTCGAGTGATTCCAAAGTAAAATGGGAGACGCCTGGCACTTATAGTGCTGGGATTTCCCAGGTTGCCATTTAGACTCTGTGATTTTATATTGGGGATGGGTGAAAAGATCTGCAAGATTCTGATTATTGGAGTTCAGCTTGAAAAGGTTGATAGCCTTCCGCTACCTTGGGTCACTCATTAAGCAAGATGCAGAGTCTATTAAAGAAATTTGGACTAAACTTAAGGGCCATGGTGTCGTGAGCTCACATAGGAGCGAAGAGTAGCCACAGATTATAGCGAAAATAGGTCTTCTGAAAGCCCTTGTGTGGCCGGTGACAGTATAGAGCTGTAAAGCTGGACCAATCAAGAAGAGTGACGAGTAAGAGCATTTGAAATGAAAGGACCCCGACCTATATTATCTGTCATGAAGGCCAAACGGACAAATGAGTGGGTGCTGGAGAAAGCTGGTGTTAAGAGGAACTTTATTGGCAGCAGTGATATCAGGGAAGCTCACATATTTTGGACACGTGATGCAAACAGGAGGGGAGTGTTTGGGGGGAAAAAGAGGCAATGCAAGATAAATGTGGCCAAGGAAGATGCAAGATGGCTGGATGGATAATCGGAATGTGGACTGGCCTCTCTGTGGGACTGGCAGCAAGGGCAGCGGCGTTAGAAATCAGCGGAGAAAGATTGTTCATAGTGCGGCAAACCCTCGGACATGATGAGAAGTTTTTCTGCATGCTCAGCTACTCTGGACTATTCCTCCTGTTGTCAACAGCTGTGAGGTGTGCGCTTGCCTTCCCTGTCACGGTTTAATTATCTTTATACCTTCACACTATTTCTCTCCTTGGCACATAGCATGAAGTAATAAAGGATTCACAGGCTGATTAACTCTCTGACAGACTGTGACCACCCTCGTAGCTGTTAGGGTAGACAGTTTTGTAGAAAAGGTGGGTTTTCTGGGTTTCTCCGGCCCATGGAGTGATGGTGGGGCACCCATGCTCTGCGGGCACCAGTTTCCCACAGGGTTCTAATCCAGAATCGAGAGCCAGGGCTGCCTGAAGTTGCTTTTGAAAGCTGTAGCTCCTGATTCAGAGGCGGGTAAGTTACTGCTAAGCTGAAGTCTTGCTTCTGTCTGTGTAGTGTGGTACAGAAACAAATGGTGAGCAAAGGTTTCATTAACATTCCTTTAATCTGATTAGGTTTGATTGGGTGACCATAGAGAGTTGCACGTACCACCGTAAGTCTTGCCATCCCCAGGACTGGGAGGATATGTGCTTCAGTTGTTGGGGCAGCACCTGTCCTCTAACATTCCTCTCCAAATTACTGTCCAATGAAAATACCCTTCCAATTTTGCACTTCCTGCACATTGCAGACACTTGGCTCTCCAGCAACAAGTCTCTTGTCATTAATCACATTGGCAAGGCTTTACAATAAAGTGAATGCTTTGATGCTGAGCATCATCCAATTTCAGTCTTCCTAATCTGTTCTTAGAACTTTTGAAAATTATCTTAAGATTGTGGGGGTCAGACATTATTTTTCCAAGTCAGTGTGTCAGTACCGGTACAAGTAGAAAATGTCCAGTTCCAGGAGGTGTTGGGTTCAATTCCTGCTGAGTTAGCTGATCTTCCAGATGAGGTGGCTAGAAAGGCACTCTTCTCTGGTGTCCCTTCATCCGACCATTGTTTTTTTTTGGAAAAATATACTTTATTCATAAAATATCTGGACGAACGTTACAAAACATTTCAAAATCGCCATCACAAAGTACAATCAGATTCAACTTTTACACTCCATCCAACCATTGTTGATTTGATGATGGATAAAGGGGTATTAGACTTGATTGTAATGACTCCGGCATTTCCATAGACTACTCGCAGTTTCCACTTTTTATTTAGAGTGGCTGCATGATCGGGGTGTTGAAGAACCAGTTTGTTGTAACTCTGAGGTTTATAAAGTTATTATATTTTGGGACTGTAGCTTTAAATGGAGGGGGTCTTATGACTTGTTCTGGCGTTGCCCTAGAGTAAACCTGGGTGGTTTTATTGTTGAAGATCAAAGGAAGGCTTAGATTGTTTTGCTGAGAAGAAGGTGCGAAGTATTTATGCTCGGAGACAATGGCAACAGTCTGAGTTTATGATGAATAGACTCTTAAGTCTCCCGAAATCTCAGAAAGGTGTTGAAGGTACCAGGCTGTAAACAATTGTGCTGTAAACTGTCCGTTTACTTCTACAATGACAGAGTTGGTCTCTCGGGAGGCTAATTAACATTTCTTCCTGGATCCAAGATTAGCATGTTTCATGTTGCCATGGGGAAAGAGGGCAGAGGAAGCCATTTTTGAGCAAAAACAAAAATACCTGGAAAAACTCAGCAGGTTTGACAGCATCTGCGGAGAGGAACACAGTTAACGTTTCGAGTCCGTATGACTCTTCAGCAGAAGCCATTTTTGAGATCGGGTTGTAGGTCCCCTACAAGTCAGTTAATATCAGAGATACACAGCAGTTTTGTGTGGCTAACAGAGAGAAGAGGCTGATATGGTTTTGTAAGCTACCATAACCATATGCAGGAGGGAGACGGTCTCTAGCCGAAGAGATGTATCGTGCAGCTGTTTAGGATTCCAGGAGATTCATCCTGATATGATTAGGGGGAAGAAGAATCATCCGAATAGACTTTACTACTCGTGGTGGATTTAAGAAACTCTACGAAAGCACCTGGAAATGGTCACTCCAAGTTGCCACTCGTTGAAATAGGGATACAGAAATCCATTGGAATGGGAGCAACTATGGACTGTTTTCCAAAAGAGCTATAATTCCATGGGGCGTGTGATGAGTATAAAAGGTATCGTGCTTGCCAGTAGCTTAAAGTGTGAGTTGCTTTCAGAAAGAAAATAGTATTTAAAGTTAAAAGTGATTTTATTAATTTGTTACAGCTGTGAAATTTTGACATGTCATTCTTTCAGCTATCAACTGGGAGCTTGAATCTCAAGTTATTTGCCTGTATGGAAATCATAACACAGAAATGCTTGGAGAAGTGTGTCAGAGTGTGAGTTGGTGCCTTAAGAGATTAAAATTAAGAGGAAAATACAGAACAACTAAACTGCTCATTATCAAAAGACTTTGATTTGCAAAAGACCCATTTTTTTGAAAATAAAGAAGAGTTGTGCCCTTCAAATCTCTGCATTTCTGGATGAGTTGTGTTCTGTACAAAATTTGAACACTTGAAGGTACATACAGGCAATGATGAATTAATGTGCACCATTGAGTAATATAAATGAACTGATTTAATTCTGTTGCTTTGTGCACGTATGAAGGGAAAGCAAACTTTAGAGTAATGTAATTTTTCTTTCACCTAGCAATGTGTTTAGTCTTTATTTTGCGTCCTCAAAATTTTATGTTCTATTTTTATCCCTTTACCTTTCAGTTCTGATATCTTAGATGAATGTGTCTTATTAGGATTACAATAGGATTAAACCACCAGCATCTCCCTTTCTCCATCTTCCAAAAGGAGAAATTAAGCAGATTAGTTTTTTTGTCTCAACTCTCAGTCTGCCTGACTCAGAATTGTGAGAGGGATTTGTTTTTGTATGCATTTAAAATCAGCAAATCTTTCACTTTGGTTAATTGGTTGGAGATTCTAGGGACTTGATTGTGAAAACTAGGTGTATATCATTGACACTCTGGTAGCCTTGAAATGCGAGGATTTGTGGTCTTTGGTACAGTGCAGAAATCATTGCTTTGCTAATGATTCATATTTATTTCCCCAAAATGTCCCAACAAATTCAGGGAATGAATATCAATGCCACCTTGCTCACAAGTTAAATGGTTATAGTTTCAAACCTGCTTTGTTGGCATGCATCCCCAATAGCACCTCTGTATTGGTCGGTCCCTCCCCTGCCCTCCACAATCAAGGGGCAAAATGTTGGTCTCTTATTTCAGTTACATGCCATGAATTGTACTGCTGCCAGTGAAGACACATACTTCAGCTTTTTCTAGGCAAGTTTTTGGAGAAGGAAAATACTTGCATGGTGTTCATGACATTGATGCTTGGGCACTACAAGGATTGATTTACTGTGTTTAAAAAGTACAGTTGCTTGAGTTGAGTTTTGGGATGCTGGTCAGAATGTGATCAGAATGGCATTTGTTAGTCCCTTTGTCACATCCACCCCTGACTAATTTAGACCAATTTTGCATTCTTTACAAAAGCAAAATACTTTTTAATGTATTCTTTCATGGGATGTGGGTGTCACTGACAAGGCCAGCATTTGTTCCCTAATTGGCCTTGAATTGATTAGCTTGCTCCACCATTTCAGAGAGCATTTAACAGTCAACCACACTGCTGAGGGTCTGGAATCACATGTAGGCCAGACCAGGAAAGGATGGCAGATTTCCTTCCCTAAAGGGCACTAGTGAACCAGATGAGTTTTTACGATAATCGACAATGATTTTATGGTCACCATTACTGAGACTAGCTTTTCAATTCCAGATTATTAATTGAATTTAAATTCCATCAGTTACCATGGAACTCTTGCCCCCAGAACATTAATCTGGGCCTCTGAATTACAAGTCCAGTGACAGTGTCACTACTCTGCCATCTCCCCCATAGAGTGTGCATACTGGAAATCTGAAATAAAAACAAAAAATGCTGGAAATACTCAACAGGTCGGGCAGCATTGTTGGAGAGAAATATTTTAGGTCAAGATGACCTTTTGTCAGAACATTCTTTAATCATTGCATTTAGTCTGCATTTTTAGCTACTGCAGCCTTTCATGGAGCAGAGGTATCTATATAATTGCCCTCGTATCAGTTTACAAAGTGCCCTTGAATGTTTTCACAACTGTCTACACAATTTTGACTCAACTGACCAAGTCAATGTTGGATTGCCTGATTAGGTCAATGTTGACTGGCATAAAAGGTATCAATGAATATTTTTGTTTAATAGTGAAGCATTCAGTTCCACACAGTTCTTACCTCATCGTACACCAAATGCCCTTACTGTTGCTGTTCAGCATTAAATGACCTGTGTGAAGCTGAATAGAAAAGTAGAGCTCTCTTTTCACTCATTGTGGTAAGCAAATGACAATCTACCAGAAATTTATTCCTACTGCCTATATTTGACCAAATAGACGATACAGTTGCCAGATTTGTCTTGTAGTTGCTAGCAGGTCCTGTTAGATTGTTGTAATGCAAAGCTGCTATCATTCATAAAACAATACATCCATCATCAGGTCATCTTTCAACTAGCCTTTGGAACTATTTTTATTCTGCACATGTTGCTGTACTTTTGCCCTCCCGTCATTCGCCAAGCCCTTTTGTGCCTCCTTCATAAACTGCTTCATATTATGCTCAGTTCCTGGGTGAGCTTCATGCTTACACCCCTGAAACATTTTCCATTGTAAAGCGGGCTTAGCCAATTCATCTTGTCCACCTGTTTCTCCAAATGCAGTGGCATAATTGACTTTCTTTTCTATGTCATTGTGACGTCCCACTATTGCTTCTCATTTCCATCCACGTTACTGTAGCCTGTCTTTGTGCTTTGCCACCCAAATTGCCACTTGTAGATAATGTCAGGTTTGGTACATAGACATTAAACTACAGTAAGCCAGACAGGTAATGAAAGTTTAGTCTTATTTGGAGGCTGTGCCTTCACCTCAAACAGGGTTTCCCCTCCCTTGAGATTATTTTAATGCTTGTTGTTACAGTTACCAAAATCAAACATCTAAAGTGAAGTTCTCTGCTCAAGAGACCATTTTATTTCCATCCCTAGTGTGTGATCTTACCAATTTAATATTTCTTCAAAATACTGCAAAAATAATTAGATTTTACCATCTGCAATATGAAGTGATGTTTGTTCCATCTTTAGCATAATGGCAATTAATTGTGAATAAACTTTGGTGTATGCTGAATCCGAGCAGTCTTATCTTTTATTACAGTAGTACAACATTGTGTTTTATTTTACTGAGTGTGTAAATAATTGTGGGTGAGTAACTCTACTTTTTTTTTCTCCCCCTCTTCCCAGACTGGTTAACAAGATAAAACCAGGCGTCAGTAAAAAGATCAATCGCCTGTCCACACCAATAGCTGGACTGGTAAGTTAAGAGTTGTCAAAATAATTTCTAGCACTTGTCTGGAAGATCTGATAGCAGACATTTAAAAAAACAAAAATTCTGTTTTCTAGTACATCCTTTTTTATTTTAAAAGCTCAAGATTAGGGGAAAACTTCCTCTCTCCCTTTCCTTCCCTTTCTCAAAGCCTCAAGATAGTTATTACATGGAGCAACTCCCAGAGGAGATTGAATTTAGGACTTGGTACTGACACTCTCAAAAGGAAGCTAAATAGATGGCTATTGAGAAAAGGAATTGTGGGTTGTGGTGATGCAGCCTGGGAAACAATGTGAAGGAGAGCAGGAGACTTACTATTATCTGATCAAATAGTTGGCGATGGTGGGGTGGGGGTGCGGGTTGGTGATGGGGTAAAAGATGCATGATGGACTAATACATGGAATCTATGCTTGAAGGACCAAGGGCATTTTCCAGCTCTAGATTTTAATTTTTTTATTTTTTCTGTAATTTCAACCTCCTGTTGCTAGGCTACCTTTTCATGATGTGTTTGTGTCCCTTTTGCATAAAAGCAATGCCCTTTTTGTAAAAATAAAGACACAGGGTAGCTGATCTTCATTCCAGACTCGTGGATTGGTGATGTACCTTGGAACTCAAATATTAAACAATATTTTTTTGGGGGAGTTGGAGGTTGGAGGAAGAGATTAGTAAACCCTCCAATTCCTTCACTATACATTGTGCATAATAGCTTCTGTAAGTTTGCTACTTGAAGTTTTGAGTTTATTAGTTTCATATTTAATACAACAATCAGAGCATACAGGTTCTTGTTTGGTTCATGGCTGAACTCCAGTTTATCTTAGCTAAATGTGGCAGCAACTTGGGGCTTTTCACATACCTGTGGATGGAGCCTAGAAGCTGCTGAAACAACAGCCCATAATTTCCTTTTTTTTTGTTAGAGGTGTTTGCTATTTAACGCTTACTCTCGAACATAGCAATTAATGTAAGTGCATGATTGCTCTTAGCCTATGGATGTTCTTGTTGCAAATTGTTTTCAATTCTAGGCAAGGACAAGCATTTGTGAACTTAATAGCAGAGAGCACAACCTTTTCTTCTGGCATGAAGAGAGTCCTCTTTTTTTATTACATTCAAGTGTTAAATTCTTGCCTAAAGTCATTTCAGAATTTCCTCACCATACCGTTTTGTGAAGCATGTGAACATTTCCCTCATTTCTTTCTGTTCTCTTGGGTATCGTTGTTTTGCGTTGCCACCCGTCTGATTTCCTAACTGGTTGGAAGAGCGTTGGGGTTTGGCGTTTCTGGTGTACACATCACTGAAATGGTGGCCACCTTATGAACCAACTTCCAACGCTATCTGATAGACCAGCTATACTGAGGAAAGAGTAAATTGGACTTCTTGTACTCGCTGGAATTTAGAAGAATGGGAGGTGATCTCATTGAAGCATGTGGGATTCTGAAGGAACTTGACAGGGTTACACACTGATAGGTCCTTTCCCCTGGCTGGAGAGCCTAGAACATGGAGGAGACAGTCTCGGAACGAGGGGTCAATTGTTTAGAGCTGTGATAAGAAATTTTTTCACTCAAAGGGTTGTGAAGCTTTGGAATTCTCTACTGCACAAGGTTGTGGATGCTCCACCATTGAATATATTTAAGGCCGTCAGGCAGAGATTTTTGGCCTTGGAGGGAATTGAGTGGGTGGAAAAGTGGAGTTGAGGTAGATGATCAGCCATGATCATGTTGAAGAGTGGAGCTGGCTCAAGGGGCTGTATGGTTTACTCCTCCTATTTCTTATGTTCTTAAATTATTAAATATCGAGTGCAGCTCCAACAACACTCAAGACGCTTGACACCATCCAGGCCAAAGCAGCCCGCTTGATTGGCCATCCCTAGTTGCCCTGGCGAAGGTGGTGGTGAGCTGCCACCTTGAACCACTGCAGTCCATGTGGTGGAGGTACATCCACAGTGCTGTTCGGGTGGGAGTTCCAGGATTTTGACTGTGACAGTGAGGGAATGGCGATATATTTCCAAGTCAGGATGGTGACTTGGAGGGGAACTTGCAACTGGTGGTGTTCCCATCTATCTGCTGCCCTTGTCCTTCTAGATGGTAGTAGCCGTGGGTTTGGAAGGTGCTGTCTAAGGAGCCTTGGTGAGTCCCTGCAGTGTATCTTGTAGATGGTACACACTGCTGCTACTGTGCATCGATGGTAGAGGGAGTGAATGTTTGTGGATGTGGTGCCATCAAACGGGCTGTTTTGGCCCGGTCAGTGTCAAGCTTCTTGAGTGTTGTGGGAGTTGCACTCCTCCAGGCAAGTGGGGAGTATTCCATCACACTCCTGACTTGTGCCTTGTAGATGGTGGACAGGCATTGGAGAGTGAGGAAGTGAGTTACTCGTTGCAGGATTCCGAGCCGCAAACCTCTTGTCGCCACAGTATTTATATGGCTAGTCCAGTTCAGTTTCTGGTCAATGGTAACTCCCAGGATGTTGATAGTGGGGGATTCAGTGATGGTAATGCATTGAATGTTGGGACGATAGTTAGATTCTCTCTTGTTGGAGATGGTCATTGCCTGGCACTTGTGTGATATGTGATTGCACCCTGGGGAGTCACTAGCTGCACGATGGAAGAAAATGACATCACATCCTGTGAACTGGCATGCGCCACTATGATGACCAGTGGCTTGGCAACAGGTGCCAACACTGAAAACAACAACCCGCCATAACACTTGGTAGCTTTGTGTGTGGCCATTATGACAGCACTTGCCTCTCAAGGATTGGCCTTTTCAGCCATCAGCAAAGGTGCATCATATGAAGGTAACCCATCTGAAATGGGTTTGTTTGATGTGTGTCTGGCATCTTTCGTAGCTGGAAGGACTCTGGAAATCGACTGGATCCTCCGCAATCTGCCCATCACAGATGCATTGTCCATGGCAGTATTTGCAGGAGTGACCACCACACAGCCCCACCTACACTTTGAGATCCCCCCCCTTGTTGTGGTGTGTGACATTACCACCGTGCTAACTGGGACAGATTCAGAGCAGATCTAACCGCTAAAAACTGGGCAGCCATGAGGCATTGAGGGCCATCAGAAGCAGAATTGTACTTCACCACAATTGGAAACGGTATGGTGCGGCACATCTCTCAACCTGCCATTACCTTCAAGCCAAAGAATAAGCCCTTGTTCAATAAGGAGTGCAGGAGAGCATGCCAGGAACAACACCAGGCAAAGCCAAAAATGAGGTACAGCCCTGGTGAAGCTGCAACACAGGACGAGAACCAAGCATGGCAGCATTCTATAGCCAGAGCTAAACCACACTACAGCCAACAGGTCAGATCGAAGCTGTGCAGTGCTGTCACACCCAGTAATAAAAAGTAGCCAACAATTAAGCAACTAATAGGAAGAGGAGGCTCCACAAATATCCCCATCCTCAATGATGGGGGAGCCCGGTACATCAGTGCAAAAAGATAAGGCTGAAGCATTTGCAACGATCTTCAGCCAGAAATGCCGAGTGGGTGATCCATCTTGGCCTCCTCCGGAGGTCCCCAGCATCGCAGATGCCAGTCTTCAGCCAATTTGATTCACCGCACGTGGTATCAGGAAGTGGCTGAATATGCTGGATAGTCCAAAGGCTATGGGCCCAGGCAACATCCCAACTGTAGTGCTGAAGACTTGTGTTCCAAAACTAGCTGCGCCTTTACCCAACTTGTTGCAGCCTGTAGCGCTGAAGATAAAAACAAAAGTGCAGGAAACACTCAGCAGGTCCAGCAGCAACTGTGGACAGAGAAAGTTAACATTTTGAGTCTAATATGAATCATCTTCAGAACTGTTCTGAAAAGTATAAACTGTGGTGGGGGAT
This sequence comes from Cetorhinus maximus, assembly GCF_964194155.1. Lineage (NCBI taxonomy): Eukaryota > Metazoa > Chordata > Chondrichthyes > Lamniformes > Cetorhinidae > Cetorhinus > Cetorhinus maximus. The sequence goes on along the minus strand of NC_135885.1, from coordinate 133,477,146 downwards.
TTTTAATTGTTTAAAAGTTAAAGGGAAACATTTTCCGTAGTTTAGAGTACAAGTTGTCCACAAAATTGACTAAACAATGTTACTTGTAGATTTTTAAAACTTTTACAGTGATAAACACTTGGGGTGGAATCGTCCCAGATTTGCACAAAGGTACGGTTTTACCTGCTGGCTACGATGGTGGCTTTTCACGCCATATTGTCCCAAACCCGCCACATTATTTAAGCATTCCCAGGATACATGGCGGGGGGGGGGGGCTCAAATTCGCCTCCCACCCCGTCACCTCCCCGCTTCACCACGCCAGGCACCACATTTAAAATACAGCCGCGCTCAGTGCTTCCAGCCCAGGACTGCAGCAAAGAAGACACGACCCCGAAAGGCAAGAAGACTGCAGCCCTCGAGCGCCCTTTGGATGCCGTGGAGGCCCCGCTGTGATGTTGTCTACCACCGGCCTGACTGCAGGAGGAGCAGCAGCATTACCACTCCGGCTTGGTAGGCAATGGCAGTGGTGGTCAGTGCCAGTGCTGCACAGAAGAGGTTGGCCATCCAATGCAGAAAGAGGATGAATGATCTTATCCGTGCAGCCAGGGTAAGACAACCATCTCATCACTCTAAACTCAAACCCATCACACATTCACTGGCATCTCACTCTCACTGCCAGCTCAAGGGGCATCACCACCCATTCTCACACACATACCCTCACATCTCCATCTGGCTTCATCTCCTCTGGAGACTGCCTCCTCAGCCCTCACCATCTTGAGGTCACTTGCAGAGATCAACATGTGCCCCCACACACACACCCTGGGTTACCCTCCCTCCCCAGTACAGCCCTTCTCCAGCAGCCTCTTCCCTTGCCTGAGGCCATTTCTCTCCCTTCACCAAGCAAGCCCTCTCCCTCCAGCCATTGAAAAGCCACCGACATATGGCTGATTTGGTAGGTATCCCTAAAAGTGATGTGGTGCTGGCTGTGAAGCCTGGCGCTGATGACTGCGAGTGCTGACCGAAGCAAGGTAGGCAAATAAATCCTGAAGTCCCAAGTGAATGAAGCCCGCCAAGTGCATGTCGCTTATGTGCTGTTGTGAAACATGTTGGTGTGTTTTCCCGTTGACGTGGATGGATGATCCGGCGGGGGCAATGGGACGATTCCGGCGGGCAGGTCTAGTAATGATATGCTGAAGTATTATAATGAGGTTCCCGATGTCAGGTGCTGGGGGGCACGGCCTGCTATCGGCAGGCTGAGTGGACGATCGCGACTGCTCTCACGTCATTATAAAACCGATTGCGTCATTTTGGCCGCTCACGCCACCGAACATGCCTGACGCCAGTGGGCACGGAAAATCCTGGCCTCGATCTTGTTGTGTGATCCTTTAAATTGGGTACAGGAAATTCAAACATCTTTTCAAAAGATCTCCACAGGGATCATAGCACATCACTGATATTTACCAGGCAAAGTGGAAAATTGCCCAGGTATGTCCTGTCCTCAAAAAGCAGGACACATCAAATCTGGCTACTTACCGCTCCATCAGTCTGCCCTCACTCATCACGTAAGTGATGAATGTACCATGGACAGTGCTATTAAGTGGCTCTTACTCACCACCAACCTGCTCAGTGATGCTAAGTTTGGGTTCCACCAGGACCTTTTGACTCCTGGCCTCATTATAGTCTTAGTCCAAACATGGGCAAAAAAGCCCAATTCCAGAGGTGAGGTGAGAGTGACTGCCCTTGGCATCAAGGCTGCATTTGACTGAGGCATCAAAGAGCCCTAGCAAACCTGATCGGAGTCACACCTAGCACGAAGGAAGATGGTTGTGGTTGTTGGAGGTCAATCATCTCAATCCCAGGAGTTCCTCAGAGTCCAAGCCCTAACCATCTCAGCTGCTTTATTAATGACTTTCCCTTCATCATCATCTTCGCTGATGATTGCAATGTTCAGTTCCAATCGCAACTCCTCAGACAATGAAGCAATTTGTCCCTGCATGCAGCAAGACCTTGACAACATTCAAACTTGGGCTGAAAATGGTAAATAACCTTTGCGTCACTCAAGTGCCAGGCAATGTCTATTTCCAACTAAATAGAATCTAACTACCTCCCTTTGATATTCAAAATAGCATTACCATCCTGGGAATCACCATTGATGAGAAACTTAACTGGACCAGCCGTATAAATACGGTGGCTACAAGAGCAGGTCAGGGGCTGGGAATTCTGCAGTGAGTAACTGACCTCCTGACCTGCTAAAACCTGTCCATCAGCTATAAGATACAAGGCAGGAGCGTGATGGAATACTCTGTCTTTTACCTGGATGAGTGAAAGTCCAACACCACTCAAGGAGCTCAACACCATCCAAGGAAAAGCAGCTTGATCGGCATCCCTTCCACCACCTTAAAAATTCACCCCTTCCATCGGGGCACTCTGACTGCAGTAACATACCATTTGCAAGAAAAACTGCAGCAACTCGCCAAGTCTCCTTCAACAGTACCTTCCAAATCTACGACCCCTTACCCCTGAACAAAGGCAGTAGGCGCGTGGGAACACCACCACTTGCAAGTTCTCCTCCAAGTCTCACACCGTCCTGACTTGGAGCCAGATCACTGTCCCTTTGCTGGATCAAAAATCTGGAGCTCTCTACCTAACAGCACAGTGGGTGTACCTGTAACAGATGGACCGCAGCAGTTCCAGAAGGCAACCAACTTGAGAACAATTAGAGATTGTCACTAAATGCTGCCCTTATCAGCAACACCCAGGTTCCAAGAAAAAAATTTTAAAAAGAAAAATCATTCTTTTGCCATTTACATCTTGACATCTTTTGCTTCGTTACTTGTCCTACTGTCATTCCCTTTGCCTTGCACTATCCTCTCTGTCATTTAATCTCTCATGTCTTCCACCCTATCACACACCTTCCCTATTGTTCTTTCCTCCTTGGTTCAGTCCACCACTGCCCCACCCCACCTTCCCTGCCTCTGTACTTCCTTAAGACCTGTCACATCCCTTAACGACTCCTGGTTCTGATGAAAGGTCATTGACCTGGAATCACAGAATCACACAGTGCAAAAGAGGCCCTTTGGCCCATCTGCACTTTATTTCCCACGGCACAGATTCTGCTTGACCTGCTGAGCATTTACAGCATTCTCTGCCTTTATAACTCAAGCAGGCTCTTTTGCGTTCTAGAGATGCTATTGGTGCATGAGGTAAGCAAAGTAAAATTCAAAGCAGTTCACTTTTAGGCGCAGCCTTCATTCTTTGCATTCATCACCACATTTTTACTACTCCCAACTGAGCCTATTGGATTGAATTATCTCTGAGGAATGTGTGATGGTTTCACCTCCTGACAACAAGTGTTGCCAGGTGTTGCTATTTACAAACAAAGGAGGTTTTCTGTATAGCAATGATTAAGATTTAATTCCTCCAAATATTAAGATGTTACTAAGGTTTATGGACCAGATAGTTCTTGGTTTCAATAATATAATAAAAGCAAAATACAGCGGATGCTGGAAATCTGAAATAAAAACAGAAAATGCTGGAAAAACTCAGTAGGGCTTGGCAGTATCTGTGGAGAGAGAAACCGTGTTAACTTCCGAAGGAGAAACTGTTTCTCTTTCTTCTGCTCCCTGATCTTTCCTGTAAAATCAATACTGTGTGAATCAAAAATAAGTATGAAAGAATTCTGGCAAGTTCCAGAAGAAGTCATATTGAGCTCGCTCTCCATAAATGCTGCCAGAACTGTTGAGTTTTTCCAGCATTTTCTCTTTCTGTTCCTGGTTTCAATCCTGGTCTGTGCCTCATTAATTAATCTCGTCCTGGCCAGTGACTTGGGAAGTTACTATTTGCTTCACTGCTACTGGGCTAAGAAAAGGAAAAGTCTACCACAGTCCCTTTTCCTGCAGCAAATTGCTGACCTCTCATGATAGCTTGGTTTTCACTGGAGGAACGAGTGAGATACTGCAGCTTTACTGCTGTCTGGAACAGTGCCTAGAGAGATAGGGATTGGGGAGAATGTTACAGAGCCTGTGTATTCAAAAACTGGGACCCAACTGAACAAGATCACTACACACTGCGCATCCCAGTTAGTTTCTAGCTATCTCAACAGGGAGATTTTTTATTAAAGTCAGCATTACAACTTGCGATGGTGGGATTTGAACTTATGACCTCCTTGGTTACTAGTCCACTAAAACACACGCAGTCAGGATATGAGCCTGTGTGAAAAACACAATGGATTCCTAATCCATTACTCTAACCACTCGGCCATGACTACCCTCCAAAAAATAAAAGTGTTGTTCAATCAGTTGCATCCCTGGATGGGTTGGAACCACCAGCCTTTTTGATTTTTAACAGCCAAATGCACAGAAACAATTCCTGTAATGCTTGCTCATTTTTTTTTTCTCTATCTCAGTAATCATAAATTTACTGTGGCACTTTTACTAATCAGATGGCTATCTCTCACTTGTATGGATTTGTGCTTGAAGTACAATTGAGCAGTATGCATATGAATCTTCCAAGCCCTTGTTAAATATAAAAGAAAAAGACTGGTATTTATGACCACTGGACATTGAAGTATTTTTGAAGTGTAGATACTGGCAAAAAGCTTCATCTGAATGAAATGGTTGCCTATTGTAGTCTTATGACTGTTAACTGCCACAAATATCTGCTCCAGCCATCAATCTTGTGAGCAAATCCTTACCCTTGCTTTTCCAGATGTTTCAAGTGCTCCAGCAACACTCATTCCTTGAGAGGGGCCAATCGTAGCTCTTCCAAATCTAAGATTGTTGCATCCTGGCACTCATGTGACAGACAGTATTATCCAATTTGCCTCTGCAAAGTTTTAGTTTTCACTTATTCCCTGTAGATCCTGGTAGAATCCTGCACTGGTTGCCCCTCATAGTTAATTCAGAAATAGCGTAGGGGTTATTGTTAATCCCTGGGGACCATTCCGTTTGTCATTTCCTGAACCATAGTCATTTGCGAGTAAGAGCTTGAGGTGAAGCACAATTTCAAGATAAGTCACCATCTTCAGGGGAGGAGCGTTAAAGAGGAAAACTACCTTTCAAAATAAGAACTTTAAGATTTGTTTTAAGGTGTGAATGCCAAGAACATAATTGAGATAATGTTATTGGTGCACATACGAATCTGCACAATATGTGAGCACTGGATTATTTGCAGCTGCAGCCTAAAACACCCTTTTTTAATAGTATTAATTTAATTTAATAGTATTGTGGCGGATCTTATCAAACAGTGTGTTCCACCCACTGTTCGCAACGGGCAGCATGCAGGCCATACCTGACCAGCCCATGTTTGCATAACTCAAAACACAGTGTCCAACATGAGATGCGATTCCACGATTAGACAACATTTACTAAATAACCCTCAGTGTGCTAAAAATTATGCTGACAGCCAATTTAAGATTGTCTGTCAGGCTCTCAATGTGGCGCATTTGTGTGTACTGGAAGCTACATATATTAATACTTGGGGCCCTGTTCTTTGCGGACAGAAAGAACATGTACACACATTGCGCCTGTTTCAGCTAAACAAAATAAGCGACGGCCCTTCACTGACACCAACTGGGGTCAAGCTGCCTGGTTTAAATTTCAAACAATACTTGGCAGTAAACTGTCAGTCAGCAAAGCTGGTGCATTCTCCATGGCAATGCCTTTTGCCAACCAATCAGCACCATCTTCACATACAGTATAAATAGTTGTTTTCCCCTTAAATTGCTATTCTTGCGAGTGTCCTGATGAGACAATCCTGAGCTTTTCGTCCTGCGCACTCTTTTTCCAGTAATTTTTTTTGAAAAATATACTTTATTCATAAAATATCTGGAAGACCATTACAAAACATTTCAAAATCACCATCACAAAAGTACAATCAGATTCAACTTTTACACATGGATCATGAGGTGCATCAATACAATCAATGAATATTACAATCATTTCAATATGGTCAATGCAGACAATCAGACAATGGTATTGGAGTTATCAACATACATCATGTTGCACCCTGAGGTGCTTCAATACAATTATAATACAACTATTATTCAATGCATACATTCATTTTGAGCTGTACAGCCCGAGGGGCTCTAAACAATTCCCAGCCCCTCAGTGCACTGTGGCAGAAAGGTCTTAGACAGCGACCTTTCCCCATTGTGCCTTTGCTGCGGCTGCCCCAAGCTTTAGTGTCCCTCAGCACGTAGTCCTGGACCTTGGAATGTGCCAGTCTGCAACACTTGGTCGGGGACAACTCTTTGCGCTGGAAGACCAACAAGTTTCGGGCAGACCAAAGAGCGTCTTTCACAGAGTTGATGATCCTCCAGCTGCAGTTGATGTTTGTCTCGGTGTGTGTCCCTGGGAACAGCCCGTAGAGCACAGAGTCCTGTGTCACAGAACTGCTCGGGGTGAACCTCGACAGAAACCACTGCATCTCTCTCCAGACCTTCTTTGCAAAGGCACAATCCACAAGGAGGTGAACAACGGTCTCGTCCCCACCACAGCCACCTCGAAGGTAACGTGCCGAGGGGGTGAGACTCCTGGCGGGTTGGAAGGATCTGACAGGGAGGGCCTTTCTCACCACCAGCCAAGCTACGTCTTGGTGCTTGTTGGAAAGTTCTGGCGATGAGGCATTCTGCCAAATTACTTTGACAGTCTGCTCGGGGAACCATCCCACAGGTTCCACCCTCTCCTTTTCCCACAGAGCCTCTAAGACATTACGTGCCGACCACTTTCTCCAGTAATACTCATGTTCTATACTACCAAATGACGATTAGTATAATTTCCTTAATTCACTTGTACTGTTTGGAGTTCTCAATCCTCCAATTTACTTATTGTTGCAAGGGAAATTGTTGAAATAATATCCAAAAAGGTTTATTATCCCTGATATTACTGGCACAGAACAAAGTGCTTAAACTAATCCCAATATATTTTAAGGTGTCAGGATATGAAAGTTTACCTTGTGAGTGATGCTATGCTGGGGAATGCAACACCTTGAGCTTGAGACAGCCAGTGCCAACAAAGCACTCTCTGGTCAGGCAAAGCTATAACACCTTTTGAGGAGATACAATGTCAAGGTGGGTTTGAGCTCTGGCCCAACCCGTTCCCTTTGTGCACAGAGATCTCTTCACAATGGGAGAGTAATTTGCCACTCCTGTGTACCTTTCAAAGATTCATATTTTCTGGGTGGGGAACCTACACCAAAAGAAAATGCCCAACTAAATTAATTTTTAAAAAATCACCATGATTTCTAATATGAGCATAAGTAGAAAAGTTAATATCAACTTTTTGAATATTCACCAACAGCACCATGACAAGGCCACCTTAACCTTCATTCTGAATATTTTTTTCTTGCATTTCCTATTGGAGATCATTCTCAGTGGAAATTTCAGAATCACAAAGATTACGGGAGCAAATACCTTGAAGGCATTGGGGAAGATTGCCATTCCTAACTTGTCATGTGCTGACTTTACAGCAGGTTAGGCCAAGCCTTGTTAAAATAAACTTAATTATATCCTTGGCCAAAGTGTTTTGAGGTAATTGAGCGTTCCATGTTTTACATATTAGTCTTGCCCCTGGAAGCTGCAGGCATTTTACCGAGGATTACTGAAACAAATTTGAAGTCGGAAAATCAATGAGGTAAGTAAAGTATCGAAGTAAAAGTACAATAAATGCATGCTTTTGTTTTACTTGAGTCATTGTGGTTTGGAACATACTCACTTGGTGATAAATAGAATTCTTTGGCATTGAGAATAAGAGTTTCAGCCTCCAGTTAGCTCATGTTCATTAAATGAAGCAGTCATGTAAAGAGGATTTTATTCTTTCCCTTTCGGTAGATTACAAAGTTGTAATGTGCAGACCTGACCCTCTTGGTTAGATAAGCATGGCATTAAAGGATGAAATTAAACTAATTCTGGAAAGGACTGTGTCATTGGACTGGAGTATGTGGGAGAATTTTTTCTGGTAGAAAGAATCAGTTTCTCTTCTGTTTCCTGTAAAATAAATGTTGCGTGAATCAAAAATAGTATCAGTAACGCAGATTTTATTCTAGCAGATTTTTGTCGTGGATTTATACAATTGAGTGGCCTGCTCAGGTAAGCGTCTCATGGGTCTGAAGTTACATATAGGCCAGAACTGGTAAGGATGGAAGGTTTCCTTCTCTCGAAGATGTTAGTGACCTCGGTGGATTTTTAACTACAATCCGTTAGTGTCATAGCTGCCATTACTGACACTTTTTGCCCCAGATTTACCCAGTTAACTGAATTCAAGTTGCTAGTGTGGGATTTGAATGCACTTTCTCATTAGTAGTCCAATAACAAAACCATTATGTTACCATATTTGTGGCAATGCTGAGATGTTGCGAGCACTGCGGGGATGCCAGGTGAGTCCTAAAGTTGGGAGCAAGGGGGTAGGAATAGGAGAATTCAAAAAGGATGCACGATAACAAGGGGATCTTTGTTATGTTGAGTTGCGGGTTTGAAGAGTGGGTGAAGAGTTTTTGAGAATTTGGAGGTGTGTCATGATTGGCAATGTTGGGAAGGTGGCTAGAGTGATGGGAAGCTAGGGAGAGCTCTCTGGCTTGAGTAAGACCAGGAGGGATATTGGACTAACGGAATAAGGAGGAAGGGACCTGCGTTTAGGAGAAGGTTTTTGGACATGAGAACTAGGATGAAAATAATGGTACATGGGGCATGGTGGTGTGGGGGGTGGGGGGGTGGGGGGGGGGGGGGGGGGGGGGGGGGAGTTGTGTGTGCCCTTGGACGCAGATCCTGGCGTGGAGTGGGCAGTAACACTGGGCGGTAGAAGCTGAGAAAGTTGTGGTGATGATGCATTTGCTGGGAATAGTTTTGGAAGTGGGTGGAGGGGGAAAGTGAAAATAAGAGGAAAGCATAGCTGCTTGGTGTCAAGGGAGCTAAGTGGGAGGAGAAATTTGGTGGGAAGGATAGGAAATTTTCAAACGCTTCAGGTAGGAGAAGGTGGGTGAAGCCATGAGCTAGTGGGGCATTAAGTTGAGAGCAGTGAGAGAGTAGAATGGGAATTGATGCATTGAGAAAGCAGCAAGTGCTTTAAACTTTCAATCTCTTCCTGCTTATTTTTAAACCCTTCCTTCCCTTAGCTTAGTTTTGGGAATGAGATAAGGAGAATTGTGTGAACCTTGAGAGGGCAACAAGCCAAGGGTGGGCAGATGTAAGACTGGGAATGGGCAGAAAAGATTGATGGCGGTAGGACTGGGCCACCACATTTGCAGCAGAAGTGGTAACATTGGGGACACTGCAAAAAGAAAAGGGTTTTTTTCTAGCTTTGCTAGCTAAATTGAAGATGGGGTAGGGATCCCAAAGGCAAGCACCCCAGCAGGGCCTTGATAATCAGCTGCGGCTTGGTTGGTAGCACATCGCATCAGTCAGAAGGTTGTGGATTCAAGTCCTGCTTCAGAGGCTGAGTGCAAAATTGGGACTGAAACTACAGTGCTGTATTGGCAGCACCTGTGCTGCTGGTAGTGCTATCTTTCAGGTAAGCCGAGGCCCAGTCTAGCCCCTCGGGGATATGAAAGATCCCATGACACCGTTTCAAAGCGGTGCAGGAGCGTTCTCTCTGGTGGCCTGACCAATGTTTTATCCCTTAGCCAGCATCACTAAAAACAGATTACCTGGTCATTATCACATTGCTGCTAGTCGGAGCCTGCTGTGTGCGAGTTGGCTGTCACGATGCTGCCGCTAAAACTGTGACTAAAGTTGAAAAAGTACATCACTGGCTGAAAAGTGCTTTGGGATGTCCTGAAATTGTGAAAAGCGCTATCTAAATACAAGCCTTTCCTTTCAATTGGAGATAAATAAAATCAATAAAAAAAACTGTAATACGAAACCTGTCTCAGATCGTTGCACAACAAAAATGCTTGTCGATGCAAGGCTTTTAGAATCTCTAAATATCAAACCTTTGTTAGTGATTCAAAGCAATTTTAATTGAAACTAAAGTCAGTAAGCTCTGGACAAGAAGCTTGAATTTGCAAGCAGCCCTTTCAAACTGCCAAATTTAATATCAAGTAACAGTTAATAACCCTAACTTGTGTTTACTTAACAGCAGTATGAAATCTGGGGTCACAACTGCACCACAGCACCATAACATATTGTGGCTACGTGGTGTATCACCGCTTTCCTTTTATAAAAAGCATACATCACCTGGCACGCCACGGAAAATCCACTGGTAAATTGAGGTTTCTGAGGTCCAACGGTTGCACTTCAGATGTTACTGATGCAAATTTCTGTCAGATTACAGAGAAAGAAAACTGGGAATTTTCCACTGGGTGTCATCCTCACCAACAGACATTGAGGCCAGGATTATCTGGTCCCTTCAGTGGCAGGCGTCATCATGGGCAATGGCCACTCTCCATTAT